>NC_141696.1:65290032-65931965 GCF_964263255.1 Lissotriton vulgaris | reverse complement strand
CAGGGATTGGAGACACTGTTGTTCTGCTTTTGGATGGTGCAGGTATTGTGGGTGTTGGCTGCACAATGTTTCCAGGCTGTATCTCTGGCCAAGGACCTGAATTTCCTCTTGTTCAGTTTCTCCTGCAATTGTTGAAGGTTGTTCTGTTAGATATATGATAAACACTTTTGCTCAAAACTTGTTTTGTGATGAATCATTTTATGTAACGTTTAGTTCAATATTTATCTAAAACTATTATAGTGTTAGTTCATGTCATTAGCCTTGTCACTTTTAAAAGGGCTACAAAATAAATGCTATAGGGCCGATTACGATGGAGGATTTTCCGCATTCTCCGGAAGCCACCGCTGTCCCGGGAGATGCGAAAAATCCTCTGCGGAGCCTCAAAAGACCCACCGCCATATTAGGATGGCGGTGGGTCAGGGATTCCGTCTGCAGCTTTTCCGCTGCCGTCGGCTTCCGACCGCGGTGGAGAAGCAATAATGGCTGGCGGTGTCTATCAGACACCGCCAGCCATATTAGGATGGTGTAAATGTCATGCTTTTCCGCAGCGGCTTTTCCGCCTTGGAAAAGCATACGGACATTCACTTTGGGTGCCCGTTGCGGGCCCCCTGGGTGAAGGGGGGTGTGGGGGGTGCACATGGTGGGTACCTATTGTACCCCCCTGCAAATGCGATGCATGGATTTAAAAAAGAAGTGGAAGGCGCACTCAAAGGAATTACGTAGGTACTTGTAATCTTGAGTTTTCTTTTCTTTATTTAGGTAATTCTACCAAAAAATCATATACACAGCCAACGCGTTTCGTCACTTGTTGTAACTTTGTCAGGGCTAAATCTGTATTGTTAATATTCAAGCCACGAAACAAATGAAGTCAAATGGATGGGCGTGTTCTGGAGTGAACGCGATTCCACAGGTACGGGAAGTCTCTTATGCTTTCTTGTTGTGATTAAGTCAGAGAGCCCGTCTCCTAGGCGACAAGGACACGAAAAAGGAATAGACAGGTCCACAAGTAATAGAGGGCACAAATACTACACTTGGTAAGGATGCTCGATGTGCTTGGTTTGAAATAAAATGAATGCAATCTGCCGCCGTTGGTAGAAATGATACTTGTCTCAACGATGTATATCAAGATACTTATTAGCAAGATCTGGCTTACAATGTATATAACAAGCCTCGATAATAAATAAGAGTTTTTTTCTTGGACTGTGTCAAAGGTCCAGACAACAGCCCCATGGAAATATCAATCTCCCTAATCAGAGATGACGGTCCCCCGGCACGGTAACACGGGTTTGCATGCATTTTTAACATTGCGGCGGGTGCAGCTTGAATCTGCACCCGCCGCAATGTTAAAGATAGGGGATGTGACCGCCACCCTGGCGGTCACATCCTAATCTCCACGGAGGGAACACCGCTGCCCCTGTGGACGTTCCCTCCTCCTCAGGGGTCGTGGACGGACTCAAGTCCATCCACGATCCTAATGACCCCCTTAGTTTGTAAACTTCAGTATACTATTTGAACTACAAATTCCATAATGCATCGGCCAGGAACTGAAATTATTTGGCCTGGGGTATTTTTATAAAGGTAATTCAGATTTCCACATTTTATTCCTTCACACCTTATTCATACACAATAAAAATATCAAATTTGCTGGAACTGGGTGTGGCAGAGGTATCAATGTCAGTGACCTCCAACAGTAGTTTTGTGCTGCAACGTAGCCTCAATCAAATCCTCCGGTGGGCTAGGTGGTGCCTGAGTGGACAGCTGTGTGCCTGTTTGCCGTGCCTCAGCAAGTCTGTTTGCCACCTTTATTTGGTACATGTACAAAAATCATACAGGTGCTTGAATATTTATTCAAATGAGCACTATGTGACACCAACCACACTGATCTTCACCAGGATGTCCTTCCAGATTTTCCGCTTTTCACTTTCCAGAACATGCAGGTAACTTTTACCAAACAGCTTGTCATTGCGGTGGAGGTACTTCTCAGTGAGGACCTCAAGTCTTTCTCTCTGAATTCCAGCTTTGTCCTGCGCCCTCCTGTATTCTGTTCTTGGCATTTTCATTAGTGGTCATGGTGCTCATACACCTCCACACAAGCTCACAGTTGCCCTGCTGCCACAGTCTGCCTTCTCAAATTGATCTGGGTTCTCAAAACTTCCTCATTGTGATTTCACCATGCTGCTCTGAAAAGCACCATTAACAATTTTGCGATTACCTAGTTTTGCTTTCCTATTAAGGGGATCACTATTTGGTAATCTCAAAAGGAAGAATGCAAAACCTAAAGAATTGCAGAATTGAACTTGAGTCCTACGATACATTGGCAACTGAGATTTCCAAACAGCGATTCAGTAAAAAATGTTATTTAGTAATCCCGATTCACCATAATTAAAGCATATGTTCCTTAGTGCCTGTAGCCTGCCTTGGGTCACCTGACTGGGTGTGGCTGACAGATTTGAGTTGTGTAGTCGTCCTAGACAAACACACTCAATGGGGAACGTAAGTGTGCCTGGATGGGCCATCACTGGCCAAATGGGATAAGTAGCTGGGCACAGCTCACTTACATCTGAATAGGCTGTGTCTTGCCTCCACACAACGAGGTCTATACCCACCAACATTCAGCATGATCCATGGCCAGTCTATCTCTTCACACAGCAGCATCAACAGCCTGAGGGGGACCGTCAATGTGAAGTTCAAACATGCCTATCCATGCCTTCTGTAGCAGGCAGTGCTCTGCTTGCAACCATTTCCAACGTGAACGGGACTCTTGGTAAAACCTCATCTGGACTAATCCAGGCCCTTTTCAACTTGTGCTCCATCGCAATTGGCCTGAACTTTTGACTTTGACCTGGTCCAGCTCAAACAGATACCAGTGGTTGCGCTTTTTGCTTTTAAGTTTTACATTGCAGTGATTGCAAGCTAAAAATAGATAAAAATTCACTGAAAAAAATTAAGATTAAAGTTGTGTTATAATTTACAAGTGTTAACATAACATCAAACATAATGTAAATAGTAAAAAAAAGCACTGAAATCCACCAGATATAATTTTCTGAGATTACTATTCCTTGTAACCCCGCCATGAACTGCCTCTGACCTGCCTCTGTTCACGCTACTTATGACATCCCAAATGACATGTAATGATATAATACGTGAGTGGCACGAGTGATAGTGAGCTTAGTAAATTGTATATGTTGAACTTTTTATGCAATAGAACAATAAGTTTCCTATTGCTACAAGACTAAGGGCCCGATTCCAATGTCGTTCGGAAGACCTCATAATCGGATTAGGCTTTACCAGATCCAGTTTGTAGCGAAAGATCACGTACGCGCCGACCGAATCGTTTCCTGGACCCAAACCTTATGACACCTGCCACGCAATGGAGCTGGATTCCAACTGACCGAGTAGAGGCCATCCTAAAGATATACAGATCAAAGTGTTTGGCCATTGCCGCATATGGCTCCTCCATATGGGGTTTTAAACAACAACCGGGGGGTGCAGTTAGCGGAAAATAGATTCCTCCGTAGTCTTCTGTCTGTGCCTCAATCAACATATACCTTTGTCATCCATCAGGAAATAGGGCAGGTGTACGTCTTGGATATCATGAGTCTAGCTCCACTTCGGTGCTGGCTTAAAACCAGGCTTAATCTTGAAATGACTCTGAACCATCTGATTTTGCAAGATATTATCAAATTGGACAAAGCCAATGACATCAAGTGGTTGACATATGTTAAGCATATGTTTTTTAAAATAGGGTGGCCAGAATTATTTGAAACCCCGAAAGGAACTGTAAGGAGGATGTGAAGTGGGTCAGAATGAATTTTTTTAATACTCTAATGATGGAACAGGAAGAGCTGGAGCTACAGAAATCATCAGTTAGGGCTCACTTTCTGACTAAATCCACATTGTTAATTAAACCCTATCTGATATCTGTGACTAAGCCTTTCCATCGCTGGCTCCTGTCTAGGTTCCGTTTTAATTTGATCCACCTCTCGTTGGGTGATTTCCCGGGGTGGTTTAAACCAGAGGACACAGATTATTGTCATTGTGACAATTTCTCCGTACAGAACACTTTACATTTTATGATCTTTTGTGATTATTACAACGATATCCGGAGGAAGTTTGTAATCCCTTTATTGATTGGTAAGGGCTTTTTACAAGTTAGACCTGCATTACTTTATCTCCAAATGCTGAGTAACCCCTGGGATACCTTTAATGTTGCTTATTTTCTTGTTGCTGCTGTTCGAATCAAGATAAAAAGATGTTTTAGTCTAAACAGTGTAACAGTGTATACAATGTTATTGGTATTGCTTTATGAATTTGTAACTTTGATATATTTTGCTCTTTTTAAATAGTCATAACATCATTGTATCATCCAGATTGTTTAAATGTTTTTATGGGACGTTCATTTTGTATTTGTTCTTTGTACTTTTATGATCGAATAAAGTGTATTGATTGATTGACCGAGTATGATGCACAATATGGACAGAAGCTTCACCTCGGTCTCAGCGAGATCAAGCGGCTGTCGGAAGTGTACTTTGGGGGTCTGTAGCAGTCCCCACTTCACCCGGATCCCTCTGAATCTGTCACGGGGGTGCCCATGGTTTGTCCGACAAGCCTTCCGGATCTGAGCTGTACGAATGGCTTTCTGGACGGGATTGGAATCAGGCCCTTAATATAATTGCACTTTAATCTTAGTTTTTTCAGTGAATTTCCATTTTTTTAACGTAAGCTAAAATCTAAATACCATACCTAACTATAATATGACTTTAACCTTTTTTTGTGAATCTTTGTTTTTAATAAAAGTATGATGGTAGTGGAGTGTGATTTGTATTTAATAATCTTTAGAAACAGGGAACTCTGTTAGGACAGAGGTAAATGTGAAATAGGATTGGCTACTCAATTAACAGATTTCTTTGCCTGTAAATCATGAAATGCACTTTATTAGTTTTGTAGCTTATATAATAAATCAGCTGATAATTGTTCTTTTCACCGTCTAGCTCCACCAAAGAAGAGAAGGGCCACAGCCAGAAGCTCTTCTTCCAGGGCCAAGGTACATGCCACTGCTGTCCTAACCACAGCAGGAATTCCTCACAGTGCAGGTAAATCACAGTTATTGTTTTCTTTACTCTTCTTACTTTTCACAGTTATATCTCACCTAATATGCATCATACCCTTCTGTACTTGGCTTGTTTTTTTATTTTCCTAATTTCCCCTTTATTTAATTTAGTGGAGTTTTTGTTTAATTTCCTTCTCTGTGTACTTCCTCCTGTCTCCTTTTTTCTTGTACTCTCCATTTTCTCTTACTCTGATAGCAACCTTTCCTTAAAACCAGTGAAACTTTTTTGACGTCACCCCTTTCTCCGTCCTTTAATTATTGTCTTTCTTACCTGTTCATAGGCTTTTCCCCGTTTTATAAAACCCTTTTTCTAATTTTGTTTAATGTTTTAGTAATACTTTTTAAAATGTAGAAGTAAACATTTTTAATCGATGCTTCACTAAGCAATAATTTCAGATTTATTAGGCGTTGTTTTTTTAACATTATCAATTCTGTGTTACACCGAGACCCGTGCTCTCCATGCCACTGGAGTCAAACAATTCTGGCTGATGAGGGGTGAAATCCCGAAACTGGTCCTATGATGCTTGTTTCCAGACCAGGGAGGACCTGACCTAGCAGTTCGGGCTGGGCTGGGAGGTGGGTCAAGACTGATTTGTATATAGCTGGTTTCAAACTTGAATGGCATGGGGAGCAAAAAACAATGGATTTAGGCCCAGATCTCTCTACTGGGTGAACGTATAACATTGTTCTGCATTCTGTCCATCAATTGTTCTTTTTGAATTTGTCAACCCGAGTGGCACTGGTATGCCCGGATGTGGGTCCTGTGCTCTCCATGCCACTGGAGTCAATTTAACCTGAATGATGAGGGGTGAAACCCCGAAACTGGTTCTAGGATGCTTGTTTCCAGTCCAGGGAGGACCTGGCCTGGCAGTTCAGGCTGGACTGTTCCCATGAGGCACTGAAACTGCTTTTCAATACAGCAGTTTTTTTAATGCAGCCCATTTTCCTTAAAGAAAAACGGGATGCATTTGAAAAAAGAACAATGAAATATTTTTGTTTAATTTTTTAAGGGCAGGTAGTGGTCCCTGGGACCACTGCCTGCCCTTAAAAAATATTATAGAACCAGTAACAAGGGGGAAAGGGTCCCATGGTGACCACTTCCCATTTGCGAGTGGGTACCACCCTTCTGTGAAGGGTGGTAAACTGCGACTGTTTTGCAACCGTCATACATGGCATTTGGGGTTGCTATTAGGAAGGGAATGCCCCTTGCTAATAGTGAGTCACAAATCCTATTTAGGGAGTCCCAAATAAATTGTGACTCGCTAAATAGGGTTTGTACTTGGCCGTAGCAGTTTTTCATGCACAAATGGGTCGCTAACCTGTTTGCGCATGCAAAAATGGGTCGGACATCTGGGCCAAAATTAATAGTTGGTTGTTTTGTTTGTGAGAATCTCATCTCAAGTGACAAATAGAAACAGGTAGACTAATTGGACTTTGCCTTGACTGTATCCCTCTTTTCCTAGGTTTCTGTGGGTGATGACTGCACAGTAAGAGATTAAGCCTACTTCCTCTGACAATGAATGTGTCTTCTTCACCACCACTACTTTCTATTTATTCGATTTCTTCTCCTCTGTTGGAAACAGCTATCCTTTTGAGATCCTCTTTGCTAAAACGTATATGATGGTTTTTCCTATGGCCAGTTGGCCCAAAATACAGTAATGTGCACCGGGCTTCCAAAAGCACACTTTTTTGTGGCAAATTGAGGAAATTGCAATGTGGTTCTCATGTTCCTTAAGTGAAAAGACATCCCAACTTGTAGAACTAAAGCAATATTAACTTGTTTTAGTGGAGCTTGGCAGTTGTGTTAATGTGTTTTCCCTAGGGAGGGGTGTGACTGCATTAGGGATAGTTGTCAAGGAATTGCAGTGGTGAGAGCAAACTCCTCCGGATCAGAGCGACAAGCACTAAGGCACAGAGAACAGTTCAGGCATTATTCATGGTGCTGACACATGTTGAGCACTTACAATATTTCAAAAGGTTATTGCCATGCACATGCTGGTGTAATGCATTCAGGTTGCATGAGCATGAATACTGGCAATACCCTGACCATATTATTCTTACACGTTCCTGAAGCAAGAAACATAGCTATGCATCTACTTATCATTGTGCATATTCATCTTTTAATACTGAACAGTGGTCCGTGTGTCTTAACAACCTGAAAAAGGGCCGTCAGGCTAAGATATTTAAACATGCATGGGTTAAAATTTTGTGCAAAAAGGCACATACTCCAGCCCTCCTTGCTGCTGTCTGCGTCTAAACATCCCACTCAGGTCAGGGAAGACCACCGCAAGGATCCGTAGCTAGTGGGGAGTCAGGGTGAGGCGTCCCCTCTTGGCTGGTGGTGACTGGCCCAGCTGGACTCTCTTAATCTTCTTGGTCTAGCCTCTCAAGTCGTGCCACCGTTTTCTGCAGTGGGCACTGCACTGAAGGGCGACCCCCATGGAGCATATCTTCCGGGCTATAGTCCTCCACAGCTTGGCCTTATGATAGGAGTTGACCTGTAAGGATGACATGGAGACACGCCCTTAGTTTACATGAAACATGTACAGAGACAAATACTGGTACACATAGGTCATGGGCATATTGCCCACACTGCTAAAGGGTAGCAACGTGGATTTCTGAGCAGTTCTCCAGTGTTCAATGATGACTCTCTCACATGAGAACAGGGATATGATGTTTACACCAGTACATACACTTCTACAGCAGTGTACCTGCCCAGAACAGTTATATACACACTTTGAAACTTTAAAAATACAGTTAGAAGGCTTGTTAGATGTGGGGGTCTCTAGTTGGAATAGTTAAGTACCTGTGACAAATAGGGACCCTTGCGTCTAGTCAGGGTAAGGGGATGCACTCCTAAAATAACCCCTGCTCACCCCCTTGGTAGCTTGGTATGTGCAGAAAGGCTTATCTAAGAGGCAGTGTGTAAAGCATTTGTGAACACATACTGTAATCAAGTGACAACACTACAAAAATAAGCATCTTTATTATTGATTTAACACAAGACCATAAACAGGATTGAAAATGCGACACTTTGAGTCAATGTATCTGAAAATGCGTAACGCAATACAACAAAAGTGTTGCAGAGAAGCTGATGCGTTGGTTCCTTACATGCAAGAACGGTGATGCGCCGGCTCCCTACTGCTGCATAGGGGATGGCGATGCGTCGGTTCTTCACGGTGAGGGGAGGTGATGCGTCGGTTTCTTACTAAGCTTCTGTGGCGATGTGGCAAGCAACGCCATGATGCGATGAAGATTTAGTACAAAGAAATAAAGATGTTGTCTTCTTCTTGGTGCGATGCGATGCGGACCGTGACAGGCCTTGCGACACGCTTCCTGGTGATGCAGCGGCATGTGCTACGATGTCGATCCTCTTCTCCGGCGATGCGCAGTGCTTCAACAACGATGTGAGCGGCTACAAGCCCTGTGACACACTTCCCGGTGATGTGGCGGCATCTGCTGCGACGTCGATCATCTTCTCCGGTGATGCGCGGTGCTTCGACAACAATGCGAGCCGCGACAGGCACAGCGACATGCTTTCTGGTGATGCGGCGGCGTCTGCTGCGACTTCGATCCTCTTTTCCGGCGATGCGAGATGCTTCAGGGGTCCTGCGATGATTCAGCACTTCTTGGGGGCCAAGACAGGCCCTGCGACACACTTCCCAGTGATGCGGCAGCATCTGCTCTAACATAAATCCTCTTCTCCGGTGTTGCAAGGTGCTCTAGCTTTGTGAAGCGACAGTGGCAGTTCGGTGTTGCGCTTATTGCTCATGAGTCGCGATTTCAGCTCCTTGCTATATGCAGTTACTCTGCAAGTCCAGCACAACTACAGGCACTTCCAAAGAATTATTGGGGTGCTGGTGGGTGATGTCTGTTGTCCCTGAGACTTCAGAAAGAAGCAAGCTCTTTTCACAAACCCTTGGAGTTCCTTACAAGTTGATGAAAGTACACACAATGTTCCTCTCTCCTTTCTTTGGCAGTCAGGCAACCACTGCAGGCCAATACCTCAAGCAGCACTTTAGCTTAGGGATAGTCTCTCCTCAGTCTCTCTGGTTCCACTCCTCAGCAAAGGTTTCTTCTTGTTGTCCAAAAGTGATATAATTCTCTGGGGTCTGGGTCCCCTCTTTTATACACAATTTCTCTTTGTTCTCTGAAGGCAGAGATGCCTTTGCCTAGTCAAAACCAGTTCTGATCAGTTCTGGAGCACTCTGTTTACATGAATCCTTCTTTCCTTTCACAGTGCAGGGCAGTGACATCAGACGCACAGCAGGAGGTGGAGCCAGCATTGTGGAGGGAAGGCACAGCCCTATTCAGGTTCAAGGTGCAACTCCTCCCTCCCATCTAGATGCAGATATCTCTATTCAGCACTGTGCTGACTCACCCTGTCTCCAGGAATCCCCCCAACCCCTGTCACTCAAATTCCAGACAAGGAATATACAACCTAGTAGAGACAGGCTTGGAAAGTTAGGCAAGAAAATACCTTCTTTCTAAAAGTGGTATTTTCAAACACAGAATGTTAAAACCAACTTCACTAAAAGATGTATTTTATCATTCTGAGTTCAGGCATACTAAACTTGAATTTCTACCTAGTTCCCTGAGTCAGTTAGGATTATAAAATGTAATAATCAAAACTACTCATTCTGACCCATGGGAAATAGGTAGCCTTGTAATAGTGAAAAACGAAAATGGCTGTAATTCACTATTAGGACATGCCACACACATCAGGGCTTGTCCTACCTATACTTACAATGCACCCTGCCCTTGGGCCTACAATAGGGGTGTCTGATATGAAGAAAAGGGAAGGTTTACAGACTGACAAGTGGGTGCACTGGCCCAGTCAACATCACAGTACCAGACTGCATACAGGCTCAGCAATGGCAGACCTGGGACACACTTTTACAGGCTCCTTCTGTGGGGGCCCAACCAGTGCTGCGGGCCCAGTAGCAGCATTTGGTTCACAATCCCTGGGCACACTTAGTGCACTGTACTAGGGTCTGACCAGTAAATCTAATCAGCCAATCATGGAATCACTAATCGATACATCCATTTACAATAAGGAGCACTTGCACTGTTGCACTGGACAGCAGTGGCACAGTGCCCAAAGAATCTAATACCAGCAAAAACACCAGAGACAACAGCAAAAATGGAAGGGAGACCCACGCCAAGGTGCCAGGTCTAACTATGCTTGTATCTAGGATTCCTAATACCAGTAATGCATGGTCATTACACATGTAAACTGACAATGCTGTCTTTTCATCACTTACCTGCTCCTCTGGTTTGCCATATAGCTGCCTGATCAGAGGCAGGAGTGTGTCCAGCAGAATTAGGTTCTCCCCAGCTGTGAATGCTTGGGCCCTGTGCTGTGCACAGCATGCCATTGTAGCTCCCAGAGGTTGTAGACAGCAGCAGAGAGATGGGGAGGTTCAGGAATCATGCAGTTAGTGCAGGCAAGTGAACTCTCTAGGGAACGGACTGACTTATATCTAAACTGCAGAAGCAGTGGTGAATCCATGTGGCCAAAGCAATAGGTTTGTGTTAGTTACAGTTTCGATCATCCAATGCATTCCATTGCTTACTGACGAAACGCCTACCACACGGTTCAAAAATATAATTGGACCGCGATTGAATTTGATGCATTACCAATGGGAGTTTACCACGTCAGGTTACACTTGATGCGGATACAATCTGAAAACCGCGAATGTCACCATAATAAATAACAGCCTATGGCTATGTCAGATTCTGTTATAATACGTCAATCATATCCTTTGAAAATTAGGTCTGCAGGACTAACACTTTTGTAAATGTTGTGAGATTGTGATATTTCATGGATGGTTGCAGCATTTTCCAGTAGAAACGGACATCTAACTGGAACGCTCATACTCAAATGATGACCTAACTTTAAGGCGCACATGACACACTGTTTGGGAGGCTAATACCAACAGGAAAGCAAACAACTAGATTTTACCCCTTAGGGTTGATCACAGTCACATTTCATTTTTGTTGCATTCCAAGAACAGTCTTCGCCTAGACACTGTATTTCAGGACAGTGTGACTCAGTGTGCAATCTGAGACTGAAAAGGTGGTGTGTGTTTCAAACCCGGGATAATTCATTTTCCAGGGAATTACTTCACCATGACATACAGCCACATACACTCTGATAGATAATTTTCTAGGGTATCTTTGTGTGCTACACTTTAAGGGACAATTGTATTTTATGGAACTTCTACATAGGAAATGGTTTGTGTATGAAATTGTTTGTGTAATGCAAATATGGCAACATGACACTATCCACCCTGTTACATTAGTGTGCATAATTGGCATTGTGATATGCTCTGTATATGGTGTCTAACATATCATGCATTACATGATCCTATTGCATGTACATATGACCGGTATGATTGTTCTCACAAACATACGTCTAGGCTTTTTTGCTTGTGAGTTGTCAAGTATGTCTTGCTGTTTTACATGAACAATCACAGACACTAATGAAGTTTATACTACTGCACTCACATTGCTGTTTCAACAAACCTTTAAAGCATGTCTAGCAATGATCTGCATTCTGTGATATGTATCTAAGATCAACATTGTTCATTGAGATGTGTAATTTCATTGACATGTAGTTTTAGGTGTTGTCTCTTTTTTCTTGGCTGTAGATCTAAGTGCATGTTGCTTGGTACATTGTGAACTAACACCAACTGTGTCTAAACCCTACAGACAGGCATCCTAGAGGAGGCGGCAGACAGTCTTCTGTGTTCAGGCCCTTTCCAGACCTACAAATCATAGAAGAACGAGACATCATCAGTAAATACAGTTGCACAACAGCAACAATTGATGAGTTGAGCCAGCAGTTGTTACCTCATTTGCGGCCTTGTCACATTTATCTGACTGCACTTACCCCCAAGGTGACTGTGATGGCAGAATTACATGTCTTTCTCACTGTAACATTTCAGTACACAGTGGGAACATCGGTGGAATGTCCCAGCCCATGTTCAGCAATGTCCTTCGGGATGTGTTACAGGCATTGACCGGTCACATTGACCACCCCATCAAGTTTCCTATACCAGGAGAATTGTCTTATGAAAGAGTGTTTTCTAAGCATTAGTACAGATACCCCATGTAATTGGATCTATTGATGGCACCCATGTTGCGTTGCTATCCCACAGGCCAATTAACAGGTGTAACGCAACTTCAACCATTTCTACTCCATCAATGTCCAGGTGGTGTGTTTGCCTGATATGTGCATCTCACAAGTCTGTGCCTGTTTCCTTGGCTCTGTACATGAAGTATATATCCTGCGTAACAGCATCCCCGCTCGATTTGATGACTCAACTGCAATCTGTCTGGGCTTGGCTTGTTGGTAGGTGATGTTGTATGTGGATGTTGTAGTGTGTGTTGTTTTTATGTCAGATGGGGTTATGTTGTTAAAAAACTGAAGTATTTTCCGTGTTCAATGTAGGGGGCTCTGGATACTCCAACCATCCATGGTTACTGACACCACTGCGCAACCCAGTCCCGCCAGCTGAAGTACACTTTAAAGAGGTCCATGGCCCGATAGTGGAGCAGACTTCTGGCCTCACGGAGTCAAGATTCTGGTGTCTGAATCGGGTGGGAGAAGCCCTCCAATTTGCCCCAGAATGGTGTGCCAGATAATCGTGCCTTGCTGCATGCTACACAAAGCAGAAACATGTAAGGGCATACCTCTGATAGTGGATGAAAGAGACCAGTAGGTGCCACCGAAGGAGGATCCAGGACTGGGCCATGACTACAGTGGTAATAATAATGATAGAGTGGGTTTGAGACAACAACATGTCCACAAATGTTTCACATGGCTGTAAGTATGCAATGAGAGGAGGTGACTAACGGAAATTGTTTGCTGTTGTGTTGTTGGTAAATGCTTGCGAGTGTATGATAAGTGTCCTGAGGTTTTTTATGAGAGTGTTTATTGAAATAGTCAGATTTACATGTACAGTGTTTCGTTGAAGCCTAGCTAGTGTTCACTGTACTTTAGATAACCAACTTCTCTGAATTGTGTTACTTTATTCCTGATGTCCTAACTCTGTTCTTTGTGTTTTTTAACCAGGGTACTTTGCCATGTCATCCACAGAGTGAACTTGCAAGATGTGACCTCACCTGGTATATGTTGCTGGGACAGACACCGACATGGAAATGTTGCTGATCTCCTTGGCACACACTTCCTTTAGACCTGATAGTCTGGTGATGTTGTTATTAGTGCCTTTCAGTACAGTGTGACATAATCATAGATTTTGATGCTGCACCAGGTAGTATTGGAACAATACAAATGTGTGTCACATTGAGGTGTGCCTTGTCTGATATCACACATCCAAACATGTTAAAAACAAAGTTTGAGCATGATGAACTCGTTGGCTAACAAGGATTGTTTACAGGGCTGGCAAGTGTTGGCAGCTGTGTAGACAATTGACTTCCAGTGAATATGTACCATATACTATGGCTTGTGTGATAACCTGGTTGTGTATCTCTATCATGTTGTGTGAATGTCCCTTTACTCACAGGCACTTAGTTTACTATGCACAAGTAATCGGTTACCTAGGTTATTGTCACTTTCATCATTGTGATTAGAGGATGATTACAATATGTAAATTCTTCATTCATAGTCACAACATAAGCAAGTATTGATATGTAAAAGGGTTTATTTCTTTAAAACATGGTGGCACTCTAAAGCTGCACAATGATGTTGTGCTCACAACTAAAACAAACTCACAGATTTGAATTAGTGTTTGGTGATGAAATCCACCAGAGACAAGCCACAGTTATTGAAGGCCAAAGGCCAAATTTGAACCTTCATCAGATGTGGGACAGTTAGTTTTGATAGTCAACAAAATAAATGCTTGGAACACACTAGATTATATTAAGGGCACCTTTTCAACTATTGGGGGTGGTGCATTGCCATCCGACTCTCACTGATGTTTCCTTAGATTCCCCTTCCCATGTTTGGGTAGGGGACCCACAGCTGCAGGCTCCTGGGGTACTGGGGACTCTACGCCAAACTCCACGTCCCTCCCTGTGGAGGCATGCAGTTGCTCCACTTGTTGAAATGGAAACTTCAGCAGGTGAAATGGAGGGGGATGACACTCAAACCGTTGCTGGGGAAGGAAGCACTGCCACACAGCAGCCCAGTGCAGAGGTTGCCCGTACAGGTACCAGACATCGCAGGCCCAGAGATAGCAGTGCTGCAGTACATGTGGAGGGTCCCAGTATCTTCCGTGGGCTGGAGCGTAGCATAGTGAAGATTCAGAGAATGCCGGGGAAGGCCATCCAGTCTAGAATACACATATGGAAAACATGGGGAAGGGCATCAGTGCACTGGTCGATGAGAATAAAGAGATGCATCAGGTATGAGGGAGATAGCTCTAGGGATGCGGGAGATGGCCACAGGTGTGCAGGACATGACACAATCGGTGCAGCTTCTGTGCACTAAACTGGACCAGGACAGGTTAGCAAAGTGAAAGGACAGGCAACATGCGCAGCAACAAACTAAGGCAATGAACCGCATGGCCACAGCCACTTCCCTTCTATGCAAAAGAAGCATCAACATGCAAGAGGGACTAACGCACAGCAGCAATGAGGTGAGGGTCCTTGCAAGGGTAACTAGTGCTGTAGAGGTGCTGCTTAATGCACAGACAGCACAAACTGCTGCTCTGGATGTACTGGAAAGTGAGGAAAGCACCAGTAGGAGCATCATGACAAGCCCCCCTGTTGTTGAGACACGGAGGAGTAGCAGGAGCCATGGTGAGACAACAGCCCAAACACCCACTGATGACAACCAGCCACTTTCATCTAGCACTGGTAGGCGTGGCCGGAAATGGCTTATAAAGCCCACACCTCTTAGGAAACGGAAGAAAGGGAATACATTCACATCAAGTTCAATGTTGAGATCAAGATAATGTGTTCATGAAAAAAAACTATAGATCCAAAATTATAACCATAAGGAAACAATGATATAAAAAAAATCTTTTTTATTATTATTCTCTTTATCATTTTTTAGTGAAAAAATGATTTTTTTATGTATATATATATTTTTAATAAAAAAACATCATGTGGCCTATATTTACATAATCAATGTTCTCCAATTTATAAATACATTTTAAATACATTGTAATCATACATACATGAAAAACCACCACTGTATTTTTTCAAGTCTATCCTATCTAATACATATAATGCAAACTCTATGCCTTGGTTACAGCAACTATTATATCAACAGCTTCGTGGTATTTTATCAGGCCAAAGGACACGTGCCGTCACTTCCTGTGATGTCATCAAAGGTCCCTATGATTTTGTGGAAATCTTGCAATACTGCCTTCTTCAGAATGGAGCTCACTCGTGTTCATCCTGCCTTTAGTGTCTGTCCAGTGAGATGTATTGCATACCCCAAAGTTGATGCGTTTATATACCACATTGTGCTGCCTGCTGAGGACAGCAGACAGGTCGCACATTTGAATCTCGTTGTGATAGCACAGCCTTTCATGCTTCTAGGATTGATAAATTTGTATTTCTCATTTGGATAATAATTTTAAAAAACTGCCATTTACACTGCCACTCAACTGTGTTACCAATTGCTACGTCAAAGAAAAAGTAGTGCTAGTGTGTAACTCACCTATAAATATTTGTATTACGATTGGTTTGTTTTAGGCCATTCGCAACTTTGAAATCTACAAACCTCGTAACTAATGCTGGTTCTTGATCCAACTTCATCAAGTTCGGTTTTTCGGCCCTGGTCACCTGTGTCACTCCTCTGATATCTAACAAAGCTCGGAGAACTAGAAACCGGCTAGCCTCAGACCTACTATTTTAAGTCACATTGTGATGCCAATAGTGTAGGCTTGTTAGATCGCCAGCGTATGACAGATAGCAGCACTTGTGTGTTAGTAACGGATGCTTTTGTTCTTCATATAATGCAGCGCCACTGATGCTGCCTATACAATGCATTAATTATCCATTATTGAAGCTTAGTAAATATCTCTTCACTATACAAAGGCTAATTCACTGCCACATTCAGTATGTGGACTGGGGTCTGGAGTGGGGATGACTCGAGAGCAGTTCAGGTTGTGAGGACGACGGACCTGTGCAGGGTCCAAAAGAGATGAAAGGCGAAGCAGCTCCGGCTTAAAGATGCATCACAAGACAGGAGCAGAGAGCAGCAGAGAGCGGCAAAGAGGAGTAGAGAGTGCAGCACAGAACTCAGAAAGGAGTAGTGCTGGGCAGAGAGGATCAGAGAGGGCAGAGAGGAGCAGAGAGGGTCAAAGAGGGCAGAGAGTGGCAGAGAGTGCGGCACTGAAGGCAGAAAGGAGCAGTGAGGGGCAGAGAGGAGCAGAGAGCGGTAAAGAGCGGCAGAGAGTGCAGCACTGAAGGCAGAAAGGAGCAGTGAGGGGCAGAGAGGAGCAGAGAGCAGCAGAGAGTGCGGCACTGAAGGCAGAAAGGAGCAGTGAGGGGCAGAGTGGAGCAGAGAGCGACAGAGATGAGCAGAGAGCAATGCAGAGGGGCAGAGAGAAGCAAACAGGAGCAGAGAGCAGCAGAAGGAAGCGAAGGGGGCAGCAAGGAGAAGAGAGAGGCTGAGCGATGCAGGATGCCAAGAGGGCTCAAAGGGCAGACACCAGAATGCTGCAAAGATTAGCACAGGGTCTAAAGCGGATAGAGAACACAGCCAGGCCTAGGACGGTGGAGGGGAGAGAACACTGTGCTGTCCTGAGGGTGGGAGAGCAGCACAGGGTATAAAAAGAGATAGGGGACAGTGGAAGGGCATGACCACTGAAAGGTTCCAAGGGGTGGGAGACCAGCTGAAAATGGGGTCAGAGAACATCGCAGGGCACAGGAGCGTTTGGAAGCAGTATGTTTAAAAGGCAGATGTTTGAATACTTACCATGTGTGGTCATTAAGGGTCTTTGTATCTCTACTTGAGCTCAGGGTCACACATTTAAATATCGGTGTGGCCATCCAGTCTTTCATCTTTCTGAGGTTTCTAAAAGGAGTACCATTGAGCTGGATAACAACATTTTTTAATGTTGTGTCAAGACCCTCTCTGGTGAAGATGTGCTTTACGACATACGTGGTGTGGTAAGGACACAGAAATGTATTTTAATCTTTTGTTTTTTAATTTCTGTGCAATATTACACTGTCATTATTCCCTCTGACCCTCTTTGACCCAGGACCTTTCAAAACTGTATCCATTCCCCTGACCTCCTTTCTTTCTTTTTGACCATCTTCTATCTTTCCCTTTGTCTATTCCTCAGCATTTCCAGTCATGCCTCCTTTCTTCTTTCCATTCTTGCTTCCTTACATCCTCATTCATTCCCCATCTTTCCTCCCGTGGTGCATTATTTACTTCTTTCTTTTTTAGTTCCTTATTTTCTTTTTTCCTGCTCCTTCTTTCATTTCTTCCTTTCATATCATTAACCCTTCCTTCTGCTTATCTTCTTTCCATTCATCCATCACACATCGTTCACATCCTTTCTCCCTCGAACCCTTAATTTCTTCCTTTCACATTCTTTTCTTTGTTCCTCATTTTTTCATCCATTACTTAATTACCTCACTCAGGTACTCCCCTACCTGCCTTCATTAGTTGCTGCCTTCTTTGATGTATACCTTCCTTCATCCCTTCCTTTCATTTAATCATAACAGTACAAGCACATTTTCTTTAGCTTGCAAAGTTGCCTCAGTCCTCAAATGACCTTTCCAAAAGCTGTATTTTGAGACATACACATATCCTCTAACTTGAGTTCACTTCTGAGTTGTTGTTCATATGTTATATTATATTATGTTATGTTATATAGTGCACTTATCAACCAAGAGGGTATTCAGGTGCTTGGGCAGGTGTGTAGGTGTGGGGTCCCGAGGTGCTTATACGAGAAGCTAGGTCTTTAGCTTCTTGCAGAACATCAAGTAGTGAGGAGGTGGCTCTGATGTGCTAAGGTTTGTGGACGTGGATGGAGCTAATAAAGGTGGGTGGAGGTAGAAGGTTGAGCCGGGGAGACGGGTGTGACCTCCTAAAAAATTAGAGCACCTGCACTTAATATTTTACAAAGTATGCACTGGTCTCAGCCCATGCGTCAAGGCTAAGGGCTGAGAAGTCTAGGGCCAGAAATGATACCCAATCATACACTCACCAGCACCTACTTCACACCACCTACATCCACAACCAGAGTAACACACTTACACCAAATGTACTCCACTCATTTACTACACACTAATCCTATGCACAATTCAGTATATCAGTACCCACTACTAAACCACATAAAGCACACTTATACAAACTTCTATCCCAGCTACCCAACATTCCCACCAGCGCCTTCAAACAGTACACAACTCTATCCTATACCACTAACCAATCCACTCATCACTAACACAACCCAAATCCATACCATACTTAACTATATACAATCAAGACAAACACACCCTGTTCTAATTAATCCTAACAGATCCCATGTTGTCTCTAACAAACCTATACTCAGACTTCCACCATTTATATGACCAACACCCCCTTCTTCTTTCTGCCACAATAACACAAACACACACCACTTACACTAAACGACACTCATTACCTCTTGCAGCAAACAAGTATAAGACAAACACTCTTAACTCTACTTTATCCCTTCACACAACATACACTCTACTCACAAACACATCACAACCCCCTTTTCCTTACAACTCCTACTCACAAATAATACCAAACAAATAAATAAGTCAGCACTTCATTTCACTACTCCACAAAAACAAAACATATCATGCACACCAGCACTACAAAATCTATCAAGCACAACACCACATAATATTTACCATCACAAAATACAAACATACACCCACCTTTCAAACTACACAAGTGAAGAAACACCAATGCCAAGCAAGCTTTCTGTCTTCCACCATACCTACCACAGACTTAGCAACACAGCAACTGTCTTCTAACCGCCTCTCATCAATTGTACAATTTAGAACCTTCATACATGTCCCACGGGCTGCACTGTCACCCCAAACTTATACATCTTCTGCCCTAAACACACAATCAAACAATGTAAGCAACAAGCCACACTTCACAACTTCGCTTCTCCAGGTCTACTGCACAACAAGGCTACGCCACAAAAACAACACAGTGCACAAACTCACTCTCAAAAACCGTCTACACAACCTACACACACAGATCCATCAAAATGCCTTCTTAGCGTGCTGAATACAGAAAAGCTACACTATTGCGCTCCTCATGTTATATTATGTTATAACGTATTTATACAGCGCGCAGCTACTCAAAAAGAGTTTCCCGGCGTTAGCAGAGCACAACGTTTAATGGAAACAAGTAGAGACAATTCATAAAGAGAAAGAGAGGGAGAATTATTGCTGGAATAGCCACGTTTTGAGCTGTTTCATGAAAAGCCAGATATCAGATAAGTCCCTCAATGTGGCAGGGAGTTTATTCCACAAGTGGGCAACTTGAACTTGAAAGGAACAACCACCTTTACGAGAGCGTGCAAATTTGGGCACACTCATCAAACATACAGCTAATACCAGCACTAAGAATACACCAACAGCAAGCCCACAAAATACTGCTTACTCTTCTACAAAACAAAGTCATACTATCACCAAAGTAAATTCTCTAAACTGTCGACTGTTAAATGCTTGATTGCTCTCTACAAACAAACATCATACCTACAACCTTCTTACTGATGCAAAACAGACATACTATTCATTACTGAATCAAGATTGGGAGATTATATGGCTCCTGTCCTCATGACTTGCAAATTTTCAAATAACAGACTAACATGTCCACCTCTCAAATGTTTTTCATATTTCACCATAATAAATCACCACTAATTCTTTATGGGTTCCGGAATAGCGTGCTACTTGTTGAAAAAGCTCTCCAACACCTCATTGGCTGGAGAATGGACCACATAAATGCCAAACTTTTTCCCTCTAATATCCTTCTCAATCCAAATAACTTATTAACATATACAGCACTCAAATTACTTTCATATTTCACTAGACTAATCACTGCTAATACTTTCTGGGTTCTAGAGTAGCATGCCACTCGCGGAACAAATACTTCAACACCTCACCAGGGGTAGTAAGGGCTGTATAAATGCAATTACAATACAATACAATACAAATATAGGATACTCTGCAACTGCAAAAAACTATCTCCATTCATGACCAGTGTGTAGCTTTATGTTACCCAAAACGTGTGAGTAGACCAGGAGGACAGTATGCTGGACTGCACTCTCCTCGTTCTGAGCGTAAAACCCAGAAATTTCTTCAAGGCCCCAGTGAAGTGGGAGTCCACTTGTGTGCCCTTGAATTAGGCCCGAGAGTGCCTACATGCTCCCATAGAAACTGTTCAGCATACAGGTTAGTTTGGTGCATAACTTCTTGACGGAAGTCATCATCTCGAAAGAGATGGATATATTCAAAAGGCAAACAAAAATTGGTGTATTAGCTTTACATCCAGTGTTTACAGTGAACAGGGGAGTTTACAGCTGCACTAAATTTGAGGACTGCCTGCTCACTGAGTTGTTCTACTTGGCTATTGTCTCTCCACGGCACAGATTTTGCTTGCGAAGGGACATCACAACTTTCATGACAATGTTCTTCAGAATCACTGGAAGACAAGTCATCGGCTGGAACTCTGTCGACTGAAAAATCGATTTCAGATTCTGCTCCATTTTTGTCTCCCTCATATACTGTCTCAATATCTTATCCTGACTTAGAGCAATCTTCCATCACTAGAGCTGAAGCCTTGGCAACGGTCACTCTGTTAACTGCCTTAAACCTGTCTTAAACCTTTCTCTTGAAATACTTTATCCTGCAGAAGGCAGATGTATGCATTAGCAATGGGATGGTGGAAGCATCTGAGATGTGTGAAATAAGCAAAATGAAAAATGAAAAAACTTAGCCTATCAATGCAATGATCCAATGCACTCCTCTAAAGAACTTATCCAAAGAAACTTAAAAAAAAGACAAAAAAAATTGAAGACAACAAAGTTGCTGCGCTATGTAACACAGAGGGAGCAGACCTGTGCCATATCTTCCCAAAAGGATTCAGGTCTGCTCTCTGTATGATCTAGTGCACTGTGTGCAACCGTGTGCTGATGCAGGCACACTTGTGTTGTAGCACAAGGGAGCAGCATGGTCAGGATAATATTTATGCAGGAAACAGCCCCTTCCTGCATAAAATATAATCTTGAGTCCTCTTCCTATATGAATGTGTGCAAAATTCAAAGAGGAAAAGTTAAGGAGAAGATGTTTCTTCTTGTTACGCCATCCTGTGGGAGTAGATGTGTTTTGGCACAATCATTGACTAGAAGTCATTATAGATATGTTTTTTTTGTCAAAAACCAATGGTTGTTGCATGGGAAAACCCAAAAATCACTCATAGAATGCCTCCCTGCTGCATAGTGATTCAATAGCCATTTGCACTGCTTTGTAAAATCCCTACAAGGATTTTACATCAGGTATATGTGGAAAAAGGCCTGCAAACTTGAGGCAAATTGGTTGAAAGTCTGCCCCTTATTTGTATTCGTTAACACAGGGGTAACACCTACAAAGTAGCCCCCATTTCAATATTGGGATAGTTCTGAATTTGAAAATACAAGCTGTATAAGTGTTTTGTATGGTATAGAAGCGTGCATGCATTTATGTTTTGTGCAATCAATGTTTGCAGCAATATCAGGGCACAACAGACTCTCTGGTGGTTTAGTGGACTAGGGTCATTTATTTCCCCAGGGTGGCTCAATCATGCCTCACAGGGGAAAACAAATATTTTTGAAATACATGATGGCATAAGTGGGGTTCCACGAGTGTCCCTGGTGGGCCGACTCCCCAGAAAGAGTCAGCATCTATGTAAGACTGGCCTGTAGGGCAATATGGCAATAGTGAAGGATTGGTCTGATATGTCAGTGTGTCTCTGATATTACCTCACACGTTGTCTCCAGCAAGCACAAATTCCAACGGCCTTCCATACTTTACAAAACACTTCTACAGCATGTCTTAATACGTTCAAAAGATCCCTGGTGTGTAATGTGACCCGCCTCATTTGATATTTAAAAGACATATATTGTCCTCAATGCAGTCAGCACAATTCTGGGGAGGGATGACACCCAGAATGTCTGTGTGCCATTTGGTTTTCTCCTGGGGGACGCATTCATATAAGTCAATGGGGATAAAACAAACATGTTTTGCAAAAACAATGTCCCCGAGGGGAATTGACATACACCAGGGGGTCCAACTCCCAATAAAACAATATCCATGGTGATCCAGTAGATTTCCGTGAAATCCAGTGTTTTCATGCTGTTGTTTTAGAGCTTGTCCGCGATCCATGAGCAAGAAACAGTTTGTGGAGGCATCTCTGATGGGAGGACTCTGTGCTTTATAAAGATCTCTGCCTCAAGGATGAGGCAGATGTTTTCAGCCTGAAACCCCCCTAGAAGCAATGGAGAAAACTACCTGCTTCCGTTCTCCGTGGCTGGTGGGGGTTTGCGGCATCAGTGCACCCTGCACCATGCTGACGTCACAGATGGGCTGAAGCAGAAGCGATTAGGCTTCATCCTCCCTCCTGGGATTTAGAAAAGGAAACTTCCAGAGCAAACACTGAAGCTTAATTTTAAACCCACCCCAGCTTCAGCCATCATCTGCATTGGAAGGCTGCACTAAACGGGTCTGCTCTAGTGATATCAAAGATTAGGAAGAAGATAGATTTAGGTATATCAATGGAAAACAGAAACAGCAGACACCTGTTTTATTCATCGGGTATTTTTTCAAGTATTCGTGTGAAATGTGAGAGTAAAACCGAGGGCTCCAAAGAATTAGTCTTTAACCTGAGCAGGTGACTGTCCCATGTCTTCTTGTTATGTCACTAGTTCATTTATTATTCCAAGTATGTATGTTTGGTGTGCTACCTTATCTTTACCCATTATATTTTTCAAAGTTATGGAAGTCAGTTTTCATACTGTGCCCCATTTTTGCACAGCTATAAAATTCAAAAGTGACAGGAGATTTAAGGTTAACACTCTATACCACTATTATTGTTAACAAGCTGTACCCGGCCCCGCTTTGCTTTGGCTCAGTCTGGTTAAATGGAAGAGAAAGAAAAAAGTAAGCGCACATTTCTAATATGTTTAATTTCACAATGCTTGTGGGTATACAATATGCTTTTGTCCAACTACTCCCCCCTCCCTCCACCCACTTCCCGGTCTGACGCGCTAATGTTGCAAAGTGAACCAACTCCTCCCCTCTCCTTCCACCCACTTCCCGGTCTGCTATCCTGACACCAACTGTCCATCCTAATCTATTTAGACTATTATCTCTATGCGTCCTTTCTTAATGTTGCAAAGGGAAACAACTCCACCCACTTCCCGGTCTGCCATCCTGACACCAACCGTCCATCCTAATATATGTAGACTATTGTCTATATGCGTCCCTGGTATTTGTTGCGCAGCAGCCAAATCAATAGGGTTAGTTTGGGTTGCAAAGTGAACCAACTCCTCCCCCCTTCCTCCACCCACTTCCCGGTCTGCCATCCTGACACCAACTGTCCATCCTAATATGTGTAGAGTATTGTCTATATGGGTCTCTTGAATTTGTTGCGCAGCAACCAAAACGATAGGGTCTGTTAGGCCTTTCGATTAAAAACACGCTCGTATTGGACACGCATGTATTCAAATTCAAGGTTGTGTATATATAAACAAGTGCTAATATTGCAAAGTGAAGCAACTCCTCCCCCCTCCCTCCACCCACTTCCGGGTCTGCCATCCTGACACCAACTGTCCATCCAAATATATGTAGACTATTGTCTCTATGCGTCCTTTCTTTAATGTTGCCAAGTGAACCAACTCCTCCCCCTCCCTCCACCCACTTCCCGGTCTGCCATCCTGACACCAACTGTCCATCCTAATATATGTAGACTATTGTTTCTATGCATTTATTGTAGTTGTTGCGAAGCAACCCAATCGATAGGGTCTGTTCGTCCTTTAGTTTAAAAACACGTGCGCATTTGACACACGTTGTTTCAAAATTTTGAATGAATTGGTGAAGAACTTTCTTAGATTTAAGATTTTCATCATGCCACATTGACATTTTTATGTGTCTGTGTGTGCTTTCGATTAAAAACACGCCCATAATAGACACGTGCGTATTGGAATCCAACGTTGTGTATATAAAAACACGTGCGTATTGGAATGCAACGTCAACATTTCAAAGCAATCGGTGAAGATCTTTTGGAGATTTGAGATTTTGAACAAAGAACAGTTACATTTTTACTTATATAGATGTCTTACCATGCAAGTAATTTACTATTGAAAGAATAAGGTGTGAGGGCAGATGAGTCCTTGTCACAGATTTTTGTAATTGGTTTCTCTTTTATGGGGGCATTGCATTTTTGTCAATAAAAATTATAATAGAATATTCAATTTTCGAGTTGAGTTCGAGTTGAGTTCTGTATGATAACGTTTTGTTAATTGTTAAGCAACCATTCATAACAAACACGTCAATGGTTATGTGATGTTTAAGTGAAAGTTAATTTTATATCCTGTACTGCAAAGAAGGACATAATTTATTTTATTTGTGAATAGTTAAATTTATATATGTTATATTTTGCTTAGTAGGGGTCATAATTTAGATTAATAAGACTGATTTAAATGAATAAAACTTATCTTTTTCAAATAACAAATATCTAAAATAGAGTTATGTCTACAAACTGTCTTCATGTCTCACTTTCTTTTTCAGAGCTTGAGATCATGCTGGTGGCCACAGGGTTCTTGAGCATCAACTCAACCACTGAGCAAGTCACAGAATTCATCCTATATGGCTTTCCGGGTTTCGAGCATTGGCAGACCTGGTTCTCTGTTCCTCTGGTTCTTTTCCTCCTCTTGGGTGTAATTGGCAATGTAACACTCATAATAACCATATGCAGGGAGCAGAGTCTTCATGGACCAATGTGTTACTTCCTCTGTATACTCTCCATCATTGATGGGGCTCTTAGCATGCTCATTACACCTCAGATTCTAGCCCTCCTTTGGTTTGACGCACACTCAATTAGCCTGACAGGATGCTTCACTCAAATGTTTTTTATTCACTTGCTCTTCGCGATTGAGTCGGGTATACTTGTTGCCATGGCTTTTGACCGCTTCTGTGCAATCTTCAATCCTTTGAGGTATACTACAATTCTCAATAACAATATGGTGGTCACGTTTTTGGTGGGAATTACTGTGAGGTCAGTGTCCCTCACAGTGCCAGGGTACTTCCTTAATGCCCAATTACATTTTTGCTCTGACTATATTGTTAAATACCCCTACTGTAACAATTTGGCTGTAACAAAACTAGCCTGTAATGACATAAGCTTGACTAGCATGTACCAAATGGTTGGGGTTAATTCTCTGCTCGTGACAGACCTGATGTTGATCTTCTTGTCCTACTGCCTGATCCTGCATGCGGTTTTGAAGCTCAATGCAGGAGGAGCAATTATCAAGGCTTTGGGAACATGTGGCTCCCACCTCATAGGTGTTTTCCTTTTATATTCAGTAATAATTGTGTTAGCAATTACACACACCTCCAAAAAATGAAAAAATGACCCACAATGCAGTCATCCTCAATGTATTTGTCTTCAATGTGCCACCAGCCTTGAATCCTATTATATATGGGGTTAGAAACAAAGACATCAACCTTGGCATCAGAAAGACGTTTAGATGTGTATGTAGATCTAGATTTAGTATGATTTTGTGCCAAGGTTGTATCACTTTTGTGGCCCAGCCCAAATGCACAATCATTTTCGGTCACTTTGCTTGTCTTGGCGTGGTTCACTAAATACAAATTAATGCAACACAGCTAACTTTTGTTACTTTGCATTGGGTAGGCATTACATGGGTGGAGCATTGACGTTCACATAGATCCACCAAAATATTTGGACACAGACCCAGATTTCTGAAGATTTGTAAACTTGTGTTTGTGCCAAAAGGGTGCGCCTACCCGCCAGGCATAACAAGGAGAAATATCTATATTTCTTCATGTTACTTCCTCTTTCTATGTGTGCTGCATTCTGAAACACACATAGAAAGAGGGATATGCCTCTAAGGATTCTTTTGTGCGGTAAGGTGTCCCTTCAGCACAAAATCAATCCTGCCTATAACACAGACTCCCTTGCATCATGACACAAAGGTACCTGCATTGACACTCCACTGCACTGTGTGTGCCAACGGTAGAAAACAGCAGAACTGCTCCATATCTTTGTACATATGGAGTATTATGCTCTCTTCTTTTCATGCATCCTAATTGTGTTGTGTGAAATAATAATAAATGGGTCCCTTAGTCATTGTTTTTACCCATGGTATTTACATGCCTATGGATTCCGTTAGATTTATTGCTTAGGAACATGTGATCTTGGTAAGGCTCCCCTCATGTTTGCTGCAGGCCGGCGTAAGTACTGCAGCTTACTCCTATGCATTGCGCTTTTAAATTTAGTCCTGAAAGAGTTACTTATTTTTATTTGACTCATTCCTGTCTCATGTCAGATGCTGATTCACACAAGTGACATAGAGAGATTTGTGGCAGGGTAGGGGGGTGATAAAACACATATATTATTAGATAACCCTGTTCAATTGTTCTTGTTAGTGGACATCCACAAGAAAACAACTACCTCAAACAATCATGGTACTGATGATGGTGATACGCTATACATGGAACTGTTTAAATATTTACCCACATCTTTATCAGCCTATTGAGTACACTTAAAAATGCCTAGTTTTCCTGATGCCTAATTACATTTTTGTAATTGTGATATAATATTTATTCAATTCACTGTAAAAAAATAAAGCAGGTACACTGTAAAAAACAGTTTTTCAATCCATTGAATTTGTTCAGGGGAAAACCTTGACCAAGCTACACAAATGACACTGTGATGAATTTAAAATGATGTCTAGTTCTCAGAAATGCCTATTTGTTCGGGTTTCTCCTATTGGTTTTTTACCTTCTTTACCAGATATTGCTAGGAATTATAAACTATAACATTCATTCTATACGTGTTTTAGAAAGTAGGTAAAGAGAAATGTTAGCAAAATTAATATTTCAGTAATGCTATTTTTTAAAGAAGAAAACAATACACCTTCTTGAACATTACTTTTTGAAAGTTGACTAGTTTTTCAGCCCACTGCTGGGTGCATCAACGACTCTGCATACATTTTTCATGACCAAGATCTGAATCAAAAAGATAGCAAATATGAGCTGCATTTCCATTTGTGGAATACAATTATGCAGGGATTAGCATCTAGTGTTCTAACCCACCGCAAATAGGATTCGTATTTAAGGAGGGGATCTTAGCACTTTAGTTATTTTCCTTATTGAAAAATATGGGGAAAGTTAAAGAAAGAGGAGAGGCTTTCCCCCGGATATGATGACTTCTGTTCCATCCCAATACAAATAAAGACAGATGTGGCACATTAATGATTTGTTGTAATTGTGCAGGTAAGCAGGATGTCTTATTTATGAAAAAGTGTTTGACACAGGCATAATATTGAAATAGAATTGATTTCAAGATGGCAATCAAGAGATTCAGGTCTCTTTACAAGATGTGATTGATAAAGGAAAACACTGATGTACACTCATATTGGGCAGAATGGAGAGTAGAAGAACACTAGATTTACATATTGAGCTGTTTGACCTTAAAAGTCATAGGGCTGTCCTTTGTTTATTTAGAAGGGATTGTTAATATGTTAATGTGAAAGTGGATTATTAGTAGGTGGTATTATTTACCTTCAGCTAATAATAATACCCCAATCTCTAATAGATCCAGTCAAGTCTCAATAAATCAAACCTTGCACAAGCCTTTGTAGCTTAGCAGATGAGCAGGTAGGCTTAACTTAGGAGACAATATTGTAAAGCATTTAATATCACCAAATCAGTAAATAAGAGACACAACACAATACAAATCTGAGACCAATTTATAAAGACATAAAATGAAATATTTTATCTTTGAAACACACCAAATAACAATCATCGAATGTAGGTAACTAGAATTTTTAAAAAAAAGCTCATATGAAAAATTGTGCATTCTAGCATCAAAAAGCTTAATGCACCACTCGTGGCCATCTGGTCACGTTGGACCAGGACACAGACAAAGTTTTAGGCCAACTGCGATGAAATGGGGGTTGGATAAGCTGAGCCTTAGTTCCCAGTCAAAAGTTTACCTTCGGGATAAGGACCTGATGTAGATATTGGTGATACTACCATCGTCTCACCTCAGAAGTGGTTCCAAGTGCTCCGTCGAGCTAACGGCGGTCCACCCACTGTATTTAGATGTTGCGGCAATAGGCTGGTTCTTGCTTTAATAGATAAGAGAAGCACTTAAGATAGGTTAATAGGCTGGTTCCTGCCACGGTCTCCTATGCTGGCTAACAGTACTCCATCGCAGTCAGGCCGGCACACTTGCGCCAAGCCAATTTAGATGTTCCCATTGTCTGGTGGTGTCCTGGAAGCGAAGACCTGCTGAAGTTGGGCCTTGCAGGTGTGGAGACAGGTAAGTACTACGTATCCTCATCTCAATACACACGTACATGGTGTGAATGTGTCATAATGTATAACTCGGCAATGTGAAATTCCCATTTCCAAAAATATAGCTTAGCACGCCAATACCATGCACACACTATTGTTTGTACACCCACAGTCACCAAAAGCACTACACCCACACCCACCACCATCAAAAATATATTTGTTTATGTGTCAATACAGGTGTGTACATTCTACCACAATAGGTCATAAGATGTACAGTCCTGCATGACATAATAAAACATTTGCATGTAAGAGTAACGTAAAAATACACTAGGCAAAAGCTAATGTTAACACATTATTCATAGTGAAACAAGCGACACAGAAGCCTACCTTAGACCTTAGACAGAATATGTGGGGTCTAACGCCAGTAGTAGGGCATTACCATCGCGGGAATTGTGCAGCCTGGGCCACAACGAGTGTATTGAAGAGTTGTAATCTGAATGGTAGGGAATGGAAACTGCGACAACATTCCAACTGTCTGACTAGAAATATGATATATTGTATACAATGCCCATGCCATTTAACATACATTGGTAAGACCACACAAGAAGTTAAAAAATGCATTATGCAACATCAATCGTGTATACGTTGTAATGTAACCACAGCTCCTTTAGTTAAATATTATCAGAAGGAGTCACATAATGCATCAGACATGAGTTGGTTTGTACTGGAAGTTGTAAAAAACTCAAAAAGGCGGCAGAATGGCGATCGGCTGCTCTCATTGAAGGAGAACAAGTGGATCTGGTCTTGTAACACAGTTAAGAATGGATTGAACTCCTTTATTGAGTGGCATACATTAGCGACCCTGTGAATCGAGTTTTTATGGGTGAACTACATAGATGCATGGACAGTTTGGAAAAGCCTTTGTGGCATCAAGAGCTTACTAGTTGTCATCTTGCCAGATTGGATATACTGGTGATATCTTGTGCATAACCTTTTTGGTGGTTTCTGTGGGTAAGTAAGTACCTATAGGCCATGTTTGTCATCTGATGTAATATATATGGCCATCTTGCAATAACATGAATGATCTGAATTTTTCTAATATATAGGATAGAACTATTGGTCACATACAGTGGTATAGTGGAAGATAGTTTTAAGACTCTTTGAATGACACCCTTGACTAATGTAGGCTTGGGGTTGTATTTTCTGTTATTGTTATACAAATTTTTAATTTGTTTGTGATAACAAGTGTGTCTTACAATGCACTGCTAATCACTTACTGTGCAACGCTATGGCGATCGCGAACTTTTAGACACTCTAAGATGGCCGCCGGTTCGAGTAGCGTGTGATGTCAGCAATGAGTGTCCTTCTTTTGTTACATCGCGAGCCTCGCTCCGCACTCAGTCGATTGAGTCGGGCGTGGAAGGATCAAGCTTCTGCTGGTTCCGTAAATAAGTAAGTTTGTTATCCGATATCAGCTTAACAATTGTTTGCTGTATGAACAGTATTCTCTAATGTTTAGCCTCACAGTAATTTTCGAATGTTTAGTCTCATGTTATTACTTTTTTAGGTGAATTTGCGAAAAAAGATTAAGGAATTGTGAGTATGTTACTGATGAAGTGAACTTTTAAAATGTATCATGTTTTTTGTTTGCTGACTTTAACTCCCATAATTAATAATAATATTAATGAGTGTTGCATGTTTTTGTATTAATTCAACCTAGAATAATGTGCACCTTCATAAACACGTGGGAATAATATTATGTGTTTTTGTTGCATTTGTCAGTACGTGTAAATAATATATTAAATTTGTTTTTTTGTTTTGTCAACATTAACTGCGGCTGAATAAATAATAGCATGCGCTTATTTTTAAATGTGCTTTTGTTCCTGTCGTGTCTTTTATGTGACAGACTTTTGTTCATTTCTTGTGCTTAAAGTTAGGTAACATAAACTAATGGGTTAACATTAGTGAAGGGGGTGGGTAACAGAATCATTTTTATTACTTACATTAATTGATGTCTATTGTTTATTTGCATACTAGAGTCTCGGTAAAGAGGCCTGTGGCCTGTTCTAAAATGGATGTCCCCAAAGTCCTGTCGTGATGGGCCATGCACAGCAAAGAATGAATAGAAGCGTTTTGTTAATAATCTTCGAAAAACAAATACGTGGAACTGAACTGTGCAGGATGTGCCTAGCATTGTATAACTTTCTTTGCCAAGGACAGGACATAGCGGCGGCAAAGCTTGAGCTGAGGAAGCAACAAACTGTTATTTAATAAAATGTTGCAAAGCTCTTAGGAAGAGCTAATGTCACACGCAGACAATGGACAAGGCCGCTTTTAAAAATATGATTTTGAATGAAAAGGCGATGGCTTCATGGACTGACGCCTGACAACCAATCATTTTACGAGATGGTTTGTTAATTGTTGTTGCGTGCTTATCTAGGTTCCTGATCGATACTGTGACCTTATGCCCCTATTCGGCAATAAATCCATTTATTCCCTATATTGGCATAACCGTTCAAGTACGATTTTCTGAAAAGTCATCTCTGGCCTCACACGAACAGAGCCACATTCCAGCATGACTCTCTGCTACTTCCTTTGCGACCAATTAGTGCAATGACAGAGCAGCAGTCACTATCTGATATTCCTAGATAACACTCCGAGTTCTTCAACAAGATAAAAACTTAGCAAACCTGGAAATCCCCGCTTGCTATGTTTTGATTAGTAATGGAACTCTAATGAGCAACTGATAACTGTCACTTCCTAGTGACATCTTTAATTGACGTCTTATGTCCAGCAAACTTGCGTCAAACCCGGCACCTGTCAGGTATAAATATTACCAACATTGCCTTAAGCAATGAGAGAGAGATACGAGCTGTTGAGTTCGTTGCCTGTTGCTGATGCCAGCTGCCTGCATGACCCTGTGTTGGTAAATCTAGCACTCTGTCGCTGCAGCCTGCTATCCTGTGGTGGTGAAGCTGCTGATACCATTATCGCCGCTACAGCGCGAACTATGGTGCAGTACCCTTGAGGAGCCGAGCAGCCGTCCTCTGCGAAGACATCCAGCAGATTCCAGCTGCCCGCGGACGCTGTCCCCCCTCCTTCCTCGACGCGCTGAGAGAAGCCGCTGCCTTTCTCGTGCAGAGAAATCCAGCCTACAGCGTTTCCGGTTTACCCTCGCAGGTGACTGGGATATCGAGAGAGACCCCTGAAGGAGATACCAATCCTCCATCATTCTATTCAGATGTATGGTGTTGACTAAACCCTTAGATGAGAATTCTTGAAACAAACCTTGGCAAAACCAACTTAACTTAAAGCTACTTACTTACTCCCCTTCTCACGTGTTAGGCTTAGGTCAGGCACACTGGGGTAGGCTTAGTTAGAAGCACCAGTTGAGTACGTTAGCCAAATGTATATATGACTGTATATATGTTTTATTACTTTTAAACCATTGTATGGCTAAGAAACCATATCAATGCTTTTACAGTTCTACTTCGCAATACTTATCTTACTGTACGTACTTTTTATAATAACAATTATTGCAATTGTGGCAATACATTTCTCTTGTACGAGAAGAAAGACTGTTCAATAAATGTTAACCCTTTATTGACAAACGCCCGTCTCTCTATTCTCTACATCTCGTGAAAGTAAATTGCATTAGACTGACTGAGTGAAATACATGTCTATTGTTTCACACGACCCTAGAGATCGACTCTTGATCTGAGGAGCAAAGTTGTCATGTTGCACGGTTGTTGGAAAACTGAATCCCTTCTTGTCTGTGCCAAGGAAGCTGATCACTTCCTATGCAGAGAAGAAAGTTTCCAGTGAACTCTGAGCTAGTTGGTAACACAACCCAATTAAGTTTAGCATAGTCAGTGGAGGCCTGGAATATCCGCAGTTCCACGTCGATACTACTGTTTATGTTATTCCAATGCGCAGGGCCTAGTGGGAAACTAGGAACTACACTACATGGCGCCCAACGTTTGGTAAGGCGATAAACTAACGCAAGACTTATAGAGTAACTCAGTCATGCATATTTCACAGACCCCTTTCTCCCGTAAATACTCCAATAGACGTCTGGAGTGGGTGAAAGGTTAAAATCCGCCCGACCTTAGTAGGAAGAGATTCCTATGTAAAGCTCTGGTTTATTCAACGTTGAAGGATACAGTGTTCCAAAATATTGTGCACCTAATCTTTGTCTCCTTGGAGACCTACTCTGCAAACCTTGCATTTTTATAATGCCAGGAGAAAACGGAACCACTGGGCCCGCAGCAGATGCGACTCAGCAAGGTCCCGAACACACAGACCCGGATGCTATCGACATCCCGGTCCACTTAAGAAGATCTATAACTTTAAAACTTATAGAAAACGGACTGACACCTCAAGGTGGTACAGTAATTTTCGTGATAGAGGCTCACGAATATCGGCAGACAGAGGTATTCTATTCATGGATAAACTTTCCAGCGGTAAACGCTAGAACGAAAGAGTTTCACTATTACAAAATAGAGGAACCTCCGGGAGAGTACGCTCCTTTCGAGGAGATTGAAATCCCACTTAAATTTCAAGAGCACCTGCTCTGGTTTAATGGCGCCCTAAAACACACTGATCAAATAACTAGGCTCGGTCCACTAGGTAGACCAGGAGCCACGTGGCCGGTTCTAGCCAGCTACACACCACATCCTGACATTGCAAAAATGTCTAAGGAAGAGCTGTTAGCACAGCTAAACACATTAATAAAAATACATAGGCAATTAGTCCAATATGTAATGCGGACTGCAACAGTCCAGCCAGCTGTTAATTCACACCAGCTGGCCCCTCACCAGGGGAACACAAATAAAATTACACCACAGAACATACAGTCATGTCTTGGTAAAACACCCGTAAAACGGGAACAAATTCCTTTCTGGTTAGCCCAGAAAATCACTCAAATAGAGGCAGTATTTCCTGATACTACCCCTATTGAGAAACACAGAATCTTGACCATCTGCCTTCCTATGGGAATCGCACCACACGTGGAGGACTGCGACACTTGGGGTACAGTCTTTGCTTCCATTTACACAAAAACACACGGTGTTCCGTCTATGGCGGTAATACCAGAAGTGCTAAAACAGATTCAAAATGAATTCGGTCCAGAGCCCGCTTTAAATCTAGGTATGAAATTACTGAAAGACTTCAAGCAGGTCACGGCTATATTATTAGCCAACATAAAGGGAGAAGCAGCATCTGTGGCGATCCGCCAGAAGTTGAGGGAAACAGATATAAAAGATCCTGTTGAGCTTGCAAAAATCATAGAAAAGTGCTATGAAGAATTAGGTAGAGACAGCTTGGGTGGAAAACCAGTTAAGCCCCAACTGCTCGAAAATCCTGAAAAATTATTTATTAAAAATAATTCAAACACTCCTAAAAAGAGCTGGGATGGAAATAAACAATCCACTCCCAAGGAAAAAGTTTTCCAGTCCAGAGGAAGGTCTCCTCGACGGAGGGAGAGAACTCCGACTCGAGAACGCCAGTCTCCCCAACGGGAGCCCTCTGAGAAAAGATATAACCTTAGAAATAGGGATAATATAAAAAAACCTGATAGATATCAAAGTATTGATACACGTCCCTCTCGATCTTTTCCACAGAATTCGGAAAGAAGAGGACGGTCAGACCCAGGAGAGCACACCAAGTCCAAAGACAAGGAACCTGCTCAAAATAAGAAATCTCAATTTCAGAAAAAGAAGGTAGCCAGTGTTAGAGTAATCAACCATGCCGAGAATACTGAGGACACAGTTGAAAAACGGGGAGTGGGCATTGACAATGTTGGACAGTGCAGCAGAGATCAGTATAGCGCGCAAGATCTTGATGAGTCATCTGGAGACAGTGGACACGAATGAATTCATTCAGGTTGAAACTGCCGACGCCAGACTTAGCGAGCCCCATAAAATATACGAAATAACATTGCGTATGGAGGGTGATAAGACTAGGAAAATTAAGGGTCTATTTTGGGATAAGCTCTCAAAAGGCTATGATATTCTGTTAGCTGAAAGAGATTGGCCCCCAGAGTTTGTCAGGGAGTGCCCTCGTGGCGAAGAAGTGATTATGCCTGCCTTCTCGAATCACATACCGATTCATAAAAAATATACATATGCAAGGAAATGGGCAGTAGCCCAGGCACCTGCATTATATAAAAATCATGTAGGATGGGATGAGGATTCTCCTCCTCCCAAAATCCAACTAAAAAGTGAACCAACTGCCCAACGGCAGTATCCCATAAAGCAAGAAGCTAAAAAACAAGTCAGGGAGATCTTAGATCAACTTGAGTACCAGGGGGTGATTGAAACATGCACCTCTCAAATGAACAATCGTTTGTTTCCTGTCTCCAAGCCAGACAATTCATATCGTCTAGTTTTGGACTACAGACATCTTAATACATGTTGCAAAACTTTTGCAGTACAAAACTCGCATAGTGCAGCCCTAATGAATAACATAGTTAGGAAAAAATATAAAACGACATTAGACATTTCTAATGGTTTCTTTTGTAAAAACATTGCACCAGAAAGCAGATATTTGACCGCTTTCTCTACATTTGGGTCACAGAAAAAATTCTGTCGACTCCCACAGGGGTTCAAGAACAGCCCAGGACTATTCTCAGCTAGGGTAACAGAGTTACTACAAATCTATGATGATGAAGCATTATCTTACGTAGATGATATTTATCTCACAGACGACGACTTGGATACTCACTTGAAAAGAGTGAACACCATTATACTTGGGTTCGCAGCAGAGGGTTACAAATTCAACTTTAAAAAGTCCCGAATTGCCCATCTGACAGTACTATTTTTAGGGTACGAATTATCAAGTGAAGGGAAGAGCCTAGCGGACAACTTCTTAGAGAAGTGCGCTGTACTCCAAGCTCCAAAAACGCTGAAGAATTTACAATCAATACTAGGTTTTCTGAATTTCGGAAGAACTTACATACTAAATTACGCAGAAAGGGTTAAACCTCTCTACGAACTAATTAAACCTGATTTTAAACAAATCAATTGGACTCAAAAACACACAGAAATTTTGAGATCACTGCAAACAGACATGTTAGCAAAAACAAAATTAGATACACGTGACAACGCGATCAATCTTGTAATCCGAGTCATCCCAGGAAGATGCGGATTCACGTACCTGACCTCTAATGAGGGAGAAAAGGTACCTATTTCAATTAAATCTCACTTGTACACACAAGCAGAAAAAACATTCAGTCCCACAGAAAGAACTGTGAACGCAGTGCAAATCGCATTAGCAAATGAACGAGAACTAGCACACGGCAGACGGATTAATATCCTTACAGCGGAATCCGCCTTCGAGGCGCTATTCAGCCCAGTAAACCTGCCTACAGTATCACTGGATCCGAAATGGATACAGTGCATAGATTCTCTAGGAGTGGAAGACGTGAAATACTATTTCGCCCCGCAATTTGAAGAACTGAATGATTTAGATTATGAAGAAGAATATCCTCTGCCAATCGAAATTCTGCCCCTCCCACAATATGCCTGTATAATCTATACAGATAGCTTTGTACAGCATTTCAACGTAGAGAGAAAATCCTACGATGCAGCATGTGCGATCATTAAATGTCGTTGGCTGTGCGGTAAAATCAAACCGAAAATAACAAAAACTGAATCAGTAAAGTACTGTTCGGTTCAAAGAACTGAAATCAGATGTTTAAAGATGGCGCTCGAAAATGCAGAACGCGAATTCCCCACACTTATAGTGTGCGATTCTCATTTTTGCGTCAACTCTTACAACAACAAACTGCAGAGTTGGATCGAAAACGACTACAAAGATGACACAGGTGCCACAATAAAGCATAAAAAGCTCTGGAACGAGGTAGCTCTTTTTCACAAAGAACTACAAATGACTCACGTGATTCACGCACAGAGTCTTCAACGTGATGGCGTTCACGTTGCAGGGAATTCATTGGCTAATACAGCCAAAGCGGAAGCAACTAACCCGGCTTCCATAGCCACAAAAAAGCGTACAGATAAATACATAGACGGGGAAACCATGCTGGCAGTAAAAACGACCGTAAAAGGCGACTGTGCAGCATTACCCGTAAACTATCCACTCAATTATGCATACATAATCGATGCAAACTCCGTTCCTTTTGCTCGAATCCCTGGAGTGGGGGACAGAGTAATTCCAAACAGGAGCAGGAGGGGCTTCCTCTTACTGGAAGCACACATGGGGTTGGGTCTGAGACACCAAACAATAAAAGCCTCTCTGAAAGAATTACAATCAGAGTACTGGTGGCCAGGAATGAGTATAGATATTCAATGTTTTGCTCAAAAATGTGAAAACTGCAACCGAGATCGCAGAAATGAACAGGCCAGTGTAGTTTCAGGATCCCTTCTAGACAGCATGAGGCGGTCTATCTGCGCAATCAAATAAGAGAAGCGCGTCCCAGTGTACACAGTTAAGGCGAAAAGCACTTAAAAAATGAGGCCCCCAGCGCTCGGCTGACGCTAGAACGGTTATAAAAGATTTGCGAGTCTTTATCGGCACATACGCAATTACCACGTTCCATTCTGATCAGGGTCCTGCTTTCAGCTCTCGAGCCTATAAGGAGGCCATGGCCAGCATGGGAATTGGGTTGCGGTATTCTTGTCCGTCGCACCCCGAAGGGAATAGTGTGGTAGAAAGAAAAAACCGTGACATAAAGCAATCTATAACAGCGAAGGTATTAGGTTCAGGCGCTGGGTGGGTCAAACATTTAATAAGTGTCCAGACTAGTCTTAACAACATGCCAAGAAATTCTCTAAAAGGTTTCAGCCCATACGAACTATTGTTCGGAATTAGAATGCGAGTTCAGGACCTCGATAGTCAGATGTCAGTGGTACAAGAAGAAACAACAGACTCTGATGTAAAAGATCGTTTGGCTGTTTTACAGGAACTGAATGAAACAAGAAAATCATTAAGCAACATAAAGTTAAAGCAACAGCCAAGTACCACTGACGAGGCACCACCCGCAACAGCCCCAGCAAGGCCTGTCTGGATTCCAAAGATTGGGGATCTAGTCAGAGAAAAGATCGCGGTTAAGAAGGAATTTGGGCCTTCTTACAGAAAAGCAGTACCTGTCTTAGCAGTCACCGGAACAAGATCAGTTGTGCTACCGCCCCTTGCTGGTAAAAAGGAGAACAGAGTCGTGTCTATCGATCTGGTAAAACCACAAGCATGTGGCCTATAATCAACAGTAGGCCCAGTGGACTCCCAATAAACAACAGAATACCCAAACTTGCAACAATCCAAGAGGTTCAAACTGATAGACTCATCACATTCGATCAGCCTGCAGTGCACAATGAAGGACTATGCAATAATGCCATGGAACTCGTGCCTCTTGGAACACAGATTGAAACAGTTCGTCAAGAAACAACACCAGTCTACAATGATGTGGCATCAGAAAGTGCTACGGAGAGACAGATTGAAAAAACAATCCCATCAATTGACAGAACTGCCTCTGGTTATTTCATCAACTTCGACAACTTCTCTGAAGATTTTAACGACCCCGAAGTGATGCCAGAAACAAAAAAGTCTTTTAAAGAAAAAGCAACGGAACTCTTTCATCAACTGAAGGAAATCTACCTAATTTCCCCTTGGCTAGAGTTCTGGTTTGGTCTAGGTGCATTTTTCCTCCTGCTTTGGCTCATCATGGTACTGTGTTTGGGAAAATTCATTGAAGGAAAATATATTACAATGGACACAGCAAGTCAGAACATCAACCTAGTCTTGAAACCACACAGATCATCCCACGTGAAGAAAAGAGAACTGTCAACAGTAAATGTCACAGCAATTCCAATACCTGGTGGGGTAGTATGGGAGAAAACAGACTATGAGATCTATGGTCCGGTCGAAATCCTGAAGTATCCTCATCAACTAAAGGTTTCCTTAAGTGACTTTGTGACACCTAGTACATTCTCTGATGATTGGGACTTTAACAGTATTAATGACATGATGTCTGATTTAGTAATGTCAGCTAGATTCACAGATCATGATTATTTACAAGGTTCATCTAGTTATGAACAATTATTCTGTTACACCCACTATGGGGATCATTACTTGCATAAATCTGCAAAGCCTAGAAATGTTTTTATGTATAATCAATGGGAACATTGTGCTACACCACCTAAAAGCAGTTCTAAAGCATTTTTTGAGAAATTCAAATACTTCTCAGGGTTTAACACAAGTGATGCAGAAACGTTTTATTATAAACTGTTAGATAAAACAGGAATGAAAACAATGCTGACAAATTCTAAATTGATATATTCAGAAGCATTTTATGACAAAATGATGACATTTGGTTTTGATTATTGGAAAAATAATATTGAAACGAAAACAATTTGGGGTACAAAAGATTGGCAGGTGCAAGGCATAGAAGCACTATTTAGAACCTGCATGATACCAGACCAAATGTTATTTTTAAATGACACTGTACACCAAACATCCTGTCTTGGCCTAGCTAAGATCAAAGACCTTAAAACACCGTCTATTCCAAAGCCAATACCTGAGAATACAACCACAGATATTGAGTTAGACGTGTCACAAATTTCACATTTCAACAGAACACATCCTGATTGGAAAAAGTGGTTAATCTGGCCTACAGACACAAATAGCTGTCAAGATAGGTTCCTGAATAAAACACAGGGGTTAAAAATGACCAGATTAGACCCTAGATACTCCCAGAGACAACATCCAGGGATTATAACAACATACAGTGTAGGGAAACTCTGCCTAGAATGGCTAACTACATCCACACTGGCTGAAATTAAGCAACACTTGTCTTTATTAAAAGATGGTGCTGATTTGCGCGATTTCATTCTTGGACCACGCAAACAGCGTCAAAAGCGTTTCATAGCGACCAGTATCTATGCTGCTTACAACGAGGCTTGGAAAGTAAAGCAAATTGAAACTGCTGAAAAAATACGAGAAATTGATCGTATTAATTTGGAGAAATCACTTTCTGTAGTAGACAATGGGTTAATGACTCTGTCTTCCAGAATATATTCTTTGGACAATATTGTATCCTCTGCCTTTGATGTGATAGACAGAGATTTGCTAATGTTACAACATGGCCAATCTCAATTACGCTCTATTATAGAATTAGGCTGGACGCTGCAAAATCTTCGTTCAGGCTATGTGCCTTGGCGTTTAATCAACACAACGTCATTATTTTCCAGTTTTAACCTTACTGATAAACAGATCAGTTTGGCACAGAAAGGAGCAGACTATACAATCCTGAGCATCGAAAAACTCGAGAGATTATCATTGACAATGTCAGAGAGTCCTGTCATTGAATGGATAATACACGGAATTATCACAATTCCGATAACAACTTTCCGATTTAAAAAGTGCCTTGAGTACATACCTGCTGGCCAATATGAACAATTGGGTAAGGGATATGTAAAATCTGAATGGAAATTACCATACACTCATTCTTGCTATAGTGACAGTGACAAAAATGTATTTCTTAGTGGTGATAACTGTAAACACTCACTAAGCGGTATACTTTTGTGTCAGGGTATTAATTTACACGGAGCATGTGATGGAAATTCAAACAACCTTTCATGCCACCAGCTAGTCACACCTGCAACTCAGATAGAGCCCTTCTTTATGCAACTCGCAAATGGGAGTTACATTCTTAGAACGGATCACAGATGTTGTGGCCTGACGCCAGGGAAAAGTTATCTAATACAAGTAACGTCCATGGTCAAATGTTGTATGCAAGCATTGTTTCCGAGCGGGCCTCCAGACAAAGTGACTCCCCTCTGGCCTCGTCTGAATCTCTATTCTATACGAATTGATACATTAAGCAAAATGAAATCTGTACTTTTACAGACAACAGTGCCTATAACGTCATCTAAAGAGACGTATGATCTTCTAGTCGCAAGGACGGCTACTGAAGTCCATGACCTTTTATCAACAAATTGCCCAGTGCATTTCGTAGAAATGTTCAGCCAACTCCTTAACATGTCTAGTGCAACAAGCATCCCAGGCATATTTAAGACAGTCTTTACTGGACTGCTAACACCCTTCCAGGCAATTTTGGGAATCTTTCCTAATTTTGTGCACTCCATTTTTGGCGGCATACCATTATTTTTGGGACTCGTTGCAGGGATTCTATTTTTGATCCTCTTGCTACGTTATGGCAAGCCTCGGCTCAGACATAGCTCCCATGGGAATGGAAGAAACAATCCTAGCAATGCGCTACAGGGACAGGATAACTAACGTCCTTGGATTGGCCAGGCTGAGAGATCTAAACATGACCTGGTTCCTTTCATTCAGACCGATATGGCAAAATTGCATTTTACCTGTGCTACGGTGTATGCTTTGCGGCGATGAATGCGTGTTGGACATCTGTCTTTCACTTCCATCAGCAGTACCAATGGACGTCGATACTTTGCTCAGTCCAATAACGGCTCACGCATTGTGTTGTCCCCAGCGGCTACCAATCCTGATGACGGCATTTGTGGAGACTCCTGTACTACAGCCAAGTGGTATCAGTCGAGCGAGTGACAAAAGCAACATCATCCAGGTACAACGTTCTGTGAACATTGCTGGTCCTGCCTTCGATGACAGCAATCATTCTCACACCTGCCAAGTTACAGCGCTATCTAATTTGGTTGAACTATCACCTGAATTTGTAGACCAATTCTTTGAGAGCCTGTCTGATACGATGTTCTCACCCACAGATAAACAATAACTTTTGAGAAGCTTTCCGACACACAGCGTTCCCATGAACTCTGAATTCGGCCTTCAGTTTTGATCAACAAAAACTGCCAGGAGCTTTGGAAATCTATTTTCTTTGAATTGGACAATTTTTTTAATATTGACCCTTTTTGGCACGAACAATTCTTTGCTTAACGTAAAAACTATTCTTAGAGAACAGAAGCTTCACACTTCTATTTCTAAACACATCTAGAGACATAACCACATAACACCTGCCTCTAGCACTCATGTTATTACAATGCATTTTTATGTGATGATTTATCTCGCCTTTCTTCTGTCAGAGATACTTCATGTGTAATTCCTTTTGCATAATCGTTCATTGACTTCATATGCAATAATTTTTTTTGAATGATTAAGATGCTTTAAAAAACGTACAGTACCTAAATTCCATGTATTACAAGTACGCCTATTTCGAATGCATTTATGTATTTTGGGGTGGGCAATGTTACACATGCATCTAATTGCTTAGTTTTAGTAATTTTGATGGACATGAAAACGTGGAGTGGGTGTTGCGTGCTTATCTAGGTTCCTGATCGATACTGTGACCTTATGCCCCTATTCGGCTATAAATCCATTTATTCCCTATATTGGCATAACCGTTCAAGTACGATTTTCTGAAAAGTCATCTCTGGCCTCACACGAACAGAGCCACATTCCAGCATGACTCTCTGCTACTTCCTTTGCGACCAATTAGTGCAATGACAGAGCAGCAGTCACTATCTGATATTCCTAGATAACACTCCGAGTTCTTCAACAAGATAAAAACTTAGCAAACCTGGAAATCCCCGCTTGCTATGTTTTGATTAGTAATGGAACTCTAATGAGCAACTGATAACTGTCACTTCCTAGTGACATCTTTAATTGACGTCTTATGTCCAGCAAACTTGCGTCAAACCCGGCACCTGTCAGGTATAAAAATTACCAACATTGCCTTAAGCAATGAGAGAGAGATACAAGCTGTTGAGTTCGTTGCCTGTTGCTGATGCCAGCTGCCTGCATGACCCTGTGTTGGTAAATCTAGCACTCTGTCGCTGCAGCCTGCTATCCTGTGGTGGTGAAGCTGCTGATACCATTATCGCCGCTACAGCGCGAACTATGGTGCAGTACGCTTGAGGAGCCGAGCAGCCGTCCTCTGCGAAGACATCCAGCAGATTCCAGCTGCCCGCGGACGCTGTCCCCCCTCCTTCCTCGACGCGCTGAGAGAAGCCGCTGCCTTTCTCGTGCAGAGAAATCCAGCCTACAGCGTTTCCGGTTTACCCTCGCAGGTGACTGGGATATCGAGAGAGACCCCTGAAGGAGATACCAATCCTCCATCATTCTATTCAGAGGTATGGTGTTGACTAAACCCTTAGATGAGAATTCTCGAAACAAACCTTGGCAAAACCAACTTAACTTAAAGCTACTTACTTACTCCCCTTCTCACGTGTTAGGCTTAGGTCAGGCACACTGGGGTAGGCTTAGTTAGAAGCACCAGTTGAGTACGTTAGCCATGACTGTATATATGACTGTATATATGTTTTATTACTTTTAAACCATTGTATGGCTAAGAAACCATATCAATGCTTTTACAGTTCTACTTCGCAATACTTATCTTACTGTACGTACTTTTTATAATAACAATTATTGCAATTGTGGCAATACATTTCTCTTGTACGAGAAGAAAGACTGTTCAATAAATGTTAACCCTTTATTGACAAACGCCCGTCTCTCTATTCTCTACATCTCGTGAAAGTAAATTGCATTAGACTGACTGAGTGAAATACATGTCTATTGTTTCACACGACCCTAGAGATCGACTCTTGATCTGAGGAGCAAAGTTGTCATGTTGCACGGTTGTTGGAAAACTGAATCCCTTCTTGTCTGTGCCAAGGAAGCTGATCACTTCCTATGCAGAGAAGAAAGTTTCCAGTGACCTCTGAGCTAGTTGGTAACACAACCCAATTAAGTTTAGCATAGTCAGTGGAGGCCTGGAATATCCGCAGTTCCACGTCGATACTACTGTTTATGTTATTCCAATGCGCAGGGCCTAGTGGGAAACTAGGAACTACACTTAAAACTTTGAACTTTACATTTTCCCTTTAGGTTTCATTTAGTCTAGACAGGGAAATAGAATTTAAGGGATGAGACTCAATTTGCTTAAACACTTCTTGTGCTGATTTGATTTGAACTGACAGTCTAATGTGCCTTACTAAATAAAATGATGCTTCTTAAATGCAAACAAAAGAATTAATATTTTGAAAATGCTTTTTACTTGATAATAAAGTTATTAAGATAGATTTTGAAATGACAAGCTGGTCTTAGTTATTTCGAGTCAAGTTACCATTAGTTAATCCATTGCCTAGGTTTTGACTTAAATAAATGTACATTTATAAGAATGACAAGATAAACTGCAGTTGTATATACATATAAATAGCATAAGTATGAGGTTATGTGGTTTGATTAATTAGGTCACATGATTCAGTTGGTCAATTCTTGTTTCAGTCATTTATGGGCCTAGTGTTAAACTTGTGAATATGGTGAGTATCGTGGTGTAGAGTTGTGCATATGAGACAGAATTTCCTTTGGCCCGCTTGATCATTACCGATTAGAGGCACTATGGGCTCCTTAATGTTAGGGGCTGTAAGTTTCTATCGGACATTGGGTAACTTAGTTGTTTTGATTTTTATTGCAGGTAGTTCTATGTTTGCTTGCTCTGGAAACATGTAAGTAGTGGCCATGAGGAGATGATAGTTTTTTTTTTACTAAGAGTATGTCATGTTGAATATTGATGCTTTACTCTATTCATGGTAGATAGATGGATGGGAGAGCCCCGGCTGGGAGTTACTTCTTTGGACATGGAGTAGAAAATTTAGAACAGAGTGAGTAGTCTTTGACAGCTAGTGGTTTAGAGCTTCTAGATTATTAGTTAACATGGGTGTCCTTCTTTTGATTTGTGGAACACATATGTTTGGTGGCATGTATACATTTTTCACCTAGCCTGCTTTTGGATTGTAAGGTCCACTTGCATTTCTTTTGGGTGTGGAGCAGCCAATACCTTTCTGTATATACAGGGTTTTACTTGAAGAGGTTTTTGAATATGAATATGTATGTATTTTGTATTATATGATATTAGATTCGGATGTGCAATGTATACCGTTCTGATGATGGTCTCGGGGATCTTGTAGACCAAAGTGGGACCATAAAGTCGACAAAAGAACACTGTTTTGTTGTTTATACAGGTATATTGAGTACACAGAACATGATTTACATGAATGTTTTGTTTGATCTCTGGTTATATGTTCTAAGTTCATGTTTATTTGTTTGATTAATTAAAATCTTACAAAACAAATACATTTTAAAATATCTTTAAGTAATCAGTAGTTTAAAAATGTCATGCACATAATTATGCTCATGTTTCATTAAAACGAAATCTAATTAAAACTTTCCTTAAGATTTTTCACGATCACAGATAAACATTTTACAAAAGCTGAATTCATTGGTAGATCTTTCGGGTTTATACAAGCCATTACTGCTTGTCTACAAGTCCTTATACCTCGGGCATTAAATAACCTCCTGAGGATTACTTTCCTTTCTGTATCCATTACAGAACACAGACATACCAAATGCAAAATATCTTCTTGTCGCCGTTTACATAACCTACATGTCGTATTGCCCTGATTAGTCTTCCATGGTGGAAGATGGCACAAGCCTGGCCGGAGTCCAAAGCGTACTTTTATAAAAGATCGCTTACTTTGGTGGGACTATGGAGTTTCCGGGTATTTTTGGACTTGCTTTTTTTATATTCGTTTATAATTGGCCATGCATGCTTTCTTTTCACCAATAATTATTTGTCTTTTAACAGTGATAGGTGAATAGCCAATTTATTAATTGTTTTTTTAAAGCTTTCTTGGGTGATTGTATGTTTCCAAATTGCTGTTATTCCAAATTCTTCTTTTGCTTTATTTAGATAAGCCCATGCTTGAAGTTTACGATTGTCTCTTGCTTCTTGCCATAAAGCTCTAGATAGTTGATTATCCTGGTCATTTTTTACACGGTTCCAGACTTTCAGAATTTGGCCTTGTCGGGCATATTGCTGATTGTTTATCCCAAACTCCAGCCTTACTTGTGCCTGTGAGGCATTGCGTGGTAACTGGAACAGTACTTTGTAGCTTTTTGCCACTGCTTTGTTAATTAAGTCCGCATCCTTACCATTTAGGACTTTGGCACCGTATGTTAAGGTCGGTAATAGTCTAGCAGATATGATTTTTAGTAAAGGACTGTATGTCAGAGCAGTTAGTTTCTTTTGAATGATTCTAAAAGCCGCAATCAAGCTATTTGCTTTCCTAGTGATATCTTTCCTCTGGGGGAGAAAACTTCCATTCTCATTAAATAGGACACCGAGATACCGTTAGTTGTCAACTTGCTCTAGCTGAGTTTGTCCCAGCATCCATTTGTTTGTTTGTCTTCTATTCCTTGTAACTACCATTACTTTTGTCTTTGCCTCATTTATTACCATTTGATTATCCTTTGCATAACTAGGTTTTCGATCAATTAGTCTTTGCAATCACACTTTTGTCTGACTCAACAACACCACGTCATCTGCATACAACAAATTTGACAATTGTGTTCCTGCTAGCCTTGGTGGATGTGAGTTCACATCATTTAGTGCATTGGTGAGGTCGGCTAAAAATAAGTTAAAAAGTAGTGGTGCAAGGACGCAACCCTGCTTAAGGCCACGCGTCACCAGTATTTTACTGGATAAGGTTCGCCCATCTCCGATCCTCACCCTGACCCAGTTTTCAGAATATAGTAATTGAATAAGGTTCAGAAGTGAGCCCGGGATTCCATAATCTTCAAGTTTTTTCCATAGAAGGGACCTGTTTACAAGATCAAAAGCCGATTTAAAATTGACAAAACAAAAATAGAGGGACTGTTTAGATAAAAGTGCCTTATCCGTTAAAACTGATAAAATTAAAATATTTGTTGTGGTACCTAAACCTTTAATGAACCCGGTTTGGTTTGGGGTAATATTAGCTTTTCTTCAATCCAATCTGACAGAGTTGCTAGTAAAAGACCCGCAAATAACTTTGCATCCGTGTCTTGGAGAGTGATCAAGCGATAATTTTCTGGTAGTTGCCAATTACCCTTTTTGTAAATGGGAGATATTAATGATCCTCTCCAGGTTTCCGGTATTTGCTTTGTTTGGACAACTTCATTAAACACCTTTGTCAGGTAAATAGCCCATAGAGCCGGATCCTCCTTATAAAGTGCAAACGGTATTCCATTGGGTTCCGGTGCTCCATCCTTTTGTCTCTTTATTAAATTGGCTACTTCAATTTCTAAGAAGACTTTTACCAGATCCATTTCTTGCCCTCTTTCAGTCTTCAATTTTTGATTGTCCTCCTCCGAGCAGAATTCTGTTTCAGCATACAGGGTCTTTTTAAGAAATCTTACCCAATCCTCCTCCGTTATTGGCGAGGCTACACGTGTTTGTTGGATCTATTTAGATCATTAATTATTTTCCAAAATTCTCTAGAGTTCGTTTGGTTACTTGCGTGAACATTTTTTGTCCACAATTCCTGCTGGGCTTTTGTTTTTTTCCGACCACAACAATTTTCTCAAGTTCTTGTTCGCACTTTTCAATTGATTTCTAATTTCCTTGTTCTCCGGTAACCTGGGTAGCTGTTTCCTCAGATTGTTACGGGTCCGCCTTGCTTTTTTAATTGTGTATGGAAGGTTGATACTAATATCTCTTTTTTCACATATCCTTCGTTGGGTTTTTCTACTATTTGAAGTACCTTCATCCAATTCGACCGCTTTCTGGGTAAACTGTTCCCATTGCTTAAGAGTAGATTTGATTGAATGTTCATAAAAAAAAATTTGGACCAATTTTTGGGCCTTTTTTTTCCACAACATATTTTTTATCCGATTTCCAAATAAGTTTCCTATGGTTAATCGTACCTAGCTGACCTTGTGTAGTTAAATAGTTTTGGTGTTTTGGAAGTTCAAAATACATTTCCATCTCTGGTTATATGGTGTTTGGTTTTCCATATAATTTATAGGCAAAAGGTGTTCTAGATACTACAGCGAACTGATTGTAAAATATCAGTAGTAGTCAAGTCAAGTCAAATATAGCTTTATTCGATTGTTTAAAAAAGCAACCATAAAAGCATACATGTTAAAAATTATTCACGTTTTAATTAATATTACAAAATCATCATATTTTAAAAGACAACATATGTAAATATACACAATTCATTGGGGGGATATTTCCCTTCAGAGCAACCTCACAGTAGATAAAGTGCACTACATGATCATAGTTTTTCTGCAATATATCACTTTTTTCAGAAAAACTGTGATTATTACAGCTCCTCTTTCATGTTCCAAGTATTGTATACTTAACAGGGCCGGACGACATTGGCGCAGACCCATCTGTCTCAATAGAGGCAATAAGATCCTGCGCCTAATAAATCTATAAAATTTACAAAATAAAAGGACGTGCATAGTACTTTGGGGGGACACATCGTCACAGGGGCAAGGGTGTAGATCACGCGACCAGTCATTAGTGGTTGGGAAACTAACCAATCTATGAAAGATTCCCAACCTGAAGCGAGATAATAAAAATCTATCATAATTGCCAGGAACATACACCAGATAGGGTTGAATATTAAAAGTTGTTAATAACAATTGATGTTGCAGGACAGTTGTTTTTAAAACCTCTGTTGTTGTTCTTAAAGTATCCAACAGAGTCAGGCCCTCTTTCCTCAAATCTCTTAAAAACTTAAACACATAGCTCAACCATGGAATCCTCAATACTCCCTCCAATTTCATGATACCTGACACAATATCCCTATTCAGCTTGGTTTCCTCTTTGGTCCACAGCCAGTGCCATAAAAGCACAGGCTCAAGCTTAATCAGGTCAGATATAAATGGAAGGCCTAATTCTGCATGACAGATATAACTTGAGGTGCTATTTGGTACAGCTAAAATATATTTCAGGAAAGAGTTTTCAACTACCTGAATAGGGGTCGAGTCTACAAAGCCCCATACCCCACTCCCATAGATAGCTACAGATACACATTTGGCTTTAAAAATCTTAAGTCGCTCAACAGGCGGTCTTGTACCAAATTTTTGGGCAAAAGTCCTAGGGGCAGCAGTAGAACGTACCATCGCCAGTTTTTTTGCTGTGATTCATTCTGAGCAAATAATATACCTACATATGAAAATTGCTTGGTTGCCTCAAGCTTCTGTTCTGCAATAAAAATGTCTTAAAATCCTTACCACAGTGCATGAAGAATGTTTTAGATGAGTTTACCCGTAACCCCAGATCTTTCATGAAAAGGGTAAAACTATCCACCACGCGCTGAAGAGTGCGAGACATTAATACAGCACCGTCTGTGTACAAAAGTGCCGGGATTGGACGGCCTGCTACGTATGGAGAATCTAAACTATCTCTGCACAAGGCTACCCCCAAACCATTTATATACAAATTAAAAAGGAATGGAGCCAGGACACATCCCTGCCTGACTCCACTCCTGATTGGGATTTTGGCCGTGCGTTCCCCCTTCAGGCCGGAGCGTACGCGAGCTGACGCGTCACTATAAAAACGTTTAAGAAAATAAATAATATTATCATCAACCCCTAATTGTCCTAACAGAGTCCACAATTTAGAATGAACCAAACAATCAAATGCGGCTGAGAGGTCCGCAAAGGCCAAGAATAGGTTCCCTCTCTTGGCCCTTGCGTACTTTCCCACCAGCATTAAAAGATTTAGACCCTGCTCCACTGTTCCTAGACCAGACCGAAAGCCATATTGTAAGTCAGATAAAATAGATTTGTCATCGGCCCAATCCAATAGCTGGTACAAAATTATCCGTCCAGCTATCTTTGTAAAAGAGTCCAACAGGGAGATAGGTCTATAACATCCCAGATCGTGTCTATCCCCTTTTCTGAAGATAGGCACGAGTATGAACTCCACCCAGGTAGGCAAAAATCCTGTAGTACAACTTGCATTAAGCACCTGGACCACAATGGGAGCCCACAGAGGTATAATAGCCTTAAAGATATCTATGGGGACACCGTCCGGGCCAGGAGCCTTACCACCCTGACTGGCGTGAAGTGCCTTTTCAACCTCATCTAGAGTGAACCTCAAATTCCTTGATCTGGGGTAGGGTGTAGGTATACAAAGGGAAGATGATGATTCCATTCCCTCATATACCTGGGCAAAATGCCCAATCCAGTCTGCTTCTGGGATTGCTATCTCTATTTTGGGGCCGGTCTCTTCCATTAAAAAGGGGGTTCTAATAACCTTCCAGAAGCCTGCACTATCATTATTTACAGAAGCTGCATGAAAGGCTTCCCATTTCTGTGCTTTTAACATATTCTTCCTGTCTTTGACAGCTAACATATGTTCTTTCCTAAGTCTCCTCACCTCCATAATATTTCTTGGGTTTTTACACAGTTCTTTCTTTAGGAGTGCGTAAGCTTGGGTACAATTAGAATTAAATCATCCTCCCCGGTCTCTATTATTTTGGCGCTGCCTCATAAGGGAATTCCTAATTTCATTTGTGATGGCTAAGAAGGATGGGAGTAGCGTTTCAGGGCTAGAATCTTCCCCCAGGCATATCGCAAACTCAGATGTACATTTGCCGATTACTGTATTAAGTATTTTAGATTGATCGACCATGGCCCATCGTAACAATACCCATTTCTGCTACCAATAGATAGGTTTTCTCGCACTCTATCTATTTCTGTATTACTATTTAAAGAGTTCTTCATTGGCAAATAAGATGGCCATACAGAGCGGGAAGTGATCGCTTAGTGCGTTGTCTGAGACTTTAAAAGAATAAATTCTATGAGCATGATTGTTAGTTACAAAAGCATAATCAATAGTAGAGCAGCAGCCCCTACCATTAAATGTTGGAGGTAAGGAGGATAGTAGTACACATAGTTCATTAGCAAATCCGAGATCAAATTTGCCAAGTACTTAATTTAACTGTTCACCCAAAGGAGTGTGATTAAAATGAGATTGACACAGGCCCTCTTCCCATGGCACTCCACATCTATTATCTTCAGTCATTCTACATAAAGTACTATTAAAATCTCCCACCAAAATAATCATCATACCTTTCCTATTGTTTTTAACCTGGGTGGACAATACTTTAGACATGTTATTAAGAACATTTGATACTTCAACCAGGGGAATATTATTATAAAAATTAACCAAGGCAATCGAAATGTCAGAGTCCAGTGCAATTATCAAAAACTGAAAATAAGTATCTTTGATGGGCTCTATAACCCCTTTTAAATTCAACTTATTTGAAAGATAAACACTCAACCCTCCCTTAGCTCTCACATACATAACCTCGACACCGGAGTATAATAGGTCTTATACCTATTAAGATGGACCGCTTCCTTACTCCAAGTTTCCTGGAGACAAATCAAGTCTTGGGACTGAATTAAGTGGGTTATCAATTTTTGACTTAATTCGAACAATGTTCCAGGAGATGATATGACATAAAGGGATTGCAGAGGGGAATGGAACAAGAGAAGGGGACCTAACACCTTCTGACATTGACCCTGCCAGTCAGTCAGTCAGTCAGTCAATAAACTTTATTCGGTTGTTCGAATTGACAACCATAAAAGTATTTACATTACAATTAATAGAACACATATTCATTAAAAGGAGAAAGTTCAATTCAATTCAATTTGTAGTTAAAATCACATGAGTAAGAGCACTAGACTATATCAGACAACAGTTAAAAATAGAATTTCTTTAACGAAAAATATAAATAACAATTCATATCACCGTGTTATTACCCTTCCATACTGTTTCTGAATTTAACTGCCAATTTTAAAAAGCTACATATAAACAAAGTGTATTCACAATTTAACAGCTGGAGAAAATATTGTGCAGGGCGAAATTGTGCAAAGTGCAGTTTTTTCAGACAGGGTTTCAAATAAAGCTTCCTGGGTATGATATAAAAAGGACAAAAGAACAGAAAGTGTGCCAGGTCTTGCGGAGACTTATCGTCGCAGCCGCAAGCCGGCAGCACTTGACCTCGATGAGATCCCCTAGGAACAGCCAACAAAAGATGAAACAGGTTGAACCTGAACCTTGTCAGTAGGAAACGGTCATAACTAGACATTTGCCATGTCAGGTAGGGTTCCATGAGCAAAGTGCTTTTGATTAGTATATGATTACGTACACTTTCTTTTTTTAGTGCACATGATTCCCTTTCCTGTTGTCTAGAGTCAATAAAAGCATTCTTGACCGTGATAAGATCCATTTTGGTAATGGATTCCGGAAATAAGAAAAGTTCAGAACGACCTAGATCAGTAAAGCACTTATGTAAGTACTTTAGCCAGGGAACCTCCTTCCTGTTATCCCATGTAAGTGCTTCTCTTAAAATTAGCTTGGTGAGTGGGATATTATCATTTAACCAGCAATTCATCCAACATATCAAGGGATTCACTGCAATTTTGTCACAAACATACGGGACCCCCAATTCTTCATGCACAATAAAATTTGCTGTACCCCTGGGAACCCTTAAAATCTGTTTTAAAAAGTTATTTTCAACTATCTGTAGTGCATCCAGGGGAACATATCCCCATATTTCACTGCCATAACATGCTGTGGTAACACTTTTGGCCTTATATAGTTGGAGTAGGGCGGCAACTGGGCTATTTCCCATTTTTCTGGAGAAGTCCAAAATGGCCGCGTTAACCCTAGTAACATCTCCCTTCTTTTTTTGGATCACGGGTCCCCCGTTTAGTTGACTATCAAAGAGGACCCCAAGATAGGAGAATATGTGAGTTACAGGGATTTCTACTCCAGCTACATTTAAACGATTTGATTTTTTAAAGCCTTGGCCAACCTTCATTATGTAGGATTTGGTGTTGTTTATACTTAAATCTCTTGACTTCATGAAAGAGTGGAAGGAATCTAATAGAATTTGAAGTCCGTTGGCCGTTCTAGATAAAAGGACTGCGTCGTCCGCATATAGTAGGACCGGCAGTCCTTTTCAACCAATATACTGATAGTCTGTTTTGGTGCTTAAAAGGTGCTCTTCCAAATCATTAATGTAGAGGTTAAAAAGGAACGGGGCCAAAATGCACCCTTGTCGGACGCCCCGGTACACTCCAAAATCTTTAGTCACTTTAAGGTCCTGGGTGTATCTGACATTTGCTTTAGTATCAGAGTGTATATCTTCTAAAAAATTAACTAGGTTTTTATCCACGCCCATTTTTTCCATGGCGCCCCAGAGCTTCTCCCGACTCACGCAATCGAAAGCCGAGGAGAGGTCCATGAACGCCATGTGAATCGTACCACTTCGAGCCTTCGTGTACCTCCCAATGATAAGGTACAAATTTAGACATTGAGAAATAGTGGAATGTCCAGGCCTAAAACCGTACTGGATTGGGGATATTATGTTATTTTCCTCTGACCATCTGACCAATCTGTTTAAAATGACTCCTCCAACAACTTTTGCCATGGAGTTTATTAGTGATATTGGTCTATAGCAGGCTGGGCTGCTACGGTCTCCTTTCTTGAAATAGGTACAATTGTAGATACCCCCCATGATTGTGGGCATCCACATAACACAGCAGCATTAAGTACTGCTGTAAGGACCGGCGCCCATAGTGCTTTACATGATTTAAAGAGGTCAGGCGGAAGTCCATCCGGTCCGGGTGCCTTGTTGTTTGATAGACCCTTGATTCCCTTTATAATTTCATCAATTGAGAAGCATAGTGAAATTTCTCTACTTTTATTTGGACTATGTTCTACCTGTGACTCATTGTTTTTAAAGATAGAACTGAAGTGGTTTATCCACTCTTCCTCTGGAATATTAGTTCCCACACTTGAAGTACTAGGACAATCAAAAATGGGTTTATTGATAATCTCCCAGAACTTCGAGCTATTTTTTAGTGTCTCAGGGTCTAACAATGACTCCCATACACTTTTTTTGACTGCTCGCTTGCGAGCGGCAAGTGACTTCTTATAATCAGCCCGCAGGCCCCTAATGGTCAGTGGATCTCTTGGTTTTGTTTTTAAGGCTTTCTTAAGCTCGCGGCTAGCCTTCGAGCAATCACTGTCAAACCATTTCGGGTTACTATTTGAATTGATTTTCCCCTTAGTAGGTATCGTGAAAAACGACTCCACCTTCTTGGCAATCTCCTTAAAAGATGTCAAAATTTGCAAAGGTGCTGATATAGGAGATATGCATGCCATCAGTTCATGATTACAGACTACATTAATAGAGGTATAAAATCGATCACAATCTACCATTGACCATTTTAGGCGGCGCTTGCCATTAATGCATTTTATGAGGCCGCGGTCCTCTCGAGAATTGCGCTTTTCAAATAAACTCGTGCCCATTGTAATGCATAAAGGGTTATGGTCGCTATAAATGCTCAAAAGGATCGAAAAATCCTCAATAATATTAACAAAGTCAGCTGAAAGAAGAATATGATCTATATAAGATCCTGTAGCATGTCCTTTAAAGGTAGGAGTTAAAAATACAGTTTGATCAGGTACTGTCGACATTGCTGTGAATAGGTTGTTTTCATTCATTAGATCATTTAAACCTGTACCCCTCCGCGAGTGTTCAAAATGAATTCCTTCCATACTATTGCAACCCATTTGTTCAACAGGTCTCACGGTAGGGTTCCCACATAAATGTGTGTTGAAGTCACCCACTAGAATCTTAAGGCGTGGCAGTAAACTATCATTAGCCCTTAGGAAATCACGCAAGGACTCTATGTTACAATCTCCAGACTGATTCACAGCATTATAAAAATTAAGCAATACAAAATTTGTTTTACCCCTCTCAAGTTCGAAAATCTGGATATTATTGTTACCAGAGTAGTGTTCGGTTTTATGACATATGAGCGACAAGTTGACAAAAATAGCCAAACCCCCTTTGGCTCTTCCACTAGCAGATGGAGTTGCCGGAATAATAAAGCTCTGATATTCTTCAATATATACATTTCTCCCTGTTACCCAAGTTTCTTGGAGACATATTATAGGATATTTTTTAACAAAACACAACCAATCATTGTCTTTCAGTTTGTCAAGGAGTCCAGCTATGTTCCATGATATTAATAGTAATAGCCCCTCCTTACATTTTTGAGGTCCACATTGTAATATGTCCATTTTCTCACATGCAAGTGGGCTAGTAGGTATTACAACAGTACTATGACATTCATGAACTGACCCAGGATTTTCCATGATGTGAGCTGGGAAAAGATCTAAGTTTATTTCATTGTGTGGACCAGAATTATCATTTAGATGGTTCTCAGCACCCAATACCGCAACAGTACTACCTAGCGATTTTAAATCTTGGTTAGCGTTCCCTGAGCCTGTGTCTTTTGAAAGGCGATCATTGGGGGCAGTGTTGCATAATGTATCAGGTAGTCATTCTACCCCATCCAACCCACCCTCAGCAGAGAAAACGTCATACCTATTAGAAATGGGAATATTAAAGCAGTTGTTGAGGTGATTAGGGTATTGATGATCTGTGTGGTGTGGTCGTAATGGTCGGTCATATCTGTCCCTACTATAGCCCCAGTTGTTAGTTGGTGCATCAAAACCCCAACCATTTGTTGTTTCTTGCCATATTGGTCTAGAGTAGGTGTGAATAGGCTTAGGATATGTCATGCTCCGTTGTTTTTTGCCAAAAAATTCCAGAGTAAGAGGAATGATGGTACCACTCCTTCGTTGCGGCGGTAGAATATTGGGAAGGATATTTGGTAAGACTGCAGAGTTTGCAAAATTTATAACTATGCAGTCACCTTTAAATTTTTTTGGATTTTGTCCTATCCATGGGACCCTTCTGGCTGATTTGATATCTCTAGCTAGCTGTTATTTCCCCCATGGGGCCAACCGCAAGTTACCCGATAGCCAATGCAGGGCTTTACTTGTTAGTGCATTGACCCTGCCACATTGGTGTGTACTAACTCAAGTCCAACTTCCAAGGCTTCCATCCCCTTATTGGTACCCTCAATCCCTAGAGCACTGACATTCTCCTCCCACGCATTCATAGTATCCCCGTGATTGCAAATAGAGTTGTGATAGACTACTCTGCCAGATAAATTAGCGAGGTTCTCCATTTGCAGTCAATCATTATTCTCTAGACCACTCAAAATCTCAAAGGGATTTGATGTCGGGACACAGTATCTTACTTGGTTGGGAACCAAGTGATTTTCTACTAGACAATGGGGTCCTGAAAACCTTCCAAAATGCGTGGGACGATAAAAGAAACCGGGGCAGAATGTTAATTAGCTCAGTGATAACTGCCCCATTAAAGCCTCCCTCGATAAAATTTCGTACCAGATGCGGAGACCTAAACGTTAGGATTACACAATCTCCATTCAGAGATTTAGTAGATATGCCTACCCAACCAACCCTACTAGCCATTTTAAATTCAGAAAACGGAGTTATTATATCCAGTTCCAGAGGATAAAAAATGAAGGGATTTGTTCCTCAATGCCGACCCGTATTCAAAAACATTGGGAGGTAAAACTGGAACATTAGCTAACACAACTGTGTATGGCGTAGCTTCTGGAGGCAAATTTAAAGTTGGTAAGAGTACGGTTGCATTGCCCCTTTGGCTCAACTGATCTCTTCCTATATCACAGTTGTTATTGCTGTTATCGTTACCTCCCCGATTTGGGCCTGTTAGATCTGCCCCACTGGTTCCAATGTTTCCCCTGGGATTGTGGGTTCTGGTCTGTTATTAGCCTCCCTGTTTTTATGTTGTACTATGTTGACTGTATCCCTAGATATTCCTTTAGGGTTTGCTCTTATATTGGCCTGGGGTGGATGAGCTAGAATCTTAGTAGTCTGAGTAGATTGGTGGGTGTTAGTCATCTTTTCCTCTATTTAGCCAACCAAATTTCAATAGTAGTAATTTTTGAACAAATAGGCTCTAAGAGTGTTGATAACAAAGTCTCCATTCTTCTCCAAAAATGCTCTTCATCTTCTGGCTTACCTAAACTAGTTTGATCAAAAGCACTATCTGTCTGGCCCTTGCCCTTATTTACTTTCCCTCCACGTGGATTTACAGCAACTTTACGTTGGTTAAGACCACCCTTCCCTTTAGAATTGTTTACAGGCTGTTCTTCCTTATTTGTATGATTTTGTTTACGTTTTGCTTTTTGCCCTCTAGTTGTTACATGCGGGCTTGCGTCATTCAAGCTTGACGATGGTACAGAATTAGGACTTAAAGGGAGATCACCCCCCATCTCCCCTGAAGAGTCGTCAAATAAAAGGGAGGGCTGAACAATTACATTTAATGGCAACATTGTGGGTGTCAAGGAGAGTCTACTAGGCAAGAGAAGGGGTTCAAAGGACAGACTGTGCTGAATAAGGGCAGTCTCAGGATTCAAAGGGGTGGGCTGGGCACATGGCAGCAGTAGTATATATGTTGCCTTTTTTGTAAATTACTGTTTGAAATTACATTTTTGTAAAAAAAATGTGGAATTAAATAACCATAGTTATAGACTCTGTGTCACCCTGTACGAGTAAATTAAAGATCACATATGTGGAAAATTGTGAATTTATCATTCATGTTTAATGATTTCCTTTTGGACAGGTATTCTTTATACCTTAGATCCCAGCAATAATGTGGTGGCTGAGCATCATGGTCAAGTGCTAGCAGCACAAGAAGGACCTGGAAGATGGGGTTCAAGACTGAAATGTAAGTGTGAACCGGAAAAAAAGTATCTTTTCATCTCTTTTCCAACATTTCGGCCAACCCAAGCTTGTAGGTTTCCCCCCTGCAATTTCCTTGATGGAAAGGCACATCATAATTGGGATGATCTTGCCCGGACTTCCTCCGACAACTACTTCTTCCTCTGATGCCGTTGATGCGGGTGGAGGCGGGACTGTAACAGTCTTCCCTCCACGTACCCTCCAACATCCAAATTGAGCAGGTGGATATCCATTCTGGCGGATGAGAACACTGATGAAAAAGCGACAGAGGAATGAGCTCTGCCAACATTTATATCAGGTCTTTAGTCCTTCGTTTTCTGGAGCTTTTTTTCTTGTCAACAGGCTTGGCAAAGAGTCCTTGGATTTCTCTGATCCGAAATTTGATTTGACGATGGCAAACTGCTGTAGTGCGATGACTGAGTGAGCTTTTTGATGTCTATGTCCTCAATGCCAACAGTGAGATGCTCTGGAGTTTTCAGAGGGACAAACCAGTGCAGTCAGGCTAATTTGCGATTTGTGGACTATGGCTTGACTGTTGAAGTTGATTCACTCGCCTTCTTGAGATTTTCTGAAAACCTTTGCAGAAAGTGCCCAAACTTTGAGCTCTTGGTTCTTGTTGATTCCTTTGGGGATCCAGTGGCACCAGCCAAGGCTTAGAGACTCTGGATTGCTTTTTGGTGACTTGGACTAAATTTCCCACGATGCACCTACACAGAGTAGGAAATAACCAGTTGAACGGCTGGTGTGAGCCATTTTTTGACTTGACAGGTGACGTCTTCTACCTGTTTTGTGCCTGTTGCAGTTCAGAGAGAGCACTCCTTTTCCTTGGAGCCAGACACAGTCCTTTCTCTGGCTAACCTTGTGCAGCAGGTCCAGTCTTTCCAAGTGTGAGCCTTCTAAGGTGCCATCCAAGAGTCCAGCATGGCACTACTTCTTCTAATGTCCCAGATAGTGTTCTGAGGAGCTTCTGCAGCTCTCCCATATGTATTCGCCATTCAGAACTGGCAAAAGAAGGACAACCTAACCAATAGGGGTAAGTTACATTCCACTCCTATGACCACTGCCTGTGAAGTGAGGCATATTTTTAGCCCAGAATGCACTGTTCTCTAAAAATCAAAATTGAGAAAATCTCTACTCGGTGTGTGTGTCTGTGTAACCAAACTCAAAGGTGTTGCTAACAACTGACTAAACTCCCCTTCTAGCCCCTCTTCTAATCTAATTAGGGGCCTCCCATTTGGCTGGGGATCAAGGAATTAGAGGTTGGCCAGGATCCGATCAAATCTGTTCTCTGTTCCTTGACCAGTAGCTTATCTCCCCATCCCCCTTCATCCCCCTGGATTCTCCAGCAAGCAAATCAACTCCTACCAAATGGATGTATTGTGTCAGCCCCAGGCCTCTTCACATCTACTCAGGGAGTAGCTTGGCTCAGCCTGTCACAGGGAGGTCAATCGGAAGAGGCTGCTACAGGGCTGCTTTAGGTAACTTCAGGATAGTAAGTTTAAAACTGCTTTCCTGTAAAAGTTACAATAAATCTAACTTTAGCAAGTTGTTTGATTTAATGTGACCATTAACTTTATGCTTTGAGGGCTATTGCTAGCCCGCTCCAAAGCAAAGATAAGCTTTATTGAGTGCAACAAGCATACTGCCACTGACTAGTTAAAGCCAGGCAATGGACCCTAACCCAAATCTGCCAGTGGGAGCCACGTTTGGACAAACAAACTATGCCCATATTAGTGGTGATCAAAAAAAGCCTGTTTGGAAAAAGAAAATTTAAGATGTAAGGAAAAAGGAATAATGTGTCCTGAAAGCTATGGAAAGGACCATTTCTATCATCTGAACATTTTAGGGGCAATCAGGATAAGCACACATCAGAGTGACTCTCATTATTGCATGTAGTATGTTCTAGTAGCTCTTATGTTATTTTAATTGAGAAGGGTTAAGCACTTTGGTAGAGAAGAACCTAAAATAAGCTGAATGTGATGTGAGCACTTGGGATTTGACTTTGGCAGAACTCACTTTGACATTTGTTATATGAAAAAATGTATTCTGTTATCCCTGTTAAAATATTGAACTAAAGGAGTTCAATGATAACTGAGAAAAGTGATTGAATTCTATAATTTAACAATGTAACAATTCTGTGTTTTATAATTTATATAAATTAATATATTTTATTTTATACAATTATTACATAATATATGTATTTCTAAAGTTTAATTAATAATAGATTTTGTATATTATTTGATAAAGTTGTTTTATAATTACAAGCCTTTTCATGAATGTGAGTATGTGAAATGACTAGTGTCATATTTACATGTTTATATTATACCTATTTTCAGAACATTTATTTTATCTTTCTAAAAAGTAATTTACTTTTCTAAAAGTTATAATAATATTAATTACATTTTATACACTTATCTATTTAATGCTGATAATTTGGTCCACATTAGTTTTGTAGTCAATATTCTTATACTTGACATGTTATGTATATAGAGTTGATAGCGTGGCCCTTGATATGTTTTATGTGATAACTTTGTTATACTATAATTTGACTTTGAATATCCTGTTCTGAATCAAATTTTCTTTTCTCTTGTATAATTTATGTCAAACCTGAGTGGAAAATTCTAGTCGGTTGACATGTTCTAAACTTTGGAGATAAATCAAAAAAGCGTGGCAAGACACTTCATGTCTACTCACTGGACATCTGTCTATCATCTGTATAACCCAAGTCAGTATTGGGCCTTCATCAGGACGATGCACTTTTTGTACATTGTATGTATTCACTTTACTACTGTGTGCTATCTACTATTGAGATGTGTGCAAATATGTTTAAAATAATGGCTACACTAGTTTCACACTGCATCCCAATGCAGACCTAAGAAAATCATAATAATGAAGAGCAATATGTTTTAAACAAAAACATTGGGCCTGATTCAGAATGATAAACTTACACTTTATTGTAAGATTATGTTTTTTGGCAACTCACAAAAGTATTTAATGAGTAGTACCTTCATGGCAGCGGAGTCTTGGCACATAAAAACATAGTAATGTCTGATCTATATATGTACAGAAACTCCATAGTCATAAAACTACTACTAATAATATAATTTTGCGTAAAGTAAACAATCTAAGACTTATACAAACGTTTAATTTTACCTTCGTGAATTAGGCCCAAAATATCTCCTTCTCTATTGAATACCTGGGTCTAGTTTAATGAGGGCTTGCGTGCCTTTCTGTTGCACAAGGCAACTCAAGCCCTTAAATCAGATTTACTATGCCACCAAGAGCTACAACATTATGTCATGCATGTACGTTTTATTGTAAATCTGGAGTAGCACAAGCCAGCACAAGTTGCTGCCTTCTATTACTCTGCACTGGGAAGTGTGTGATGTGTGGAGGTTCCTTGCATCTACCCATGGTTTTTGGCACATTCCCATATTTCCTAACATTTGTAAACCTGGGAAAGCATCGAAATGGTACTCCTTCCAGGTGACGTGTAATGAGGATAAATATCTTTATTTCTCCTTTCTATCCTTTCTTTCTATGTGTGCTGCATACTAAACTGTTGGTGGTTCAATGAGGAGTAGAACAATAATGGGTTAAACCCAGATCTGTGATTGGGGGTATGAGTCTGAAAAGTTACAGCACTCCGCCCATCATCTTATTATATTTGCTATGTTAAACCTACGTGGGCAGGGAATGCCTGGACGTTGTTCCCTTGTTCATTTTGTCACTGGATTCAACCTAGCCTGGCTGATGATGGGTGAAACCCCAAAACCAGTCCAAGGATGCTTGTTTCTGATCCAGGGAGTACCTGGCCTGGCAGTTCAGGTGGACTGTTCCCATGAGGAACAGGGTCAAGACTGATTTGCATGAGTTGGCGTAGTTAGCAGAAGAACAATGTTGGGTTAAACCCAGATCTGTGACTGGGGGTGAATGTCTGAAAAGTCTGAGCACTCCATCCATCATTGTATTGTGATTGTTACCTCCGCAGACTATCCATTCACTGCGCAAATATAACATGATCAATTCAATGTTTAAGAGGCAACCTCAGTAGTCCTTTCACGCAGTACTTAATATTGTTCCTAGTTCTAAGATCCTAAGAAGACAGTCCATATCATGTTTCTGTCACAAGGATGAAGGAAGTCAATCCTGTGATGCCACAGTTTAACTTTATTTTTTCTCATAATCCTTTTTTTTATCCACAGTAGACACGCCATATTTTTTAAGGGGGGCACATTTTCTGGTCCTTACATGTGTTACCTAAAATAGCACAAATCCTTAGGGAAAACATTCTGACGTAAAAATATTGGAATTCTTGAGCATCAAATTTTCTTGAGAAGCAATTCTCCTGGCTTGAAAACACAAATATTTTGAAAGAAAGATTAAGTATTGTTCTAGAGCAACAGAGTTTCTTGAGAGTCCCTTATCTTGACTCATATGTGTAGTGTCCTCTCCAACCTAGGTACACCCCAATGTCTACACCGCACACAGAGATTAATCCCCTGTGTGTCTCTGTTAGAAACAAAATTCAAATGTTTTACAAAATATTTAAGCATGTACAATTTATAGTTCTTCAATCAATCATTGTGGTGCATGAACTGTTAGACCTGATTGCATCATTGGCAGCTGGGAACTGTCACCATGAATGTCCAAGCTCAGCAATGGCAATGTTGGGGCAACAGCAGTCACAAAACTCATTCTGATGAACGAGAGGTCAAATGCCGAAACTGTTAAGAGTCTCTCATAACAGACTTACCGGAGCACTGGTCATTCTTTATATGTCCCTTTGGTGACAGAACATGAAATGACTCAACATTGAATGGAGCAACAGATTTTCTCTTCCGCTTCTAAAGTGTGAGAACCAATGTTCCCTCTAATTTTGTTCCTCTGTGCGGTAATGTAAGGTCTATGTGTGCTGGAACCAAGGCTATGTGCGCCAGTAACCAGACAGCACGTGTGGGTGCAGCGCCAAATGTCACTCCAAACTTTTGCTTAAAAAAGTAAAAAGGCGGTGCATTTCCTCACATACAGGTCAACATGAACGGTGTTAAGGCAGGTTTGAAACCCTCCCACAAAGCAATAGGAAACCTTGGCAGCTATGTTGTTGCATTTCTTTTCTTAATAGAGCTGGGATGTGGAGTGATTGTGTGCATTTGTTCAAGTTTTCGTGTTAATTTCAGCTCATTATGGGCACTGCGATTCACATGGAAATGTAACAAATACAGGAAATATAAAATTATAATAAAGTTATTATAATTTTACTTTACGCAGTTTCAGGGCTGGGTTAGGGTAGGGCTGTATCAGGCTTTCGACTAAAGCATTTTAATGCTATTGCCCGCATCACCGCATTGAAATGCATTACTCACATTATCAAGCGCCCCTCTGACAATACTGAAATTGAGGCACACTGCCAGCGAGGCAGCACCAGCACGCTAAAATTGTCGAACATATATGAGCATGCAACTGCACCTTCAAATTTGAAATGCTATGCGTCAGAGATAGAATATTCATGAACAGTGCTGAGCAGGGAGGCCAGAATTTAACAGATCAATTAGCAGTGCCCCAATCAGCTTTCCTGTAAGTCTACTCTGGGGGTACCAGCCATCACATGGGTGATCCATGGTATGGATCTTGCCTGCTGTTTTCCCACAATCACACCACCCTTTTGGTGACCAGAAGCACACACATGCTTTGAAGATTGGACACCGCAATGGGGGTATATCTGTTTTTCCTTCCCGCACCCCCCCAGCAGAGAAGTCACATTACCTGAGCCTCTTGCGCAGGATGTTATAGTTTAAAGCCTGCTGGGCCCATTCCCTCATAATCCCCGCATCTGCCTGTACAGAGATTGTTGACAAAAACAGTCAACTACTCATCCCCTGCCATGCCCTCTGAACATGTGTACTTTCGTGCCGTCAGAGCGGCTCACAAGTGTTTATGTGCCTCTGCCGGTCGCACAGTGTTCATGTGCAACCGGCAGAGGTAGGAGGCATTTTAAAAAACAGCTTAGAATTCATATTTTCAGACATTCTTTTTGTATGATCTGGGTTTAAAGCAATAATCACCTATATACCTCAAAACACTTTGTTTTGCAAATAATCTACTTTGCAACACTTTTCGAATCATTGTTGTTTAAATAGTCTCACAGTCCATGAACCTTGCTTTACCTCTCAAAAAGACACATTTCATTCTTGGAAAATGGACTTTGGGCAATCCAAGTTGTTACCCAACCCAAGCTACCACCTTCTCCACAAGGATGGGGCGCCACAGTCTTACTGCTTTGTCACATGGTAGCTGCTGCTGAGGGCACATCATTTCAGGGGTCAAGAATTAGGTTTTCAGGGAAGGGAATGGGATTGGTAATTCAAAGTGTACGTGATTCAGGACCCCATGAGTAAAAAGTAGAGCTTTCATTAGAATACTCTGCATGCTGCACAGAGAAGGGAATTAAACATCTTTCAGCAATAGAATGAAAATGCAGCTCTGCCGGGGTTTTCTCCCCTCACTGCCAAACAAATTATTTTCATCCTATTCCCTTTAATTTTCGACTCCAAGCACAAACATTCTTGTCTAGTGACTCTGCACAATCATGTTCATTCACCTCATGTATTCTAGCTCAGTCATTCTAGTAGCAAGATGATCATTAACCCTCAAAGTAGTCTCCTTGCTTCCTAAAAGCACCACACTTGCAGTGGTTAAAGTGGGCATGGTCAGCAGGGCATGGCATGCCCCTACTTCTTTAATTTGATACATTCCATTCCCCTGCTTTTTTATTTTAAACATGCGTCACAGGATGGCATAAATAGCTAAGGCCACAGATCAGGCTCGGTGTTCATGGCAGTTCGGGGCGGGGCAAGTACAGAAGGAAAAGGATTCTGTCTCTTCCTTCATGCCCAAAGAAGACAAGGACAGTATCCACTTCTGCTGTGCCGCTGGCCAAAGCACTCACTGATTTCTGAATAATTTATGTAAAAGCTTTAAGGTAACCATGCTGTTCCTGCTTTTTTTTCACATGCTTTACTTAAACTTGCATGAATGCTTTCTTTTTCCATGATTTTGTTACTTTTTAGGCCTTGGCCTAGGCAGCGCATGCGCTGTCTCGTCGAGAGATGCTGTATACAGTATAGTGGAGGAAGCTCCGCCCACTTTCCAGCTATCGTTTTCATTGGCCGAACTTGTAAATACCGCATTCTGATTGGTGTTTACCTTGTTAGTCCCTCCTCCTAACATCCATGGCGTAATTTGTGGACATCCAAGGCTATTTGCCCCTTTACTTAACATTAGTGTTTTCACTGTGTCCTCCCCGCCCCCTTACACAGTCTGTGATTTTTCGCAAAGTCATCATCCCCCCACTCCCGTTTCTGCCTTTTTTCCCACCTGCACTCCGGTTTAAAATGCAATAGAACTAGCGTAAATGCGAGTTCTATTGCATTGCAAATGTTTGTTTTTAAAATAGTCGTCCCATGCACAAAGGAATTCAAGGGAAAAAATGAACATAGACACAATGGACCTATATTGAGTAAGGTGATTTGTCCAGCCGGACAGGGATCACGAATCTTTACTGTATATTTCAACAATCAATAAAATACCTTACATTCATTAGAGTGAGACACAAGCCTGTGCCCTCACGCTTACAAATTGGCAAGGTGAAGGAGTAGTAGAGAGACAGAAGGAAGTGTTTTTTAAGGCAAAAGTGAACGATTTCTGAAAATAAAGTAATGACAGATATTCAATTTACACCATTATACGCAAAGCACATTTGGTATACATTTTAAACATTTTACAACAGCGCTGGCAGCTTGCTGGCGCCATTTTAAAATAGTTACATGAGTAGGCTGGGCACAGGTCTGCGCCCTTCGGCGTGATTGCATAGTAACACACACATGGTCGCTCGAACTAGTTGAAGCTCAAATTCAGTGACTCATTCATTAGCCCAAAAACAATTGCGAGGGTCGTCGAGGCTGGGCAGGTGTGCCTTCTTCCCAAATCTACCGTGGAACATCAGCTGTGATGCTGGATAGAGGCCTTTGCATCCTTGACTTTCACGAGCACAACACCAGTGCTGTTCCTGTGACCAGGAGCTTCTTTCTCTTCATCTGCTGAACTGATCTTTCTCTGACCTTTTATACATGCAAGAGGCATGTGAACTCGCATTGAAGCCATGCCTGTTTGGCCCCGCCCACACACTCGCGGTGTGCACCGTCTTCCCGCCATTTACCCACTATGATGGACAGCTCACTCAAGGGACCCCTGCGCCCCCCCACCACAAAATCCGCAAATCCGCGGATTTGCAAAATCAGCGGATTTTGTGAATTCGCAAATCCGCAAATTCGCAAATCCGCGGATTGCGAATCCGCAAAATCCGCTCATGCCTACCCTGCACCCATGAGACAAAGGGAATTTACAGTATAAGAAGGGGCTGTGTCCCCATACAATTGGTCCTTGGTTCTTCTTGTGGATCCTTGCCAGAGGGGGCTGCTGCTGCTGCTGGGGCCAGGAGGACCGCCACTTGGATTGTCTCCCTGCCTGGAGACCGAGTGAGCTGGCTCTGGCCCTGCCTTGCCCCCCTGCCTGCCTAAGAGACTTTGTGCTGAGAGAGCGCTGCTCTCTGCCCTTCAGCGCTGGGGAGCGCTGGAATCCCCTGCCTAGCGCTTGAGAGCACTTTATTTTTGTCCTGTGGCACTGGGGAGCGCCTGTCCTTCATTGCCAGAGCTTGGGAGCGCTTTGTGTGTCGCCGGTGCCCACCCGGCATCTGCCCGTTCTGTTTTGCCGTTTTTTTGATAGAGCGAGTGCCACCTCGCTTTATGTCTTAATTGAAAGCCGGTGCCCACCCGGCATTGCCCCTTTGGTATTTTATTATTTAAAGCTGGTGCCCACCCGGCATTGCCCCGAGATCACCGCCGCAGCCCAGGAGCACTGAAAGCTGTTGCCGGGCCGCTGCCTACCGCGACCCGGAAGTCCCGCCTCCTGACCCCCCAGGGCCGCGCTGCCATTGGCGGCCCCGGCGGAAGTCAGGCGGAGTGCACCGTGACGAGGCCAGGCGGGAGACAGGGAGCCGCCTGCCGCGTCTTGCCGAGGCTTCCGAGTGAAGGGGAGCCCCGCCCGCGGCCCCAGCAGAGCCGCCGAGGAGCCGTCCCGCCAACGAGACAGCCGGTGAGTGGGGCCCCGTGTGCAGGACCGGGGAGGAGGGCATCGGGGCACATTGCCGGTGTCCGGCCCTCCCCGTCAGAGTAAAGAGCCGGCGAGGCTCTTGGGGGCATTTCTGTTTACGAGCCTTGAGAGGCTCTGGGGCCAAGTGGTGTCCTGAGCCCAGTGAGGCTCCAACGACAACCGTATTTGTTGACGAGCCTGCGAGGCTCGAGGGGGCAATTGTTTTACGAGCCCTGAGAGGCTCCTTGGCCACATTTATTCTTTGACCCCACGAGGCTCCCGGCCACATCGATTCAGAGTCCTGAAGAGACTCTCTGGGGGCATATTCCTTGTTTAGAGCGCTGAAGCTCTAAATTGCGCATTTGCTTTGCGAGCCCCTGAGAGGCTCCTTGTCCACCTTGTTCTTGAGCCCACGTGGCTCCAACGTTTGCCCAGCTATTATTCACAACTGTCCAGCACTTAGTGGACAGTTGCTACGTTTAGGCTTTGTGGTTTGTGCTGCCTGCGCAGACCCCCTGACATTGAGACTCAGGGCATTCAGCCCCTTGCGAGGCCAGTTGGCCTGAGGGACAAGTTCTAGTGTTGTGCTCTATTCACCCTGCGCATTGTAAGTTACTGATGTATGTGATTCTTGCGCAAAAGTTCTAACCTGCACCTCTGAATGTGTTTTAATGCCTCATGTGCAATTGTTGATGTCCCATTTTATGTTTATCCCCTTTGCTAGATGTGACCTGCTTAGAGGGTTGTTGATGTCCCATTTTATGTTTAGGTTTCCTTCCCTTTGCTAAGAGTGACCTGCTTAGGTGATGGTATTCCTTCCTTAGGTCCTGATGATAAGGTCCTAGTTCCCTGCATGATTTTCCTACAGTGTTAGGGTTGCGTAGGAGGTATTTACTCTTAACCAGTGATTACTGGTTGTGTGCTACATGTACTATTTTGGTGCTAATCATTATATGTTTATGTGCTAAGTGTATACCTACAAGTATTATTTCCAACAAGTGCCTACCCCTGACAGTGGTCCATGTGGCCCTGTCCTGTACATAATCCCTTGTAAAGTCTGCCCGTGCCTCTGGCACATTGTAAAGTTTGTGTGTTTTCTAATGTGTTTTTATTATAATACAAAGGCTATTTTTTATATAACCTTGTGTGGAGTTTCCTTTGTGGTGGGCCTTGGGTGTTGTTGCTGGGGTGCGTGCGCAAATACTTAGCTCATATCGCCTCCAAGATTAGCCTTGCTGTTCGCGCCACGTTACCTAGAGGGTGAGCAGGGGTTATCTTGGCGTGTAACTCCCTTGCCCTGACTTAGGAGTGGTGGTCTCTGACTGAGTTTGGCGCAAGCCCTGGCCAGCCAGGGATCCCATTTCTAACATTGGCGGCAAGCGGTGAGGATAAGGATTTGTGTTTGCGCTGTACCACAGTGGCGACAGGCCACACTTCAAAGCTCTACATTTTTAGATAACCACATTTGGGGATTATTGTTTTTTAGGTGAAGATCAGTGTTGCTTCTCCTGAAAGGTGTCATTTTGTATTTTGTCCAGTACCTTGTTCCCCGCCCTGCTCCCAGAGTTTGGTACCTGTGTCGCTTGTGGTCAGGTTGAGAAAATCAGGGGTGGTAGAAACTGCCTTACCAGTCCGAGGGGAGGGTGTGTGTGAATGAGTGTGTGTTTACCTGGACAGTGGAGTGCAAGTTCTCTGAGATAGGAATCTTGCTGAATTTTGTTGATTGTATTCTCCTGTTAGCTCAGACCCCCAGGTTCCCTGTGTGAAACTTTTCTTGAGAACGTCCGCCAAAATGGAGCCAGTTTTTGATCTCTGTGGTCTTTTTAGATACAGTAGGTTATAGCTGGTCAGATTCTGTGAAAAGGGAGGCATAGAGGTGAGTGAGTTGGATACTCAGTCCCAGCTTAGGGACAGCCTGATCCTGTGGCAAAAGGGTCAGTGGGATCTTGAGCACAGTGAGAGAGATAGGGCCCGGGCCGCACGCCATGAGGGTGGTGAGTCTGTGGGGAGCCCTGAAGATTCTGATGAAGAATGTGAGTTGGATGGTGATGACAGTGGATGGATGTCAGCAGATAGTGAGGACCCCATAGATAGGGAGTCCCTTGCTGGGTCCAGTGTCAGTACCAGCGCCCCATTCCTTTCCCTGTCCCCAGAGGAGTGGTTGGATCAGAAGGAAGAGAGGGAGCATCAGCTAGCGATGGAACAGCTCAGGTTGGAGCATGCCAAGCTAGAAGCTGAGAGGGCCTTGTTCAGGGAGGAGGTAGCCCAAGAAAGTAGGTTACCCCTGAGTGCGGTTGTAATTGTCTGGATTCCCCAGGGAGGGTGGAGTCCGGTGGTGGCAGCTTTTTAAATGTAAGTGTAGACAGTCCCACTCCCAGTTCCCCGTGTATGGTACCTGGTTCCCCCGCAGAGGAGTTCGGGTTGAAGTTCAGGAGACTTACAAAACTGCCTCATCAGTCTCGGGAAGACTTTGAAGATGAGTGTTGTGAAGCACTGTTTGATTGGAGAAAGACTCACATGAACGGCAAGTCTGGCAGTTTGTTTAGCATGGTTGTCACAGAGCACCTGCTCAGTTATTGTGTGCCAGAGTTGCGCCAGCACCTGTTGAAGTTTGGATCGTTTAGTGCATGTGAGCTTGCAGCGGAAGCAGACCGATGGGAAGGTGCAAGAGGTTCCTTAGCGCCGCTAGTGAGTGATTCCAATAATAGTGGGTCAGGTTTTCTCCAACCCAGCGTGGTGGAGGAGGGTGAGAGTAGCCCAGCTAGGTCTCAGTATAGTGAGGAGGGTGTAGGGGCTTACTGCCTGTCTCAGTGGAGCGGGAGTGAGTGTGAGACCGAGAGTCCCCATATGCCCGAAGCCCTGCCTCAGAGCCTGGATGGTTTCTTTAGGGAACACCAGGGTGGGGACCTAAGCTTACCTGTTAGTCCACTTGAGGGAGATCTCCTAGTGTGTGGAGGACCTGGAGCATCTGTAAGCAGAGCTTCTATGGTTGTAGAGTCTGGCAGTACTGCTCCAGTAGGGAGAGTACAGAAGTCCAGTGAAAAGAGTGATTGGGGGATAGGATGTGAGTCCCCAGAAGTCCTGGAGTGCCAGGCAGTGATTCCCCCAAAGGTTCTAGACCGGAGGTTGGAGGTCCAGGTTCTGGGTTTGCCTGACCTGAAGGGTGGGAATACTCTAATCAGTGTCCTGACCAGTTCTTTCTCCAGAGATACCACCCCTATTGGGAGGGAGCAGGACTCTGGAAGGGGGTGCAGAGGGTGGGAGAGCCCACCTCTGACCCCGGTACCACCTGAGGGGTTAAACCCTAGGTTGGGAGAATGGTGTTTAGAGGGTACCCCTCGCAGGAGGAGGAGGAACCCTAGGAGAAGAGGTAAGGGGAGGAGAGCCTTCCTTGGGACTCCTGGTCCAATTAAGGTTGTAGACCCTAGGCTGGAGAACCAGTGGCAGTCTAGCCCTGTCTTGCAGACAGGAAGAGTGGAAAATGGCTGTTATGTGCCAGGGGTTACTACCACCCACTTTGTGAGTTGGCAGGAACCAGTGGCACCCGGGTGGCCTAGGGCCTGGGCCTGGCCGAGGGTAGCTGGAGAGTACCAGTGGGGTAGTCCAGTTAGTCCCTACCATAGTTTTAGAAAGAACCCCAGGGGTTCACCGTGGCGTAAAACAGGAGGGTGTCCCTGCAGTTGCGGGCCCGCGTCCGTGTTTTATCGCCCCAAGCAGGGAAGCCCATCACGGTGGTGATTGGTCTGCCCTGCGTTTTGGCTGGAAGGGGGTTGTGTTGGACTTGGCCCTTAAGGCAGGTTCACCCCTAATCTTTTTGCTTTAGATCTGTGATCTGTGTGGATGATTTTCTGGTCTGTGCGCACGTTTTCCCTGTGTCCCAGAGTAAAGTGCGTGCATGTAGTTAGGCTGGCCTGCTCTCCCATAGGGATGCATGGGGAATGTCTGTGTCCCTAGTAGTTCCTGATGCGTGGGGAGTGCATGCTCGAATTTGGTATGTGCGAGTTCGTGGGAATGAATGCTTCGCAATGGTGTATGTGGCATGTGTGTGTCATATGTAGAAATGCCATTTCTAGGACTTGGCATATTAATGTAAAATATGCCTGCCGTGTGATTGGCTGGAGCTGGCTGGTGAGCCTGGCTCCAGGAAGGCTGGATGGGTCTGCCCGGTGGTGAGTGTGAGATTAGCATGTTGATGGCTTGGGAGGAGTGCACCTGGTCCCTGATGGGCCTGGACTTTCCCCACACAATGCTGGCTCCACCCCCTGTAGTGCGACTGATGTCCCTAGCCCTGCCAGTGAATAGAGAGGGTGGTTGAGGTAAACAGAGTACTTCAAAACCAGCTGCGACTGGTTTTTCCCCACCCTGCACCCATGAGACAAAGGAAATTTACAGTATAAGAAGGGGCTGTGTCCCCATACAATTGGTCCTTGGTTCTTCTTGTGGATCCTTGCCAGAGGGGGCTGCTGCTGCTGCTGGGGCCAGGAGGACCGCCACTTGGATTGTCTCCCTAACTGGAGACCCAGTGATCTGGCTCTGGCCCTGCCTTGCCCCCCCTGCCTGCCTAAGAGACTTTGTGCTTGACTTTGTGCTGAGAGAGCGCTGCTCTCTGCCCTTCAGCGCTGGGGAGCGCTGGAATCCCCTGCCTAGCGCTTGAGAGCGCTTTATTCGGCTCCTAGCGCTGTGAGCGCTTTATTTTTGTCCTGTGGCTCTGGGGAGCGTCTGTCCTTCATTGCCAGAGCGTGGGAGCGCTTTGTGTGTCGCCGGTGCCCACCCGGCATCTGCCCGTTCTGTTTTGCCGTTTTTTTGATAGAGCGAGTGCCACCTCGCTTTATGTCTTAATTGAAAGCCGGTGCCCACCCGGCATTGCCCCGTTGATATTTTATTATTTAAAGCCGGTGCCCACCCGGCATTGCCCCGAGATCACCGCCGCAGCCCAGGAGCACTGAAAGCTGTTGCCGGGCCGCTGCCTACCGCGACCCTGAAGTCCCGCCTCCTGACCCCCCAGGGCCGCGCTGCCATTGGCGGCCCCGGCGGAAGTCAGGCGGAGTGCACCGTGACGAGGCCAGGCGGGAGACAGGGAGCCGCCTGCCGCATCTTGCCGAGGCTCCAGAGTGAAGGGGAGCCCAGCACGCGGCCCCAGCAGAGCCGCTGAGGAGCCGTCCCGCCAACGAGACAGCCGGTGAGTGGGGCCCCGTGTGCAGGACCAGGGAGGAGGGCGTCGGGGCACATTGCCGGTGCCCGCCCCTACCCGTCAGAGTAAAAAGCCGGCGAGGCTCTTGGGGGCATTTCTGTTTACGAGCCTTGAGAGGCTCTGGGGCCAAGTGGTGTCCTGAGACCGGCGAGGCTCCAACGACGGCCGCATTTGTTGACGAGCCTGCGAGGCTCGAGGGGGCAATTGTTTTACGAGCCCTGAGAGGCTCCTTGGCCACATTTATTCTTTGAGCCCACGAGGCTCCCGACCACATCGATTCAGAGTCCTGAAGAGACTCTCTGGGGGCATATTCCTTGTTTAGAGCGCTGAAGCTCTAAATTGCGCATTTGCTTTGCGAGCCCCTGAGAGGCTCCTTGTCCACCTTGTTCTTGAGCCCACGTGGCTCCAACGTTTGCCCAGCTATTATTCACAACTGTCCAGCACTTAGTGGACAGTTGCTACGTTTAGGCCTTGTGGTTTGTGCTGCCTGCGCAGACCCCCTGACATTGAGACTCAGGGCATTCAGCCCCTTGCGAGGCCAGTTGGCCTGAGGGACAAGTTCTAGTGTTGTGCTCTATGCACCCTGGGCATTGTAAGTTACTGATGTATGTGATTCTTGCGCAAAAGTTCTAACCTGCACCTCTGAATGTGTTTTAATGCCTCATGTGCAATTGTTGATGTCCCATTTTATGTTTATCCCCTTTGCTAGATGTGACCGCTTAGAGGATTGTTGATGTCCCATTTTATGTTTAGGTTTCCTTCCCTTTGCTAAGAGTGACCTGCTTAGGTGATGGTATTCCTGATGATAAGGTCCTGGTTCCCTGCTTGATTTTCCTACAGTGTTAGGGTTGCGTAGGAGGTATTTACTCTTAACCAGTGATTACTGGTTGTGTGCTACATGTACTATTTTGGTGCTAATCATTATATGTTTATGTGCTAAGTGTATACCTACAAGTATTATTTCTAACAAGTGCCTACCCCTGACAGTGGTCCATGTGGCCCTGTCCTGTACATAATCCCTTGTAAATTCTGCCCGTGCCTCTGGCACATTGTAAAGTTTGTGTGTTATCTAATGTGTTTTTATTATAATACAAAGGCTATTTTTTATATAACCTTGTGTGGAATTTCCTTTGTTTGTGGGCCTTGGGTGTTGTTGCTGGGGTGCGTGCGCAAATACTTAGCTCATATCGCCACCAAGTTTAGCCTTGCTGCTCGCGCCACGTCACCTAGAGGGTGAGCAGGGGTTATCTTGGCGCGTAACTCCCTTGCCCTGACTTAGGAGTGGTGGTCTCTGACTGAGTTTGGCGCAAGCCCTGGCCAGCCAGGGATCCCATTTCTAACATTGGCGGCAAGCGGTGAGGATAAGGATTTGTGTTTGCGCTGTACCACAGTGGCGACAGGCCACACTTCAAAGCTCTACATTTTTAGATAACCACATTTGGGGATTATTGTTTTTTAGGTGAAGATCAGTGTTGCTTCTCCTGAAAGGTGTCATTTTGTATTTTGTCCAGTACCTTGTTCCCCGCCCTGCTCCCAGAGTTCGGTACCTGTGTCGCTTGTGGTCAGGTTGAGAAAATCAGGGGTGGTAGAAACTGCCTTACCAGTCCGAGGGGAGGGTGTGTGTGAATGAGTGTGTGTTTACCTGGACAGTGGAGTGCAAGTTCTCTGAGATAGGAATCTTGCTGAATTTTGTTGATTGTATTCTCCTGTTAGCTCAGACCCCCAGGTTCCCTGTGTCAAACTTTTCTTGAGAACGTCCGCCAAAATGGAGCCAGTTTTTGATCTCTCTGGTCTTTTTAGATACAGTAGGTTAGAGCTGATCAGATTCTGTGAAAAGGGAGGCATAGAGGTGAGTGAGTTGGATACTCAGTCCCAGCTTAGGGACAGCCTGATCCTGTGGCAAAAGGGTCAGTGGGATCTTGAGCACAGTGAGAGAGATAGGGCCCGGGCCGCACGCCATGAGGGTGGTGAGTCTGTGGTGAGCCCTGAAGATTCTGATGAAGAATGTGAGTTGGATGGTGGTGACAGTGGATGGATGTCAGCAGATAGTGAGGACCCCATAGATAGGGAGTCCCTTGCTGGGTCCAGTGTCAGTACCAGCGCCCCATTCCTTTCCCTGTCCCCAGAGGAGTGGTTGGATAGGAAGGAAGAGAGGGAGCATCAGCTAGCGATGGAACAGCTCAGGTTGGAGCATGCCAAGCTAGAGGCTGAGAGGGCCTTGTTCAGGGAGAAGGTAGCCCAAGAAAGTAGGTTACCCCCTGAGTGCGGTTGTAATTGTCTGGATTCCCCAGGGAGGGTGGAGTCCGGTGGTGGCAGCTTTTTAAATGTAAGTGTAGACAGTCCCACTCCCAGTTCCCCGAGTATGGTACCTGGTTCCCCCGCAGAGGAGTTCGGGTTGAAGATCAGGAGACTTAGGAAACTGCCTCATCAGTCTTGGGAAGACTTTGAAGATGAGTGTTGTGAAGCACTGTTTGATTGGAGAAAGACTCACGTGAACGGCAAGTCTGGCAGTTTGTTTAGCATGGTTGTCACAGAGCACCTGCTCAGTTATTGTGTGCCAGAGTTGCGCCAGTACCTGTTGAAGTTTGGATCGTTTAGTGCATGTGAGCTTGCAGCGGAAGCAGACGATGGGAAGGTGCAAGAGGTTCCTTAGCGCCGCTAGTGAGTGATTCCAATAATAGTGGGTCAGGTTTTCTCCAACCCAGCGTGGTGGAGGAGGGTGAGAGTAGCCCAGCTAGGTATCAGTATAGTGAGGAGGGTGTAGGGGCTTACTGCCTGTCTCAGTGGAGCGGGAGTGAGTGTGAGACCGAAAGTCCCCAGATGCCCGAAGCCCTGCCTCAGAGCCTGGATGGTTTCTTTAGGGAACACCAGGGTGGGGACCTAAGCTTACATGTTAGTCCATTTGAGGGAGATCTCCTAGTGTGTGGAGGACCTGGAGCATCTGTAAGCGGAGCTTCTATGGTTGTAGAGTGTGGCAGTACTGCTCCAGTAGGGAGAGTACAGAAGTCCAGTGAAAGGAATGATTGGGGGATAGGATGTGAGTCCCCAGAAGTCTTGGAGTGCCAGGCAGTGATTCCACCAAAGGTTCTCGACCGGAGGTTGGAGGTCCAGGTTCAGGGTTTGCCTGACCTGAAGGGTGGGAATACTGTAATCAGTGTCCTGACCAGTTCTTTCTCCAGAGGTACCGCCCCGGTTGGGAGGGAGCAGGACTCTGGAAGGGGGTGCAGAGGGTGGGAGAGCCCACCTCTGACCCCGGTACCACCTGAGGGGTTAAGCCCTAGGTTGGGAGAATGGTGTTTAGAGGGTACCCCTCACAGGAGGAGGAGGAACCCTAGGAGAAGAGGTAAGGGGAGGAGAGCCTTCCCTGGGACTCCTGGTCCAATTAAGGTTGTAGACCCTAGGCTGGAGAACCAGTGGCAGTACAGCCCTGTCTTGCAGACAAGAAGAGTGGAAAATGGCTGTTATGTGCCAGGGGTTACTACCCCCCACTTTGTGAGTTGGCAGGAACCAGTGGCACCCGGATGGCCTAGGGCCTGGTCCTGGCCGAGGGCAGCTGGAGAGTACCAGTGGGGTAGTCCATTTAGTCCCTACCATAGTTTTAGAAAGAACCCCAGGGGTTTACCGTGGCGTAAAACAGGAGGGTGTCCCTGCAGTTGCGGGCCTGCATCTGTGTTTTATCGCCCCAAGCAGGGAAGCCCATCACGGTGGTGATTGGTCTGCCCTGCGTTTTGGCTGGAAGGGGGTTGTGTTGGACTTGGCCCTTAAGGCAGGTTCACCCCTAATCTTTTTGCTTTAGATCTGTGATCTGTGTGGATGATTTTCTGGTCTGTGCGCACGTTTTCCCTGTGTCCCAGAGTAAAGTGTGTGCATGTAGTTAGGCTGGCCTGCTCTCCCATAGGGATGCATGGGGAATGTCTGTGTCCCTAGTAGTTCCTGATGCGTGGGGAGTGCATGCTCGAATTTGGTATGTGCGAGTTCGTGGAAATGAATGCTTCGCAATGGTGTATGTGGCATGTGTGTGTCATATGAAGAAATGCCATTTCTAGGACTTGGCATATTAATGTAAAATATGCCTGCCGTGTGATTGGCTGGAGCTGGCTGGTGAGCCTGGCTCCAGGAAGGCTGGATGGGTCTGCCCGGTGGTGAGTGTGAGATTAGCATGTTGATGGCTTGGGAGGAGTGCACATGGTCCCTGATGGGCCTGGACTTTCCCCACACAATGCTGGCTCCACCCCCTGTAGTGCGACTGATGTCCCTAGCCCTGCCAGTGAATAGAGAGGGTGGTTGAGGTAAACAGAGTACTTCAAAACCAGCTGCGACTGGTTTTCCCCCACCCTGCACCCATGAGACAAAGGGAATTTACAGTATAAGAAGGGGCTGTGTCCCTATACAATTGGTCCTTGGTTCTTCTTGTGGATCCTTGCCAGAGTGGGCTGCTGCTGGGGCCAGGAGGACCGCCACTTGGATTGTCTCCCTGCCTGGAGACCCAGTGAGCTGGCTCTGGCCCTGCCTTGCCCCCCCTGCCTGCCTAAGAGACTTTGTGCTTGACTTTGTGCTGAGAGAGCGCTGCTCTCTGCCCTTCAGCGCTGGGGAGCGCTGGAATCCCCTGCCTAGCGCTTGAGAGCGCTTTATTCGGCTCCTAGCGCTGTGAGCGCTTTATTTTTGTCCTGTGGCGCTGGGGAGCGCCTGTCCTTCATTGCCAGAGCTTGGGAGCGCTTTGTGTGTCGCCGGTGCCCACCCGGCATCTGCCTGTTCTGTTTTGCCGTTTTTTTGATAGAGCGAGTGCCACCTCGCTTTATGTCTTAATTGAAAGCCGGTGCCCACCCGGCATTGCCCCGTTGATATTTTATTATTTAAAGCCGGTGCCCACCCGGCATTGCCCCGAGATCACCGCCGCAGCCCAGGAGCACTGAAAGCTGTTGCCGGGCCGCTGCCTACCGCGACCCGGAAGTCCCGCCTCCTGACCCCCCAGGGCCGCGCTGCCATTGGCGGCCCCGGCGGAAGTCAGGTGGAGTGCACCGTGACGAGGCCAGGCGGGAGACAGGGAGTCGCCTGCCGCATCTTGCCGAGGCTCCCGAGTGAAGGGGAGCCCCGCCCGTGGCCCCAGCAGAGCTGCCGAGGAGCCGTCCCGCCAACGAGACAGCCGTGAGTGGGGCCCCGTGTGTAGGACCGGGGAGGAGGGCATCGGGGCACATTGCCGGTGCCCGCCCCTCCCCGACAGAGTAAAGAGCCGGCGAGGCTCTTGGGGGCATTTCTGTTTACGAGCCTTGAGAGGCTCTGGGGCCAAGTGGTGTCCTGAGACCGGCGAGGCTCCAATGACAGCCGCATTTGTTGACGAGCCTGCGAGGCTCGAGGGGGCAATTGTTTTACGATCCCTGAGAGGCTCCTTGGCCACATTTATTCTTTGAGCCCACGAGGCTCCCGGCCACATCGATTCAGAGTCCTGAAGAGACTCTCTGGGGGCATATTCCTTGTTTAGAGGGCTGAAGCTCTAAATTGCGCATTTGCTTTGCGAGCCCCTGAGAGGCTCCTTGTCCACCTTGTTCTTGAGCCCACGTGGCTCCAACGTTTGCCCAGCTATTATTCACAACTGTCCAGCACTTAGTGGACAGTTGCTACGTTTAGGCTTTGTGGTTTGTGCTGCCTGCGCAGACCCCCTTACATTGAGACTCAGGGCATTCAGCCCCTTGCGAGGCCAGTTGGCCTGAGGGACAAGTTCTAGTGTTGTGCTCTATGCACCCTGCGCATTGTAAGTTACTGATGTATGTGATTCTTGCGCAAAAGTTCTAACCTGCACCTCTGAATGTGTTTTAATGCCTCATGTGCAATTGTTGATGTCCCATTTTATGTTTATCCCCTTTGCTAGATGTGACCTGCTTAGAGGATTGTTGATGTCCCATTTTATGTTTAGGTTTCCTTCCCTTTGCTAAGAGTGACCTGCTTAGGTGATGGTATTCCTTCCTTAGGTCCTGATGATAAGGTCCTAGTTCCCTGCGTGATTTTCCTACAGTGTTAGGGTTGCGTAGGAGGTATTTACTCTTAACCAGTGATTACTGGTTGTGTGCTACATGTACTATTTTGGTGCTAATCATTATATGTTTATGTGCTAAGTGTATACCTACAAGTATTATTTCTAACAAGTGCCTACCCCTGACAGTGGTCCATGTGGCCCTGTCCTGTACATAATCCCTTGTAAAGTCTGCCCGTGCCTCTGGCACATTGTAAAGTTTGTGTGTTATCTAATGTGTTTTTATTATAATACAAAGGCTATTTTTTATATAACCTTGTGTGGAGTTTCCTTTGTGGTGGGCCTTGGGTGTTGTTGCTGGGGTGCGTGCGCAAATACTTAGCTCATATCGCCTCCAAGTTTAGCCTTGCTGCTCACGCCACATTACCTAGAGGGTGAGCAGGGGTTATCTTGGCGTGTAACTCCCTTGCCCTGGCTTAGGAGTGGTGGTCTCTGACTGAGTTTGGCGCAAGCCCTGGCCAGCCAGGGATCCCATTTCTAACAGAAATGTTACATGGAAACTAGTGGTGGTGGTATTCGACCCCTGTACAGGAGTGCTCTGCACACCGGTTGCCCCTCACAACTTTTAATTAAAACTCTTGTCACTTTCTTTCCTTTGGTGCTCATTGCATCCTAGTCTGCATCCCTGCTTCGGTGGGCAGGAGGCTCAGAAATCCCTGACTGGGGCTGAAAAATCTTTCTGTCAGGGAGGCTGGAGCGGACGGCCCCGTGCTTCTTTCAGGGCTTGCTCTAAGCTAGAGGTGACTGTTTCTGTGATGCTTCTGCTCGGTGCGTTCGCCGCCGCCTCTGATTCGCGCAGTCAACCCGGTGTTTCCCTGAAGGGCTCTGGCTTCGGAGGCGGCTCTGTGGGACGGTGTGAAGGTGACCCGGCACGGGCATGGTGTACAGAGTTTGTGTAAATTTGAGGTTGGCATAGTGGGAGCAGGAACTTCTCACGCCTGGGAAGGGCGGAGGCGCTGTAATCGTGTCACCCGTTTATTGTCTTTAAAAGGTTGCCCCACTAGTAATATGTTACTAGTGGGGAGTGCGCAGAGCCAGTGAACTTCTTAACTGCTTCGTTAGTAGACAACTCTGTGACAACCGGAAAGGATTTGAAGCCAAGAGTTAGAATTCAGATAAGGCAGAATAAGTGTGGATGTGAACATACAGATTTAAACTTGTTCATTTTAAGTAAATTGAGCAAGAACCGCAATGCATGAGGCGTGCCTTTAATCCCTAATTACTGTTTGTGTCCTCGAAGGCCCGAAGCAGCGTAGGTGTATGCAGCAGTGCAACGATTCCCACCTTAACACTGCCCCTCCAAGGTGGGCGCCCTTTTCAATGGGATAGGATGTGGTGTCAATAGCCGGAACTGCCAACTTTGGGATTGAGGAACTGAGGATCGAGTCTCGCCGTCGGTTCAATGCCCTCTAATTCTGGGTAAATATCATAATCTTCCAGTGCCTAAATGCATGAACCTGGCCATGTAATTGGTGCTCATGCAAAGTGCTGCAGTATTTTGGTGTCGAGTTCAACTATATATTGAAACAAGCATTGGCATAGCCAATAGGTCTCGCCTTTGGGACTTTATAAGTGTTTAGCCATGCAACGGTTGATGTTGTTGCACCATGGATATTGTGCTGGGTAACTAAACACTTATAATGCCCTAAAGGCGAGACCTATTGGCTATGCCAAGGGGGAGATACAATCCAGGTAGGCAGTGTTACTAACAAAACAAATTAAAACATTGACAGTATCTCTAAAAATGTGGGAAAATCACTCCGGTGGCCAGACACCAATACTATACTTAACATATAATTCTGGATTTACCTCTTTACCTAATGTACTGGAAATAAAAATATATTAAAAGTGGGTTTTATTCCCAGCATCTCCATTTGAATAAATTGCATATTCTTAGGCAATCGCCCTTAAAATGTACTGTTCTGTTTCCAATTTGTGTACAAGATTGTGAGTATTTAGAATGAATCTGAAAGTTGTATTAAGTTTGTAGCAAAAAGAAACCTGGACTGAATATTACCTTGACAGGGGTGGATAGACTGTGCCCGTTCTCGTGGTCTTTTCACCAGGATGGACGCAAAGCGCTAGCCTTTTGAAACAAGCAGTACCGAAATGCATTACAATCTCGGGTCTCCAACTCTATCAAATTGTTTTAACTTGGGTAAATAATACTCTACCTGCCTATTCCCAGATTTCACAATGTGTGTGATTCTTGTAGGAGGTTCAATGATAGAAATAAAAACTATGGCCATATGCCAAGCATATATCGCCAGCAGGGTTTGTATTCACACGTTCATGGTTATCTGTGCAGCCCGTTTTACAGCGGATGTTACTCCTGTGTTCTTTTTCCCATAAAAAGGTGTACCTGTATATTAGGGATGACTACAAACTTAGCAACAGGAACCCAGGATATAACACTGACAGTGATGGATCAGATTCAGGGTCAGATAGTTCAGGAACCACTGGCAATTACAACACCACCCCTAATAGAAGACCCAGAAGAGGGAGAGGTAATGCGGGGAGACATCGAGGAAATCCAGCCGTCATGTGGCCACTATACCAAGATCCATATACTTATGGACCACCACCACCATCCTTCTATTATGGACCTCCCATGTACCATCAAGAAAATGTCCAAAATTGGGCAATATAGGGCAGATCGGACACCATATACTCGAATATGAGGCGTGAGAAAAAATGTGTGATACCCTTCCTTTTAAGAAAGGGTTACCTTGCCACTAACCATGTGTCATTATTTTTACAGAAGTAACAAAACAGTACAAACGTTTTAGAATTAACAGCGTTAAATGTTCTTTATTCATTTTACACACCCTTGTAACATGTTGACCGCACACTGATTTAGCCCTCATTAAAGGTTAATTGCAGTGTCACACCCCCTTTTAATATACCATCCTAGGAGCTAAATAAATGTGTTGAGGCCCACTAGCACGGTATTTTTAATCACTCACATCCACTCTATCACTATCTCACTTACACCACATATAGTTTTTCACAACAAAGTGCTCCTGCGTAGTTCGCTAGTCGCAGCACGCCCCTTTTCGTAGAGAACTGGGATGGCCCCAATGATGAAGCGTGTCACCGTGGGGAAACCCCGGTGAGTGAGGGGACACTAGAAAGAAATGTTTCTTTCTCTTTGGTTTGTACTGACAAAATGTGATCAGTGACCATCATACGAGCTAGGTCTCTGAACCCAGTACATTGGGTTGCTACCGTTTTTGCTTGATCACTTGGATGCCAACCTAGCTTTGCTTATCCTCCTTCTCCCTCCACCCTTTTTCTACTATCTGCGCATCTCCACATTCCTTATTACCTTCCCTAAAGGAAACTGTTTCCCTTAAGCTACATTGTGCACTCCTCCTCCTGTGCTGCTGCTCCTCCCTCCCACAGACATGCTGATTTTTTAACAACTCCTAGATGATCGAATTACTAAGATGAGGACATTCTGGTATGCCACTTGAAGCCTCCTGTGTTAGCTGTGAGTAGAAAAATTGACACTTCATTTGGCCAGCTGAGAACAGGCAACTGAACAGAACACCCTAATGTTAGTTTTTACCACTGGAGCCAATGTCAACGAGCAACATAACCAACGGATGAATGAATGAATACAGGCTCAGCATTTAGAGAGCTCTGTAAAAAAGCTTTTCCATAATACTACCATTGCAGAATTGTGATTCATGCATTTGTTTGTTTTAATTCTTATAAAATGCAGGAACGCTATTTCGATCAAGAATCATCAGGGATAATAAACTAGCTACCTGCGGCTATGAGACAACTCTGCTTCAGTGTGCTTTCCCAAGTGCGCACGACGGACGAGAAGATGGAGGGGCGAATTCTCTCATGAAGAGTTCACAGACCCTAAGTCCGTGTACACAAATGAAAGCTTCCAGCATACAGAGGCCGGAGACAAAATAGTCGGAGCGTGGTCTAGAGCGGCATATTGTGACACACGACACAGCAGCTACGCCCCAGAACCCATCAAGTTGCTTTGCTGCAAGTAAAATAAAAAATCGGCGCCCGGTTTATCACAGACGCTGAAAGTAGGCCCGAGGTCAGAGTGGAGGCGAGGCACGGGGCCGCAATGGTGAGTGAGAAGAATTGACGGCCGATTCACGCTGCTGCCAAGGGTCGAGGAGAGGAGGGGAGGCATAGGGGCCAGTGAATACAGTTGAAACGCTTGAATTCTGATGGTGGAGAGTGTACCGGAGGAACTCGGGAGGAGCGGAGACTAACAACACCCGCAGGAGTGGGCCAGAGCAGAAGCCTAGCGGTAGGCCTGTAAACTACGATGCTGTAGAGCGGAGAAGAGGTGAGACACTGGGCACAATGAATGCTGCAGAATTACCTGAATCCTAGCACCAGAAGGCATACCGGAGTAGGGTTACCAACTGGCAGGATGCAAATTCAGGACGGTCAGTGTAAAAATTCAGGATGAAGGGTCAAAATTCAGGACAAAAACTTCAGGACAGAAGGTGAAAATTGGGGAAAATAATTTGGGACAAAACATAACTTTTACAGACATATCAGAGGAGGTGGCACAATAATATATAAGTAAGTAAATAGACAACCAAAATAAATACAAGTCAAAATAAGTTTATATAAGGTTGAGCCAATCAATGAGTTTTTCAGTGTTTGCTCAACTTTGCAAAGAGACATCGGGCCCTTTCTGCAATCAAGATTTGTGCTAGTAACAAGAAACATTAATAAATAGTATTTTTTTATTTGTATGTTGAAATCTGTCTTTTAAATGTGCAGTGAAAACTGTGTTAGTTTTTTTATTTGTATTTTCTCCAGCATGGCGCCAAGACAAAAGCAGAATGCTTTGCCCTAGTTCCATGCAGGAGAAGGCACCCCACATGCTGTCACAATTGGGCCCATTAGCACTTATAGAATGACTATCAACTGCATTCTCAGACTGACAATGGGCCACTCCACAGTCTGCACAAGGTCCAGGAGGGGCCTCTGCAGGCAGCCTCTACAGTTTAAAAGATAAGAGCGAGAGGCCCGAGTGAAGTCATTTTAACTCACTGGGCCTCTCGCATGGGTAACAGCTTTCCTTTCTGAGATTTCCCATTTCGATTTTAGTATGATGTCTGTAAGGCGTCCGTAATTTGGGAACCCCAAATTACGGACGCCTTGTGGACATCATACTAAAATGACGGACGGTCCGTGAAATTTACGGACGGTTGGTCACCCTATACCGGAGGTGCTTGGGAGTAGTGGAGGCTGGCACTTTCTGGAATGGATCGTGTTGTGTCTTGTTCCCGCCCTGCTCCAGGGCAAGTACGGACACCAGTGGGGGGTTTGATTTGCGGCAAGCTTGGGGGGGCCCCAAAATAATTACGCGGAGCCAGATATGTGGTTAACTGGTCTAGCCACTGTAGCCCAACTGGCGTACGTGCGTGCGAGACCGTTTTTATTAAATCATGGTCACTTGACCTTCACGCTCTACGCCTGTGACAGCACAGGCAAAACACTACAGATCGGAGCTGAGATCTAGCAGTGGGGGGCCAGGAGGAGTGGTTGTGTGCCTGCACTTTTTCCACTTGTTGCACTGGCGACATGGAAATCACTTCACTGTAGAAAGCCCTCCTGATCTACTTGCAAAATTCTCGCTGAAAGCAAGGTCGGAAAGCAAAATCAAAACTACGTGACCTGTGGCTGCATGAACTGACCTGAGGAGAGATCGGCAATGTGGTGCAGCTGTGATCTGCGGTGTGTAACACTTACAACGCATCTTTTACGTCGCATTCCGTTACAACGCGGATTTTACAACGCGGGATCCATTACAACGCATGTCATTACAATGCATGGCATTACATCGCAGATGCTATTACAACGCATACCATTACATCGTAAGTATTGGTAAGTATTTTTATTTTTTTTTATTTTATTTATTATTTTATAATTTATTTAATTATTATTAATTATAAAAAAATATTTATTTCGTTTTAAAATATTATAAATTAAATATATTAATTTAAGTAATTTTTTAAATAAGTATGAGTATAGGAGTATATGTTTAGGGGTGTTTTTAGGTTTTAGGGCAGTGTTTGGGTTTTGGGGTACTAGGGTGTTTTTAGGTTTTAGGGCAGTGTTTGGGTTTTGGGGTACAGGGGTGTTTTTAGGTTTTAGGGCAGTGTTTGGGTTTTGGGGTACAGGGGTGTTTTTAGGTTTTAGGGCAGTGTTTGGGTTTTGGGGTACAGGGGTGTTTTTAGGTTTTAGGGCAGTGTTTGGGTTTTGGGGTACAGGGGTGTTTTTAGGTTTTAGGGCAGGGTTTGGGTTTTGGGGTACAGGGGTGTTTTTAGGTTTTAGGGCAGGGTTTGGGTTTTGTGGTACAGGGGTGTTTTTAGGTTTTAGGGCAGGGTTTGGGTTTTGGGGTACAGGGGTGTTTTTAGGTTTTAGGGCAGTGTTTGGGTTTTGGGGTACAGGGGTGTTTTTAGGTTTTAGGGCAGTGTTTGGGTTTTGGGGTACAGGGGTGTTTTTAGGTTTTAGGGCAGTGTTTGGGTTTTGGGGTACAGGGGTGTTTTTAGGTTTTAGGGCAGTGTTTGGGTTTTGGGGTACAGGGGTGTTTTTAGGTTTTAGGGCAGTGTTTGGGTTTTGGGGTACAGGGGTGTTTTTAGGTTTTAGGGCAGTGTTTGGGTTTTGGGGTACAGGGGTGTTTTTAGGTTTTAGGGCAGTGTTTGGGTTTTGGGGTACAGGGGTGTTTTTAGGTTTTAGGGTAGGGTTTGGGTTTTGGGGTACAGGGGTGTTTTTAGGTTTTAGGGCAGGGTTTGTGTTTAGGGATAATTAAATTATATTTACCATTTTAAAATAGATTAAAATATATTTATTAAATTAAATTAATAATTTAACACTAATTACATTTTTAAATTTATTTAATTAAATTAAATAAAAAATTATTATTAATTTTATTTAATTTCATTAAAAAAAATATGTACTTTAAACTAATTACTTTTTTAATTAAATTAAATTAATTACTATTTTAAAAAAATTACATTTATTAAATATATAATATTTATTAAATAGTTATTATTTAATTAAATTAATTTAATGACAATTTTACAATGTCTTTTAATTAAATTATTTTAAATAAATTAATTACAATAAACTTAATAACATTTTTAAAAAAAGGTATACTTACCTATACTTACGATGTAATGGTATGCGTTGTAATAGCATCTGCGATGTAATGCCATGCATTGTAATGACATGCGTTGTAATGGATCCCGCGTTGTAAAATCTGCGTTGTAACGGAACGCGTTGTAATACAACGCGTTGTACTGACACCAATCCGTGATCTGCATACACCGTCCCTTGAAGGTTCGTATGGAGCGTTCAGCCTGGAAGAACAAGCGCTGAAAGACAAGCACAGCCCGCAGTTGCGAAAGTTAAAGTGTGCTCGTGCATGCAGAGCGTTTACCTTGCTGGAGCGAGCAGCAAGGCATGATAATTGCAAACATATGGCGCCGCTGCTCGTTCCTGCAAGGCTATTGCTCTGCATACATGAGTAAGTAAGTAAATAGTTTATTGTGTAGTTAATTAAAACCATTACAATATATATTACATATTACCTTCACGTACTATTAAAAGATCAAATGTACACAATTAATATCAAGTTTAAAAAATATTTAGCAATTTTACAAAATCTGCAAATATTGCGATATTATTCTTTCTTCAGTTTCTCAAAGTGGGTTAAAAATTTGATTACATGACAAATTAATTGTGGGTCCTGTGAGTCCATAATCGTTATTATTGCCGATCTGCAGGTACGAATGCCTTTTTCATTAAACTTCCTCTTAAGCAGATCCTGGGGGCTGCCCCGTAACCCTGGGCAGGTACATATCAAATGCATAAAGTCCTGTACTGCTGTTCCACCTAGATCGCAATCTTTTCAGCCTGGGGTCCTTCAGATCGGTAATTTCCCCATACGCAGCTCCAATTTACTTAGTTTTCAGATGCAGTGGGAATGTTAGGGCCAGATATGCTGCTGGCTCGGACCTCGTATATGCTTGTAAAACCATCCATGCATGAGCAAGTCGGCTTAAAATTGCTTTATCTTCAATTAATGAGTGAGCTTTTGCCGCTTTTTTCATAATCATCTGAAAAGATGTCCATGGCACTTTCCATTGCCAGAGAGCCTCCATCTTAGTTATTTTAAGTGAGGAAATAAAGTACTTTGCATAGTATGACTTTGAGTCATTTTGCAGAGCTTCCCAGAGTGCAGAGTTGATATCTAGATCCCGATTCAGCCATATTTTGTACCAGAATTTAATTGTCTCATATCTTTTGTGTAGTTCTTGTTGTTGTAATCCAAACTTGAGGCATAATTAGGATGGAGAGGCATCTCATAGCAGATGGAATACTCTTTTGCAGGGGCGGTGGGTGACATTTGAAAGTGGTGGGGCGCAAAGTGATTTGCATACAGCACGCCAGCGAGCGAGCGAAGCGAGCGAGCCCGAACCCCCAAAGGGGGGTTTGGGGGGATAACCCCCCCCAAGAAATTTTTGAAAAAAAGAAGAAAAATCGTGCATTTTCAAGCAAATTTGAGAAAGCAGGAAGGTTAATAAAGCACCTCTGAGAAGTGTGAAATGACTGCTTGGGCATTAGTATTCCTCCTGCTTCACACCTCATACCACCAATGATTCAGTCCATATGGCACATTATTTGGTACATATCGCAATGAAAGCCCTGGTTCACTGAAATAAGCACCATTCTTACACTTAAGAGACAAACCCATTTCCGGGTCTCCAAAGTAGAGACGTTAAGGCAATTTGTAACCCTGGTGAAATCCAGGATAACAATTTCAACTGCATCTGTTAGGTTTCTGTATACACATTTTATGTGTAATTGTATATAAATGTAGCTAATAGTTAGAAATGCTAGATAACTCCAAAAACCTCCATTGGACACTGGTAACCAGCTCCATGATGTACCTGAAATGAACAGGAATGCTGCTCAGAACCTTCCAGAACTTGTTCAAACCCATGTATGATGGCAGAGCATGATGGCAGAGCATTTGGATAAGCTAAACCTTCGGTAAACAATCAACTTCCAATGAGGAGGAGGACTCTCGTAGTTGTCTTTGGAAAAGTCGAAAAAACACTCCAATGACACTGGAGGAGTTTCCACGATTCTGCATCACGATCTGGTGCGTCCTTATGAAACACCAAACCCTAATAATAATTTAAAGTTCATAAAATAGAAAAGGAATTTCCCATGATCACCTGCACAAGCACCCACACCAGCTAGCCAGGATATTTTAACCTGTATAATTATTTTTGTCAAAAATACAACCTGTTTGCACGAGGTACTAAGAAGTAGCTGTTTTAATGGAAAAAGGTGCAATTGATCACACAAAGCAGAGAAAGGGGGAAACCACGTAGGCTACCTTCATTTTGGGAAAGATCTTACTTCATTCAAACAGTAAAGGAGAACAGTTTCAATTCCTTAACGTGCACACTGCCTACTCACATTTGTTTGAAATGCCTAGACAGCAAAGGAGAAACTGTGAACACATTAACACTGCGCTGTGCGCCTGCCTAAGAAATTCAGCACATCAATGGAAATAGTTTGGCAACTAAATTAAAACTTTTTGGGGGCATACTCTGGGATATTCAACTCGGGAAAGGCCGTCATATATGGGGAGGTGGGAGGGAGGAGCAGCTGGGAGGCGGGAGGCAGGGGCAGCGAATGGTCAGTCAGGGGGCGGGGCTGCAGGGGACGCAGTGGAGGAGAACGGGAGTGGCGAGGGACACAGAACCGGGCACAGAATCAGGGGCATACAAGGGAAAACAGAAGGCAAAACAATGGGGTGCAGTGAAAGGGGGCACACAAGGGGAAACAGAAGGCAAAATGGGCACAGAATCAGGCACAGAGGGGAACAGAAGGAACAGAAGGCAGAGGGCAAAAGGGCAACAACAGGAAAAACTGGAGGCAGTGGGGGACAGAGGCAAGAGCACTAACCAGCAGCAGCAGGGCAGCACAGGCGGAGCTGTGTGGTGGGGGAGTGACCTACCTGGCAAGGAGACCATTCATACGATTGCTAAAATAATAATGGCGCAACGGGCGCCATTTATGACGGCTTGTCTTTCCTTCAAGGCGCTGCATTGTAAGAGCCCTAAGTTCATCAACGACATGGTCACAAAGCATGTCCCTAGGCGTAACTTACGATCAGCCCACCTACATCTACTGACCATCCCAGCCATCAAACTGAAGCAGCAGGGAGGCTGTAGGTTCTCCTACCTTGCCCCTAAACTTTGGAACTCTCTCCAGCTGACAATTAGGAGCTGTGACAACCTTCTGGGCTTTAGAATGGCCTTGAAAACATGATTGTTTAAGCAAGCCTACTAATAGTCCGTACGCAACGCTATTACATAGGATTAGCGCCATGAAACCGTTGGTGACCGTGTGCTTTATAAGCTTTTGTTAACATAACATAACATAACATAACATAACTCTTATTCTTGGCAGGGTCTTCTTGTTTCTTGATGTAATCTAAAGTCCTGGGGTTTTAGGTGTAGTAGTTATACCCCAAAACATCATTGTTCTCTTTGTGTAAGGGTCTCTGAACCCAGTCCAAAACCAGTCCTGTTCTGCCTACTGCAGCATAACCACAGGAGGCAAGTTAACATTGTGAAAAGGAAGGCAAAGCCTATTCAGATGCAAGCGAAACTCCTCCCACCACTCTAAATGCGGACCAGTTCTATTCAGCCCTGCGATAAGTCACCCAGGCAAGGCAGGAAACATATCAACCCCCCCAGTGACTGTCTAGAATGAATGTACTTCTCAGCCCCTGTCACTCAAACACCAGCTGCTAAATACACAAACAGTCGGAGGCACATAGAATAGTAAGGTAAGAAAATGCCCACTTTATAAAAGGGGCATTTTCAAACACAGAATTTAAAAACAACATTCACCAAAAGGTGTGTTAATAAATTCTAAGTTCAGAGAGCCTAAACTCCATTTTCCTATTTTGTCCCTACAGATATATTTTCAATAGTGAAAAACAAAATACATATTATTTCACTATCAGGACATGTTACACAGACCATTACATGTCCTACCTTTCACATACACTACACCGTGCCCATGGTGGTTACCTGGTGCCTACCTTAGGGGTGCCTTACATGTAAGGAAAGGGAAGGTTTGGGCCTGGCAAGTGGGTGCACTTGCCAGGACAACATGGCAGTTTACAACTGCACATGCAGACACTACAGTGGTAGGTCTGAGACACATTTAAAGGGCTACTCATGTGGGTGGCACAACCAGTGTTGCAAGATCCTAGCCTGGCAGTTCAGGCTGGACTGTTTCCATTGGGAGCACGGTCAAGACTGATTTGCATATGGCTGGGTTTAAACTGGAATGGCATAGGGAACAAAAAACAATGGATTTCGGCCCAGATCTTTGTACTGGGGTGAATATTTGACATTGTTCAACATTCTGTCCATCAATTGTTCTTTTTGCAAGTCCATTAGTAGGATCCGACTTATAGACCCAGACACACAGTGTGCACTTTACAAGGGACTTACCAGTAAATCAAATAGACCAGTCATGGATAACCAATCAATATCATAAATTATACAGACAGCATATGTCATTTAGCACTGATCAGCAGTGGTAAAGTGCCCAGAATCCTTTAGCCAACGAAACAAGGACAGACAAATAGGAGGCAAAAAGTTTGGGGATGACCCTACAGAATGGGCCAGATTCAACACTCTATATTTATGGCCTCAGTATTTTTTCCGCAATATTTTTGTAACGCAATATTTTTTACCTTGAAATTTTGGTACAGAATCTGTTAGAACAGTTTACTACACGGACCCTGTTACTCGCTTAGGTTCGCCCCAATTAGCAACCAAACACATTTGAATGCGAGAAGAAATGTTCTTCCTTCCTTGAAGATGCTTCAATTAGTTCGGCCTACATACGAGAAAACGTAAACAAGTGTCCTGCCGAGTGATTCACAGAAGTGCATATAATCATCAGCGTAAGAGATCGCCAGCTTCCTTCAAATGATATCACGAAGCTGTCTTGGATCAGCGGTAGAAGTGGGCGGGGACAGAAGGGCACGGCGTGCCCCTACTTCTAAAAATACTTTCAGCCCGTTCCCCTACTTCTTTCTTTGAAAAAAGCATCCCGGGACGGAGAGAATAGTCCTACTAAAAACCATAACTTTTTTTTCAGCTTCCAGGGGCTGCTCGCACTTCTCTGTTGAACTCCAGAGGCTGCAGCAGCCCCTCCCTGACCTCGCACAGACTGGGGGCAGGCCCATTGTCATTCCAATTGAGGCGGATTATCCCCTTTGGCATGACAATGCGCCCGCCTGCTGCCTGCCTTTAACATATGCCAGTGAGATCTGCATGAGGTGTCTCTGGTATCTGGGTGCAGGCCATGGCTCATTGTGCAACAAATATACCAGATGGGTCCGCAAATGTGCAGTCAGAACTTTAAAACAATCCCGCTGGGGCGTGAGAGGTGCGCTGTGGGCAGTGTAATCTGCTGTTTGGAAAACACAACCCTGACGTCGACGACGCGGAGGAGGCGAGGAAAAGCATTATATTCGATCAAACTATGTTTATAGACAGTATACTTGTAAAAACACTTGTGGCTGTCAAAGGCGTGCCCGAGGGTGCTTGCTTCTTCTAATGCATTTTATGGAATATATATTTTACTGAGTGCTCTAAGCGGGGTTTTTATAAGTGTGTTTTGCTGCTCGGTACGTGATGTATTAAAGGGGAAATCCGGCGAATATTAAATTAGTCTCACACCCAGCAGACGTAATTGAGCAAGGGAACATCGTGGGATGCCAATTGTTGGGGATTCTGCGAAATACAGGTCTTGATAAAGAGAACGGGGTTTTCCTTTAAACTGCCAGATCCCTTTAACTGGAGGACAACGTGCTCTTGAGCCCTCCTCTGCGATCCTGTGGCCTTTAAGGTGTGAGGCTCTGCTCAGGGGAGAAGCCAGAAAATCAAAATGCCCCGAACTTTGAACTACACTTATAATGGCAAGCAGCACGTGACGAGAGTGTGCTTTGCACTCCCTAAAAGAGCGGCCTTCACTGCTCCTTCCAACCAAGGGAGTAGTCAAAAAATTAGAATGCCCCCCATTTTGCAGTAAACCTCTGATGCACACCAAGCAAAATAAGTAAATGTGCCTATCCTCCACTCGAAGAAGTGACGGGGACAGGAGAAGTGACGGGACAGGAGAAGGAGAAATGAAGTGAAGGGACAGGAGAAGGAGAAGTGAAGTGAAGGGACAGGAGAAGGAGAAGTGAAGTGAAGGGACAGGAGAAGGAGAAGTGACAGGGACAGGAGGAGATGTGACGGGGACAGGAGCAGTGAACGGGGCAGAAGTGAAGGGACAGGAGAAGTGAAGGGACAGTAAAAGTGAAGGGTCAGGAGAAGGAGAAGTGACGGGACAGGAGAAGTGATGGGGCGGGAGAAGTGACGGGACAGGAGAAGTGACGGGGGCAGGAGAAGTGACGGGGACAGGAGAAGTGACGGGGACAGGAGAAGTGACGGGGACAGGAGAAGTGACGGGGACAGGAGAAGTGAAGGGACAGGAGAAGTGAAGGGACAGGAGAAGTGAAGGGACAGGAGAAGTGACGGGACAGGAGAAGGAGAAGTGACGGGACAGGAGAAGGAGAAGTGACGGGACAGGAGAAGGAGAAGTGACGGGACAGGAGAAGTGACGGGACAGGAGAAGTGACGGGACAGGAGAAGGAGAAGTGACGGGACAGGAGAAGTGAAGGGACAGGAGAAGGAGAAGTGAAGGGACAGGAGAAGTGAAGGGACAGGAGAAGTGAAGGGACAGGAGAAGTGAAGGGACAGGAGAAGTGAAGGGACAGGAGAAGTGAAGGGACAGGAGAAGTGACGGGGACAGGAGAAGTGACGGGGACAGGAGAAGTGACGGGGACAGGAGAAGTGACGGGTCAGGAGAAGTGAAGGGACAGGAGAAGTGACGGGGGCAGGAGAAGTGACGGGGCATAAGCGGTGACGGGGGCAGGAGCGGTGACAGGGGCAGGAGAAGGGAGGGGGCAGGACTGTTCCCATTGGGCGCAGAATCTAGACTGATTTGCATATGGCTGGCTCCAAACTGGAATGGCATGGTGAGCAAAGAAACAATGGATTTAGGCCCAGATCTCTGTACTGGGGTGAATGTATGATATTGTTCTGCATTCAGTTGTTCTTTTTGCTATATTATGAATGAGCAGCTGGTTAGCGACATTAATATGAAGGAGCCTTTGTGGGTTTCCGTGAGTCTAGATTCTCCTGAAGAGTCCCTTTCTCTTCTGAGCCCTGCTTAACACATGTGTACAGAAGGAGCCCTGTATTCATGACCTCAATGTTTGAGACAAAAAATAATCATGGATTTCTGAACATTGAGTAAAAGCATTAAGGTAACATGTTGTTCCTGCTTATATTTCACACGCTTTACATAAACCTGTATTCCCTATGAGTGTTTGCTTTTTCCTGAATTAAACCTCAAACATGTTTATCCATTGTTTTAATTAAATAACGTTATAAGCTGTAACTGGTCCGTGAAATGCTAAACGTGCTAAAAATTGGTATGTTTTGCTATTTCTAGCCACGCCCCTGACTCCGCCCACTGATTCAATCTTTGGTTATTCCCGCCCCCTGATTCTCCACCCACAGTTCCCCTACTTTTTTTTCTCCACTTCGACCACTGTCTTGGATACATATTTACCTCGAGTGAGTTATATAGCTATGACCAGAGGCACGACATTTCAAGCATTTATTCTCTGGTCCAATTATAAAACATGATAGATGACTTTCCCATCATCTGTAATTTGTTTTTTTGTTTAGGACACTCCGCAATAAAAGAAGATAACATCTAATTTCCCAGCCTGTCCCTGTTTAAAAAGATCCAGACCACCGACATATAATGAGCATGCTTGAAAGAACAATACAGGAAATCAAGACTAATGTGTCTGGGATTGCAGACACTGGAGTGAATTTATTATGAAAGCCAGTAATTCCAAAGATTGTGATCACGCCGTTACGCATACTCATTATAATACACAGGCATATGGGCTCCAGAGGGCAGAGGCCCGTGATTACACTCTCGCAGTCACCTGCTCAAAGTGCGCGGCAGCTTCTCACACTGATGCTGATGGAGAGGCCAGCAGCTCCTTTCTCTCCATTGCTCAGTAATGTTTTAAGAAAGTTTATCTAAAGAACACTCCATGCATCCAGAACCCCTTCCCCTCCCCCCTGCAAACCATCCATCTTTTCGCACATTAGTAATTGTGATGCTTTTCATGAAATGTAATGCAGCAGTCGACAGTAATGTTGACAAACTTACTCAAAAAGTTAGCTTTTCTCAAATTAAGCGCCCATTGCAATCCATCGTTTTTTTGTAGCTTAAACAACGGTTCCTCCTGGGATGCAGTACTTAGCTTTTCGGTGACATTAGTTGAGCACTGTGAGTGGTACAGTATTTAGGAGAGATTATGATCAATTACCAACATTTGATTCACAAAATATCACGACTGTCACCGAGACACAGGCACTGACTACAAGCTGGGATTGAATTTCGATCCTCGATATTTCGAACTGTCTATCAGTCATCGCATCCCCGCTGTTTTTAACTCGAACAGATTTCGGCAAGTCATACTTGCCAAAATAAACCTGGGAAAAAGGATGAAAAAATAGGTAAAACGGGCAGAATTCAAAGCGGGCACCTTGATCCGCAGGTGTTAATGGCTGACAGCCTAAAAAAATAATTATTTGTGGGAGTGGCGTCACTGCAAGTGGTTGCCCGCCCACAAAGCAGGGCAGTGTTGAGAGAAAATGTACCTCTGCTCTGCCATACTTTGCACAGCAATTGACCTGGTAGCAGCGACCTTGCAATTCACTGACCCTCGTTGTTATCATGTATAGACTTTTATAATCCTAACCTTCCTAGGTTCGCGCCGCTTCTCGTTGTGCGAGTGCACATTTGTGTGTGTTGCTGCGCAATGCCCCCCCCCCCCCTACCGCAGTTACTGCCCATTAAATGAGTTTCAATGACAAGCTAAAGCTTCTCTAGATGAGGCCAACTGCCCCTCGGCACCTCCCCCATCAAAGATTATGCGAACCAGACTCCGAAGGATGGAAGGCTGAGTCGGCCCGTACTTGGTGTGTTCATGCATCCATTGGCTACTTCATTGCAAATTACCTTGGTACGGTACAGGGCCCCATCGTCACAGGGTTGCCTTGCCCCTGTGTTCCTCTATGTGCAGTGTCACCCGTACCACCAGCTGAGCTACAGCCCTCTTCTATCCCACAGAGGGTGAAGGGCCTGAAGGGGCGTGCTCTAGAGGGTTTCTGTGGATGTATTTTATTGGGTGGAATCTAATGCGGCTAGCTCCGCGAGGACCCGCTTCTTCAAGAAGGAGCTATCCACGCTACTAAATCAATCCCCGAGTCATCTATTCTTATAAGGATGTAACGGACCCCTAACAACGTCCGCAGAACCGCCAACTCTCTCCCCACATCTGCTGCCATGGCAGCAGGCTACCCTGCACTGGGGACCATAGCGCCCAAGACTTCCCAGCGCTACGAGGGAGATGCTGGCGCTTTACACAACACCAATAATAAAAACACATCAGAGTTTATAAAGCCAGATTTCTAAATAACACATGAAATACATATTTTTTAAATGTACATTTCCATGTTGCCCGGGATAGCGGAGCACCCACACACCTACGCCAGCTTCTCTCTGCCCCCATCCCCCCCCCCCCACCTTGCCCCCATGTGGGCCCCATAAGCCCCCTAGCCCCGCCCTTTTGATATTTACATAGCTTGGGTGACACGTTAGCCCCAGGGCTCCGCACCATCATCACCCGTCACCTTAAGTTAAGAGTTCAGTGTAATTAAAACCACCAGGTCGGGAGCAGGGGCCTATTTGCCAACAGTTTCCTCTGGCTGCTGCATCATGCATACAAGAATTAAAACTTGAAAGAGAACATGGGGAAAGCGCTGGGTCCCTACCGGGCGACGAGCAGCATGTTTCCCATCGTGTTACGCATCTGAAGGTGCTGAGAGGGCCTCTGTTGCTCACAGCGTGCCCGGCCTTCACCCAGCTCTTTGACTGCAGTCTGGAACACTTCTTGCACGTGACGGTCACAGGAAGACAGTTTGAAATGAAAGTGCCCCACTAGTTTCACGCATGGGCCGGCATTGGCCAAGGGAAGTTTCTATGCCAGGGTCTCCGGTCTGCTTGCCAGCTTCTCCTCGCGCCACTCTGCCCCCACCCACGCCCGGCATCCAATAAGGATGTTACGTGGTGGACCAGCCAATCCTGGCGCTAGGGGGGGCACATTTGCTGCTCGCCCTGGGCAGCCTTTGAAACCCGGACGGCTGAATCCGCACCCCCGGCCCCGTCTCTAGGCCTGAAGTGTTTTGAATCTGGCATCGGCGCATGCGCGGGCAAGTATCAGCCCGGCACACTCGTGCGCACAGTGCTGGCCTGCTGCAGACTGTCACTCAAGCAGCTGCAGCAGGCCAGCAGCCCCGCCCACCCCCTGCGCACTCCGGCCGAGATCCGTGTCACTCCCGCGCTGCGTTTTACCAGCCCGTTCTGTATGCCTCAAGTGTTTATGTTTTGATGGCATCGGCGAATTAGTGCAGCTATATTTATTAAGCTTAGCAATGCCACCACGGTGCGTCCAGGGCTTAGTGGGGCTACGCCCCTACGCCCTAATGGACGCACCGCTGCTGCTCTTTTGTAGACTCATATTTGTATTTTGTCTAGTAATGGCACGCTTTTCCCGGAATGAACCACACTTCCATATGCGATAGTCGGTAGTAGTTTTGCTTTGACAACTGTGGGACAAACAATGGGCCTTTTAGTCGTTGTAGAATACTGCAAAAAGCAAACAGTAAAGCAGTTCCCTTCTTTTCGATTGTTTCCTGATGCATAGAAAATGAGAACCTTTGATCCAAATATATACCCAAATATTTGTAGCTGTCAACTACTTCCAACTTGGTGCTATCAATTGTAAATTTTGGCTGTCTACGTCGAGTGTGTGTTATAATCATGACCTTTGTTTTTTTAATGTTTATTTCCATTAGGTTTGTTTTGGTGTAATCAGCTAACTCATGAATTAATCGTTGCAATCCGATTCTTGTATGGCTTAACAGTACAACATCATCTGCATAGGACAGGTGTGTTAGTGCAGTCTACCCAACCGTGGTGGGTGAGAATTGACCCCGTCTAACCTTGGTGTTAAGTCAGCCATAGATACATTGAAAAGGTACGGGGCCAATACAAAGCCTTGTTTAAGCCCGTCATTAGTGTGGATCCTCAGTGTGAGGTGTTATAGTAGAGATCAATGCATCCAGGTGTTAGTGTAGAGATCAATGATTGGGTTTAGAAGTGTGTCTGGTAAACCCTGGTGCTTAAGTTTGGCCCATAATGTATGTCTATTAACGTTGTCAAAGGCTGCTTTAAAATCCACAAAGCATAGGTGGAGTGCCTGTCGCTGTCTTAGGCTTTTGTCGGCAATTAGCCCTATCGCTAATATATTTGATATTGTACCTGTGCCGCGTCGAAAGCCCGACTGATTCATGGGAATTTTCTTGTTTTCATCGGACCAGTTTATCAAGTTAGTTAGAATCAAGGATGCATAATATTTAGCCTCTGCATCTATCAACGCCATCAGGCGATAATTTGCAGGATCTGTGCGCTCTCCGGCTTTATATAGTGGGTTAATAATCACACCTCTCCAACTTTCTGGGATTCTACTAGTGGTGCTGATCATCTGGAACAGACTACCGATCTTGCGGGCCCAGAAGTTGGGGTCCTCTTTATAAATTGCCTGGGGAACACCATTCTGCCCTGGTGCACTATCAAGTCGACTTTTTTTTATAATCTGTAGAATTTCTGTTTCAACATAGGGTGCGGTCAACTGATATATGTCTTCTTTGTGCTTTTCATACGTCTTGATGCCGACTGGGGACAAATGGTCTGGAGTATTTATTGAGAAAGTTGAAATTAAATGCTGTACCCATGCATACTCAGTAACGCAGGCCATATTGATAGTTTTAAGATTTCTGTTCATGGAATTCACCAGTCCCCAGAATGCTCTAGCATTGGATCTTTTTGCGTTATGCAACAATTTCGTCCCAAAGTAATTTTCTTTTCTTTTTTATCGATCCAAATTTGTTTTTTGTATTTCCTTTTTAAAAGGCGTACTTCATCCCATACCTTGGATTGTGGACTCTGATGTTGAGCCTCTCAGAGGGCCTTTCTTTGGTGCTTTCTCAAGCTTCGAGAAGTTTGACTCAGACTGCTATTGTAATATTTTTGTTTTTTAGTTGTACGTTTGATGGGTACTCCTGCTTCAGTTAATTTTTTCAGGAAAACGGTCCATGTTTCTGAAGCTGTTATATTTTCTAGCTCAAGAGTTATCATTAAATATTTGGCTTTTAAAGTGATGCCCAATAGAGTGTTACATGTCCACCTTAAACAATTTAGATGAATTGTTGATATTTCCCCATCAATGGCTGGGGCTTCTGGAGGTTTAAATGATGTTATTTTAAGTTTGATATGCTGAGCTGAATGATCACTATCGACTGAGCATTCAATTTGGAAGCTGATTATTTGCTCAAGAAGTGGGAGAGTTACTATTGTGTAATCCAGAGTTGAGCTCGAACTGGGGCCACTATGAGTACAATTGGCAGGTCTATCTTGTTGTATTCTTCCATTTAAGGCATGCATTCCCAGATGTTCAAGTTCATGTATCTATTGCTGGCCTGTTTTGTCGTTACGGTTTTGTTTGTGGAACAGCTGCGTTTCTACAGCCCAGATTTTGTTTGCTGCGAGGATGTTATCTTCTTCTTCTTGAGGATGAAATAGATTTGCATTAAAATCCCCAGTGAGAGGTTGGGTGTTCACAGCGGGATTCTGTGATGACATCTATACCTTTCTTGAAGAGATCTTTTTTTAACCCCTTGGCTCCGGTGGTAATTCCGCTGCAGTGCTAGGAGGGAGGGGAGTCTGTGCGGCGCCGCCATGCTCGTGACGGAGCCACACCGTCACGAGCCTCGGGTGCGCTGTGCTTGTGACGGAGTGGTTCCCTCACGGCCCGCCCGCTCAATGGAACATGCCGCGCAGGCGCGAAATCACTGCAGCGCAGGCGCGGTGGCCGGGCCGTGACGGAACCACTCCGTCACCAGCACAGCGCGTCCTTGGCTGGTTACAGAGTGGTTCCATCACCAGCAATCAAGGAGTTAAATTGGTATTCGGGTGAGCATAGATGTTAATTAGAATAATTTTGCTTGCCCCTGAATGTGTGCCCAGGTCCATTCTTATTATTTGCATGGCTGGAGTTGTCGATATCAACTGAGTTGTCAAGATTTTTAATGATGTTGAAATATAAACAGAAAGACCCCCCTTTGCTCTTCCCTGTTGCTGCGTTCTTGTTGCATTAATGTGATATCCTATCCAACCTGGCACAGCTACGGGGGCTGTCAACCAGGTTTCTTGTAGCATAATTATTTCATAATTTTCCCAGGACGCTGTCTTTCTTTTGTGCTGAAGGATTCCCTTCACTCCTGCGATGTTCCAGGATAGGATTTTTATGGTGGAAGGTGCTGTTTCTCCAGCTAGACTATAATTTAATTCTCCTGTCCATCCCTGGATGGGCCGTCCCTGCTTTATTTTCCTTTGTTGATATGTATTTTCCCCTTCTGCACCTTTTGCGCCTCTTAATACAGAGGGAACTTTGTTTTTCCCTGGGCTTTTTGTTTTGGAAATAAATAGAGACGGATAACGTTGGATTACTGGGATAGTGAGTGATATTCCTCAGTCCTCAAATTTGGTGATTTCTTGTAAAATTTCAGATACTGTTTTCAACATTTTTCCATGTGGCTATGGTACCTTCGTTTCCGGCATTGTTTCCAGGCTTAACAAATTCAATTGCTATTAGATCTGCAGACGTTACATGTTGCAGTGTTGGAGTTTCTGTCATGAGCCGTAGGATATTTCCTCTGTTCAGGTAATCTTGAGGACCCTGTGAATGATAATGGGGGATGAATAGAACCTTGTTTGTTAGATCTGGTATATTCTCTTTTGTTTGACCATAAGAGTAACGGCTGCTCATTTGGTTGCTTTCTTACAAGTTCCTTAACATCCCTGCTGTTTGTGTTATGATACTGCCCTGTTATGATGTTCAGCAGCTGATTTCTTTTACCATATTCTAATCGCTCATCTGTATTCAGGCTATTTTTTCTTTCATCTCTCTTATTACTTCCCTTTATGCTGTTCTGATCATGCTTGTACGAAGTTAGGAGTTGACAGTTCTTTGGGTTTCGTTCCGGTTCGGTTATTCTATTGTTCTTTATTTTGGCCCACTCTGGGTTTATATTAATCAGTATTGAATCTTCCTTGATGTTTCCCGAGCTTCCCTCAACCTTCGTGATGACTTGTCTGTCTTGCTTAGTTTCGCAGTTATGATCTTGTAGATTTGATCTAGTGTTCCTGTCAGGAACGGCATTTTCTTGTGATTTTATGATCCATTTCTGTTCAGTACCACTTGTTCGTCTGGCTTCATTATTTGTCTCTTCTGGTGGCAATCCTTGTCTACACACCCCTGCATTTGAATCTTTTATACTTTTTCTGTCTGGGAGAACACCGTGTACCTGTTTGGTCAGGTTCTGTCTTGATTGTTGTTTTATTGACGTTTCTGGTTGTCTCATTTGATTTCCAATATGTATTAATTGTCCTATTGCGCTCCCTTTGGGTTTGTTTCAGCATTTTGGGAATCTGTTCCCCTCAATTTTTTCTCTTTATTGTTATCTACTTTTTTGTTGGTGGTTGAAGCGAAGTTATGATTATATCCTCACTGGGAGCAGTTTTTGCTATTCGGATCTTTATTGTCCAGTGAACAGTTTGCACGTTTGCATTCGTGTAAGATGCTTGTTGGTAGAGTTAGTAAGTCCCTTAAGTTTTCCAATATGGGACATCAGGGGCAGCTGAAGGCTTGTGCCTGTATTTCATTTCCATCCTGAATATGTCCTAATTGGTTTGTCATTATGTCTAATTTGTTATTTATACCTGAGATGTATTCGGCAATTATATTCATTAGGTTTATTTGAATATCCAGTTTATCTGACTGCATGTTCAGTGTTTTAATTTATGTTTTTAGTATATTGACTAAAGCAACATGTAGGTTTGTAAGGGATTCTGGATTGTGATCAGCATCCAGCGTTCCCTCTGTTTTGTTTTGTATGGCATTGTTATGACCTCGCTCGTTCCCTTGATTTTGCGGTGTGACTGTGTTTTTTTTATTTTCCACCTTGTTGTCCTCATCCAAGTGAGACCTCTGTTCTGGGTTTGCTTCCCTTGTATTACTTAGTTTGATGTATGGTTCATCGTACTCTTGATCTATCTGTTCCAGTGAACTTGATATTTCGATTATTGAATGATTTTTGCCCTGGGATGTATCCTCCTGATAAACCTCTCCTGCGGTTTTATCCAATGTACCATGTACTGGTACTGTACTGGTGCTGGTTGAAATGTTTTTCTGAAATTTTCTTTCTCTTACCAAATTTGCTTCATATTTGCCATAGGTATTATCATTTGGTTGAACATGACCGTTGGCTGGCTTTTTTCCCCCTGAGGTTACCTTTGCTAAGGTACATAATATTTCTTCTATGGATTTCTGGGTTCCTAGTTGAGATATTGATGATGATTTATTCGTTATTTCTTTGATGAGTTTAAATTCTGCATTTTTTGCTTGCAGTGTCTCTTTGTTATTTAATGGTGATCGAGGCTCCATCCATGGGTCAAACAAATTGTCAGTATTAAAATAAATTCACTTTTTTGTAGGAGGCTTCCTTTGTTGTCTTGGTGTTAAGTGATTTTTTGGATATTCCTTGCAGGTACAATTTGTGTTTCTGTTGACTATTGTGCCTATGTCATATATTATATCTTGGTTATCTGGAGTGTAGCAGGGTTTCCGTTCTCCCACAGAACTGTGCACAGAGATCTAGAACCTGGGTGAGTTAGGGTGACCCAAAACTCCCCTTAGTTTCAGAAATCCCCTTACCAAGCTAGCTACAGTGTCTCATTGGTAGTAATAACTTCCCAATGACTTAGACAATCCAGAACATGAACTTAGGGTACCTCAGGTATCGTGGAACACATGAACACTCTTTCGTTATATAATCATTACAAACCGAAACTGGGAGGCAAAGAACACACGTGCAAGTTTGAAATGTTTATTTTTCAATGCAAAGTTCTCAAACGCAGTATCTTATATAATATCAACATACATATTATAAAAATCAGAGTGAGCAGCATAGTCACTAGTCCATAATAAGTGAACGGTGATAGCATATTATAATGCAAAATCTATAGAAATCTGTATCACCTATATTTCGCGCACCCTAATTAGCATATTATATTATATCTAAGAAGGTCTCATTTGGGTTTTTAGCTGGGCGGGCCCATACCTCTAATGGTCAGTAGGAGCAGATCACATCAACAGCTACCAGCTCTCTGCATGCGAAGCATCAAGTGCGTTGATTCATTCCCTGTAACTCTATCTTAAACCCGAGTAGAGCCCAATGTTGGCAGCAACATTATTTGTGTTATGTCTAATGTGGTGCGAGGATCAGGCCTTCAGCAACCTTGTGTTAGGTTATTCTTAGAGGGTGCAGTTCTCAGTGTGCAGACATTTGTACCAAGTGTACCAAGCACGACTGATATCAGAGCAATAACATATTATTCTCAAATAAATCACATCTTTCGTCTAGGTTGAAAGCTACAATAACAATTAGGTGTCGTGTGCAAACTGAAGCCGAAGGAAAATATGGCGTTTAAACATTTAATAAACTCATGCTAACTTAACACAATATATAGAAACGCAGTAACCATATGACACCCCCCCAATGATCCGAGGACGGTCAAAAAAAGAAAAAAATAAGCCAATACTATAAGAAAGGCAAAACATGAAAGCAGAGTTCAACAATATTGAGCCAAGCTAAATGTATGTAAATGTATATAAAAATCAATAATACAAAATATGTATGAATGCCTATAGTGGCCACACAAAAATATAAAAAAAACTTGAACTTGAGGCCATTCATAAAATCATAGGCCCAGAACATATCAAAGTCCAATGTTCATAATAGAAAAGGCACCATTCAGAATTACTAAAAAGTCACGTGCCATAATAATGAAAGTCTCCAAAGCCACTCATGGGTGGATAGAATATGCAAAATAGGTAGCCACAGCTTCCAACATGAAATCACTGTCATCATCCAAAAACAGTTCAGCCATCCAATTAAGCAATGGGAAAGAACATACGTGCTCCTCCAGCACCGAATCCTCTAGCAACATCAGAGGACAACTCAGTGGGTTCTCGAGAACGCTATGTGCCAGAAAGTCATGCGCCGCTGTGGGTATGTCCCACTGACCCATTAGTCCATGCATCGCTGCCACGGCCATAACCCTTTCGCCAGAACAAACTTGTGAGCAACTACGGGGCTCATCAGCTGATCAAAATCGACGTCAGGAGAAGTCGGTAAGCAGAGACACAAATCAATGGCCCAGTTGAAATCACAGCTCAGGCAATTAACCATGGGCGAATTTTGCTAATCTCGCGTTCGCGAATTTTGCGGATTTGCGAACTCGCAATCCGCAAAATCCGCGAATTCTCGCGAATTTGCGGATTTTTTTTTTTTGTGTTTGCGCGGGTTTCTGCCAGTTCGCGAGGGTTTTGTACAATGTCGCAAATTGCGAACTTACCTGTCGGGTCGCAAGTTTCGCGAACTTGTTGTTTCTACGTGTCCAGCCTGTTTGGGACACTCTTCTTCATCACTGCCACTCTCTGTCACCACTGCCACTCTCTGACTACTCATGCCACCCTCTGGCCCACCCATGCCACCCTCTGTTTCATCACAGCACCCTCTGGTTGTCCAGTCAGTGTACATTATTGTGGCAGCAAGCACACCTTCCCTGCCTCAAGTGACCTGAATTAATTTGGGGCTGATTAATGTGTCACAGAATATTTTTTTAGCTGGCACCTGCTTCCTTAGTGCTTCCTGATTAGTGATCTTTTGCACTTGCTAAGTGCTTTCATTGTTGCAAAATTAGTTACAACACCTGCCCTGCCCCAACTGACAATAATGAATTAGGGGCTGATTAATGGATTTTAACTTCCAGCCTGGCTCCTGCTTGTCTCCCTTAGCTGTAATTCAGGACCTTTGTGGCATATATGTAACTATTCTGAGGTTCAGAGCAGGGTCACATAATAGTTGCAACCTGCAACTGAACTCTGGAGGGGCCCCTCAGGAAGCACTACAGGAAATGGCTACTAATGATGAGCCTGAACTTTTGAACCTGGTAAGTAGTTTCAGTTTTGCTAAAATCGTATTTCTGCAATTTTGCACTTATTCGCGGGGCGCGAAGTTGTACTGGGAAGCCGCGAACTCACGCGAACAGTGCGAGCAAAATCCGCTGCTCGCGGATTTGCGGATTTTGCGGGAGATTCGCGAATCTCGCGGATTGCGAATTTACAGAAAATCCGCAAAATCCGCGAGCGAAACGGATTTTCCGCCCATGCTTACAGGCAATGAAACACAGGCTGTACACATGTGCAATAGGAAAATCGAAATGATAATCCAAAAGCCGTGCTTAAAACCGCAAGCGGTAAGGTGCCATAGTAATCAAGCATCCGGTTGCGAAATAGTGCCAGCAGGGGCTGAGCGTTTTCTTGCGCAGGAAGGGCATCCATGTTTTATAAAGCAAAATATCACCAGAACGCCTGCAGCCAAAGCCAGCAAAACAGGGAATCCGCCAAACAAACTTGCGAATATAGAATGAAAAAACGCAGGGATAATACCAAATACTTTTTCAAACGTAGTCACGAGACCACTGCAAACCAATTTAAAAAAATGTGCGAGACCAGACGTGGAGGAGGCATTAAAGATTTGATGAACCAGCTCGCAGAAATGAAACGGCAAATCAGTATTTAAAAGCGCCTGCACCTCTGTGCGTGTGTTAGCTATGTGAAGGACATAAGTCTCACGGGCCGAGCTCAGTGCCACTTCTTTTTGAGACAATAGGGCTCTTATTCGGCTCAAACCATTGAACTCCGCTCTCAAGGTTGGGATTCGCGGCCAAATGGAAACATCTGAATTCCCATGCATGGGTGGATAAAACACGTTTTTGCAACACACCACACGTTCTGATACAGTAACCACATAGGCGATACCAACCATTAACCCACAACACATTTCGTTGTTCAAAAGTAAATAACTACCGTTAGACAATAAAGTGAATGTGGGAACTATTGCAGGGACCGGTGTGCCTTTTAAAACACAGGCTAAATTTGGCCTGTCCTGATTACAAGAACCATGCAATTGGATGTGCCTGCATATCAGTGAACGGTCAGGCGACTGTGTGCATTCTTCACCATTCAGATTCACTTCCATTCCTTCTTTCAGACATCTGTATGTATATGGTAAAGAACATGTCTCATGTAGGAAAGCACTGCCTAGTGGTTCATATCACCCTATAGCAATATATCTCATATAATTTGTAAATTTATACAGAGCAAATGGTAAAGTAATAATACCATGGATAAGCCATGTAGCAGCAGCCGCCTCAGCCACAGAGAAGGGCAAAGATTCTAACTTCTCAATGTGTAACATAGAAAATGATGCATCTCGCATGGAAAGCATGCGCTGCTTGTCAGTCAGATTGAATGGGGCAAATAGTGATGAGACGTTCATATAACTCCAAGGCACTCGACCAGCCTTCGAAGTCTGTAGTGTCCAGGCAAACTGCATAACAGAACGCAATTGATTTTGACCATGATATAATACGGACACTTCATCATGCACAATGTCAACAACAGAAGAAACAATATTGTTTAATGTGTAAATTCGGGAACAAAGCCTGTTAATACTGTTATCGACCACTGCAAGTACTTTTTCCAAATTTGCTTGGTCAATTGCCCTTAGGCGCTTAGCAGCCTCAATTTGAGACACTTTCCAAATTTCATTGTAAACAGCATAAATCCACCGTTTAGATCTACCCTTAGCTGGGCCTTTTATAAAATCATTCAGATCCACATTTTCATTTAACTGAGACAGATGTAGTTTAACTGCAGCTAACGTGGAATGTTGTAACCAATTCTGACACAGTTTCCCTACTGAGTAAGTGGTGACAGTATAATCAGTTTCAAAACGGGGATCTGGTCGCACTTGTGTGAACCCTTCAGCCAACCCTAGAAATCGACGTTGGCAAGAATCAGAACTCTTTTGCCGCAACAGCCAACCTTTTGGATCCAAGCTGGAGACATTAAAGGACGAATTGTGTATTAGAGATTGTATCTCATGAATAGACAATTCAGAAAAATTACCCCCAACCTGAATATTCTTCTGATTCGGGGATAATTGGTGTATTTAATTTTTTAGAAGTAGCCAATCCAAAGCATGTTGTTTGGGAAATAGTAGAATTTAGAAACAACATGTGATTTGGGATGAGACATGCACGGTGCAAAGCCTCAGTGCCTTGTACCTGCCAATCTTTGGTACCCCAAACCGATTTAAGGTCAATAATTCCCTTCCAGAACTCGTAGCCATCTAAAGCCAATTTGTCTAGAAAGGACTTCGAATACAGCAACTTTGTATCGGTAAGTCTAACTTTGGACATGGACTTTTCTGTCATCCTGAAATAAAATGACTCAGGATTTGATTGATTGAAATCTGTAAAATAACAAGTATTTTTTCAGAAATGTACTGGAGCTTCCAATTGAAGGAGTTGGGCAGTGCTCCCACTGCGTGTAATTCACAGCAATCCTCCTGGAATTCGTCTTATGGAGAAAATGATTACCATAATGTTGGAAGCAAAACAAATCACCATAATTAATAGAATCTAAATATAAGTCTTCAGCATCAAAAGCCGCATAGTATTTTAAATCAGAAAATAATGCTTTTACGGCCTGAATATCCCAATCATCAGAACGTATATTTTGTTTAATCACATCTCCCATGTTTACTCTAAGCACATTTGGAACATTAATCACTTCAGTGGGCCCATGTATTTGAAATTTAACCGCATCCCACGCAATACCATCAAGGACAGGCCAAGCAGTAATGTTGACTGTATTCAAGTTTCGTTTCAGTCTATGTGCTGAATGTGAAGAGGAAAGAGGGGCCAATGTTCCATTAAGGTACCGAATTCCTGTTCTTTCTTTAACGTAGTGACCATCGATCAGGCGGAAAAAATAAAACACAAAGCCAATTGACATAAAAAGGTAAAATGAAAATAGGATTAACCAAATGTATGTCCAAGGGGGAATTAAAAAATGTTTTTTAAACAACGTGGCATATATTGCAATAGTTGAGGGTTTCTTTGAAAGTTCCGAAACAGAGTCAAAAGAGAATCTGGACTGGTTGGCCAAACGAGTCTGCAAATCAGGCATCGATAAATCAGCAGGATAGGTGTAGTTCATCTCATCAATGTTAGTAACAGGAATAGTATTTAATAAAGGACTGGATATGGCAGGCATCTCGAGGGACACCTCCTGTTCTGTACCAGATGTAATAGCCAGCACAGAGTGCCTCACCATGGAAGGACAGGATACAGCCGGTGTCATGCTATGAAGAATCGGCCACCCTGTGTGTCTTGACATTGTCAATAGAAATAAATCTTTTTTCCTTACGACCTGGAAGTGGTGGTAAAATGACTGTTCTTGTGCCCTTCACTCCAAGAACTCGAACCGGTGTACGATATGAGGGACCAAACTCTTTCTTGTTATCGATCTTCTCTCGAACCAGTTCTCCAACTTGGGGTAGCCAGCCAACTACCGGGATCTGCAACGCATCATCCGATGTGGAGGGCAAATGTTCCCTTGCTAGACTGTCTCTGGTCTTTTGTAGATCCTGTAAAACATTGCAATGTTCATCTACGTCAAAGGCCGAGGCCTGGGCCTTGCAGTCTAAACCATCGAGGTCAGGGACGTACATCTTTATACCAAAGAGCATTTCGTATGGGGTCCGCCCACCCAGAGACCTTCTAGGGAGATTATTAAGCGCACGCTGCACGCCATTGAGGTGGGCTAACCAGTTTCTGCCAGTGCCTATAACTCGGGCTGTCAAAGATTGCTTTAAGTCACGGTTCATTCGTTCCACTACACTGTTGCCCTCGGGTCTGTACGGACTTGAAAACTTGACTTGGACCCCCAACGAAACCATAGCATCCTTATACGCCTTAGAGGCGAAAGCCGGACCCTGATCCGAATGGAAGGTACCACAGGCAAAAATCCCTATAAAGACTCGCAAATCCTTGATGACAGTCCGTGAATCAGCGCTCCGATCTGGCCATACCCACACAAAGGGTGTGCATGAATCAACTGCTACCAAGATGTACTTGTATGCAGTATCAGAAGAAAATGGACCGCAGTGATCCAAATAAACGCATCCAAGTGGTTTATTAGAGATGTACAACTGTGTCTGAGGCGGACGCGCAGCAGTCGAAGGTTTAATATGCTGGCAAATGTCACATTGAAGGACATAATCGCGCGTCTGTTTGTACAGTCCCCGCCACCAGAACCTCTGTTGTAGCTGAGTTACAGTGGCTGAGACGCCCGCATGCGCAGACGCCACACCTTCATGAGCCGCTGTAATCAACGCAGCCCTGCGATCCGAGTTGGGAACTAGCCGTTCGCCAACATCAGGAATTTTCACATAAGGAACCTTATTGGGACTTAAGTGGTATGTGTACTTAGAAGGGAACCCCGCAGGATATTTACCTCCCTTCTCGGTCGCAGCAACAGCTGCCAAGATGTCATCATCTATTTTGCTTTTGGACCTCGTGACTGCTGCAACTAAGTATTTTGATACCGCTGACTTCGCTGCTTCATCAGCAAGCGAATTACCAACAGCGTGGACCCCCACGCGCTGATGGCCGAGAGTATGAATCACAAACACGAGTGGCAACTTCTCTTTAAGTTCCGCCACTCGGACCCAGATCATTTTATGTTTTATTGTGCTACCTTTGGAATCACGAAATTCATTCTGAATCCAAAAGAACAAGTTTTCATTGGAAGACTGGACACAGTAGTAAGAGTCACTTACGATCAAAGTCGTCACACTAGGATCTGCGTACTCCAATGCAAGCATCAGTGCACGAAGCTCTGCTAATTGTGCGGTGCAGTCCCCAAGCGTCTGCGTGTGCACGACACTGGACTTGAACTCGTCGTTCACCATGGCACCGACCACAATGGCACAAGCGGAAACGTAGGCATGTTTAGAGCCATGCGCAACCTGCGCCGAACCATCAGTGTAAATGATGCAATGGAAATCCTCCAACGGCCGCATTGCTAAAGGAGCAGGATGAACAAATTCATACTGTAAATACTCCTGCGACCGTAAAGTGGCGTCAAAAATAAACGTGACATCCTGGGACGTCAAGGATGCAGCCCACTGAATCCACCTAGGGTGCAAAGCTTTGGAATTAGGTACACTGGCTTTCGTAACTGCCTCCAAGGCAGGACACGGGGTAACAACCAACATGTGTTTTCCTTGTGACAGGGCACGTTCCTTAAGAATTGCCATCTGCACAGCCGTTAAAACTTTCTCCACAGTGGAAAAACGCAATTCAGCCGAAGTGTACAAGTGTGACTTGTAAGCAATAGGTACTGTATCTCCTTCATTAAAAGTCAGGTACTTGAAACCCACCGCCCCAGGGATAATTCTTATCACCAGGTTGGTCTGGTTATCACGAGTCAGTAAGTATTCAGAAGCGAGCAAATCAGCCTGCAAAGACTGCAGAATGGCTGAATGCTCAGGCAGCCAGCATGATTTGGAAAAAGATGGTTGTATCAAAGCATACAAAGGCTTGATACGCTGGGCATATTCCGGAATGTAAGTCCTCCCGAAATTCAAAAAGCCCAGTAAAGATTGTAATTTTTTCAGTGTTGTCGGAGAACGCAACTGTGCGCATTTCTCCAGGAAGTGAGGTGCTAACCCCTTTCCCTCGTTGTTAAGCTCGTAGCCGAGAAACAACACTGTGTACTCTGCAATGTGCGACTTTGCAAAGTTAAACTTGTAACCTATGTCTGCAAAGTTACAAATTATGCTATTTACTCGACACAGATGCTCCCAAAGATCGTCGTCTGTGAGATAAATGTCATCCACATACGAACAAGCAACTGGGTCGATGCCCTCCAGAAGAGAGACAATGCGGGCGGAGAATACCCCAGGACTATTCTTATAGCCCATTGGGAGACGCCGAAACATTTTTTGCACACTGCCGCATGTAAAACTGGTCTATTGGGAACTTAGACCGTCTAATCTATGGGCATAAAAACCATTGGAAATGTCAAGCGTGGTTTTGAACCGTTTACGCTCAAGACTATTCACTAATGCAGAGCCATGAGCATTCTGTACAGCGCAGTTACGGCAATGCAAGTTCAAATGCCTATAATCCAAAACCAAACAATATGAGCCGTCCGGCTTGTTTACAGTAAAAAGGGGGTTATTCATCGGTGACACACACGTTTCAATTACACCTTGATATTCCAATTGTTCAAGGATAGCTGCGACTGAAGCTTTGGCTTCACGCCGTATGGGATATTGAGGTTGAGGCTGCGGCTGAGACCGTAAAGGAATCTCGTGGCTTGGAGACAATTTATACCAGCCACACTGATTGCGGTACACAGCCGGCGCAAGCGCCAGAGCCCACTCTTCTGCAAAATGCAGCGCTTCCACTCTCGATACAGTGTGCGGGAAACTGGGGAGGATCACATCCTTCCCTCGCGGAGCTGCGGGAACAAAAGGTGGGGGCCAGTCAGCCTCCGAAAGCAAAATGTCATACGTAGACGAAAGATTTTCCCAAAATACCCCTTTTACAGTTCGCTGCATGTCACCTTCTATTAACAGGACAATTTCAAAAAGACGTTCAGGGGGAGCAACATGCGTATCAGCAGTTTCAATTACAACATAAGTGTCAGTCGCTGTCACCTTCAACAGTGGACGGAGGGCCTCTCTCACTATGGTAATCTCCGCCGCGCTGTCCAGCAAGGTCAGAGCCCACATCAGATTCCGAAGCCGCGTTCTCACTATCTGGGGCATATGGATGCGCTGTCAGGGCGGCGACTTTCTTCGTGGCAAACTGTGGTCTCTTGGGCGTAGCGCCTTCCTGCTGCTCTCCACCGTTACGCGGGCGGGGCTGACCACGTCCTTGCTGGCCACCCCGGCCTCTGCCGCCCCCTCCACCACCGGTTGACGGAGCCGATGAGTCCTGAAAGGAACGAGGAGAGCGTTGGTCAGAAGCCTGAAAACTTTCAGGTGACTCAATCATCGCGCGATCGCGCAAATCATAAACTCGATCCGACTGCGCAGGCAACGGAGACGCAGGAGCAGAAACCTGTGTTTGTTGTTGTTGTTGCTTACTCTGATTCTGCTTTTTAGGCCAATTCTGTTTCTTGGACTTTTGTTGACCACTAGTTTCCGAAGACTGACCCTGGGGCTGCTTTTTCTCTTTATCAGGAAAAGCCTTAAGCCCCTTTGCATTGCGGCCAACCGTTTTATAAGCAGCCACAATTATCCTTGCCAACCGACGGGGTCTCTCGGCCTCGGGAACTAACGCCAAAGCGTTAGCAACCTGAAAGTTCACTGCATCCCCCTTGACATTTGCAAGGATCAGATCGCAAACTACATCAAAGGTGCCACACAGGCGCATACCCAATTCAACCGCCGACTCCGGTCCGTGTTCGTCCTGAACACGTTTAAGGACCGCACCCAGATTGGTCACAGACGGGGTGCCATAGCACCTCTAATAGACCGCTGCAAAAGTCTTACCCCAGGTCTCACAGTCAACAAGTTCAGGTGCCAAATCTTTCGGTAAACTTAGTGTAAGAATCCGGTGCTTATCACCTGGACTCGTGTTGGGAAACACAGCCTCCAGCTGGCCGAATTTCTCAGCAAGCCAGAACGGAAAATCATCCTTGTCCTGGGGCTTTTTGCCCATCACGGAATTCACCATGACAGGATTGATCTTCAAACCAGCCTGTTCTGCACGAAGCTGTGCACCCCTAGGGGCTACGTCCTGAACATTACGGCTAGTGTAATGAACAAGCGCTCTAATCACTGCCACCGCGACTTCATGAAGCCGGCGCAGATCACCCACGTTACAAGTGGCGCGATTAGGGTGAGGAGTGAATCCAGCCAAAGCGGGCCAAGGTGTGCCTGGAATGGACAAAGGACCCAACCTCGGAGCGGTTAAAGCGTGTAGTAGGGCGCCACCAAACCAAACTCCATGCTGCCAAGCGTCTATAGGAACCTCCAGTGCTCTGTACGGAGCATACGCAGCCGGTACAGCTGAAGCAGTGTATGAATGGAACACCCCAGAATTAGCGTCCACTGGCGGAAATGTCACCCACGAATAAAACAGTTCGTACGGGTAAGCATGTTCCGCACTCACCACTAGAACAACAGCCAACCCTTCCACAGGTACATTATAAGCCCGCAAATGGTCACGCACCGCAATGCGACTATGCTGCGAGATGTCCACGGCTTGTGCCATGTCAGCACAGGAGATTGAAAAAACAAAGATTACTTTGTAGCACAACTGGGTAGTAATTTAAGGAAACCGTTTTTAGATAGAATCAAGCTTGAAAAGACCTATTTCAAAAATAGGTAGGTTTTTCCGACACTGCCGTTTACCGGAAACGGGAATGAAGGTGTTAAGGTTTGAATGATATACTACTCGAGTGTCATGATATAAGGCCAACAAAGTATGGGCGCCATGTAGCAGGGTTTCCGTTCTCCCACAGAACTGTGCACAGAGATCTAGAACCTGGGTGAGTTAGGGTGACCCAAAACTCCCCTTAGTTTCAGAAATCCCCTTACCAAGCTAGCTACAGTGTCTCATTGGTAGTAATAACTTCCCAATGACTTAGACAATCCAGAACATGAACTTAGGGTACCTCATCTATCGTGGAACACATGAACACTCTTTCGTTATATAATCATTACAAACCGAAACTGGGAGGCAAAGAACACACGTGCAAGTTTGAAATGTTTATTTTTCAATGCAAAGTTCTCAAACGCAGTATCTTATATAATATCAACATACATATTATAAAAATCAGAGTTAGCAGCATAGTCACTAGTCCATAATAAGCCAACGGTGATAGCATATTATAATGCAAAATCTATAGAAATCTGTATCACCTATATTTCGCGCACCCTAATTAGCATATTATATTATATCTAAGAAGGTCTCATTTGGGTTTTTAGCTGGGCGGGACCATACCTCTAATGGTCAGTAGGAGCAGATCACATCAACAGCTACCAGCTCTCTGCATGCGAAGCATCAAGTGTGTTGATTAATTCCCTGTAACTCTATCTTAAACCCGAGTAGAGCCCAATGTTGGCAGCAACATTATTTGTGTTATGTCTAATGTGGTGCGAGGATCAGGCCTTCAGCAACCTTGTGTTAGGTTATTCTTAGAGGGTGCAGTTCTCAGTGTGCAGACATTTGTAGCAAGTGTACCAAGCACGACTGATATCAGAGCAATAACATATTATTCTCAAATAAATCACATCTTTCGTCTAGGTTGAAAGCTACAATAACAATTAGGTGTCGTGTGCAAACTGAAGCCGAAGGAAAATATGGTGTTTAAACATTTAATAAACTCATGCTAACTTAACACAATATATAGAAACACAGTACCCAAATGACAGGAGAGTGATGTTTTGTTTCCCCGGATCACTCCCTGATGGATTCACTGATTGAGGTTGATGTTAAAATTATTCTCGCATGATTTGTGTTTATATTTACCTCGACATCCATGTGGTCCAATGTACTATCTGAGATACTGTCTGGGTTTTTACACTGTGCTTGTATGAAACCAAAGTCTCTCGGTTCTGTGTGTACTTGTGCTTGTAGTTGAAATAGTTTATATTATTGACCCCACAAAGCAGTTTTTCATCCACGCATGCAGTTGTTTTGATCTTTTTTTGTGCTTGTTTTTCAGTTGTATGTGTTGCACTTTTCGCTGGATGTGCCATTCTTGTGGCCATTATGTTGTCTATTTTCTCATCCATCTGAATCTCAGTCCAGAAACAACATAAACTAGTAAGTATTTCTGCTCTCTGCTGAAACCTGGGAGACGATTCAGAAAAGGGGGTGGTGATGAACAGAGTGTCTGAATTAAGCAGACCACTCTTACCCAGTCCAGAGATCAGGGCTTGATCCATCACCGTTATTTATCTCACTGCCCCATCCCAGCTCAGAACCTGGCTATATGCAAATCAGTCTGTCCCTGGCCCAGTGCATCATGGGAACAGGGCAGACTAAACTACCAAGCCAATTCTTCACCAGAAAGGAGACAAGCTACCGGGGACCGGTTTCTGGCATTTCAGCCGTCTTCGGCCCGGCTTGCTTGAATCCTGATGGAGCAGTGAGAAAGGGACTCATGTCTGAGTATACCCTGCCACACCTATAGTGGCCAAAAACGATTCAGAAAAGGGGGTGGTGATGAACAGAGTGTCTGAATTAAGCAGACCACTCTTACCCAGTCCAGAGATCAGGGCTTGATCCATCACCGTTATTTATCTCACTGCCCTCATGTCTTGACTGGGTGAGAGCTTTCTGCTTAATTCAGAGACTCTGTCCCTCACCACCCCTTGTTGTAAATATTTTTGTCCACCCTAAGCGTAGAAGGGTATTCTCAGATGTGAGACCCTTGCTCATTGCACCATCAGGATTCAAGCAAACCGGGCCGAAGACGGCTGTAATGCCAGAAACCGATCCCCGGGAGCTTGTTTCCTTCCCAGTGTAAGAATTGGCTTTTGTAGTTTGGTTTGCCCTGTTCCCATCATGCACTGGGACAGGAACAGCCTAATTTGCATACAGCCAGGTTCTGAAACTGGGATGGTGCAGTGAGCTAAAAAACGGTGTTGGATCTAGCCCTGATCTCTTGACTGGGTGAGAGCTTTCTGCTTAATTCAGAGACTCTGTCCCTCACCACCCCTTCTTGGAAGCTTGGGAGACAGCGGGTGATCCTCAAATCACGGGGCACTGAGATCTCAATGTCCTTTCACTCCCTTTATTTATCTTTCATTATCCCACAGCACATCCCTTTTGTCCTGCTTTTTATTTGCTTTTCCATCATTATCCCACGCCCCATTCCTAAGTAACATGCTCCCTGCTGCCGTGCTGCAGCCTGCAACTCAGACTGGTATGATCTGGGCTGGCTCTAGCTGAGGAAGCACTCCTAGCTACCAGGTTCACTCCTCTCCCGGTGTGGGGTTGTCGACTCTGATCAGGTGGTGGACTTCATGATTACATTTCTTAACAGTGTGAGCAGTGCCAGCCAAAACTTTCTCAGGACTGCACCTCGGGCGGCAGGAGGACGTGCCTATAGAGACCTCACTAAATTGTAAGAGAAATGCTGAGGTGAATACTGGGTGAGAGTTAGATTGTAGTAGCAGCAACTGAGACAGCTCCCAAAGCTGCCCTGGTACTCAGCAACATGCACCATTACCGTGCCTCCACACCAGTTTATGGACCAGTTAGCGCTCCTGCTTTTACACTTACGTTGCGAGGCTCATTTGCAGCAATTTGGTTCCGGGCCGCCTCGTGGCCGCAACAACTCCTGCTACAACTCAAGCGCTCCCTGGCCTGCCGTCTGGCGCCGGCTTGCGCAGTCTTTTCAGTCTCCCCTCTAACTTATTCATCTGATACTAAACACAGTATATTAATATATTTATAATAGCAACAACATCACTAAACTCAATAATATGGCAAGACCATTTGGCATTGCAAATGCTTATTTTCTTAGGCAGCATATTACTTGAATTGTGTTGCATCCAGGAGTTTATAGCATGCCACCTTTGAGTTGAATCTGAAGGCAGCAAAAATGTCTCTCAATGGGTCAGTATGGTGTTAAGTGAAGGAGAGGATGTGACCTCATGGTCAGAGCTGCTGATTTTAGAACTGGGGAACCAGGTTCAGCCGTCATGACCAGTCCACAAGACCACTCTCTTGAGGGAGCACATTCCCTTGCTAGAAGCCCTGGTGTCTTAGCACCAGCATGTGGATCCTAACAGTAGCAATTGTGGGTTAACCTTAACGGCCTGTTAACCACAATCCATACTGAAGTTCACATTCAGTCTTGTGGGCAGGCCTATGAAGCAGGACACCCTAGTGCGACAGTCACCGAGGTCACAGGACTCTTGAGCAAGGTAGCTCTGGGGCAGTGCGATCGCACAAGGCGCTGACTTTGAGTGGGGTGACATGCTTGCAAGTATATTATGTTTCTAAAAACACTTGCTGACTCCTTCCTGGCCTCCAGCAATTTTAGGCAACAATAAAAATGTCATGATAACTTGGGTGATTAATGTTCTAGAGAGAGATGGAGTTGTGTCTTGTGGAAGTTTTGACTCATGGAAATGTAGCGCAAAGGGATAATTTGCCTGCCGCAAAGAACATGTACTATCCAGATCACAAAGAGCACATAATGTAAATGGGTCAATGGGTTACTGCTTGCTTTTGTCACTGATATCCTTTTGTTACTTGCAGTTTATAAGTCAACATTCCAGCCTTTTAGGAGGTCCCCCTGATAGGGCCAGCTCTGTTCTGCAAGCCTTGCCCTGAGGACCTTGAATAATTCATGGACAGATTGTTTTAAATACTGTTTCTCTTTAATTTAGTTTTGATGTGCGTGAAAGTCTATTACACAGATTTTGCAGAAAAATGTTGTGTTTTTTTCATGCAACATCCATAAATAAAGATTCATTTAGATCAAAACAGGAATTCAGATATGAGAAGTGGGTGGGTGTCACAAAGATTATTTGCAGTAATGTAAGTGGGCTGCTGCTGTGCTACAATATTGAAAACACTCACCACTATCCATAAACATTAGATGTAACAACTATAGAATTAGATGAGTATGCCTGCGCACTGTCAGTGACCGGGCCTAAGAGGGCATGAAAAAGCTGAAACTGGATCATAATTCAAAACTGTTCTGAACCCGGGCCTTCTAAAACTATCGGCCCGGGGCCCCAAAAATCCTTAAAATGCTTCTGTACCTGGAATCAAATGCTGCATTTGTAGGCTTGCTGCATTTTTTCTCTTAATAGAGCGCAGCTGCGGGGTGATTTGCACCTTTGTTAAAGTTTTCCATGTTAATGGCAGCGCCCTTCATGAGCTGAAAGTAACATGAACACTTTTAAAAAGGCACACAATCACCTGCAGCCCAGCTCTATTAAGAGAAGAACTCAACAAGTCTGCAAAATGCACTGTGTTCTTTTAAGTGATTCTAAAAGCACACGCTGTGTTTGGCGCTGCATTTCTCTTGTTTTCTACAGTGTTGTTGCCGGTCAGATTGTGTGCTTTTGTTTAAAGCATTCATATTAATCGCAGCTCCTGATGGGCTCTGTAATTAAAACAAATACTGAAGCAAAAGCACACAATGAACCCTACAGCCGCACTCTAGAAAACAAAAGAAGTTTATTGAGTGCTCCCTCCAAAGGAAGGAGCACTTGCTAAATTCCACTGCAAGTTTGAAATGCTCGTTTTTCGCACTGTAGCGGTGGTACCAACGCTCTTTGGGATGTGTGTGCATGCAACACACACAGCACTGCACGCTCGGGGCACCGAGGTGCGTACGTGCACAGGCGCGCACCTTCAAGGGAACACTGGTGAGAACATAATCTCCTTTTTAAAAGACAAGGTTCTTTGCATGTCGACTTCTGTCAGAATAAGCTATCCACTTAATTTCTGAATCAAGTTCTTTTTGTGAGTTTTGGTCACACTTCTTTTGCTCTGGTTGGACAATTGAGGCAACATGGTTGTCATTGCTGTCCTGGACTTTCACCTGAGGTCAAGTGAGGCATTAAACAATAAACTCTTAATGTAGAGCTTAATACGGTAATAGCTTATTCACTGTCCATTGTGGGCACTAGCAATAAGGGAGAAACCCATGGCGTTGGACTAGTAGAACGCTCAATGACATCATGTTTAAGCTTCTTTTTTTAAAATGAAAAACAATTCACCTATGTCATTGAGTGACTGGACAGATGTCCCTATTAATAGGTAACTTTATTTTCATAGTCTTAAGCTTTCATAAACCATGAAATGACAAAGGAACTGACTTACTGTTTTATGGTGAGCATTCATGTTGTAGTTCACGAAAATCATTCATTTATCAGCTTCAGTGCTGAACCAGAGCAGACAGGAACTTGATGCTGTTTCTTGAAACACATGGATGGGTGCTTACAACTTCGTTTTGTGTTTCATAATAACTATAATCAAATCTTTTAATGGCTTTGACGCAGCCCACATTTAAACTTTAGATTTCTATGTTGTATGCTTTGGTGATGGAGATAATTCATTGTATTTCTCCTCAGGCATAATGTTTATTGATGCACCACTGTTGATGATGAATGATTTTAAACAACCATTTACTTTTAATGTAATCTTGGACAATGTTCGAATGACTTTACTGCTTTGGCATGTTGAAATTTCGTTGACTGACATTTTTCTTTACATTCACCCAGTCCAACATTAGCACACTTTTCTGAGGTACACATCAACATGGCACACAACCATCTTCTTCACTTTCACTTAATATTGACACAGAAGAACTGTTTGACAATGATTTAGATGATGATTGACTTCTTTTGGTGTCGATTTGCCTCAACTGATATTACAGCTTGGTCTTGTAGGCGTGCCTTGAACATTGCTTCCGGAACATTCGGGCAGTCATTTTCTTTTCAAACCGTGATGCATTGCTATTTCCTTCGAATTGGAAACCATTACAAAATGCTTTCCCTTCCCACGGCCTTTGCATATCTGCCCAATGGCTGGACATTTACCTTTGTGTGGAAACAAAAATCCCCACCTGAAGCACAACGTGCACACATCACTTTGTGTCCTTCAGTCTTTTGTTTTGGGTTACTTTTCACACTCATGACAGCTTCACTCTGGGTACCTCTGGCGTCCATGTCAGCAGCTTGTCGATCAGCATGCTTTTCAGCTATGGCAACCAATAACACTCTCTCCAGACTAAGAGTTTTTCTCCTCATTTGTTGTCTAAATGAATCTGACAGGCATTTATCAATAACTCTGAGAAGCAATGCTACTTCATCATTAAATTCCTTGAGCTTACAGTGTTTGATGAGTGTTGAAAGACTCACCACAAATTCATTGGTGGTTTCAACATCTTTTTGGCATTCTTGACTGAGAAAGTGGATTAAACATATGTGGCTACTTCGTCCATTTGTGGCATTTTCTTTATGACTTCCTTTACACCATCAAAGTAAGATTTTTCAGAAAATTGATATTTTTTTCCTATTGGTTTATATGGGAGCATCAATGAAATCATCAAATGTCTCCATCCATGCTGTCCATCTATTTCTACAAAAACAACAACAGTTGATGGACAGAATGCTGAACAATGTCATACATTCACCCCAGTACAGAGATCTGGGCCTAAATCCATGTTTTTTTTGCTCACCATGCCATTCCAATTTGAACCCAGCCATATGCAAATCAGTCTTGGCCCTGTGCCCCATGGGAACAGTCCAGCCCGAACTGCCAAGGCAGGTCCTCCCTGTACTGGAAACAAGCATCCTAGGACCGGTTTCAGGCTTTCAGCCCTCATCAGCCAGGATAGCTTGTTTCCATTGGCATGGAGAGCACAGGACTCACGTCTGAGCATACCCGTCCCACTTAGGGTGACAAAAGCAAAAACAACATCTATTTCCAGTAATTTGTCAGCAGTATCGTGAGGTATTGGTGATTTCAGGAAGGCAATAGTTTTGTAGACAAGTGTGAAAAATACTGATGTGGGAAGTAACAATGTTTCTGATGCTGGTTGATTTTCACTGTGAGCTTGCTTGTGCAAACCATCTTTGGGACCTTGCAACATGCTTGCTTTGTGGCATTTTCTTTATGACTTCCTTTACACCATCAAAGTAAGATTTTTCAGAAAATTGATATTTTTTTCCTATTGGTTTCTATGGGAGCATCAATGAAATCATCAAATGTCTCCATCCATGCTGTCCATCTATTTCTACAAAAACAACAACAGTTGATGGACAGAATGCTGAACAATGTCATACATTCACCCCAGTACAGAGATCTGGGCCTAAATCCATGTTTTTTTTGCTCACCATGCCATTCCAATTTGAACCCAGCCATATGCAAATCAGTCTTGACTGTGCCCCATGGGAACAGTCCAGCCCGAACTGCCAAGGCAGGTCCTCCCTGTACTGGAAACAAGCATCCTAGGACCGGTTTCAGGCTTTCAGCCCTCGTCAGCCAGGATAGCTTGTTTCCATTGGCATGGAGAGCACAGGACTCACGTCTGAGCATACCCGTCCCACTTAGGGTGACAAAAGCAAAAACAACATCTATTTCCAGTAATTTGTCGGCAGTATCGTGAGGTATTGGTGGTTTCAGGAAGGCAATAGTTTTGTAGACAAGTGTGAAAAATACTGATGTGGGAAGTAACAATGTTTCTGATGCTGGTTGATTTTCACTGTGAGCTTGCTTGTGCAAACCATCTTTGGGACCTTGCAACATGCTTGCTTTGTGGTCATGATATTATCCGGAAAAGTGACTTTCTTCTTGGTGTCCATCAGAAAAACAACTTTTCACTATTCTGAACACCTTGCTCGACTCAGACTCGTCTATGGCTTACAGAGTTGTGCTGAAACCCACTCAACAGCTTGGGTGGCACGCCACATCAGGTATGTACAGCTCTATAAGCATAGCCTTGGACATTTCTTTTTTTTAATATTTCTTTTTGGTTTTCAAAAAACATCAAACAGTACAAATGTTTTGATTGGCATTCACAGTCAGTAATACATTTGAATTTGTTCAGTCTCTTGTCCCTTGTGTTCCATCAGTCCGGGGTAATGGCTGAAATCACATATAGTACTCCATCCTGGTGAACTTGTTCCAGTAAGATCTATTGCTACAATACATCAATAAATATTTCATATACATTATACAGGTATTACATTCTCTATGAGACGCATGTGACATATAATACATAGCGAAGATAAGAAATGGTAGTAGCCAGCAAGGGAATATCTGTTTAAGGACAGGGCAGTCTGTCCAAATTTGTGTCAGACAGTATCTCTGCTGCCTGTAACGGGAGATAGCTATGGAGGGGGCCCCATATATCCATATGTCTACATGCCCACAGGAGTGTCTCGGCATAAAAGGTAAGTTGTCCTTGGTAGTACACTAGATCATCCACACATTCCTTGAATTTTGGGGCTCGACCCCTGCCCCATCTACAAGCCACTCGGCGTTTCACTAGAAGTAAACACAAGGTAACGTAGTGACGCTGTGGTTTAGGAATCTGTGCAGTGTATCCTAATATCGCCACTAATGGTGTGGATTCGAATGAAAGCCCAGTCATTTTCTCCAGTGCTTCAAAGACCTGTGCCCAATAGTCTCATATCCGCGGGCAATTCCAGGCTAGATGGAGGAACCCAACCACTGAGTGGTGACACCACTGGCAGTGATCTGTATCTTTTAGGTGGAACCTGAACAGCCTTGCAGGAGTATGATATATGCGCTGTAGGAATTTGTAATGTATAACTCTGAGTCTGCAACTACCTGAGATGTGTGCAGTCTGTAAACAACAATATGCCCACTGTTCTTCTGTTACCGATTCCCCCAGTTCCATGGACCATTGTATTTGCGTTGCGTGATGGGGTTCTGGGCTGTGTGTGCGGAGGTTGCAATATAGTGAGGATAACAGGTGTCTTGGTGCTCTAGTGTTCAGCAGTTGGTGTAATGGTGCAAGGTGCGCAGGCTCCTATGGGAATTCCAGTAGGAGGGAGCGCAACCCCTGACTTAGTCGTATATATAAGAAAATGTCAAGAGAAGTAGTGCACACTCCGAGGAATATTTTATCAAAGGATCAGAATGTGCCATTATAGAATAGGTGCCCCCATTAGGCGATATTTGTGCGGTTTGTGAAAGCCTCTTTCTTGCAACAGCGGCATTTGAGGGTGATATGTCAGGGGACGCAGCGGTGAGTATAGGATGGGAGATTTTGTTAGACATAATATGAGTCGCCATGCATCGATCCTCCCTGTGATGGTGGTAGGCGTTGTACCTCGTGTTCTGGGGGGTGCGTATATCATACCGTCTAAAGATATGGGATCCGCCAGACAGTGTTCCGCCGCTATTTGAGGCATGTAGCGTGGAGGGTTAATCAAGTAGTAGCTGTAATCTGCTTGGGCGCATGTGAAATATAGTTCAAAATCTGTTATATCGAAGCCTCCCTGTGCATACGGCCTTGTGAGCACTGCCCACTGTACTTGTGGCTGCTTGCCACCCCAAAACAGCCATATCAATTCTGTTCAGACAGAATTAAAAACAAGAATTGCGGTAGCACCACCATTTTGATCAAGGATGCCCTTCCAGTCAGAGAGATGGGTAGGGAGAGCCATTGCGTGATACCATCGGTGAGGAGGTCAATAGCCGTGCCATAGTTCATTCGGATTTGCTCATCCCGATCCCCTGAGATCTGAATCCCTAAATATCGTAAGTCTGTATCACACCATTCAAGTGGGTAGTCTAAAGGAAATCTGGTGGCTGCAGGCGCTAAGAGGAAGATCTGTGATTTCGCCCAGTTTATAAGGATCCCAGATAGTTTGCCGAAGATGATGAATTCCCGCAGGAGGGAGTTTATATTTTGTTGAGGGTCTCGTACGTAGAGGGTGATATTGTCCGCATATAAGGAAAGGACACTGCAGCGCCTTTTCCTGATGGCGTTGACGCAATCTGCATGCGAGTGGCTCAATTGCAAGGGCAAATAACAGCAGGGATAAAAGGAAGCCCTGCCTCGTTCCCCTGGTGATCGATAAGGAGGCTGACAGGTGGTCGTTTGTAAGCACCTTAGCTGTGGGGTTGCAATATATCAAGCAAATCCACTCGATGTAGAGCATGGGGAAGCCCATACGCTGCAGTACACCAATAAGTTAGTCCCCTTCTACTGAATCAAATGCCTTAATGCCATCCAAAAACACAGCAGCCAGCGGCAAATCTGGAGCTACGTTTTGCAGTACTGAAAAAAGAGTGCCCAAATTATGTGAGGTGGCTCTGCCTGGTACGAAACCAGACTGGTCTGGGAGTACAAGTTTATCCATTAATAGAATCAATCGATTGGCAAGGACCTTCGCTAATATTTTAGTTTCATAATTTATGAGGGAGAGGGGTCTGTAGGAATCACATGAGTCTGGGGCTTTACCAGGCTTCAGTAGTGATGTTATCAATGCCTCTCTCATCGAGTGGGGTAGGGAGCCGCATTCCATGAATTTATCATGTAACTCTTTTAGAATATGGCCATAATGTCGATATATGTTTTATAAAATTCGGCGGATCAGGCCATCCAGGCCTGGTGCTTTGCCCGACTGTAACTGCACGATCTCCTCATGGATTTTATCCCAACCACCCCAGCGCTATATCCCATAGGAAGCTGTCAAGTTCAAAGTTGTTGCGTCGCTGTGAGGTATAGAGCGTGGTGTAGTACGTAGTGAAGGATTCTAAGATGTCAACTGTGTCACGGTATGTGTGCCCATCAAGTCCTGTAATTTCCAAGAAATGAGTGGAGAATCGAGGTTGCCAGATAAGTTCCGCCAATGCCCTCCCCGGTCTCTCACCTTCTCCGTACCTACGGGTGCCCAGTGTCATCCCCTGAATTTTGTCTCTCGTGCTGCAATTTCTCCATATTCTGAGTGCTTCTCCCAAAATTCCTTGTGTGTCTGTCCCATGCCACCCCTTGCCATTTGTGTCTATACCATTTTCAATTCATGTTCTAGTTTACGCAGCGCGCTGCGTGCCCTGTATGTCCCTGAGCACCCCGAAACTCTTAGAGATGCAGAACCCCCTGACCATGACCTTAAACGCCTCCCAAATAATCTCCACACTGTCGACGGAGCCCTTCTTCCTTTGAAAGAAATCTTACATTTCCTCACCTAGCTCATTGTGAAACACTGCATCAGTTAATACCATAGGTTGTAGTCTCAAATTGCATCTGGGCTTGTCGTACCCCGGTGGTGTAATTGTGAGTTGCACAGGTGAGTGATCTGAGAAGGTCCTAGCCAGGTGTCTAACATCTTTTATGCATGTGCCCAGGCCACGCTAGAGCAGGCAGTAGTCTATACGAGACTAGGTTGCGGTCTGTGTTGTGTAGTGTGTACCTTCCCGGGTAGCGGGGTGGGTATGGCACAATGCATCTAGTAAGCTACCCTCCTCTAATATCCTGTGAAGGATTCCCTGGGTCGTGGTATAATGGTGCGGGCAGCATTGGATCTGTCCATGGACGGATTAGGAGCAACATTGAGGTAACCTCCCCAGATAATATGTGTAGACCCTATGCTGACTATCCTCCCCCAGAGGCTGGTAAAAAACTCTGGCATATCTGTGTTAGGACCATAGCAGCTAATTAGAGTAACCGAGTCTCTGCCCAGCCATCCCCATGCAATTGCATATCTACCCTGTTGGTCCACCAGATTGTCAATTAGCGTGTAGGGTGTGCGTCTTTTTATCAAGATTGCTGTTCCTCGTGCATAGGACGAGTATGAGGAGAACACTGTGTGGTCCGCCCATTTACTGGTGAATGTGGTTGGTTGTGTCAGGTTGATGTGGGTCTCCTGTAGCAGAGCTACCTGTAACTGGTGCCGGTCCAGATATGCAAGTATCTGACTGCACTTCTGCGGATTCCCAAACCCCCTAACAGTCCAAGACAATATCCTCAATTGTTGTGTATTCGGTGGATCAGGCACACTCCCCATTTTTGATATGTCTAGTATGGGTCTGGCCTACCTTTAGAACGAAGAGATCATGAATGTATACCAATGTTTTTCTGTGGTATTTAACAGAACATTCACTAAAACAGGTAAAACCTACCCCCCCCCTCCCACTGAAGCATCCCAATCATGCCAGTATTGCCTGTCCACCCTACTCCTGCAGACCATTATCTTTACACTAGAAAACACAATTTTGCGCTACGTAACCAAAGAGTCAAAGATTACAATGGGGATTACCCGTTGGGGGAGTCTTCTGGAAGGGGCACATGGTCTCCTCTCCCTCCCTGTGGGGGGAGGTACAAGTTAAATATGCCCTCCCCCGTTTAGGCATGAGGGTGCCTGGTAGCATTCACCCCCTGTTACCCATCTCATGGCCCTTTGTCCATATTATGCAGTTCACACACAGAGCCAAACTTACAGTATAACATCTATGGTGATTATCTATGGTGATTACCATACAGATAGCAGGTGGCCCCTTCTCATATAGGCGGTCAATCTTGATCCGGTGTTGTTGGTCTGTTGGTCTGGACATTCAGAAATTCTTCCACCTGCTGGGGTTTAGTATAGAAGGATTGCTTTCCTTGATAAGTAATATGGAGTTTAGCCGGGTATAGCAGTGCGTAATCAATTTGGGCTTCCCGTAGTTTCTGCTTCACAGGTAAAAATATACCCCTCTCTTCTTGCACTGTTGCCGTAAAGTCTGGATTCATGGTGAACGATATTCCATCGTAATTAAGTTGCTGCTTCTCCCTAGCAACCCTGAGGGCTATGTGAAATTATGGGATGTGATGTGCCACCAGGGGGGGCCTCGGGCCCAGCGATCGATGGGCATGCTCCACTGTGAAGTGAGGGGAGAGACTTTCCGCCCCCACCACCCCCCCCGCAGAAGCTTCTCAATGTACTCCTCCATTTTGCCTGTGTTTGTGCATTCTGAAATACCTAGGATACGGACGTTATTGTGTCGGCTGCATGCTTCATTCTTTGCTGCTATGACTTTCAACAATGTCTCCATTTGGGTTACAGAACTTTGCACAGTGGTCGTTGCATCCTCCGCATCCGATATGCATCGCTCAGTTACTTTTATCCGTTTCTCATGGTTGTTGAGTTTGTAAACTATGTTATCCATGCTCATAGTCATGGCATCCATTTTGTTCTCGATGGTGGCAAAGCCTTGTCGAACTTCCAGGAGGAGTGTTTCCATATCTTTACTTTGGGAGGGAAGAGGTCCCTTGTCTAACACCTCCGCTCCTTTCTCTGGTTCAGGTTGCTGTCGTCGGGCTCTCTTTTTGGTGTCAAAATTAAGACGTGGTTGTCGAGCGTTGGCTTACCCATAATTATAATCTGTTGGTACTAACCCCTGTTGCTACGGGGTGGGGAGGCCTTTTCTCTTTTTTTTGTGTTTTTGTGCCGCTGAAGGGTGGACCCCTCGCCACCACCCGATGCTGCTAACTCTGCACCACACCGCTTCCAGAACGCAGCACCCAGCCATTAGGCACACACCAGGAAACAAGCCCAGTTTGTAACACAGTCACTGAAATACCGATCACGATGGCGCAGAACCGCTGGAATGTGCCGTAGTTTAGGATCTATACCCCAGTTGCTGATATGAACAAATGTCAATGTCAGAGCAGGTCTCAGAAATCAAATCAGGAAAGCATATAACAAATGCAGCCCAATACTGCAGATTATGCGAGTCGCACTCAGTGCAGCCCGAACCTATCGTGTCACTCAGCCGTTTGTGCGTTCTTAATGCTTACATCGATTCCAGCCCTCGCCGTGAATATCCTCTCAGCAGAGCAGCTCCTCCTAGCTGCAGCAAGTACTGGGCCAGGCGTTCCGTCACTCCCAACCGCGGGTGTCTTCACCCACCGCTACGGCCGCAACGGCGCCTCCCGCTTCCCCCAGCAATTCCACCCAATATTTTTTCCTATTATGTGGCCCGCATATGCAGGTGAGGGAGACCCGCTGTCCGCTACCCCGTCTCCGATAGCCAAGCTGCCCTCCGCTCCTTCTGGTATTATGATGCAGCACCAGCACCCAACATCACTGACCCGACTGCGGAGGAATGTACTGCCCCTTTGGAATGCCGAGGGCAGCCCCTTGCAGCGTCCTGCAGCTGTCACAATGCGAGACTCACTGATTTCTTGGCAAGGCATTGACTCTCTTTTTCCCTGGACGCGGCGTGCAGGCCTACACACCTCGTGGGGAGCCACGGCACTTGCGTTGAAGTCTGTCCCACTCCGGCTTATTCAGCGCCGCATGCTGGTTATAACACAGGCTATTGATTTCTGCCCAGCTCGTGGCCGAATTCCTTCCAAACTTTTACCGATTGTGCTCTACTGTGTTAGCTACTAGAATCAAAAATAACAGTTGATGGACAGAATGCAGAACAATGTCATACATTCACCCCAGTACATAGATATGGGCCTAAATCCATTGTTTTTTTGCACTCCACACCACCCCAGTTCAGACTTGGCCATATGCAAATCAGTCTTGACCCTGTGCCTCATGGGAACAGTCCAGACCAAACTGCCAAGCCATGTCTTTCCTGGACCGGAATCAAGCATTCTAGGACTGTGTTATGTTCTTAACTTTTTATTGATTTTTTGGGGAAATATATTGTTGATTACGATGTTTTTATATGATCTTCATTAATGAAGTAATACAAAATATTTTTAATCACATTAGTTATTTTTTGGAGTCACATTTGCAATGGCTTTATATGTATAGCCAGGGGAAATATTCCTCCAGTGATATAAGGCGAGTGGAACGGTGTGTATGTGTGAATGACTGCTTGAACAAAAAAGTCCAAGGGATATATTATTTGACACTGTTTGTGTTGGTACCCAGTCCCTTGGTGGTTGGGCCACTCCCTTTAAGTTTGAGACATTTATAACATTACCATAGGTAGCAGCTCCACAAACCCTGCCTTTGCATGCATATTGTATATGTTGGTATTTGCAGTCAGTATCCGTAACAGCAATAGTGGCTGAAGTCTTACTGTGTGGAGCTCTGGAGTGATTTACTCCACATTCCCTTTATTGTTAATGTTGTTTTGTGTGTATATACATGGATATATGTCTGCACAGCAACTGACAAATGCGACTAGGCTGTTCCTAGAAGAAGAAAGAAGGGAAAGATGGGGTCACAGGAAGGGCAGGGGTAGTGCTCAGTGGAGGGCTACCCTGGGTATCCAATTTGTTGGATTTAATGGCCTCACACACCCTTGCGAGTGTCATGCTTCATCATAGGCAATGCTCCTCGTTGGGCAGGCGGTGCAATGCCCAACGGGCTCACCTCAAAGAGGGGCTCTTTGGCAGAGATCTTTTATCCAACTGCCTATGGGTGAAGTGAGGGTGAGGGGCCAGAAGGGAAGGGATAGTGTAGGTAAGTGAGTTTAAAATGTGGCACAAGGTACCGGAGATCAATTTATTCTGGTGGTCCCCTGTCACAAGTAAAAACAGTGAGCAGCCTGTGATCGAAGGAAATTGGGATTCCACGTCACGATCCAGGACTACATTGCATATCATGGTCAACATGTTTCTCGCCTTCGCACACTGGCTGCGATTGTTCAGGACCTAATTAGTTACTACTATCTCTAAAAAACATGACCTAGTAAAGTGTCAGTTAATATTTACAGTTGTACTACCTGTATGGTACTGCTCTTGCCTAGGGGAGACAAAAGAAATCATTACCATAGTTCAGTGACAACAAGTGCCCTTTTGTGACCGTGAACACGCAGTGTTGGTGTGGATAAGGTGACATACTAGTAGTGACATAATATCGGTGATTAGTGACCAGTATGTATTGACTTATATCACACATTAAAAAACACAGCTATGGGCAGCACTTTTGCCCCCTCGGTCGCCTGCCTTTACATGGCTGACTTTGAGGAAAAACATATCAATGGACCAATGAACCCCTACCACTCTAACATCAAACTCTGGATGAGGTTCATTGATGACATCCTCATACTCTGGGCAGGGACCGATGATCTTTACCAAGAATTCTTCAACTGGCTTAATACCCTCAACAACTACCTTACCTTTACCATTACTGCCTCCACATCCAGGATAGAGTTCCTGGACCTCACCATCAGGCTAGAGGGGGGTAAGATCGATACCACCATGTATCGTAAGCCAACGGACCGGAACAGTCTACTCCTCTTCACTAGTCACCACCCCAGGGCTTTGAGTTTGAATCTTCCCTTTGGCCAGTTCCTGCGGGTTAGGCGCAATTGCACCAACCTAACAGATTACAAGACTGAGTCCACCATCCTATCCCGCAACTTGAGAGAGAGAGGGTATCCAACCAGGGAAATATACAAGTCACGAAAACGGGCACAGAATAACCACAGAGGGGCCCTCCTGGAATACAATACTCCAACCTCCCAAGACAACGATCTCTTGACTTGTGTGACAACTTTCTCGCCAGTCTCAAATGAAATCAAGAAAATCATAAAGAGAAACTGGCAGATCCTTAACACAGGAAACCTTAACCTTGCGATCCCCAGGTTTGCTTTCAAAAGGTCAAAAAACATCAAGGACATTCTAGTCCACACCAGGCCTAAACAAGTTGAAACCCACAAACAAACCGCACTCTGGCAACTACCACCGGTAAGGGGACACTACCCTTGTGGCTCCTGCAGTGTATGCCCCTTCACCAGTATTACCAAGGCCATTCAATTAACAGAGACATTCCTGTGGGAACTCCGATGCCACACCAACTGCAACACCCCTAATTGCATTTATCTACTCAGATGCCCATGCGATCTACAGTATGTGGGCATGACCACCCTCCCTATCAAGATCCGGATTTTGAAACATAGAAGCAACTTTCGTTGCAAAAAAACGAATACCAAGATGTGCAGACACTTTGTAGACCAAAACCATACTGCTGACTCATTGAGATGGCTCATCCTCGAGACACCGAGCAACAAATCCAAACAGAACTTGTTCCAAAAAGAACAAAGGTGAATACATCGGTTATCCTCAGATAGGCGGGGACTCAATGAGGACATCCCGTGGAGTGCGCTATAACTACTTCCTTCCACAACCTCTCCACTGTAACTATATGTTTATGGTTTGCAACATCTGCACTAGGTTGCCCACACAACCCTGTCTCCTGTCCTATCCAATTCAAACAATAAGTAATTAATCGTGTGACCCACCTGGTTTAATAGCCTCCAGAATAAAGAGATTGCATCAATACACAATAGTTCCCATTGGCTAATCGGCAATCAATCTCTCCTCAGTAAACCTCTGTACACATTATACCAATACCAGTATCCTTGAATATTGGTCCTTTCCAAGATGGCCGCCACAGTCACGGCCGATATCACGTGATGCACAGGGCGGGATCACCTCAAGCACTGACCACGCCCCCAACAACTTTTTAACAGACCACCACGCTAGGATACAGCACTATCCGGACCCGGTAGTGATGGGTAGGCACAACGGGTGCTGACCGAGGCAGTGAGAAGTAAGTGGTTCACCCCGGGGTTATACTTATACGCACACCCAGCGAACAACACGAGGGCGTGCTACATGTACGTCGCTGTTCCTTGCACTGGCGAGGTTTGTCCTTCGACCTCTTTTCTCCAAAAGTCTGAGTCACAAAGCGCTAACCCCCTAACACGATACTGGCACTGCGAGGGTGCGCCTTGCACTGGCGAGGTTCGTCCTTCGACCTCTTTCCTCCACTAGTCTGAGTCACAAAGCGCTAACCCCCTAACGCGATACAGGCACTGTGAGGGTGCGCCAACTGCTTGTGACCATAGACACGCCGCTTTAAATTCTTAAAGTTAAGAACAGACGGGGAGCGATCACAGTCCTTTCTCCCTCTCACCTGTCTATCTAGCGGCAACTACCAGGGTTGACTAACATGCAACTCCATGATCGGCACTGCTCACATTCAGTGCTTCCTCATTCAACGAACCGCGCGCTGGTTACTTTATACCATGGGAATACTGGAATTCTGGGACCAGTAATCTCATAGCGACCATCACACATTGGTATCTAGGCTCACAAGACAGTTTATCCCCCCATACGGCCATGACATCCTTTCCAACTTAGCACCGGATGCTTCCTCCCTGCTCTTTAACACACCAGCAGGCATTTCTATATATTCAAACAAACCATTCAACCTGCACTTTAGCTTGTTTCCCTTCATAGCCTTAAACCCCTATGGTCCCCCCTTGATGTCAAACCTACCGGGTACTGTTGACACCTATACACCTTGACAATTAGGTGAGTACTATGCTACCCTAGCCACAGGATTTTGGTTTAGGGACTCTGAAGAAACTGCTGCTGTTTTTATATTTATGTATTCTTTGAGATTCTGTTCTTACCACTCAGCGTTCCCCCAAAGTCTCCCAATAAAAATGTTACCTCACTAGTGAGGGTGGGGCAGGTGCCCCCAACAGGAAAGGGCCCAAAATGTATTGAGGATGCATCAAACTAATCAATCATAAAATGACCTGGTTTTGCAAGCGTTTTTGGTCCTGGGCTCTGCAGCAATCTAGGGAAACCTACCAAACCCGGAAAGTTCTGAAAACTTGACACCCAGAGGCGTACAGTGACGTTTGGCTTGCATTAATTCCTGAATGTTTTCATACTCAGAAAACCCGGAAAACCTCAAATTTAGCTACAAAAATCACATTTTCCTCACATTTCTTCGTGGGAAAGGTGTGGGATCACTGGACCGGCACAGATTTCCTACTACCCAGCGTTCCATCAGGTCTCCCGATAAAAATGTCACCTCACTTGTGTGGCTGTACCATGTGCCCATAACAAGGAAAAGTCCAAAACATATTCTGGAGACATTAAATGTATCTATCACAAAATTACCTGATTTTGCAAAAGGGTAACCAGCGTTTTTGGTCCTGAGTCTGGCAGCCATCTAGGGAAACCTGCAAAACTTCAAATTTAGCTAAAAATCACATTTCTTTCTAGTATCACTGGCACAAATGTCCTACCACTCAACGTTTCCCTTGGTCTCCCGATAAAAATGATACCTCACATGTGTGGGTGTCTATAGCAGAGTCAAACTAAGACATATAAAAAAAGAATTTGGCTTATCAACACCTGTCTCAAGCACTTGGCCCACCCACAAAACGGAGGTACCATTTTACTCAGCAGACCGTTGGAAATGCTTTATGGAAGGAAATGTGTGCTGGCACAGTGATACCACAAAGATATGTGAGAAAAATATGATGGTTTAACTGAATTTGAGGTTTGCAGGGGATTCTAGGTAAGAAAAAGTTAGGGGAACCACGCAGGCCACACCTCTGTCAAAATGTCTTGGTTTTATCGGTTTCCCTCGATGGTTGGTGAGCCTAGGACAAAAAATGCAGGTTACCCCCTTGCAAAATGAGGTTGTTTAGTGATAGATAATTTTGATGTCTCTTTAATTGTTTTTGGACCCTTCCCTGTCACTGGCACTTGAGGAAATCCTAGGTGGTAGGAAATCAAGCTTTTTTAAAAAAAACCTTTTTTTCTCATTTTAGTTGGTGCTAATTCTTTTGCCTTATACCCTGCTTTTGAATTGCCCACTTACTTGCACTGTAAAATTGGAAAAACACCGTGTTTGGTGCGGGTCCTTTCTCCCCCGAAGCAGCACAGTGGCGGACATCTTGGGTGGGGGGTGAATGACCCAGAAGCATCGCACGGTTTAGTGGTCACAAGGACGCTAGACCGGTACATAAACCGGTCATGCTGATGCGCAGCGGCCACGCGCTGCGGGCTCGCCAGAGCATCGCCTGAGTCACGCCAGAGTCCAGCCCGTCTGCGCCCGTCCGCGCACAGACGGGCCCCGGGGCCAGGACTTCTGACCATCGGCTAGTTTACTCGTCGGAAGAGCTGTTCCAACTTGATGAAGGTGAGCAACCATTAGACCCTGCAGTTTTACTAAAGCTGAATAAGTATGCCATTAAACGCCTCGATAATGGCAAGCCTGGTACCGAGTCCTCTCTGCTAAAGTTAGCTAGCCTAAATACCAGGTCACTACATAAACATTATGTTGAAATCTTTACCCTGCTTCAGGATAATGATATTGATGTCCTGACTCTATCAGAGACCTGGATGAATGATAACTCCATGCCAGATATTATTGCGGCTCTCCCAATCAATTATGATGCGATATGGCATAACCGTGCAGGAAGTGCACGGGGGGTGGAGTAGCGATTCTGTTAAAAAAGAATCTGTCAGTAGTAAGATTATTGTCAGAAACAGTGGATTTATCCGATCTGTTAGGGGTAAAGATCACCTTGAATAACTCTTGCTTGATGGTCTTGTCGGTCTACCGTCCACCTAATTCTACTTCGTTATTCAATGATCTATTTGCCCCCATTATGTCCGACCTCTGCACGAGATACAAAAAAATCGTGGTAGCTGGAGATTTTAATCTACATTGGGAAAATCCTCACAAGGATCTGGCTACACGCCAACTGAATACTACAATGTCCTCTTTGAGTTTCAAACAACTTGTGGAAGTATCCACGCACATCAAGGGTCATACCCTTGATCTTGTATGGACCTCAGATCCAAACGTAACTCTCAGAGGTGTTTTACCATGCATATGGACCGATCACTATTTAGTGAATTGTGAGGTCCATATTGATGGACGCTTAAGTGATCTGTCCCGGGGAGTCAGGAAAATCCATAAATGGGATAAGGTTGATTTAAAAACCCTGACCGAGACATTTCCGAAAGTGGCCAGACCCTTTGATGCTGGAAGCAACTTGGACCTGGAATACACGGATTTAACGCAGAGCTTGTGTCAAGCTATCGATCTGATAGCACCTGAAAGGACCAAGCCCATCAAAGGACCAGGAAAAGGAGCTCCTTGGTTTACCCCGCTCTTGAGGGAGCACAAATGGAAGCTTCGGGCTTTGGAGAGATCCTGGAAGAAAACTAAACAGGATATAGCTAAGGATCAGTATAAAGCCTCCCTTCATAGGTATAAAAAACTTATATTGCAAGCAAAGGCGGAGTACTATGAGTCTCGCCTAAATAAGGCTGGGAATGTCCAGAAAGAGACTTTTAAAATTTTATCTGAGCTGAGCAAGAAACCGGAAAGCTCAAAAACCACCATGGATTGTAATACCTTTCAGGGATATTTTCTAGAAAAAGTGGATAACATCATCTCGGAAATAAAAAGTAATACAGTGAAAGGACTTGTCCTACACCTTGATCGTCATAATTCCACGGACTGTACTATCGTGGAGTTTCCAGAGATTGATGTGTTAAGCTTAGAGCAACTGATGGGTAGAACTAAATCTGGTTCCCCAGCAGACCCATGCCTCCCTAGTGTATTCCGTGTGGCACGTCCCATTTTGGAGGAGCGTATCATTTCTCTCCTTAATAGATCTCTAGAAACGGGGTATTTACCTGTTGAATTTAAGGAAGCGCGAGTAAGGCCCCTGTTGAAGAAACCCGGCGCGGATCCTGTGGTCTTGAAGAACTACAGACCAATCCCCCAGCTGCCTTTTCTCTCTAAGATTTTAGAACAGCATGTCCTGAAGTTTCTATCTCTTCACGTGGAGTCTCATTGTTTACTCCACGAGCGACAGGCAGGGTTTCGAGCACATCACAGCACCGAGATGGTGATGCTCTCGGTGCTGGATGAATTAAGAGGCATGGCTGATATTAAGAAACCGAGCACCCTGATTCTTTTAGATCTGTCGGCAGCTTTCGACACTGTCAGCCATGCCCTGCTCCTGGAAAGACTAGACGACTTTGGGGTTAAAGGCGTAGCTTTTAACTGGCTGAAATCCTTTCTTTTGGGAAGAACACAGAGGATACAATTGGGGGATTTGATATCAGACGTGGGGACTTTAGAGTGTGGGTGCCTCAGGGCTCTGCATTGTCCCCACTACTGTTTAATCTATACCTTCAACCTCTGATTGCATCTTTGGCCAGTATGGGCTGCAGAGTTTTTAACTACGCTGACGATACCTAGCTTGTACTGAGTATCGATAACACTGAGGCTGCGCAGCTTCAAGTGCAGAATATCCTGAGGTATACGGTCGGGTGGATGACGAGAAATTTGTTGATGATCAATCCAGACAAGACTGAGGTATTGGTAATTCCATCTACCACCTCACCTTGGAGCGATCTTTACTGGCCACAGGAGTTAGGGCCAACTCCGAAGCCAAGTGCAAATGTAAAGAGCTTGGGGATTAAGCTGGATTGTGATTTGTCAATGGGCAGCCAAATCTCCGCTGTTGTTGGGAGCTGCACGAATATCATCAGGCAGTTACGTAAGCTAGTACCCGTTCTGTCTCAGACCATGTTGCGAACAATTGTAGCGGCGACCATCATGTCAAGAATGGACTATGGGAATGTCCTTTATTTAGGCCTCCACAAAACTCTGATGAACAGATTGCAGGTTGTGATAAACGATGCGGCGCGACTGATTTTTAGACTCCCCAGAAGGACCAAGGCTTCTCCCCTATTACAGAGCTTACATTGGCTCCCCATAAAAGAGAGGGTAGAGTTCAAGAGTCTATGCAACGCCCATAAGGCAATTTATGGCCATGCACCGGTCTATATTAGAGACCGTCTGGAAGTGTATAGTCCAAAAAGAACACTTAGATCTTCCGACTCTCAGTTGCTGATTTGCCCTCGGTACAAAACTGGTAACCAAGGGAGGGAGAGCCTTCTCTGTGTTGGTCCCTCAACTATGGAATAAGCTGCCTGAGGGGCTACGCAGAGAGGTGAATCTCCTACGGTTCAGGAAGTCCCTAAAGACTTTGCTGTTTGGGAGGGTCCTGGGTGCAATGTAGGCTGGCTGCTGCACTTTCTCTTCGTGTGATTCGTAGTTATTGTATGGATTCCATCGATTTCCGAGCGCCTAGAGACCTGCAGGTGATTGGCGTGATATAAATCCAACATAACAATAACAATAACAGTATGGTGATCCCACAACCTTCCCACACCAAATTGAGAGGAAAATGTTATTTTCTAGGCTAAATCTGAGGTTAGCAGGGGATTCTGGGTAATAAAGCATTTGGAGACCCATGCAAGCCTTGCCTCCCTGAACTCCCCGTGGTGTCTATTTTTTAGAAATGTCCGGGTTTGGTAGATTTCCCTAGATAGTTGCCGAACCCAGGACGAAAAAATGCAGGTTACCCCCTTGTAAATTAACTTATTTTTGTGATAATTCTGATGTCTCACACTCAAAAATATACAGGTTTGCTAGGTTTCCATAGATGGTGGCTGAGCCAGGGCCCAAAATCCACAGAAAGGCACATTGTAAAAAAAAGGGTCAGTTTTCTGTAGAAAAATGTTGTAGGAAGGTGGATATCTGACTATGGTAACCCCCAAACTTTTTGCCTGGTGTTTAGCTGTTTTTTGACATAGTTGGCCTGGGATCCTGCTATTCAGAACCCCAGGCTAATTGCTCTCTCCTAAAAATGAACTCCATGTACCTTAGGTACATACACAATTGGAACTGGTTCACCTTATAGGCCCCTGTAACAGTGTACTCCAGGTACCCAGGGCATAGGTGTATCCAAGGCTACCAGGGGCTGCAGCCCCTGGCCTGGCCTCCATATTTGACACAACTGGCTGATCACTCAGCTGGGGTAAATTGGTGTAATCACCTCTTACTTAGATATAGTATCCCTATATCTTACCCTAACTGGACACATGTTAATCTATAAGCCACTCCTATGGAAGGCCTCTGCAATCCTGGAGGCAGAGTGTGTGGTTTCATGGGATGGTGCTCTAGCATGAGCTGAGCCTGTCTGCAGCCTTTGGGAACAACTCCCTTAGCTGTTCCGGGATATTGCCATACCAGATACTCTTAAGTGCATTATAATCCTCGCGGTCATATGCTAACTTTAGTTTGGCTTTATCAAAACATGTCGAGTAAGGTGTCATACGATTTGGAATACTATCCCCTCGACAGTTCTGTCGACGGGGATAGCATTCCCCCCTTCTAGAGGAACACTACATGTACATAACCTGACCCCGGTTAAAGTTAAACTCGAGCCTCAGCATCACAAAATGGATGCTGCCACCATAGACACAAGTCTGACCTCCTGCTGCTGGGAGTCCTTCCAGCGAGGGAGGCTTGGACAAAGAGTTTCCTGCCTTGGGAGGTGCGAGCACCACCCGAGACAGGATTTTTTGTATTGGGTAGGACAGGGCTGAATAGGATTAGACATTAGGCACACAAGGTGTCCTCGAGCATAAGCCAGTCCAAACCGGTGCTGGGGCCCTCCAGCCCCAGTCCTGACGTGGAGCTGGAAAAAGTAAAGGGGGTGTAACCGCCCCCCTTCCTGGTCCCACCCAGAGGAGGGACCTAGCAGGTGATCCACCCCTCAGATTGGGAATAAGAGTGGGAGCAGTGCCATAGCACCTCAGATCATCCTGAATCAACTTGGAACTAAGAAGACGACTGTACTTCGACATTCTGCTGCACAGAAGACAAAAGAGCATCTCCCTTGTGGCCTAGGAGTGGCCACCCTCTAAACACAGGCACCATCCAGCAACTCGACGTCTGCTTTGCCACCGCCTTCTGCCGGAGCCCGAGCCCAGAGCCTGATGAGACCCAGACTCTCAGACTTCTCACCGCCTGATCCACAGTCCCTGCAAAGAAGGGACCCGTGGAGGCACCAAGAGACGTGGGACCGGACATCTCGAAAGACTCCCAAGAAGCTGACTGCGCAGCACCCGAGGCACCCTCGACGCTGTGATGTTGGGTTTGAGAAGCCCCACAATCAAGCAGCCCTTGCAACGAAGATCAGCCCCCCAGCATCTCCACGATCTGTGTGGGGCCCTTTTGCATTGTGCCACTTAACGCTCCATCCCGGCCACTTGCCAGGTGGTCAGCGGCCATCTTGGCGACAAAACCTACAATTTACACTGCTGGTCTGGTTGCTCCAGACTTGCCCTCGCTCCTGTAAAAAGGAGCACCCGCTCAGACCTTGCTGGTCCGAGTGAGAAGCTTGCATCGCTTCCTGCATGGCTTGCATTATCCAAGGCCTGTTTGCTCCGATCAAGAAGCCGACACCGCCAGCAGCTAGAACCTTCGTGGGACAGCTCGTGACCAATGCCTGAACGTCCTTGACCTCTTTGTGTCCACGTGGCTGCAGAGACAATCTTCACCTCATCGCCTGTTTGCACCCGACATCGCCTTGTTCCATCCTGGTTCCACGGTAGTCACTGTCTAGTGACTTTGAACATTGTCCCCTCTGCTTTCAGGTCTTCACCACTTCAGATCCACCCTTGGATCCACCGGAACTCTTCTCGTCTCGACGCCTGCAGCATCTTCAGCTCCAAGCACCATCGACCTGCGTGACGAAACCCGACACCACTTCGCACTTGTGCACCCGCTTCCTGTGAGTGAGGTAACTCAGCAACGCCGGTGTTCCTACACTGGTACACACCTCTAGTGCCTAGGTCTAAAGTTTTGTCCTTCTAGGTCAGCCGGAAGGTTCCTTAATAACTAACTTTGTAACTTTTACGCACCATTGACTTTACATTGTTATATGCGTGCACTTTCCGCACTGCACCCGAGTCCCGCGGGCCTTTCCCGACTTCTTCACTGTTAGTCCCGAACAGCTCCAGCCATTCCCAAGGCCCTAGGCCTACTTCCTTTCAGCTAGGTGGTTCTTATACCACTATTTTAGTATATGGTTTAGGTGGCCCCTAGGGCTCATCCATATAGTGCAACTTTTGTGTATTTAAACTGTGTTTTGTTTTAACGCACTTGCTTCTGTGCTCATAAAGAGTATAGGGGATTTTGTTGTAAATAAATATATATATATTTTCATATATATCTGTGTGGTGTCCTTTCATTTGCTATTCAAGGGGATTGTGTATGGTAAAACAGCTCGCTTCACATGCCTTTACAGAGTTTAGCCTTAGACTGCTTTGTCCAGGCTACTAGGATAGCTGGTCTATAAGGTTGACTTACAACCAATCATCATAAGGGTTGCTTGGCAGGGTACAAGGTGATCACTAGAATTAGTGAGCATCACATACCAGGCCAACTTCTCACATTGGTGAGCAGCGGTTGGGATTTGAGCTTGCTGTTGTTTTACCATTACAATCTTTGAGAGTATCATTTGAAAGATAATACAGGTTCCTGCTAGGTACATATAAAACAAGACTAGTATACTTAAGTTCTACTGAACGTAGTTGTTGTAGAGGATAGGGAGTAGCACACCCTGACTACAACTACTAGATAGGTTTAGTAGGTAAACACCAGTGTAGGTAGATTGCAACATATCCACCCACACTAGAGCAATGTCTGGAGCAGAGGGATCCACTGGGAATGTCTCTGTTGAGAGTGACCCTCTAAGGGCACCATCCAAATTTGCTATGCTTAATTTTAAGGTGTTGAGGCAGCTTTGTGCCTCAAGAGGTCTCAAGACAGGTCCAACCCCTACAGCAGACCACCTCAGAGAGCTTTTAGACCAGTCTGAAGCTCTAAAGACCTCTAAACAAGACCCCACAGGGAATGGTGAAGAAGGCTCTCCCACTGAAGATGACAATACTGACACCCCTGTCCCTGTAGTCCAGATAGATGAGGATGATCAAGTCACTGGAGATACTCAGCCTGATGAGGAGGAGTAAGAAGAGGAGAAAGAAAGGGGGAGCAGTGATTCTGATGATGGTAGACTTAGTCAGGTGCCAGCCAGCAGGCTTAGCCAGGCTAACTTAAGTGTATTTGGGACTGAGCTAAGGATGACCTTACCCAGACCCCCAAGTGGACTTAACCAGGAGCATAGGAGGAGGAGGAATCACTCAGGTGAATCCAATACCTCCCAGGCTTCTAGAGGTTCTCATGGTCACTCCACAAGGGGGATGACTAGCCCTCAGAGAAGGGAACATGAGGCCAACATGAGAGAGGCTGAGCTTAGGATCCAGAAGAGGGAACTAGAGGTTGCCCTGGCCCAAGAGAAACTTGCTAGAGCAAGACAGCCTAGAGAGAGTGGGTTAGTACCCACTGGTGGCAGCATTATCCCTAAGGATAAAGACAGGTCCTATGATCATAGAAACCTGAGTAAGATTGTGCCCCCCTACAAGGCTGGGGATGATATCCACAAATGGATGACTGCACTTGAGAGAGCCTGCGGAGTACAGCTGATCCCTCAGGAGCAGTGGGCAGCAATCTTGTGGCTCTCCTTTGAAGGTAGAGGCCGAGACAGACTCCTCACAGTTAGTGATGGGGATTCTGGAAACTACCTGGTCCTGAAGAGTGCTCTGATTGATGGGTTAGGCTTAACCACTGAACAGTACAGGTTACTGTTCAGAGAGACCCAGTAGACACACACTCAGGACTGGTCTGAATTTGTTGAAAGTGCCACTAAGGCTCTGGAGGGATGGTTGCTGGGAAGTAAGGTTACAGACTATACAGGATTGTATAATTTAATTATGAGAGAGCAAATCTTAAGTAATTGTCAAAATCAGCTTCTATATCAGCACCTGGTGGACTCTGATCTGCCCTCTCCACAAGAATTGGGTAAGAGGGCAGACAAATGGGTCAGAACCAGGATCAGGCCTAAGAACCAGGGTGGTGACCAAAATAAAGAGACTACCAAGCCTCAAGAGAAAGGTGGTGATAAAACCAAAGAGAAGACTTCCCCAGGGCCCCAAAACTCCAATGGAAAGGGTGGGCCCCAGAACACTTCCTCTGCAGAGAAAAATCCTTACTGCCATACCTGTAAACAGGTTGGACATTGGAAAACAGGCAGATGTTGTCCAAAGAATGGTAATAAGGAAAATATACCTCCAGGTAAAGATCCAACACCTCCTGTCACTGTTAGCAGTGGTCCCCCAGGTGGCGGGAGCACCCCCAAGAATTTGGGTAGGTTTACTTTTGGAGCTCAGGTGGATTCTATCCTAACCAGGTCCCCTACCTCAGATACTCTTGTCTATGAAACTGGCATGGGGTTTGCCAACGTCACTGCTTGCCCAAACACTTTGAGCAAGTACAGACAGGAACCCCTCATCAATGGCTTGAAACTTGAGGCCTTTAGAGACACAGGGGCTAGCATCACCATGGAGGCTGAATGTCTAGTCCCCTCAAGGCAACTTTTACCTGATGCCACATATCAGGTGACAAACATTGATGGAATAGAAACCAAACATCCCATGGCAGTAGTCAATCTTAGCTGGGGAGGTGTCACTGGCCCAAAGAGAGTGGCAGTGTCAGCAAACTTGCCTGTAGATTGCCTACTTGGTAATGATTTGGAAATCTCAGCCTGGGCTGAGGTTGAACAGCAAACCCATTCTAGAATGGTAAATCTCCATGGAAAGGTTAGTGGGGCTGTGATGGCCAAAGCCCCAATCCAAGATGTCCTTCCTGAAAAGGTTGGTAGGGCTGAACAAACCTCAGCCCCATCTTTAGCTAACTTCCCTCCTGAAAAGATTAGCAGGGCTGTGATGGTAACAGCCCATACCCAAACTGAGTCCCTTCCTGAAAAGGTTGGTGGGGCTGTGATGGCCACAGCCCAAACTCAAACTGATACCTGTGTTGTGAAGCCTGAAATGATGGATCACTCCACAAAAACAGAGAGCATGGAGGAGGAAGAGAAATCTCCCCCTCACCAGACATTAGGACAGGATCAGCCTCCGCAGGGAACTGATCTTACCCCTGATGAAGGAACTGCCCCAGAGGTGGTTGGGCCTAGCCTGACAGAGCCTCTGATGTCAGTGGACCCTTCTCAGGTATGACCCAGTCTGGAGCAGGTAACCTGCCCCTCTCTACCTTGCCTTAGTCAGCCCAGGGCTGCATAGGACAAGAAGGACAGTGAGACCCAAAGGGCCCCCTGTCAAATAAAGCACCCCATCAACAGATTAGGGGCACCGAAACTAGTAGCCCTAGTGAGGTGAAAACTTTAGACATTTCTGAGGGAGCCCCCTTAAAAGTAGTTAGGGACCTCCCACAGATGGATTCTGTTAAGCACAGCCAAACCTGGGACCCCAAGGCCCCAAACCTGGCCTGTTCCTCCAGTAAGCCAAACAAAGGGACCCAGCCTCCAGCTGTAGGCAGCCAGAGGTTGACCCTGAGAGCATAGTGCAACTCAGTCAAAGAAAGAAAGGCGCACCTGGTGGAGAGTGATTGGAGGAAGCTGAGTCTTACAGAGGAATCTCACTTCAGTACTCCATCCCAACACCAGACTTTAACTTTGCAAAGACACACCACAGGTAGAGATTCCCTATGGTGGAGACCCTCTGATACCCTTAGGGTGAGGGATTGCTTAGTGGACCATGACACAGGGGGTAACCAAGCCAGAGCTGGTACTTCCTTATATGGCCACTTAGGCAATATAGGCCTACCTGGTCAAGGATAGCCTTATCTCCATTCGTTTGGGGGGGGGGGGGGGTTGTGTAGGAAGGTGGATATCTGACTATGGTTACCCCAAACTTTTTGCCTGGTGTTTAGCTGGTTTTTTACATAGTTGGCCTGGGATCCTGCTATTCGGGGCCCCAGGCTAATTGCTCTTTCCTTAAAATGGACTCCATGTACCTTAGGTACATACACAATTGGAACTGGTTCACCTTTAGGCCCCTGTAACAGTGTACTCCAGGTACCCAGGGCATATGCGTATCCAAGGCCTACCAGGGGCTGCTGCATGTATTGTGCCACCCCTGGCCTGGCCTCCATATTTGACACAACTGGCTAATCACTGAGCTGGGGTAAGTTGGTGTAATCACCTCTTACTTAGATATAGTATCCCTATATCTAACCCTAACTGGACACATGTTAATCTATAAGCCACTCCTATGGAAGGCCTCTGCAATCCTGGAGGCAGAGTGCATGGTTTCCTGTGAGATAGTGCTCTAGCATGAGCTGAGCCTGTCTGCAGCTGTCGGGAACAACTCCCTTAGCTGTTCCGGGATAGTGCCATACCATATATTCTTAAGTGCATTATAATCCTCGCGGTCATATGCTAAATTTGGTTTGGCTTTATCAAAACATGTCGAGTAAGGTGTAATACGATTTGGAATACTTAATCTGAGCCCCGGTTAAAGTTAAACTCGAGCCTCAGCATCACAAAATGGATGCTGCCACCACAGACACAAGTCTGACCTCCTGCTGCTGGGAGTCCTTCCAGCGAGGGAGGCTTGGACAAAGGGTTTCCTGCCTTGGGAGGTGCGAGCACCACCCCAGACAGGATTTTGTGTATTGGGTAGGACAGGGCTGAATAGAATCAGACATGCCCGGGGCACACAAGGTGTCCTCGTGCATAAGCCAGTCCAAACCGGTGCTGGGACCTTCCAGCCCCAGTCCTGACGCGGAGCTGGACAAAGGAAAGGGGGTGTAACCGCCCCCCTTCCTGGTCCCACCCAGAGGAGGGACCTAGCAGGTGATCCACTCCTCAGATTGGGAATAAGAGTGGGAGCAGTGCCATAGCACCTCAGATCATCCTGAATCAACTTGAAACTAAGAAGACGACTGGACTTCGACATTCTGCTGCACAGAAGACTGAAGAGCATCTCCCTTGTGGCCTAGGAGTGGCCACCCTGTGAACACAGGCACCATCCAGCAACTCAACATCTGCTTTGCCGCCGCCTCCTGCCGGAGCCCGAGCCCAGAGCCTGACGAGACCCAGACTCCCAGACTTCTCACCACCCGCTCCACAGTTCCTGCAAAGAAGGGACCTGTGGAGGCACCGAAAGACGTGGGACCGGACATCTCAAAAGACCTCAGAGAAGCTGACTGCCCAGCACCCGAGGCACCCTTGATGTTGCGCTTTGGTGTTTGAGAAGCCTCACAACTGAGCAGCCCTTGCACCGAAGATCAGCCCCCCAGCATCTCCACGATCTGCGTGGGCCCCTTTTGCATCATGCCACTCGATGCGCCATCCCGGCCACTTGCCACGTGGTCAGCGGCCATCTTGGCAACAAAACCTACAATTTACACTGCGGGTCTGGTTGCTCCAGACTTGCCCTCGCTCCTGTAAAAAGAAGCACCCACTCTGACCTTGCTGGTCTGAGTGAGAAGCTTGCATCGATTCCTGCTTGGCTTGCATTAGCCAAGGCCCGTTTGCTCCGATCAAGAAGCCGACACCGCCAGCAGCTAGAACCTTTGTGGGACAGCTCGTGACCAATGCCTGGACGTCCTTGACCTCTTCGTGTCCACGTGGCTGCAGAGACAATCTTCACCTCATCGCCTGTTTGCACCCGACATCGCCTGGTTCCATCCTGGTTCCACGGTAGTCACTGGCTAGTGACTTTGAACATTGTCCCCTCTGCTTTCAGGTCTTCACCACTTCAGATCCACCCTTGAATCCACCGGAACTCTTCTCGTCTCGACGCCTGCAGCATCTTCAGCTCCAAGAACCATCGACCTATGTGACGAAACCCGACACTACTTCGCACCTGTGCACCCGCTGCCTGTGGGTGAGGTAACTCAGCAACGCCGGTGTTCCTACACTGGTACACACCTCTAGTGCCTAGGTCTAAGGTTTTGTCCTTCTAGGTCAGCCGGAAGGTTCCTTAATAACTAACTTTGTAACTTTTACGCACCATTGACTTTACATTGGTATATGCGTGCACTTTCCGCACTGCACCCGAGTCCCGCGGGCCTTTCCCGACTTCTTCACTGTTAGGGCCCAAAATCCACAGAAAGGCACATTGTAAAAAAAAGGGTCAGTTTTCTGTAGAAAAATGTGATGGGTCCACATTGTGTTTTGGGGCGTTTCCTATAATGGATACTAGGCCTACCCACACAAGTGAGTACAATTTTTATTGAGAGACTTAGGTGAATGCTGGCTGGGTGGAAGTATGATGCTCTCCACAGGTTCAAGAACTTTCCATCACAGAAATGTGAGGAAAATGTTTTTTTTTTTAAAGTATGAGGTTTGCAAGGGAATCTGGGTAACAGAACCTGGTGAGAGCCACACAATTCTCCCCATCCTGTATTTCCCTGGGTGTCTAGTTTGTCAAAAATGTACAGTTTTGATAGGTCTCCTTAGGTGCCGGCTGAGCTAAGACCCCAAATCCACAGCTAGACACATTACAAAAAAGGGTACGTTTTCAGTGGAAAAATGTGAGGTGTCCATATTGTTTTTTGTGCCATTTCCTGTTGCGGGTCGCTAGTCCTACCCACACAAGTGAGGTAAGATTTTTTTCAGGCGAGTTGGGGAAATGCTGGGTAGGTTAAAGTTTGTGGCTCCCAGCATATTCCACAACTTTTTCATCACCAAAATGGGAAAAATTCAAGGTAACACAATCTGATGAGACCTACACAAGTTAACCCATCCTAAATTCCCTTGGGACTCTAGTTTTAAAATGTTTAAATTCACTTCTTTTTGTGATAGATTATTTGGATGTCTCCCTTCCCTGTCAAAGACACTAGGCCTACCCACACAAGTGAGGTACCAATTTTATTGAGATACTTAGGGGAATGCCGTGTGGATGAACATTAGTGGCTCCTCACAGATTCCAGACCTTTCAATCAAAGAAATGTGAGGAAAATGTGCTTGTTTTAAACAAAGTTTGAGGTTTGCAATGAATTCTGGGTAACAGAAACTGATGAGAGCCACACAAGTCACTCCATCCTGGAATGCCCCGGGTGTCTTGCTTTAAAAATTGTACAGATTAGTTTTGCTAGGATTCAGTAGGTGCCGGCTGAGCAACGGTCCTATATCCATAGCTAGGCGTAATGCAAAAAAAGGTCAATTTTCAATGGAAAAATGGGATGCAGTCATGTTGCATTTTGGACCGTTTTCTTTAGTTTGCATACAAGTATGGGTATCCACAAATTCAGAGATTTGAAAACAGCCAGTGCTTCCAAACTCCATCTCTTGTTCCCATTCCGGAAATACATGGGTTTCCATGATACTCATTGTTCACTTCCGGTACACAATGAAAAACCATTGAAAGGAAAAGCTCAGTTATTGGCTCTGGATACCTTGTGATCTTGGCGAACCTACAAGCCCTATATGTCCCCGCAACCAGAAAGGGTTTCCCCCCCATTTCTACCACTAACTTGGAAGGAGGCTCGAAGCACAATAAATAGGAAACATATACCAGTAAAATGCTAAAAGTGTGGTGAAAAATTAGATTTTTTTACAAAAGCCTGTAGGTTCCTGAAAGCTAGGGAGATGGTGATTTTAGTACCACAGTCCCTTTGTTGATACCATTTGCAGGGAAAAAACAGACACTTTCATCTGCAGCACTTTTCACAGAAAAAATAAATGTACCTGTATTTTGGCTCATTTCTCAGTCCATCCAAAGCAATCCACAATATTTAGACACCTTTCAAATCCTCAGCATGTTGTAAAAAAAAGGATGCACATTTGGCATGGATACCTTATGCGGACAAAAAGGTAAAGGGGCCTAAGTGTGAAATACCTCAAATAGACAAAAAAGGCTTAACACAGGGGACGTAGCAGTGAAGGGGTTAAAGAAATCTAAACATAGAACATATTTATTGTTAAATTATAATATATCACAACAAAATCTTTCATTTATAAACTAATTTAACATTTTCCTACTCAGTAGATAATTGAACCACATTTAATTAAATCCATTCATAATTGTTATTGCATTTCAGAATCCTCTTTGGTTTAGTTTAAAAGGATTTTTTTAAACTTCATTTAATTTAAAATTCAGAAAAATAATTTTCATTTTATGTACTATTTAAAAGTTTGATTCAAAATGAAGTTAATACTTTTGTAGCAGTTCTTTTATTTTGCTCTAGATATCACTTTATTTTACAATAACTCTTATCTTAAAAATATATGTACAATTTATTCATTTTTTTTAGTTAAATAATCCTTTGTACTTTTCTCCATACTTTACTATGGAGAGATTACAGTCACAGTGGGGTTCTCACTATGGTAAATTATAGGGAATCTTAATTCCCTTTTTCAAGACTTGATCATCTCTCAACCAGTAGCTTACATGGGAAAGTTGAAGCCATAACTAGGCAAGGGAATAAGTTGTAGAACCAACACTTTCACTTTGCTTTCTCCCCATCACAATGACACAAGATCCTCTAATCAGATTCTTAGAGGGAGAGACAAAAGCTCTGAAAGTTATAGATGGGAGATTGCCATAAACATGAAAAGAAAGGCACATTTCAATATAAAGCTCCATGCCTTCTTTTCGTACAGTTGCAGGAACATACTCTGCAGCAGTGACATGATTCTCTGGGTACAGGTATCCCAGCTTATAATAAAAAAAAAAGAACTGGTAGAAAGACATTCTTAGTGGCCTCAGTTGACAGTGTCTGTTCTGGGATATGTGGAGCAATGTGCCATGTGTCTGGGCCAGACTCAGCACATGAAAACAAGCTGTTTTGTTTCATGCCCTTCCCACTGCCAGTCTTCCATTCACAATGATATCAACATACTTTGCTGTAGAACTTCCTCCATCAGATTGCTATACAACCTTACTAGTAGTGGTGGACTATTTCACCAAATTAAAACATGTAATCCACTTGAAATGACTTCCCATAACTGTGAGAATCGCTGACAATGTTTTGCTACGGATATAGAGAGAAAATTCACTACCAATAGAGCTTCCCTGCTTACCGACTGGATTTGGTCTGAACTGATGAACCCCAATGGCACCATACACTTCAAGTCCATCGGTTATCACTCCTGACATATTGTCATGAGGAACATTTAAATCCATCCATTTAAAAGTAGCTAGGATGGTTTTTCATGAACCTTTAATCAGAATGAAGCTGATGGATTACTTTGGCATATTTCATTACATAGCTCCACATGCACCTCTGCATCCCACTGTACCTCTGCAATACATCCCTGAATATTACCACTCAAAAGATTCTGACTGTCATAAGTTGTCAAATGTTGCTTATTCAGCACGTTTTCTGTTTTAAAAAAAAATATTTAAATAAGGCCAGTTACTTATGTTTGTTGGCTACTGCCACCAGATTTTCTTTATACAAAGTGGTCATCCTAACCCACTTTCTCCTCTAAACACTCTCCAACCTGGCTCACTACAAAAATCTCTGGAATGTTTGAAAAGACCCTTCAATTCACACCCACTGTCTGTGTTCTCCCTCGCTCACTCCAGCTTAAGTAACAATTAATTTGGCGAAGTGTAAAAAAGAATCCAGTGCTGCATGACCATGAGCACCACATATACTCCATGTGCTTCTGTGACTCACATATGCGCACACACATATGCTACTCATCTCACACACAAATGGGAGAATAAACTGGTTGCAGGGGAAGGCAAACAATTGAAAAAGGTGATTACAGTTGTCACTCCACTTAGCAGTTTTGCCCAGTTGCATATCAAAATATCAACAGAAACATTGTGCTTCCAAATTTTCATGGTCAAAATATCAAAGGGTCAAATGTAGAGAAGATGAGTGAAAAAAGCTAAATACAGATTTAGTGTTATTAATTCCACATCAGTGTACCTTGACGATATTAATATGTATGTGTATCTGAAGTAAATCAAATAAAAACGTTTACATATCTAGATATACTTACCTCCTTGATATCTTGATGGTTGATAGTTTGACTACAAAATATTCGTAGCACAATATTCTTTTTTGGTTTCAAAAGGATTTTATTGAAATAAAGATTGCAATAAAGAAACGTACAATATCATCAATACAAAATGAGAAGCAGTCAAGTCAAAAAAGTAATATACTGCAGTATAGGAGGAGGAGAAAGAGAAGAAAAAGAAGGAAAAAGAAAAAGGAGGGAGAAACAGGGGAGGGAAAAAATAAAGAACAATCTTCTTATAGAAAATGCAGTATGAGCATAAAACATGTAGGATTCCTACATAAACTGTCATAGAATAAAAATAAAAAAGTCAATTAATATAGGAAAATAAGATGATAATACCCATATCATGGTGGTTTAGGGACTTCTTCACGATAGGGGGTAAGTAATGGGCGAGATTGAGCAGATATATCTAAAAAATCAGTAACTGGTAACCATAATAAATCTCGTTTGATAGCAAGCTGAACAGGATATACATATGCTCTGTCAAGTCTATGATTATAGCAGACACCATACCGCCAAGCTTGAAAAGAAACATTTGAGGCATTCTTACAAGACTTAGTGATTTGCTGAAAAGCCACCGCTAAGAGAAGGTCGATAATGGAAATATTGGAAGTGTGGGAAGACCATATGTCAGATAAGCTACCCAGAAAAATGTGGATAGGGGAAAACGGAAAATGAGTAGAAAAAATAGTATTAATTTGTTCCCATGCTTTGGATCAAAAAAGATGAATCAAAGGACACGTGAAAAGCATGTGTTTGAGATCAGTATGTGTATGGGGACAGGACCAACAGGTAGAAGGGATAGATGGATCGATAGCATGTAATTTGGAAGGGGTGATAAGAATTCCGTTATAAACAAAAAATAATGTTTGAGTGGTAGTGGCTGCTCTAGAAGATTTCCTTAGTTTATTCCATATATTGTGCCATAGCGGGATATCAAAAGAAACTTCTAAATCAGATTCCCAATCTTGTTCTGTTTTAGATTTATCACGAAGAAGAGAAACATTCTGCAATTGTTTATAGATTTGAGAAGCTGAGGAAGAGGACGTGAGAAAGAAAATAGTAAGAGAGGAAGGTGAAGCAGGGGCAGAAGAAGCAGAAAAAGAATTATAACTAGATTGAACAGCCGCGCACAATAGGTTGTATTTGGGAAGAAAGGAATAAGGAAGAGAAAAACGAGATTGGAGAGACGAAAAAGGAAGGCAAAGACCATCCTGAAAAAGATGATGAATCCAAATGAGACCAAGAGAGTGCCAGTCCTTCCAGAAAATATTTCTATTGTTGATTTTAATAAGAGGATTGTACCAAATGGGAGATTGTAAAAAATGAGTTCGGTCATCAAGACCATTGAGGAAGAGAGGAATTAGGAGTTTCCTAGAATTCTTAATAATAGGAAGAGACATCTTCGGAGGAATATGGGGTAAAGAGATACATTCTTTAAAGGTAAAGGGTTGAAAGAAAGAGGATTCAATTGTAACCCATAAAGGAAAAGAGGAAACATCATCAGTAGAGTCTAGTAAAAAAGAAACGGAGTGAGAAAGAAAAAATAAAGTATGATAAGAAGAAAAGTCTTGAAAATTAACTCCACCTAAAAGTTTAGGACGTTTGAGTTTGACAAAAGACATTCTAGCTTTTTTATTCTGCCACAAGAATTTTAAAAGCATAGAGTAAATGGATTTGTAACAAGACTTAGGAAGATTAACAGGAAGATTAGAAAGAAAAAATAAAATTATCGGAACCAACATCATTTTAATGGAGTCTAATCTACCCCACCATGACAAAAATAGAGGATGCCATCTAGTAGTGGAGTCTGTTATTGTGGTTTGCAGATTTTTAATACATAAGGCTACCGTGTCTTTAATAGAAGGAGTAAACCAGAGACCTAAGTATTTTATTTTAGAGGGACTCCAATGAAATGATGAAATCATAAAATCAGCATGAAAACAGTATTTATTAAGAGGGAGAATTTCACACTTATCAACATTAAGTTTATAACCGGAGACTGCTGCATAGGAAGATACTTCGGATAAGGAAGCTGGGACAGAGGTTTGAGGATGGGAGATAAATAAAAGAATGTCATCTGCATAAGCAGAAAGCTTTAAATGGATTTCCCCATACGGAAAATCAGAGATATCATTATTTAATCTAATCCTTGACAAAAATGGTTCTAAAGCTAAAATAAAAAGAAGAGGAGAAAGAGGAAAACCTTGACGGACCCCTCTAAAGGGAGGGAAGGAGGAAGAGAGAGACAAGACTGTTAGCAAAAATGAAAGACCTAGGAAAGGAATACAGTAAGGATATATAAGAAATGAATTTAGATCCAAAACCAAACCAAGATAAAGTAGAAAGCATAAATGACCAATTGACTCTATCGAAAGCTTTCTCAGCATCCAATGCGATAGCAGCCAAGGAGTGAGAGTAGGTGGGGATTTACTGAGAACATTAAAGAAAAGGCGAGTGTTATCCGAAAGATGACGACCCTTGATGAAACCACATTGCTCTTCACCAATGAGTTGGGGAAGAATTTTATCTAAAGGTAAAGCAAAAATGTTGGCAAAAATGTTATAGTCTAAATTGTTTAAAGAAATAGGCCTATAAGTTTTACATAAAGTGTGATCTTTATTATCTTTGGCAAGAAGACAGATTAGAGCTTCTTGAAATGAGCCTTCGGATTTCTGAGAAGATATAAAATAGGAAAATAAGCAGGGAAGTTTAGGAACTAGAAAAGAAGAGAAATGGGTATAAAATTCGATCGAAAATCCATCTGGGCCCGGGGCTTTGCCCTTTTTAAGAACATGGATGGCCTCCAAAATGTCTTTGGGAAGAATATCTTTATCTAGGGGTGAAAAGTCTACATCGGACACTGAAGGGGGAGGGATGGAGGAGAGGTAAGTATCAATGTGAGAAGGTAAGGGAGGAGATTCCGGGGTGTAAAGATTCTGATAAAAATTGGTAAATTCTTAAAAAATATCTTCATCTTTATGGAGAATGGTATTGGAAGAAGAAACAATCGAATCAATTTTCGTATGCTCTTTTTTAGCTTTAAGATAATTAGCGAGAACATTACCGGCCTTATTTTGTGGGGAATAGACCGTAGCCCTAGATTTAAGTAAGACTAATGTTCAAGTTGTTTAATTTGAGAAGTTAAAGAGGCTAAAGATTGATGAGCAAGGCGACGTTTCTTGGCAACATAGGAAATAATGAAATCTCTAGAAGCAGCTTTAAACGTGTCCCAGATTAATTGAGGAGATGTATGGGAAGTTTAATTTTCTGCAAAAAAGCATGGAGCAAAATCATGGAAAGCAGAAGTAAAAGATGGGTCCAGAAGGAGAGAATTGTTAAATCTCCATCGTCGTGTACCTTTAACAAGAGGGAGTAAATCAAGACCTAAGGATACAGGAGCATGGTCGAAAATCAGAATAGAGCCAAGGTCTGAGTGAGTAATGTGTTGTGTCAAAGCTTTGGAAATAAAGAGATAGTCAATTCGTGATTGGGAAGAGTGAGCTGGTGAGAAAAATGTGTACTCTTATAATGTAGTATTGCAAAGCCTCCAGGAATCAGAAGAGACTGTTGAGAAATAGTGTTTGTAAATTGGGTATGAACCTGAGAGGGAAAAAAAGGGGAGGAAGACCATAATCATGTTGCAATCCCCACCGAGAATAAAATATTCATCAGTATATTGCATGGAAGAGGAAAGGATTTGGGGCCAAAATTATTTATCTTGTACAGTGGGAGCATAAATATTAAAAAAAGTTAGAGGGATCTTGTTAACCAATAATGAAACAACTACCCATCGACCTTCAGTATCGGTGTTTTGAGAGATAAGCTGAACATTCAAGCGTTTATGGCACAGAACCGCAACTCCATTACGCTTACCCGAACCAGGTGAGGCGAAAACATGGCCTACCCAATTACGACGTAATTTAGGGATTTCAACATCCTTAACATGAATTTCTTGTAGTAATACTATATCTGCTTTCTAATGAGCTAAATGAGAAAGTACACGTTGTCTCTTAATAGGAGAGCCCAAACCTCCAACATTCCATGAAATTACATGAATCGACATCTAAACTTTTTTGAAACAATATCTAAAAATGTAAGAACAATATAACAATAACAGGAATAAATATTAAAAAATATATCCAAAATAAGTAGAAACAATACAACCAAAGTAGAGAGAGGAAGAAAAAGGAAGTAAGGAAAAAAGCTGAGGAAAAAAGTAAGACAGAGTAAGAAATTACTGCAAAATCGGAAAGGTGAAAAGAGAGAGTAACAGAAAGAAGAGAGATGGGAGGAAGAAAATAGGAAGGAAGGAAGGAAGAAAACAAAGAAAGAGAACGGTAAGAGAAAAAGAAGAAGAAGGGAAAGTAGAATCATGACAATTACATGAAACATAGAACATACCAAAGGAGAATGAGAAAAACAGGGGTGGTGAAGCCACATGAGGGAGATGAACCAACAGACGAAAAACTCTGTGACGCGACGACAAGGAAGGCGACAACCCCAGGAAGTAATGACAAAGGTATAAAACAATGAGGGTTCATACTGGAAGCCACCTGCAAAAGGAGAAAAGGAAGAAAACTAGTATAAGGGAGAGAAATAACCGAGACGTACAAAACTATATAAAGTATTACATCCTGACTTTACATAGGAAAATACGACTACTGGACAATAAACTGGTAGGGATATGGGAAAATCAATGACAAGGTAGACTGGGGACTATGGTAATTGAACAAAAAACATGGGAACGAAAAGAGAAAGAACCAATGAACAACAAAACAAGAAGCACATATGAACAAAAAGTTGGCATAAAGTCAATTAGGAGTGAGGAACTTCCATGGGGTCCACACTGCAGCTATTCAGGAATTGTTGTACTAGCGCAGGATCTTCATAGTTGGTCGTTTTATTGTTATATGTCACTTTGAAAAGGCAGGGATGGAATAGTCCATATCGAGCATTGATGTGACGTAAGGCAGGCCTCATTTCCAGGAACTTTTTCCGACGGTCAGCAGTGACCTTGGCATAATCTTGCGCAAAAAAGAGAGTGGAACCATTCCAAATGATCTTGCCACGTTGTTTAACTGCCTGAAGTACTTGAAGCAAAACAGTATATTCAAGGAAATATAGGATAACTCCTCTAGGTATTGTAGAAGATGAGGAAGAGCGAGAAGGTGGGCCAAGCCGATGTGCATGTTGAATGTTCAGTGGCAGATTGTCAGGAAGACCCAAAAGTGTTGGTAAAAATGTTTGAAAAAAGGAAATCGGTTAGGGCCCTCAAGACCTTCCACCAGGCCGTAAAAGCGTAGATTTTTATGCCTGTTGCGATTTTCCAACTGCTCAATTCGTTGCTTAAGATGAGGACACAAGAGGGACTTGGTTTGCAAGACCTTGAACCAGATTAACACGATTTTCTAGGTGTCCAACTCTCTGTTTGGTAAGAGACCAATTGGTTTCCAAATTATGAAGACGAGTATTAGTCTCTTCCATGTGCGGTTTAAGAACACGAATTTCCTCAAGGATGAGTTCCATGGAAATGGAAGAAGGGGAGCTCGTTGGAGAAGGGGGGTTTATCTTCACTCGCTTACCAGTAGCAGATGTTGACATAGTAGAAGACTTATTATTTTGCTTGCCACCCACACGGGAAGTAGTATTGATAGACCCCTTAGAACTCCCAACAGGCTCATTAAAATATCTTCCACTGAAGAGTCTTGTAGAACATTGAAAGAGTTCAAATCCGCTAAACCCGATTACTTGTGACGCGGCAGCAAAACGATGACAATAAGGGCAGAAATCCCACCAAACAGAGAGTCCAGCACCGCAAAAGGGGTAGCAAGGTTTCCGACATCGGTTATGCCGAAAATTGAGTACCCAGACAAAGAAGAGCTTCATGGAGTCGGTCCGACACTTCACATCACGACGGAGCTCAGCCAAACCCCGGCCATCTCCGAAGGCTTCGAATCCACGCCCCCGTAGCACAATATTCTGTAGACAATATTAGGTGTAATTGAATCTTGTCCTGCTTATGTAATAAATATTGCTGCCACTACTGTCAGTCATCTACAGCCCATTGTGGTGATAGTTGTCGCATTCCTGCAAGGCGTGTTCACATGATACACCCATCTGACTTCAAAGCCTCATACTGGGTCTACCACCTTGTCATAAACAAGCTTCGGTGACCCACATGATTGTTGTGTGAACTGTGGTAGTGGTCAATACACTGGATCTTGCTACTGTAAACTCAGGTGGGGATCCTATTTAAAATGAACTTTCCGTGTCTCAAAATTAACAGTGCAATGATTAACAATATCCTTATTCTAGTGGCATCACAATTTGCAATGTTGTTAAAGGGTCTATTTTTCTCATATGCAAAATTTTTCATGAGGAGCAAAGATCACCATTTTCTGCATAATCACTAGGAAACAGACTCAATTGCTCAGTTTGAACGTAATAAAGTTAAATATACATTTTACAAATCTGGGACATAGCTTTGGGAATACACTAATTAGAACTGGGTAATGCATGGAGGTCCGGTGATAATTAGCACATTGAAGAATGTATTAAATACTGCTGAGCTTAAAAATTATCTTTGAGTAAGCAACGTCTTATAGCTGAAGGCTATCATTTGAGTGTTACACTTCTATTCCTACTACAGCAATTTTAGGTGAGTTCTGCAAACATGTCTGTTAATTTATAAGACAGCATGATCCAAATGTACAATAATACTGGTTGTAAGAAGCAAATGTAATTTAGCTTTTCAATCTTTAACAAATGTTCCTTTTTTATAGTAAAAGGTTGGTTAAAAAAATAACAAATTGCAGTGGTTGAAGAACGAACTGCATAATAAATATTACTTGGCAGATCACAATTTGCAACCCCCTGAGATTGAGTACAATCACTGGGATGGTGACCTGTAGGGTATAGTACGCCACTGTCCCTGGGATTTTATTTCAAAATTAAAAGATTATTTTTAAAGCAGCCCAAACCTGGCCTACTTTGTTAAAAAACAAAAACAAATAAATAGCATTTTTTTTTCTCCCCTTGGCTGCTTCGAACGTTCAGTTCCAGTGCTGAACGTTCGAAAAATGGGTGGGGCAGCGTCAGCCAACGGACGTGCGCAGCACTACAAAGGTAGTGCCTGCGATGACCGTTGGCCGACGGCAGCAGCCAATGGGTTAAAGAACCTTCAGTGAGATCAGGCAATCATCCTTTGGGCCTTTACTCAATGGAGTCTGTGGCAATACAACATAAATGAATACATTTGTTCAACAAATGAAAAATGCATTAAATCCTCAGCTTTGTATAATTATGCTCTGTGATGGAAGAACACAGTCACAGCTAAGCATAATGTTGGCATTGGAATAAACTTGTGGGTTGATGTGTTTATAATATAATGCTCTACACTTGGGTCCATATTTACGAATATTCTCCATCATGGTCTCAGCACTTTTCTGGTGCGGTCACAGCACAATATGCTAGTTGATATTTACAAAGCCTTGTGTGGCTTTGTAAAATCAGCAGCACCTACAATGCATTGGGTAGGTGCTACATGTGTGGAGAAAGGGCGTTCCCATGCCCCCACCCATTTATTTTGATGCAAACTCAATTTGACTAAATTCAGTAAACCTGGATGTGCCCCAGAATGCTGTGTCTACCCCAGAGAGGCGTAACAAAAAGAAAACATATTAGTTTCTCCATGTTAGCTCTTCTTTCTAAGTGTGCTGTAATCTGCAGTACAACTGTGAGTCTGGTAATGTGACAATTAGAGCTCAAATTAAAATGCAATAGTATTCATCCAAATTAAATCCCATGTCTGTCATCCTTTTGGAGCTGTGTATTTCTGACTGACTGACTGAACAAGGCACAAGCTATCTTTGTAAATGTTCTACATCTAATTTCACTGGTGAACTCAGTGTGAGATTATAGTATTTTGGTACAGGAGAATATTAGACAATCTTTCTCATGTTGAAGCATAACATGACTCTCTGAAACCTGCAAGCAATAAAATCTGTTTTAAGCAGCCCAAATGATTGTAAGAGTGTTTCTTGTCATAGTTTTACAGTATGGCACTTTTCCTGCCAGAGTTTAAGGATGAAGCATACGTGAGGGCACAGGAACCTTGATTCAAAAATATACCACCTAGGAAGGACATAGCGAACAGAGCAAAACAGTGAACCAATTACCTTTATCACAATGAGGCTTTAAGGTAAATATAATATAAGGGATCATTGAGTAAAAAATAGATGCTAAAACCAGGAACAGGTGCAGACATTCTACGAAACTGTACACAACACATGTACACTAATTGGTCACATATAACAGATGCATGACTTTCTTTTTCAATGCACTCCCTTCTCACAAACCTTCACATGCACAGTTAACTAATACATTACAAACTCCCATGAAAGAAGGTCTTAATTCAAAACTCTGCAACATGTCTCTCGCATTTTCCCATGATACCTGTTATATAAATTCTACTGTTCAAAATAAATGTTTTATTTGCTGAACCCAAAAAGCTGGTATTGAAGTATCTTATTGCTAAAACAGTTGCATAATACAAATGCACATTTTGGGAGTATTCGAGCTTTCTGGTGTAGAACATCAGCTCATGTACTTTGTAGAATCAGTCAGACAGGGGTTGAATCCAATGCACACATAACATTTGGGAACCTATGATTCCCATGAAAACCTGCTTTCTCCTTCCTCATCACTGCTGTATCAGTGGGGAAATTACCAAGGCACAGATTGTTGGAGCCCTAGTGTTGCTATTGTTGTATGCAAGGGGGTGCAAGGAGTAAGGGCTTCAGTGAGATGTACTAAGCAATGAAAGACCACCTTGTGTGGCCCTGCATGGCTTAATAAATCTATTAAATCTAGAGTAGTGCAAGAAAGTGCACGTCTCTGCTTTGTGTTACTATGGGCCGGGAAGTTGTTATATGGGGTCAAGGTGAGTTTCCCACTTATCCACCCATGCTTTATAATGCATTCCTATATTTACTGAATGCATCACCATTGTACGCCCTCCCAAAAGAGACAAAACCAAGAGAATTATCTGTATTCCTACTCATTTTTTCCCTCTTTCAATGTGTGCAGCATTCTGAAATAAAAACCTTCTGGTGATTGATTTTTGGTGGGAAGGTTCTCCTTTCTGCACAAAAACAACCCTGCCTGTAACACAAGGATGCCTGCATTGGTACTAGACAGCACTGAGTACACCAGTGCAAAGACATAGCTAACATGATCCATAAATGAGTAAATATTGAACATTTCTGCTCTCTCCCTTTCAAACAGCACATCAAGTTGCTCCTGCTGTGTTTAATTGCAGTAAAGGTTTGTAATTCTGCCACAAAATTTCCCAGAATGTGGAAGCATGGCAATCAGGGCTCAATTGAAACATGGATGGCAAAAATAAAACCTGTGACCAAAGACGATTAACATTTGATATCAGCTAAAACCTTCACCAAAGGAAGTATGGTGGTGTGTACATTTCTACAAAGTTTGCATTTCAATGTTATTTCATCAAACAAGTAAAACATATTTATTTTTCTAATCAGGAAACCTGTAATGCTTGCTCTGACATGTCCAGTAAGGGAATTATTTGCCAACGTATATGCTGCTTATGATGACTCTTGTCACATTACTGCGATCACTGCCATTCTCCTGATATGATAATTTCCAACAAAGGCTCTTAATATGAAATTCCCATTAGTTTATTGGAGAGATACTGGAGCCAGAATTAATAATTCAGGTGAATTACAGTTTCAGTATTGGAGAATAATCTCCAAGAACCAGAATTACCAGGTTCCTTTACACAGGTTTTCTCCTGATTCTGGGGACATTAACACTGACATTTAGCACATGCTCTGGGAAGGTGGTATATATCTGCAGGGGGGGATAGTATGGGTTGAGGGTCTGGTGCAGGATGTAGGTAGGTTGTTTGTGGGTTGAGAGGCCGTGATATCTTTGAGGGGAGCATTGTCTGCCCCCCAATATAGTCCTGATGAGGTTGCACAGAGGTCTGCCTGGCTGTGCCTCTGCCTCAATTGCTTGTCCCTCTTACTTTCTACGGTTTTACTGGGATTACATCTGCATCCAGAAATACCAGGTTGGTATTTTCAGACCTGGTAATTTCGGCGCTGGAAACAGTGAACCAGTCATAATTGTGTGGCAGGGTATCACTAAGAGTTGAGTGCCAGAATTCTAGCCAGAGGTTCTCAAAATTACTCTAGGGACCTGATTATGAGCTGAGGCGTTATTTATCGAGCTTGAAAAATAACAATACCATGGGGTACTTTATCTATCAGGTGCAATAAATAACACCTATTATGAATTCCTGGGGAATAACATGCAGATTCTACTGTTTAACTTACCAAAATCAACATGATACCGTAAATACCATCTGTTTTTACCTGTTAAATTTGAGCAGACTTAACCTGCCGAAATTATTAAAGGTTGAGTTGTTTAACACAACCGATAATTATCAAATGCAATAAATACCTTAAAACTTGTTATTAGGGCCCGTGAGTAAACCGTAGTTTGCACATGGGCTAGAATATTATCAAGAACTCCTAAAAAGGCCACTCGTGGAATACCATGAATCATAATGAATTTTTAAGTCTTAAACTATTGGTGGTGACTGCCCTTACATTGCATATATTTCATTGCTTCCACATTACATCTTATTATTTTATGTTTATGAAAGGCATCCTGCTTCTGTGTTTCACACCAGGGCCTCGTATGAAGGCAATGTTGGGCTCAGCACAACCTACATCATTCCTAGACGTTGGACTGTGACAACCATTTGCCACTGTACCTAAAGCAAGATATAATGTGTAATTCAAAACTAGGACAACCATATTTTAGCCATATATTGCAATTTTAAGACTGCTAGATGTCACAAGATATCAGAATACTTTGAAATGGTGAACATTTTGTAGCAACTATGAAAGATGATCTTAACCAGTGCCACAATTCTGACTAGAGACAAGGGGCTAATTTAGAGCTACCTTTCCAAAGTTGTCGTTCGGCTCCCTCAATTGCAGGCGGGCAAACAGAGGGTTTTCACCAACAGAAAAAAATAACCTAGCTGCCCACTCACCTATTACGGGTGTGGCGGCCATCACTAGATCTCCCTGCCAAGGAGTACTAAGCCTCATATGCAGCATTATGCACAGGGAGAAAACTTCTGCTTGCTCAGGGCATTGTTTTGTTACACAAACAAATTCAAGCTCTGAGAGCTTCTCTATCTAAAATAAACAGAAATGGACTGAAGTTAACACAGTGCTCCACAGCATTTTACTCAGCCTAGAATGGAACCCAAAGTGTTTTTGATCCAATGTAGGCTTAATGATCCCTACCAAACAGACAGAGATCTCTAATTCAGGTAGACCGTCCTTTGCCAGAGGATTGGAGGTGTAAATCTCTGCTGCACTAGAGTGCTCACCACTCTACTGCTCCTTTTGAATGGTTACTATTCTGACGACGTTTTGTGAGTATCTATCCTCTTTGTAAACATGACATTTCTGTTTCTAAGTGGCATTCAAAACAGTAAAGTTTTCTAGTGTTTGATAACATTCTTGGACAGTGGGTACAGGTAAAGCGTGAAAACATGTATCTATTCAATTCCTTACCCTGTTGCAGCATTGGTGTACCAACTTTTGATTTGCCTTGCATTCATAAACAAGCTTTCATCCGCATATAGCAATATTTAATCTAGTTGATATTTTACTTGAACTCTTCCATTTACAAATATCTAACTTATACTGCATAGCAACAGTTCTATCGTCAATGTTACTATTAGGAACATTGGATTATCCTGTGTCAAGTCCCTCTACTGAGGTGGAGAAGTGAGCTAAATAATTATAATGAATTCATCCCAGATCTGTGGCAGGGGGTGAGTGAGAAGTTTCAGCTCTCCGTCCATAATCTCCTTGTGTTTGCTAAGTCCTTCTACTTGTCAGCCATCTCTATGATGTATCCTGGTTTTCCATACAGTAGATAGACCTTCCAACCTATGTGTCCTGTGACATGTTACCGTACATGTCAGTCATCTCTATGATATGCCCTGGTTCAATGTACAGTAGAGCGGCCCTCCAACTAGTATGTGTAATTAGCAAAAATAACTGCAGATTCCTTCTTTACAATTGTTCAATATGGCCAATACCTTCTGAATATCGACACTAACATTCATGCATTGTGCAAAAGCCATATAAACATGTTGTTTATATAATATTTTTTGTCCTTCCTCAAAGGACTATCCTGATATCTTGTGTCACTAACAACATTTGGGAACTAGATAAATCATTATGGCTGTGCAAGTGCAGGGGAATGATAGGTGCACTCTCTCCATATTTTGAAAGAGTACTCATTGGTTAAGCTAAACATATATTGCAACCGCTCCTAGTTGCCTGCCTTCCATGCTTGATCTGTCTATCTCCTGATGTGTTAAGCAAATCAAAGTTTCTAAGGCCGGGGTCTTCAAACTGGGGGGTGGCCCCCTAGAGCGGATCGATTTGATTCCAGGGGGGGCACCAGACTGTGATCAAAAGAAGCATTATGCTGATTAGGTGCTTTGTTTTCAGTAGAATAAACAAGAGAATCAGTTAGCCGCTCTGTAATGTGCCATCACTAAAATATTTCGCCATGTTTATCCTGGCTAGGAGAAGGTGTCAAAAGGGAAGGGACTCCAAATATTCTTCAAAACCCCATCCTCATTTCTAATAATCACACTGTGGATACTCTTATCAGAACAGTATGTTTGGCAATCATGTATTTGATTGCTTTTTTAAATGGTAACACAGCATAACTGCAAAGTTGAAATAAGTCTAGACATATTTAATCATTGCCAGGTAAATAGAATATTTGTGAAAAATGTTGTGGGGTTCTAGCCCATGCGAGAAATGTATGAAAAAAATTATGGACAATTTATGCCACACCTACACATCGGTATGGCATACAATGTAGTACCTCGATGATCCCATGTGGATTGTTGAGTAAAACCAATCAGAAATACTGAGTATGGGGTTTTTTAGAAAAATAGGACTAAGGGGGCGCACTGCCTGGGTTGAAACGTTACAAAGTGTGTAAGGAGCAAGCGTATCGTTGTGTAGTGCGTAAAGAGCAGACGGCAAAACACTCTTAACCGTCTAAACAAGTCAAAGACAAGACAATTAAACAACAAATAAGCTCTCGCAACTACATGTGTGTATATCAAAACAAGGTTCAATGACCAACAGTAAAAGGAAACGCAGATGCAGGTTCTTTGGTGTGATACTTCTTATTACAGCAAGATGTTAATTTTTCTCCAGACTTAAGAATGATATCAATCGCCGACACGTGTTTCGTCGTGTGCGGGTGAGTCACACACGACTCTTCAGGGCTTATACTCCCAATCCACAGTGTGGTTGGAGTAAGTCTGGGTCTTTACAAGCTCAGTTTCAGGCAATGGGTATTCTGTGTGTTCATACACAGACGAGGCTGGTTAATAAGGTAATCAATGGTAGTGTAAGAGTGGAGTTATCAAATCCCATTGGCAATCTTGTAGAGATAATGTAGCGCTGTATCCCGCTATGTCGTCAGGCGGTGAGCCGGGAGGGGATTCTTAAATCGTGCCGAAATGAGGAAATGAGTCTGTATCCTCTGAGGCGGTGTGCCGCTTCATGCAATCCCTCCTCTGTTTGTACACGAGAGACGACCGCCGGGAACAAACAGAGGAGGGACTCACCCGCACACGACGAAACACGTGTCGGCGATTGATATCATTCTTAAGTCTGGAGAAAAATTAACATCTTGCTGTAATAAGAAGTATCACACCAAAGAACCTGCGTCTGCGTTTCCTTTTACTGTTGGTCATTGAACCTTGTTTTGATATACACACATGTAGTTGCGAGAGCTTATTTGTTGAGTAAAACCAATATGCCACTTTCAAATGAAAACATTTAGCAAATCACAAAAGTTGCTTTCTGCCCCTCGTTGAGTGGTCACTATTTACAAACAGTGCTTATTTCATCAGCCTTTATCACTCTCTTTAGCACTGGGAGCTGAAGTTCTGGCACTTAATAAGTCTATTTCCTCACATTACGAATCATTGTTCTGCACTCATTCACAGACACACCAGACTTTGGGAAATTAAAACACGAATATTTTTTTAGACCACACTAAATGTAATGTAATGCCTAGAAACCTTAAACATATCATTTGAATAAACGGGTAAAGCCCCCCACCTCCATACCAACTTTACTCTACAGTGTGATGCACATTCCTTAACCGTAGGCTAAATCAGCTCTGGTGTAATTTGTACCCAGAGCCCCCTAACAATAACAACACTTTCTTAGTGTCATTCAGGAACTGAAGTGAGGTCTACTGTTGAGTGGAGTTCAGTCCTATCACTCAGTCGGAGCAAGAACCACTCATGCAATATGGGAGACACACCAGTCACAGCATGTGACTGGTGTGTCTCCCACATATCATAAGTAAGATAAAGGGAGGCAGGGATCAAGCTAGTCACCAAGACATAACAGGTAAAAAGCAAAAACGAGGAGCAATAAAGCAGTTTTCCATGTTTCGCCAAGTTAAGACCAGGTTTCCACTAGTCTTAATTTTGGCGCTGCCTCCTATTTATGGCTACCTTGCAAATGAGCGTCAGCATCAAAATCAATGGGTGTTGCGGTGGAACGCCCACCGCAACACCCACTACTCACCCCTTTCACGCTAAGCATAGCATGAAAGGAGGCCTTATTTACAAAGCAGTGTTAAACCACTTTATGTGGCTTAACACTGCCTTGTACATAAAGCAAAGACCCCTATCGCCACAGCAACATCCTATAAAGTTATGTTTCCGTGGCAATAGGGTCTTGTACATATACCTCAGAATGTTTCTCTTTCAAATTCCACTTGATTTAACAAATGTTCACCTTAGTTTTTAGTGTCCACTCCAAAGTCTGACTTTAAGTGTATTGTATTCAAACTGTAAGGCAGCTTCTCTTCTTTACTGACATTCTAACTATTTCTTTGTGATTTTATAATGATCATTTGTATAAGACATTCTGGTGTTAGTTTTGGGGTGGGTTGCCTTGTGCACTCTACCCATCAGTATTTAGTTTACCACTTGGAAATTAGTGAAAGGTGTGGATTAATGCTTTCAAAATATTCCTCTACTCCTTTATTGGAAATACAGTCTGATATCTCTTGGGAGGTGCTTGGTGGATCAGCACAAAAACCTCCATGAAGGAGTCAAATTGGCATTGGCCAAACAGTTTTTTAGGAAATTTTAGGCAGATATGACAACAGTGTTAAAAACATGTCTTTGTTATGTAACTCAACTCAATATCTACTTCCCCCAGAGAGAGTGAGTGAAAGAGAGAGAGAGAGAGAGAGAGAGAGAGAGAGAGAGAGAGAGAGAGAGAAGCATAGAGAGAAGCATAGTACCATAGATAAAATAGAAAGCTAGATAACAAAGGTAGGAATGGAAAAGGGAGATGGGGGGTGCATTCAACAAATGATTGTTAGGTGGGGCAGAGAGCTAAACAACCCTTTGAGGATGGGGAGGCATAAGGAGGAAGTAGGAAGGGAGTGGGTATGAGAAATGTTCCCAAAATGAAATAAAGAAGTGGTAAAAATGGAGGAGGTACAGGGAAGTCGGGCATATGTGTGACACAGAATATTAAAGGAAAAAAGATGAATAGATGTACCTCAAGGGAAAAGGCCAAATTGATTTTTTCTCTACAAGGTACTGACCAGGTTGATTTAATCATCCTGGTGAATGGCTTCTTATTGAAAAAAATGTCTAGAGGGTTTCTGTCATACAAGCAATAGACTTCTCCAGAAATCCACATACCGCCATGTGCATGTATGTTGGACCATGCAAGCATGGCACTTTGTTGAATAGGCACCTGTTGATATTAACTCCAGGTTCCACTCAACCGCCTCCAAATTTATGAATTTATAATTTAACAAAACTGGATAACCTCTTTAGAAAAGTTATAGTAATAACACCCTTGTCCTAATGAAAATGCATTACATACCCCTTCCAATTTCATCCATGCCTAGTCATGTTTAATTGTTGAGCTTACATTCACTGAACAAGTATTCTAGGGAATTTGATCCAAGACAAAAATTGACCTATTGTAAAGAATGATTAATACTTGAATTTACAGAAAACCATAGAGGGGCTTATTTAAAATCCCCTTGCACCACCTCTGCATCACTTTGTTTGGCACACTGGTGGCACAGTTTGCTGCCCCATATTTACAAGGACATGAAAAGCCACCCCGTGTGGCTGTTCCTGTCCTTGTAAATAGGACCTCTTTACAAACAACACTTTGCATGAAAGGGGCATTCCATGGGTGTTGCTGTGGGTGTTTCCATGCAGCACCCATGGTAGCTGACACATTTCCAGATTCATAAAGAAAGGATAAACCTGGAAATGTGTCAGAATGCTACGCCACCCCAGGGGTGGCATAGCAACGCCGCCCCAGGGGTGGCATAGCAAGCCACAACGAGGAGAAAAGTTTATATTTCCCCCTGTTTTTTTATCTTTGTAAGGATGCTGAATTCTGCAGCAGACATAGAAAGAGGAAAACAGCTATTTTTTGTGATAGTTGTTGTGCAGGAAGGTACCCCTTACTGCAAAGTAACAATCTCCTCACAGTGCAGGCACCCTTGCACCATGGCACAAGGGTGCATGTGTGGCGCATGGCAGCTGATTGTGCGCCTGTGCAGGGGAACACATAGGGATGCTTCATATTCTTGTAAACATGACATATCCATGTGTTTTGAAAGTGCCACAGTGTGGCGCAGCCAAAGGGCTTGCTGTACCGTGCTGCTGCACTTTCTTGTAAATAAAGCCCAGAATGCTTTAACAGGTGCATGGCAATAAAACATACCACAAATGAGTTGCCATTGTAACTGAAGACCTAGCTATGATGGAGTATCCCTTTAAAAGGATGATTTCTCTCACCCTCCATAGGTGGCATGCTTCATCAATAGGAACCTGCTCTAGGTGGCATGCTTCATCATTAGGAACCTCCTCATACGGTGATGTCTAGTCACGGTACAGTCTACAACCCCCTCAATAAGATGGAGAAACTCAGGGATGTTTTTGTGTAAAGCGAGATATACTAAATACCACACAGATGACCTAAAAATCATTTATCCCTTACCCAAATCATCAATGGATGTTTGCAATCTTGGCATTCCCATTGACCTATTCTTGGAGCTACAAGTAGTAAAGTGTTGAGTATCTACTTCAGCCTCATTTGACTGCTCAAATAGATTCAGCCTTTTGCTAATTAGGAACATCATATTGCTGTAGTCAAAGCCTTGAAACAATTATGTATGGACTGGAGTAATTCACATTTATAACAAGTCTGCAGAGGGTTCAGAAAGCGAATGCACGACTCTTTACCAGTAGCGGAAGTGTGACTCTTTATTGGTAGTCCAATTTGAACTTTTCGGACTGGCTTCCTATTACAGAATTAATCTCAATACAATCTCTCATTATCATCCATCAAACAATCCAATAGGTTTCTTCTAATTTTAAACATCAAATTTTAACTTTCTAGGTCAAAGCGTATAGTGCTATCCACTAACCAATAGTTCCTGTAAATCCATAAGACCAAAGATTTACCTTTTGGTTACAGTTTTTTCCTTGGATGCAGCAATGAATTTTAATAAACTTTAATTTAAATGATATGCTCTTCTTCAGTACCAAGATTGTTTTATGTCCATTATTTTTCGAGATCTTTCAAAAGGTGCTGTTAAATCTAAAGCTCCTAGAAACTTTTGTGAATGATGGATTCAACAAAATGCATAAAGATCAGAACACATAAAACATTTTTTTTATTCTAACTCCCTCCTGTTTCAAGAACACATATCCGAATGTTATACATTTATTCACCACTGGATGGTGCTGAATACCCTCATGGTTAACCTATCAAAAGATGAGATCCTATATTTTCTTTCTACAGTCCCACAAGGCGCTCTGTACTTTCAACCTCTTCCCTTCTGATTTGATAATCATTGGCAGCTCTACCAGAAGCATTGTCATTCTATGCAACGCTTGTGCTCTTGGGATCCTTCACCACCACTGGAGCACCAACAGCTTATCATCAATTCTTAACAGCTGTTTAACTGTTTGGGGCCTGGTCTTATTTTTTTTTTATATATACCTTTCACATTCTCACTGCTGTATTGTTAAAGGCTTAACATAATGTTAGGAGGATGTGGATGGCCTTGTATTCATGCAAAATGAACGTATTTTTGTCTGCTAGATAAGGTCTTGGTTACTCCTAGAGTTCAGGCTCATGTAGCAAGAAACATATTTACATTTGTTCTCAACTACCTTTATCCCCATGTAGTTGAGCACATTTTTGAGTGTGTGTATGAGTGTGATAGTTCAATATAGTGTTGTTTCCAGTATTTTGCAGGCGTAATTGATTTGCTTTGAGTTTGTTGTTGGGTCATTTTAAAAAGTATTTTCTCTTTGCCGTTGACAATTTACTGGTGGTAATTAAGGCCCAGGGCAATATGGCTGAGATACCTGCCACCCCCTCTCAACACCATCCCCGAGAATGGGAATACGGAAACGGTTCTGAACTTTTGGAAGGCGGGAGGGAGTTACCCTCCCGGCCGTATTTATTAAAATATGAAACAAAATTAAAACATTAAATAACAGTTTCATCATGTACAATTTCATTTCCACATTACGATGTTCTTGGCTGACCTTAACACATCTCTAATACAAAGGTTCTCCTAGCCGATACTAAACATCCTGCAAATGCATTTTCTCAAAATTGAAATTGTACATCCTAACATTACGGGCCAACGGCAAGGTCGTAACCGGTGTCAGATCCCTAAACCATAACTCCCCCCTCACTTGTGAGGGGCGGTCGCACAGAGGACTGTACCTTTGTGCCTACTTCCAATTTCCCTTGTCTTGACGGGGGCCCCATGTTAACTCGACGCCATCTTTAGTGGTCGTCCGAGGACTCGTGTGAGGTGTCTAGAAGGTAGCGTAGACCCCCCTCCCACCCCACACAACTTACCACATCTGCCGTCGCAGATGTCCTGGCCCAGGGAAATTCCCAGGAGGGGCCCGCAGCCCCTCCTCCCCAGGGAGGGGCCTATGGCCGCCTTCCCTTTCGGCGTCCCCATCCTTAGAGGGGACCGCCTCCCCGTTTGAGGGGCCAATGGCCGCCTCCCCCCGGGCGCTCCCATCCATAATGGGTGACGCCCCACCTCTAGGGATCTTCCAATTACTGCTCACCGATCATGACCTTACCGCCCGACCAAAATAAATACGACAATCTAGGACTAAAGAGGAAAAAGACAATTATACTTCCGTAATTCAAGGTATAATCTCTACAGAACATCACTGTTCACCTCAGATGCGACTACTTTGCTGAATAAAACAAGCTAAAAAAGAAAATTATCACCTTTATTTCATAACAAATCCCCAACTTTATTCAGCACAACCTGTAAGAAAAACAATACCATATCACTCAACTTTATTAAAAACAACTCGCTGTCCTCAGGGGCTGGTGGGTGGGTCAAAATTGGCTCTTCGTTCCGTCTCGAGCTCACGTGCAACGGGGAGGTGCAGCTTCAGAGCACAGGAACAAGAGGATGCTTCCTTGGCTTGTCGCTCCTTTTATCCTTCTTCGGGCGGGCGTGGACCCACCTCCAATCCGCCTCCGGGGCGTGGCTAGCGGTGTCAGTGTCTAGGACAACCCACTCTTGGGCGGGAAAAAGGCGCGCCCCGGCTACGCCGCTTCGGGCATACCAGCCGAGACTTGCCTCCCGCCCAAAATGGTTTCCCGGGGGGATCGGGGTACTCCACCATACGTTCGGGGGGACCGAGTGGTCACCCCTTTCCATATGGCTGAGATACCCGCCACCCCCTCTCAACACCATCCCCAAGAATGGGAATACGGAAACGGTTCTGAACTTTTGGAAGGCGGGAGGGAGTTACCCTCCCGGCCGTATTTATTAAAATATGAAACAAAATTAAAACATTAAATAACAGTTTCATCATGTACAATTTCATTTCCACATTACGATGTTCTTGGCTGACCTTAACACATCTCTAATACAAAGGTTCTCCTAGCCGATACTAAACATCCTGCAAATGCATTTTCTCAAAATTGAAATTGTACATCCTAACATTATGGGCCAACGGCAAGGTCGTAACCGGTGTCAGATCCCTAAACCATAACTCCCCCCTCACTTGTGAGGGGCGGTCGCACAGAGGACTGTACCTTTGTGCCTACTTCCAATTTCCCTTGTCTTGACGGGGGCCCCATGTTAACTCGACGCCATCTTTAGTGGTCGTCCGAGGACTCGTGTGAGGTGTCTAGAAGGTAGCGTAGACCCCCCTCCCACCCCACACAACTTACCACATCTGCCGTCGCAGATGTCCTGGCCCCGGGAAATTCCCAGGAGGGGCCCGCAGTCCCTCCTCCCCAGGGAGGGGCCTATGGCCGCCTTCCCTTTCGGCGTCCCCATCCTTAGAGGGGACCGCCTCCCCGTTTGAGGGGCCAATGGCCGCCTCCCCCCGGGCGCTCCCATCCATAATGGGTGACGCCCCACCTCTAGGGATCTTCCAATTACTGCTCACCGATCATGACCTTACCGCCACAGGCCGGATAGTTGACCGGCTATCCGGCCCCCCACAAAAAACTCCTACTTAAAGGTCATGGCTGCAAACTCCTTAACCAGGCCACAAAGTCTCCTATGAGTAAAGAATTCCCCACCCGGGACAGATGGACCCCATCTTCTAGATACATATGATCCCCCCTGATACATCCATGAGGAATCGAATGCAATGTACCTGTACGGAACAGTCTACCCAGCTTGTTATTCACTTTCTTCACCGAATGATTCATAGCAGACACAGAATTAGCCCCCCGCCACACCTTCCGTGGAATCATATGGGACCATGCAATCGTGCACCCCGGGACCCTTCTCGCCAACCAACTTACAGTGGATAGTATCAACTCGAGAAGTACTCGTCGACCAGTGGTCACCAAATCATTGCCCCCAAGATGCACTATGATTATAGATGGCGGTGACCTTGTCCGTCCTAACAAACCCTCCATAAAAGTTTGAAACTGGTCAATACAGAGCCCGCCCCTTCCGTAGAAGGTCACCCTGTACCCGTATTCCCCAGCCATGTGAATCATGTCACCTGCTTTGAATACGTCTGTGGCCCGCCTCACGTATGAGTGGCCCACGACCCACACCACTCTCTCCTCAGCCGGTGATCTTTGACCGCTGGTCCCCAGGTATCGGGTCGACTGCACAGTCCGCCCCGCCTCGTAAGCTTGCAAAACTGTAAACCAAACAAAAACAAGAAGCATGAGTGCATGACATTAGCTTCACAACATGTGCAACCGCACATACCTCTTATAACAATTCGAGGGCCAACGCCCCAACTGTTTCACTTTTTCAACACTCAGACCCCTGGCTGTAGCCTCAGTAGCAGCCCCTATCCGGAAGGAATGGGTCCCAAACTCGCACGGGTTTAAGCCCGCAGCTGCGATTGCCATTGCAAGCACCCGCTGGAACTGAAATCTAGTCAGTGGGGTGGCGTCGGCGTGCCTCAGCAAGGTTCCCCCCCATGATGCCGCCTTCTGCGCCAAATACTCCTCAACGCATGCAACCGGGCACATGGGAGATCCGGGAATCCGCTGGATTACTACACTGTCCCCGATCGCTCCTTGATCGGTCTTGGACCTGGCAAACGAGACTACCATTGTCTCCCCCTTAAATTGGATGTGCTCTCGGCAGAGACCTCCCCCCGTATCCTGCTTGTTCCTTGCTACCAGCTCGCTTACCCGCATAGCCCCATGGAATGCTAATGCAAAAGCGGCCCGGAATAGCACTGTCTCCGATTGAGATGAACATGTTGCAGGGAGTACGGACAGTAACAGGGCCAACCTTTCCAGACCTATCGGGTGCCTTTCGTCCACTCTGCGACCCTCAAGGCGTTGCCACCCACGCAGCGCTCTCTGTACCACAAAAGACGCTGTGGGGTCCTGGATACCATGAACCCGTGCCATGAAAGAAATGGCGGCCCGGTGCCTCTGGGCCGTAGCCACTGATTTGCCTGCCTGATGTAATGATAACAGAAATTTCAGGACATACTCCTCTTGGCCCCAAAGCTCCCCCCTAGCAGAACCCAAAAAGGACCAATAGGAACGGAACGCCCCTTCATATGCCTTCCTTGTCCTGGGTGCTAGACTCTCTCCCACGAGGTTTTGTAATCCGGGGCACCGAGAGACCAAAGAGCTTCGGGAAATGGTGCCGCCACCAAGTCCGCTGAGGGCAGAAAACCCCGGAAGGCCTGCATATGGGAACGAGAGAGTGCATCAGCCGCCTGGTTCAGTACCCCAGGCACGTGTCTTGCCTTAAAGTGGACGTTTAGTCTCATACATAGCAGGACAATTTCTTTCAGCAATCTCAAAATCCATTTGCAGCGTGCTGCCTGATTATTGATACATTCAACAACGGTCATATTATCAGACCAGAACACCACAGTGCAATCACGAAACCCATCTGGCCATGTTTCCAAGGCCACCAGAATGGGGAACAGCTCAAGAAACCCAATGTTACCTGTGAGCCCACTATCGTGCCACCACGCCGGCCATGTTCGTGCCGACCATTGATTACCAAAGATGGCGCCAAAGCCCACACTCCCTGCCGAGTCGGTCCACAATCCCTGCTCCTCGGAGGTAGCTGCCGGTTTGTTCCACACGACGCGACCGTTGAAATCCGCCAGAAATGCCAGCCATATGCGCATATCCTGGCGAACCTCTGCTGACAGTCGTGTGCGGTGGTGCCCTTCCTTGAGGCCCACCATGGCTTGTGCGATAGAGCGGGAAAAGGGGCGAGCCATCGGTATCACTCTAAGGGCAAAGTTAAGCTGACCCACAGCTTGCTGCAGTTGATGGAGAGTTACTTTTTTCTCGCCTAGGCACATTTCAAGTGAGGCCTTAAATTTCATTACCTTCTCCTTGGGCAAACGGCAGCACCCCTCTACTGAATCGAGCTCAATTCCCAGAAACTCGAGCGAAGTAGACGGCCCAACCGTTTTCCCGGTGCCAATGGCACGCCAAAACATTTCATGAGATTACAGAATTCACTCAAAGCCTGTGCACATTCCATGTCCCCCGCTGCCCCCAGGAACAGGAAATCATCAAGGTAATGCATAACCTGCGTAACACCCGTGGCTCTGGTGAACGCCCACTGCAAAAAAGTACTGAACTTCTCAAAATACGCACAAGAAATGGAGCAACCCATCGGCATACATTTATCCATGTAGTAGCGTCCTTGAAACACAAAACCTAAGAGACGCTGATCGTGTGGGTGTACCGGGAGCAACCGGAACGCTGACTCAAAATCTGATTTAGCCATCAGCGCTCCGGGCCCCAGGCGATTCAACATGGCGACGGCCTCATCAAAGGATGCATACCGCACCGAACAAACTCCCGGGTCAATCGCATCGTTCACCGAAAGACCCCTAGGAGCGGACAAATTATGGATTAACCTGAACTCACCCGGGTCCTTTTTGGGGACCACTCCCAACGGTGAACAAACAAAGTTAACAACCGGCGGGTGTTCATATGGACCCGTAACCCGACCTCGGGCCACCTCCTTTGCAATCTTTACCTGTACCACCGCCGTATTTTGTTGAACGGATAGTTGGTTCTTACACTGTGCTTCCCCCCTGAAATCCCCCGCCGGGATGCGGAAACCATATGAGAAACTGTCTCGCAACACCCCGGCAGAGACATGATCAGGGTATTCGTTCAGCCAAGGGATCATTGCCATAATATCAACGGGAGTAGGTAACGGTGCACCTCGGTCGATGTTAGACCTGTTTTGCCCCCCCTCTACCTCCTGTATCACCATTCTTGGCTCTGCACGAACTCTCGGGGTGTGAAGACTGTCCGCACCCTGCACACTCATGCCTGAACTTGCATGTCCCTTGTGGCCTAGTGCACTTGCCCCTGTTAAAGCTCCAACAGACCCCTTTCCTACCCGAGTTCCCATTACTCTTTGTGTGCTGATCACTGTTGGCGCCCGCCCGAAAGGGCGCCGCCACATAATGGCGGGAAGGCTCCGCCCCATTCACGCCGAAAGAAGATGACTTCGTGGCGTTCGGCATAACCTGCTTCTGCCAAGAAATGGAGTCGAAACAATCCCACGTCAGAGATGAGTCGTGCTCCTTGGCCTTACGAAATTTGTTATCATAACCCATCCATTGATTGCCTTCATACGTTTCATAGAATTCCATTGTACGAGTCTGGTAACAAGCTAATCCCGACAACACTTCAGGCCTACGTTCCCCCATGATTGCAGTAAACATTCCAAACGCTCTGGCCCAATTAGCGATCGTTTCGTCCACCCTGAAACCCGCCATTTTGGCACGCCATACACTCGGATGCAACAACTCCTTCTGATTTCTAACGTGTTCAATCTCATAGTGATCGGTCAACAGCGAAAACATGTTCACATATTTATCCGCCCAAATCCTTTCCTTCACATCCATCGGGATATGTTGGACCACTTTTTCCCTCCTTGAGGGCAATGACCCCTCCCCCGCCATTGGCAACGGCTGCTTACCCGAACCAGTAGCGGGATCCGTTGTTGCTGTTTTTCCAGCACTCGACGCCGACTGTTCCGAGGGATTCTGCAGGGAAACAAGAGGACAAGGTGCCTTCGCAGCATCTCTCGATTGCCGCAACTGCTTCATTATTAACCTGGCCTCCTCGGCCGTGTCCCCCGGTGCCACAGCACCCTCGCTGCTCTTGCCTAACCATGCTGCCAACTGGGCGGCCAGCTCGGGAGGCATATCCTCCCCGTTAACGGGTGTAGCTACCACCGGGATCGGCTGTCCCCCATCTGGGATCGGGACCGGGGCCTCAACTGGACTGACCGGGCTCGCCGGAGGAGACTCGGGAACCGGGGCCTCCCCCCCTGTCGCTCTATTCTTGGCCCTTTTACCTCTCCCGGCAGGGACCACTCCCGGCAATGCTGGCCCGATAACTTTTTTCGGTCTACCCACGCCATTCATTGCCGCCATCTGCTTCTTCATGTCCGCCATGTCTTTCATCAGCATGCGAAGCATCTGTTCGGTCCCAACCTTCTTTCCGACCTTCTTGCCAGGCATCGTTCACGGCTATTCGACTCGAAGTCCTGGATCCAAAGCTTCGGAATCACTGGAATGAAAAAACACAAAATTACAAGTTCTCAAAATTGGCTCCTTGTTCCGTCTCGAGCTCACGTGCAACGGGGAGGTGCAGCTTCAGAGCACAGGAACAAGAGGATGCTTCCTTGGCTTGTCGCTCCTTTTATCCTTCTTCGGGCGGGCGTGGACCCACCTCCAGTCCGCCTCCGGGGCGTGGCTAGCGGTGTCAGTGTCTAGGACAACCCACTCTTGGGCGGGAAAAAGGCGCGCCCCGGCTACGCCGCTTCAGGCATACCAGCCGAGACTTGCCTCCCGCCCAAAATGGTTTCCCGGGGGGATCGGGGTACTCCACCATACGTTCAGGGGGACCGAGTGGTCGCCCCTTTCCATCCTATCGGTTGGCCCAGATATGGTATGGATATAGGTTTTATGAGAATTGTGCAATTCTTTCCCTCCAATGTTACATGATTTTTTTAAGGGGAATCAAGGTGCTCCAGGCTGGATACACCAACCATGTTCTTTGTTCTCCATGACACCCTATTTGCTGGAACTGGGGTGACTGCCATCTTGTGGAGCCTGTTTGTGTGTGATGTGTGTCTGTGTGTGATTGTTCTGTGTTCTACATGCCTACTTTTCTTTGTCATGTGGTTGTGATGAGAGATGAGAGACCACCAATTTGTGCAGCCAGTGTCTATTTCAATAGTTTTTTCCATTTCTCTAAAAACATTTTCTTTTAACATTTCTAGACGATACCAACGCCATTTTTGCTTATTTCTTGTTCCATCATGGTATATTTATCAGAATCCTTTGTTAAGTGCTTCTTTTTGTGGAAAGTGCTGTCCCATACAAAATGTAAAGTAGATGGCCCCAAAGAAAGACGTTACTGCCAAGTAGGTGGCCATTGAGGAGAAGAAGAAGTCTGTTGGAAGTGACTCGACTGGCATCAATCCATCCTCCTTTTTCAGAAATCTGGGATGCCTGCTGGACCCTCTGGGTAGGAAGATGTTGGGAGTTTTATCACCTTTGGATCAATGCTACAATCACCAAAATTAAAGCCCATGACTCTCTATACTGCAGTGACTGCAGTCATGCAGATCAGTCAATATGAAATTGAATTGTCCCAGCAGTATCCTGAATCTTCACAAGAAAATCAACAACAAGAAAAACCACATGCTTTTCCATTAGACACATCAGCTTTATGATCTTTCGGCAATCTTCTGCAAGCTGACTTCCAATGCTCTTGACAAGACCACGAACAAAACGGATTCCCAGCATGAATGAATAGGGGAAAATGCAGGTTCACCAAACATTTTAAAGTGAATGATATGATGATGATCAGTGATTATTCATTTGGAGATTGGCACAGAGGATGTACAAATCACTTCTATTTGACATACTCTGTGAGCCATGTAGCTCCACCAACATCGTCTGCTTCCCTCTTTTCAAGACCACCAATACCTGAGGCAACCATTACCTCTACCATGATCACAGTCCACTCCAGATAAGGCAAACAAAACAGTTTGCTTCACCCAAACAAGTTCTTCAGGCATTGTCACTTCAAGAAAGATCTCCTTCCCTGTTTGGGACTTCTTTACACTCAGGCCACATGAGGAGCAGAATGCTCAATATACTTCAAAAATAGCTTTGGTGAGCCAGGGCGACATTACGGTAAAGGGGTCCAACTGGTCCATCAGAAAAAACAACACACAATTCTGTAGGAAAACTCCACAAAAATATGACTTTTGGTGAGAGAAAAAAGTTGAACTGATAGAAGGTTTTAGTGATGAGGAAAAATAATTGGATGGCACAAACAGACAACTATCAGGCTATCTTCACAAAGAAGTCACCAACCACTAAACACATGGGAACATTAATTTATACAATAGACAGCTGGGCAGAATGTTAGTGCTTAACCTTCACCCTTTTTCAATTTGTGAAAGGAAAGTAAAAAAAAAAATGTGGTGACTCTTTGCTCAAACTCAAAGGTTCCAAGCTGGACCTAGGTTTCCGCTGTTGGTTTGCTAGTGCTGGACCATCAAGTGCTGCAACTGGTTTGTGAAGTTATGAAAGAGAATGATGTTCAGCACTTCTACATGATGATGGACATGTGAACCATTTCTCAGGCACATGATTACATGTGCATCACTGCACATCGGATATCCTTCAAGGGAGTGAAACAATGATTGCCTGCTGGTCTAACCCCCGCTGATGCTTTTTGGGCATTCAACAGCATGCAACAGTTGTGAACTTCACACTGAGAAATCATAAAGAGTTGCATACATCTTGGACAAATTTGATACCAAAGTATACAAATGGCTTTATCCCATAGGTCTCAACAGTGGAATAATTGCCACCGACAATACTGTCACAGCCATGGATGATACTTCAGAGTTCTTCATTTAGCACATTGCATAACATAATTGTGAGGAACATCTTTAAAAAAGTAATAGTCAACATACCACTAACCTCTTATCAAATTTGTATTCATTTCATCCTTTCGAAGTTCTGAAGCACTTGGGTATCATTGGTGGGCTGATAGTCCCTTTAAAAAGCCCTGATTGAGGAGATGTCAAGACATTGGAACCCCCTCGATTACATGGTGCAATTCCTTTTTAAACAGTATCAAGCCTAAAATGTACTTCAAAAGAGTTGTGCAAATGGGGGGCTAGCATAGCTCCTGACCAAATGCTAATACATTTTGAGATTATGAGACAGGAGGCTAGCAAGGAGGGCTTTTCCATGAGCTATGATCAACAGCTTAATTTGTATTAGCAGTCAAACCAAAGGCTTAATTTGTATTAGCAGTCAAACCAAAGGCTAAGAATGGATGTTGTCCTCCCAAGAGTACATAGGAGCCAAACTATTGGAAATATTGGATTCACTGTACAAAACAAGTGCTGGCCACTTTAATTACTTTCATAAAATTGGATGTCTCAATTTACAATAATTACGTTGTTTGGATGCAGGTGATCTAAAATTAGAAACATTGCAAATTTGAGGCCATGACAGGCTTGACATGTAACCTTCAATCTCCAGTGAGGGCTTTTGTTTTAGCTTAGAATCCACCAAAAGAATGTTGTCCTAGCAGTATTAAAGCAGTATTACCCAACAAGAAAAAGAAAAGGCATTGGCTCTGATTCAGTAAGGTAACTTACGATTTTGAGTAAGTTTACGACTTTTCGATAGGCACAAACTTTAAATGTAAGTTAATTCTAAATGAAAAAAACGTGTAGTACCTACAGCACTACACATGATCATCCACTTGTACTGTAAAACCCTCCCACCGAAAATAATGTAGGCAGAACTTCAAATATAACCTCACCGGAATGTATGTTAAATGTTTTAAAATAGATAACATATAAATAAATATACATTAGTTAAAAAAATATATTACAATAATATGCATTTAATATTTACTTATAAAATCATTTAATAGCCTATTTTGAATTTTAAAAAGGATATAACAATAAATATAATTTAAATATTATGTGATTGTTCCATACATCACTTTCAATAATTATTAATGCACATCTAAATATGTGTGGGTTTTTTACTTCAGTGAGAAATGTATTTCCAAACTTCAGAAAAAATGTATTTAATTTAATATAGTTCCCTCAATCAAAGTTCAAATTAATGTAATACTGATTTGGCCTTTTTTATTCTACTCTACATTTAAGATCCAAATGTACAACACTTTTACAAAAATATCTGACATAAAAAACATATTTAAAAAAATGTTGAGGTAATTTTTTAACGTTTCCTATACTTTACAATTGATAGACTGCATGGGCGGGATAGGGCGAAGCTCTCGGCACCTGTGTGTTATAATGAAAAACTAAAACGCGTATTTAATTTGAAAATAAAGTAAATGTTGCAAATTATTTATATTTGGTATTTATGTAAATTCTCCTGCTCTGTCGTTCATCCCTACACCCAAGGCAGACAATATCAGTAGAATGCAGTTGCTCAATGCATTTGTATGCAGTATATATTTTTTAACTAGTGAATTCCTTTTCCTCTACAACAATGGCAATTATTAAATCCATGGAACATTTCTGCTCTTTTTGTCAATTCATTTGTGGTGTTTAAGCACGCTTGCTGACCACACCCTATATGGTCTACTCTTCTTCCCAGCTTTGGACATTTTGCTTACTGCTGCAAGTCTGTGTGGATTCTTCACTCTAATATGCTCAATATCATTCCCAGTGATTCCCATTACTCTGAATTTCTGATAGGTCAGAGTTTAAATAGGAAGATTTTTTTTTCTATTAACTTTGGTGCAGTTTGGCAAATATTCAAAAACATTTATTGAAAAATTATCTTTTCCCTATGTGTCTAGTATTCAGGAATGTGGATGTTTGGTAGGAAACATTTATTATGTCCATGTCATTTTCTGCCATGTGCTAATTTCACCCACACAAGTGAGATACCATTTTTATTACAATATGTGGGGGGACATTTGTGGCTCCCTGATATTTCAGATGTTTCCTTCTCGTAAATGTGAGAAAATTTACTTTTTGGAACACTTTTCTGATTTACAAGCCTTCTGAGTAGAGGTCCATGCATCTCATACCACCCTTGACTCACCAGGGCTTTTATTTTACAGAACTCCCTGAGTTTGGTAGGTGTCCCATGGTTGTCCCTAGGTTGTGGCTGATCATGGGCTCAAAATTCACATACCCACACTAGAAAAAAAAATATTGCTTTTCAACCAGAAAAAGCTAGGCCCACCTACAAGAATCAGATTTCTTTTTTATGTGAGCATATGTGGGAATGCTGTGTGGTTGGCAATTGTGAATCACCACAGATTGCAGAATTTTCCATCACAAAATATTGTGATCTTGGCCATTTATGCAAAGTTTACTATTTGCATGACATTTTGAGAAAGTGAGAGAGATTTATGGAAATTACACTACCCTGGATACTTCTGGGTGTTCAGTTCTAAAAAAAAGTGAGGGATTGTCACTGCTTCACCACTTACAGAGGTTGGTTTTAGAACCTTTGAAAGTTCTGGCTTCAAAGGTCGAATACTGAGGACAGTAACAGAATACTGAAGCCATGACTAATGAAGGTAAACTGGAAATCCACGTAAAGGCGCCAACCACTTTATGGTGTATTCCCATGCCTTTCATACACAGCACACAACCACTAGCCAGGGGCCCGGTCAACACACCATTACACTCACATCAACATATTTCCACTTCTCACCAAGTCATCTACCAACCTATATACAAACACACCACACGCAAACCTCTACACATATATGGCTAGACATGTTGTTGGTTGTTGCCTCAACAAGTACCACATTTTAACAAATGAAAAGAAACATTGACTACATTTTTACTACCTGTCAATTATCTGCCTTGTGCAAGATTATAGTTATAATCAAACGGATGCCAAGTGAACCTTTACTCATGGCTCACATGAGTAAAGGTTCACTCGGCATCCATTCCATAAGGCTCAGGAAGAAACATCTTTCACACATCTTTGCTAAATCCAGCTCCTTCCAGTTTGTGAATGTTGGGATGTGTCCAAGGGTGCCTCAGGCCTAGATTCCTCGAGCTGAGTAAGCATATCGACCTTTGAATCTAAGGTAAGCATGCTCAGGAAGACTGTCCCATCTTCCCTAAAGAGCACTTCAAAATCTGCTACAGGGTTTGCTGCCCAGGGTACTCAGTGACATCATTGTCTATGTTCTGTCCACAGTAATGCACTTGTCATATGGCGTACATAACATCTGCCATATTCTGGCAGCAGATAAGGTGTCAAGCAGGCTATAGGCAAGTTTACATGTATCTGACCTCATGGAGTGAGTGCCAACGCTCTCACTGGACAGAGACAAAGCCTTCTCTGGCAGAGGTGCTTCACATCTCCTCAAGGACAAGATGGCCTTCCCTAGCAGGAAGCTTCAAAAGCGATGCAGCCTTGGAAATCCAGTCCAGGTACTTTCAGATAGTGGGGCAGAGCAAGCCCTTTCTTCTGTTACACTTTTGGCAGGAGGAAAGGTTGGAAAATTAGGTAGATTAAGAAGAGGGTCCAAACTTAGGTTGAACTACCTCTAGGGTGGAGCAGGCAAGGTGAACCCCTCTCCTGAAATTCCACCACCTTGGGATAGTGGAGTAACAACCTACCAAGGCTAGGGTAGTGCCCCTTCACTCTGGAAGTGTTCACTAGTGGATGCAGACACCCTAAAGGTAGGTAGCCCATTCACTACGACCTGTCTCCTCTTGTAATGCCCCTAAGTTCAGTATTTAGGCCACAGATTGAGACCTGCATGTGAGATTTGATGGACAAGAAAAGGAAAATGACAAAGAAGAGCTGTTGCATGTAAACTGATGCCCTCCTGCAGAAGAAGTTGGTGACAAAGCTTGCCTGCTGCGTGAAAGACAATTGTGTTGTGTTCACTCGTCCTGTGTCCTAGAGCTCCACCAGCCTTCAGGAAATCACCAAGATGCTCCATTGGAGTGTAGGCATCACTCGCATGCATACCACAGGAACCAATCCAGTGAAGTCCGGTTTGTCAACTTGTTGCTCCTCGATGACCTTGACTCAGCACTGAACTCCAGAGGGAGTTCCAGAGGGTCAAATCTGTCTCCTCAACATATTTGGAGTCACCGGGACCTACCCGACCTGTGGCATACTATTACCTGGGATTCTGGAACCCCCAACTGCAAACACTGAGAAGAAGCGTCCACAGCAAACTCCAGTGATTCCAGAAGCAAGCACCCATCAAGGGACACTGATTCCCCTGAGATCCACTTCCTGATTGGCCAAGCTGTCCCTTCTTAGATCCCTTTCATAATTTGTCTGCACATAGAAGTACAACTCCTGGCTAATCTTACTACTCTGCACCTGATCCCACCGGACCCGATAACAATGAAATAGCTGTTCTCCCATGCTCCTGTGGCCTTTGCAACCTCCTTCTTCCATTGGGACCCATAGGTCTTATCTGTAGGTCCTCCTGTGAAGTGGGCTTTCTAGTGACAGCCTTCGTCTTTGCACAACAGCTTCTAAGACCCTCAGCACTCTGCTACCGGCCAAATTGGGATCCTCTTGAACTTCCCCTGTTGGAACTTTGGTCCTGGTCACGACATCAACCTAAAACAAGAAGGTGAACTTCGTGAAATCATTGTCTGATTTTACATACATTTTTCTGCTTTTTCACTATTGTATCCAATGGTGCACAATTACGCACAAAAGTTATATATTTTCCAAAAGTACTTTGAACTGTGTTTTTGGTCTTAAAATTACATGAAAATCAATACTTTTTTAATATATTAGTCTCTGGTTTATTCTTGAGTGTGTGCCTCATGTATTGCCTTTGTGAATACAACAAATGCTTAGCACGACCCTCTGATAATCCTAACTGCTTGCCGATACTACCACAAAAAGAGAATAAGTATTAATTTAGTATAAATGTAGCTAATGTAGCCACTGTGTAACAATAAGGGATCGACTAGACTCTAAGCACAGTGTACTTTGTTTCTGAACAATATATAGAAAGCCAGCTTCCTATAGGTGGTTGACAGTAAAAAACATCTGTATTGTACATTGGCAACTGGAGCAGGTGGTTAAACAACTTCTTATGCCACACACGTTTTAAAACTACTGTTATATGTCTGAATTATCTTGTCATTCTTATCCACTCTGCCCATGAAAGTGTTGTTATCAAGTATAGAGATGGGCTTGTGAACTTAGGCCAATTTACCACAAACCTCAACAAGGGAAGTTTATATACAAGAACTGACAAGAGGGAAACTTATGCGCAAAAGGTAGTGTTCTCTTATATTATAGAACTTGTCTGGTCTTCTAGGAAATGCTCTAAGGTAGAGATACAACCCTTGTCAACAGTTGTAATCAAACAGGTATACCAAGTATGCCAGTTAAATCTAATTCTCAACAATTCTCAACCTGAGCAATTCAAGGTAAAAGTCAAAAAGTCCAATCAAAATACTGATTCTCCAATTAAGTGGTATTCAAAATATTTTCTTGTTTATTTCTTCAACAGTTCATATGCAGTCACAGCGCACAGTTCTTCCAATCATTTTCTTACCGTACAATTCATTGCCAACACGTGTTTCATCCGGCTAATAAGCCTGAGGACTTCGTCAGGGCTAAAAACAAGTGACATATACACTTGATTAGATGTTATTACAATAAACCATGGTAAGTTCATTTTTAACTAGATGGTAATCAAACTATCATCAGATGTCCAGTATAATCTCACATGTTAACACAATGAAAAACATTTCATAGACTTGTATGACTGCTAAGTGATATTCTTTACATTTCCAGTTGGTTATGAAATGTGACAACAAGATAAAGTTCTATTACTGAATAAAACAAAGAAGGACAGATAAGGTCCTCCACCAAGGAATGCACCGTGCCATTAAGAAAAAGATGAAAGGAAAATTGTGTCAAATATACTCTAAATAGCATAATACGAGATGATATAAAAAACCTCCTTCGTAAGGAATTATTACTAAAAGTTAAAATAGGGAGCTTAGAGTCCGACAAGCAGAAGTACATTGGATGATTAGATTACATGCAGTAGAACAGGGGATTAACGTAGATAGTGACTTTTACCTAGAATTGCTCAGGTTGAGAATTGTTGAGCACAACAAGGGAAGTGCTTACATCATGGACCATAGTGAGCATGTACACATCCCACCTTTCAGAGAATTTGACTGCAAACAGTTACTTGAAATGCAATGCAAAGCGTTGTTATTTGTGAAGCTTTTTACAAACTAGTTCCTACAGGAATCCTTTGCAGTAGCATCAAACTGTACCACGTTCCACAGTTGTCCACATAATGTTTATAACCTTTATGAAGGACTGATTGGTCAAGCTCCAAAACATTTGCCTTGATATCTAGTGTGGAATGGGCAACTTACAGGATATAGAGTGGAGTCTTTATCTCAGGATGTATCCATAGCCAGTAAGGCTGTCCCATTTCATTACATTTTGATGCCACATGCTCTTTAACTCTGTAAGTACTTCTGAATCACCAGTCACCATTTGTACAGGACTAAGGACTCTTCAATGGCTTTATTCTTTCGAGGAGTATAAACCTCTAGACACTTGTGAGACAAATATTCCAAGACCGAACAAATTTTAAACGACTTGTCATAGTCTGCGTGGGACCCAGGATAATTTGAAGAATTATAATTGAAATGTAGCATGCACTGCAACAGCAGAAAAATGATCTCTATTCATGACTGGTGTGAAGCTGGATGTTACCCAACTGTGAGTAGGACTGTATGCTTGTTTTGTGCACTCTCCTCATTTTGAGCGTAAGACCCAGAAAATTCTTAAAGTCCCCAGTAAAGTGGGAGTCCATTGGCAGAAAGAGGCTGGAGAGAGCCTACATGTGCCCTCAGAAATGGTTTGGCACACCACTTTGTTTAGTGCATAACTTGCTGAAGGAAGTCATCATCCTGAAAGAGATAGACATATGCACAAGACAAAATAATTGATGTATTGACTCCATATCCAGTGTTTGCATTGGATAGGGGAGTTTGGAGCGGCACTAAATTTGAGGACTGCCACTGAATATGCCTGCTCTCTGAGTTGGTCTAACCGGCAATTGTCTCTCTGATGCACGCATTGTGCTAAAGAACTTCCTCAATGACACTTAAATAAAAGACACAAAAACAATGAAGACAACCAAGTTTCTGTGCTGTGTTACAGAGAGAGAGCAGAACTGTGTCATATCTTCCAAAAAATTATGCAGGTCAGTTCTTTGAATGTTCTGGTGGACTGTGTACAACCATGTGCTCATGGAGGCACCCTTGAGCCATAGTGCAATGGTTTCAGCAACATGGTCAGGAAAATATTTGCGCAGGAGAGAGCCCTTTCCTGCATAAAAATATCCATTGAGGACTTTTCCTATACGAATGTGTGCTGCAAAAGGAAGAGGAAAGAAAAAGGTGAAGATGTTTCTTCTTGTTACACCATCCTGTGGGATGTGACATGCTCTGGCAAAATCCATGTTAATAAGTCTCTTTAGGTATGCTTTTTGTAAAAAACCAATGGTTGATGCATGGGAAAGACTAATAATCACCAATGGAAAGCTTCTCTGATGCAAAGTGATGCAATGTGTAAGAACAGAGAGGTACCCCTTAAACAGATCAAGGGAAATTAGGTTATCCAACCAAAGTGTAAAGGATTCCCTTTAAGCAAAACTAAGAACAGGTGTACATGAACAAACCTTACAATGTCACAAGTACATACAACAAACACATTTGAAAGTTTAAAAAATCATTTTAATTTGAATATACCTTAAATGAGACAATTATAGGGCTGACTAATCTAGATCCCTAGTCTAAAAACATCAAATAAAACAATACAATCAATTGCGACCTGCACAATTGAAAAAAGGACAGGACAGGTACAACATAAAATTGTTGAGTACAAATTATATATTCTGGCTCCGTTGTAGTTACACCGGTATTGTATTGATATAACATCAGCATATCAACTTTGGTGTTGGAGATTTGAATTATACCAGCAGTGGCGTCTTTTAAGGTATATTCAAAATAAAATGAATTTTTAAACTTTAACATTTTTGTTGTATGTACTTGTGACATTGTAAGGTTTGTTTATGTACACCTGTTCTTAGTTTTGCTTCAAGGGAATCGTTTATTCTTTGGGCAAAGTGATGCAAGGCAGCACAATTCACCATGTAACTTTTTGTTTTTTTAGAAGGCAATGCACATAGCCATTTTAAAATTGGGTCAATTCTGAATTTCAAATTACAACCTGTGTAGGTGTTTGTTTAGGTATAGAAGTGTGCATGTATGTGTATTTGGTGCAGGCAATATCAGGGAAATCAACATTAACAACATCATATGGGCACAACACACTCTCTGACTCTCTTATGGTTTAGTGGATGAGGGCAATTTTTTCCCCTGGCTGGAGCAATCATGCACCACAGGGAAAAAAAGTCATTGTTGATATAAATATTCGCCCACGTCAGGTTCACTAGTGTTTCTGGAGGGCTGACTCCCCAGAAGGAATGACCATCTAGGTAAGACTGGCCTATAGGGCTATATACTACAACAAGACTATGCTACCAAATATACCCTTGAAGGCTTGGATATTTCTCCATTTGGCAAAATCATACAAAGCAGTCCATTACCCTGCCTAGATGCCAGGCCTGAAAACTTTACTATGTGGGTATCTCATAACTTGTTATACGTAAATCGTTACAAGTGTAGCTTATACCAAATTGACTTGATGAAATCGATCTCCTTACAAGTCTCAATACCATCAGATTATATGTGTGCTATAATCCAAGGTCTTCAGTTCACGATATGAAAATCTCGTCCTGAAGATGGTATAAGAGATGAGAACAAATAGACCAAAACTTGGACAAGCTCACCTAATTCCACATACAATTGAATCGCTAAACAATGTTCATGGTATCTTCCACAATGTCATCCATGCTGTTAAAGATTCGGAATAGGTGTCAACAAAAGTGTAAATGAGAAAATAACCACTGTGTAAAGAAATGATCTCTTGCACTTTTGTATACTGTGATTTTCTTTCCTGTACCCTTAATTACATTTCTATATACATTTATATATTTCTAAAAAAGTATACACCTTTTTGTTTTTTTTGTCGATAGATTCACGTTGAAGATTAGTTGTTTGAGGTCACTTTTTAGGATTTTTTTCAAATATGAAATGATGAAGATTTAGAGTAAAATTAATTCCCCTATAGGGCAATATGGCAGAAGCGAAGGACTGGTTTCATATGTGTCTAGCAAGCACAAATGCAAGCGATCTTCCATACTTTAAAAACACTTCCACAGCATGTCTTAAAAAAGTCATTAGGCCCACCTTATTTGACTTTGTAAAAAAGATATTGTCCTCAACAGGGTAGATGCAAGTATGGGGAGGGATGACGCACAGATTGTCTGTGTGCCGTTTTGTTTTTTCCTGGGGGACAAAATCACTGAAGTCAAGGAGATAAAACAATTTGTTCTGCAAAAAACAATGTCCCCAAGGGGGGTTGGCCTATACCGGGTGTCCACCCACAATAAATACAATGTCCCTGGTGATCCAGTAGATTTCCCAGGAGTCCAGTGTTTTCCTGCTGTTGGATTATAGTGGGTCCGCAATCCACAAGCAAGAAAGTCTTTGCGGAGGCTTCACTGAAAGGGACAACTTTGCGCTTTGTAAAGGTCACTGCCTCAAAGGTGAGGAGGCTGTTTTCAGCCTGAAACCCCACTAGAAGCAAAGGAGAAAACGCACCTGCTTCTGTCCTCTGCGGCTGGTGGGGATTTGTGGCAACAGTGCACCCTGCACCATGCTGACGTCACAGATGGGCTAAAGCAGAAGGGATTCTGCTTCATCCACACCCTTGGGATCTAATAAAGGAAACTTCCAATGATAACACTGAAGTTTGTTTTTAAACCCTCCCCAGGTTCAGCCATCAGCTGCATTGGAAGACAATGAAGGCCTCAACTGATGTCTGCAGCAAACGGGTCTGCTCTGGTTATACCAAGGCTTAGGAAGATGACAGATTCTGTCAATGGAAAAAAACAACAGCAGACACGTGTTTCATTTATCTGGTACTTTTTGAAGTCTTCATGTGACATGCAAGAGTAAAACCGAGGGTTCCAAGGATTAGTGAAAGATAGGATCTTGTTTACCTGACCACGTGACTGTTCCAAGACATCTTATTACTTCACTAGTTCATTTATTATTCCAAGTATGGATGTTTGGTGGGCTACCTTATCTTTACACATTATGGGCCATATGTATCAAGACTAATTCTGATCGCAAACGCTAAAATGCACAGAATTTCAGTGTTTGCGATCGCAATTTGGCCTAGTGCTATGTATGAAAGCACAACTGTCTCGCAAAATAAGGAATGGTAATGCATTTAAGGAATCGCAAATTGCGATTCCTTAAATGTAATGTATGAAGTACCCAAGTTGTGCGAATATGGCATAAGGAATCGCAAATTACCACCAACATATTGGTTGGTGGTAATTTGCAATACAAATTTTTGCATTTTTCAAAGTGGTATGTGACGCACACACATGCCCTTAGGGCATTTATGTGTGCCACATGTCACCCATGCTCATTTCAGGGGTGCAACAGGTTGTCCTTTTGATACCCTGGCACACTTGAAATTGCATTCTTAATTTGTGATTCTCTAATTGGGAATCACAAATTGAGAATGTCTTCCCATTCATTCCTATGGGCCTCTAGGCCCATGGGAATGAATGGGGAGGTATTCCTTAATTGAAAATCACAATTTGCGATTCGCAATTAAGGAATATGTAGGATTCGCAAAATGAATTGCAAATCCTACATACATAGCGTAATGCGATTCTCAAATAGCGATTCTCAAAAATTCGCTATTTGAGAATCGCAAAACCTAACAATGATACATATGGCCCTATATGTTTAAAGTTGTAGAGGTCAGTTTCTATACTGTACCCCACTCTTGCGTAGCTATGAAATTCCAAAGTGACAGAAGATTCAAAGTTAGCACTCTCAATATTATTATTAATGGTAATTTCTAGTAATTTACTATTGAAAGAATTATGTATGAGGTCAGAAGAGTCAGTGTCACATATTTTTTGTAATAGGTTTCTCTATTATGGGGGCAGTGCATATATGACAATAATAAATTACAATGGGATATTCAACTTTTGGGCTAACGTCTGGTTCTGGCATATTTAGGTTGCCTAAGACCAGCGCATTAGTGTATGAATAAAAAAGTTTATTAAACAACCATTTATTGCAAAACACGTCAATGGGTATGTGATGTTTAAGTGAAACTTGATTTTATATTGTTTAATGTAAAGAACAACTTAATATATTTTATTTATGAATAACTAAAATCATGTATTTAAAATGTTGCTCAGAAGGAGTCATAATCCACATTAATATGACTGATTTAGAGTAATAAAACAGATGTTTTTCAGATACCAAACCTTTTTCATCTAAAATAGAGTTATGTCTACAGACTGTCTTCATGTCTCACTTTCTTTTTCAGAGCTTGAGATCATGCAGATGGCCAAGCGGTTTTTGAGTATCAACTCAACCGCCGAGCAGGTCACAGAATTCATCCTATATGGCTTTCCAGGTTTCGAGCATTGGCAGCAGTGGTTGTCCGCTCCTCTGGCTCCTTTCCTCCTCTTAGGAGTAATCGGCAATGTAACACTCATAGTAACAATATACAGGGAACAGAGTCTTCATGGACCAATGTGTTATTTCCTGTTGATACTCTCCATCGTTGATGGGGCAGTATGCATGGTCATTGCACCTCATATCCTAGCCCTCCTTTGGTTTGACGCACACTCAATTAGCCTGATAGGATGCTTCACTCAAATGTTCTTTACCCACATGCTCCTCGCGCTTGAGTCGGGTATACTTGTTGCCTTGGCTTTTGACCGCTCGTGTGCAATCTTTAGTCCTCTGAGGTATTCTACAATTCTCAAAAACAAGCTGGTGGTCACGTTTGTGGTGGGAATCACTGTAAGGTCAATGTCCCTCACGGTGCCAGGGTACTTCCTTAATGCTCAATTAAACTATTGCTCTGACTACATTGTTAAATACCCCTACCATAACAAAACCTGCCTGCAATGACATATGCTTGACTAGCATTTACGAAATGGTTGCGGTTAATTTACTGCTAGTGACAGACCTGATGTTGATCATCTTGTCCTACAGCCTGATCCTGCAAGCAGTATTGAAGCTCAATGCAGGAAGAGCAATTATCAAGGTTTTGGGAACATGTAGCTCCCACCTCATAGTTGTTTTCATTTTATAGTCAATTATAATTGTGTTAGCAATTACACACACGTCAAAAAATGAAACCATGACCCACAAGGCAGTCATCCTCAATGTATTTGTCTTCAATGTGCCACCAGCCTTGAATCCTATTATATATGGGATTAGAAACAAAGACATCAACCTTGGCATCAGAAAGCAGTTCCGATGTGTATGTATATCTAGATTTAGTATGATTTTGTGTCAGGGTTGTGTCACTTTTGCTGTGCAGCCCCAACGCAGAATAATTTTTGCCCGCTTTGATTGTCTTTCCATGTTTCAGTTAATACAAAAATAATGCAACATAGCAAATAGTGCCAACTTTTGTTATTTTGCATTGGGTAGGCATCACATGGGTGGAGCATGGATACTCACATACTTCCGCCAATACATTTGGACACAGACCCAGAGTTCTTTTTGTGTTGAAATGTTTTTATTAAAAAGATTTTAGATGGAAATACAAATACAAATGAATTAAGAAAGTAATATAAATGAGAAGAAAATTTACATAAGATATGACAAACATGAGGAAGCAAAATTAGCAAATATGTCATAATTCTTAATGCAATGATAATGGGAAGATACCAGGAGAAGTGCAATAAAAGAAAAGAAGAGATAGAAATTAAAAGAAGAAAAATATAAAAGAATGAAGGAGAAAAAGAAAGAAAAAAGAAGGAGGAACCCCAGAGTAACAAGAGCAGATAGTAAGAGAGATGGTACCAAGAAAGATGAGAAGAGGTTAAGAGCAGAGTAACGGGAGAAGGAGCTATAAAAGGAATAGAATTACGAAGGAATAGTATTTGGAGGAGAAGAAGAAGCGGAGACTGAGTCATTATCCACCGTGATTTCCAGGAAAGGGGACCATATTTGGAGAAAAATGGAAGCCTGATCCTGTAAATTATAGATTATACGTTCATGAGAAGCTGTTTGTACCATTGCCACCAACCACTCTTCCTGAGAAGGGGGCAAGGGAGACTTCCAATGACGTAGTATACAAATTTTGGCCCTAGCTAAAGCAGTGTGGAGAAGACGAGTTTGCGGGTTAGAAAGCTTCGGAAGGCCACGAAAATCATGTAAAATAATGTTTGTAGAAGTAAAGGGTAAAGGTAATGATATTGTATTAGCCAAAGTCCATCGTACAAAAAGCCAAAAAGGTTTTGTACGGGGACACTCACAAATAATATGTGTAATATCACAACCAGAAGCAGAGCATTGACTAACACAAAGTATGTGACAACAACTTAGCATGATGTAATTTAACTGGAGACCAATGCCATTCATGGATAATTTAAAAAATGCAGAATTTAAGACGGGCCTCACGAACTCCCTTATGCAGTCCTTCCAAGATTTGATCCCATTGAGTATTGGAATATAGAACTGATAAGCGCGATTGCCATTTCAGTTGAAGAGCGTGTGAGAGAGGTTGTGAAAATAGAGGATGCAAGAAGGTCTTATAAAGACCAGAAGTTACACCTTTAAGATTTCCCCACAAATGCAGATAGGACAAAATAGGAGATACAGATAGCAATTCAGGTAAAGAACCTAAATGTTTTGTGATAGCCTGTTGAAGCTGAATATATTTACAGGATTGTGTGGATGGTAAATGTAATTCTTCACTAAGTTGGGAAAATGATTTAAAAGTATCACCATGAAACAGCTCCTCTAGAGAATGGACACCAGCTTCCTGCCTTAGAGGCCAGGACAAAGTGTGACCATGAACACGAATAGCCGAATTAAACCATAAAGGAGCTTTAACATGAATCCGCAAATTAGATTTAAGTATACTATGACTTCTTTGCCAGGATTTATACATTGCAGATAAGATAGGATTTTTTGGATCAGAAGGAACTGGAACTCTTACCATATAAAAGGGACAAACCAAGACCAGGAGTCAATAAATGATGTTCAAGTGGAACCCATTGAGGGATGTCTTTAGACTTAGGCAGAAAAAAAGTAAGTTGGGAAAGATGGAGAGCAAGTGAGTAATGCTCGATAGAGGGAAGACCTAAACCCCCCTGTAATTGGTGAGATTTTAATTTGGCCAACGTAAGACGTGGTTTAGCCGTACCCCAAATACATTTTTTTATTTTCGAGTCAATGGACCGAAGAGTAGTTAAGGGAATGTGAAGAGGGAGCATACCGAGAATATAAAGAAATCACGGTAGGGTGACCAACTTGACCGCCTGAACCCGTCCCCATAATGATAAGCCCAGGACCTTCCATTTATCAAAGTCTTGTTGCATTTGCGCGATTAAAGGAGTTAAATTGTCCATTACTATATTATCCAATCCTCTGTTAATTAATATTCCTAAATATTTAAGCCGGGATGATTGCCAATGAAAAGGAAAACCAGAGATTGCTGTTTTGGTTGTACCAATGGACATAGGTAACGCTTCACTTTTATCCCAGTTTATCTTATAACCAGAGAAAGAAGAGAAAGCATTGATGATGTGGAGGAGAGCAGGAAGAGAGCGAGGAAGGTCAGTAAGTGTGAGAAGAATATCATCCGCATATAAATATATTTTAGAATGACCAATTGGAAGAGGGACGCCTACCACTGTGGCAGATTGACGTATAGCAGCAGCCAGAGGTTCCTTTGTCAGGAGGAAGAGAAGAGGGGAAAGTGGACAACCTTGACGAGTACCACCTCTAATTGGAAATGGAGTAGAGAGGAAACCACTGCAGTTAATTTGAGCTGATGGGTTGTCATAAAGCAGTCGTACTTTATCTATAAATTGATCGCCTAATCCAAACCTTTGCATAATAGTAAAAAGGTACTCCCATTCAATGCGATCAAATGCTTTTTCAGCATCTAGGGAAAGAAGTAGTGCATCATCAGCAAGATGTTTAGCTGACCATAAACATGAGATAGAGTACGTAAATGATTCTGAGATGACCGACCAGGAACAAATCCTACTTGCGAATTGTGAATTAAAGAAGGTAAAACTTTACGAAGACGTGCTGCAGGAATGCTAGCAAGAATCTTGACATCCAAATTTAAGAGAGATATGGGCCGATAACTACCGCACAACAAAGGATCTTTACCAGGTATTGGCAAAACAGCTATGATGACCTTGTTGGAAATAGAACCACGAGAAGATTCCTCCACTGCCTCCTCAAATGCGGCATGTAAAGTATCAATCATACTCTGAGCAGTCCACTTAAAAAATTCAGGAGGAAAACCATCATCACCCGGAGCTTTATGATACGGCAAGGCAGATATAGCTGAAGAAATGTCTTCCTTTGTAATAACACCCTCAAGTAGGGCTCTACCATCATCAGAGAATCGCGGAAGATGTACAGCATCTAAAAATGTTGACATTTCGAGTGTATGAGATATACACTCATATATGAGAACTTGGAGAGTAGAGAGATCTGTAAAATGAGGCAAATTCTTCAACAATTTCTTGCGGCCGCGTAAGTATGTCACCACAACTGGATTTGATAGCTGGAATTGCCATAGCGGCCTCTCTCTGACGCAATTGCGCAGCCAATAACCGACAAGCCTTTTCCCCCTGTTCGTAGTGACGACCTTTCATCTTTTGTAAGACATATTCAGCCTTAGAAGTAAAAAGACTATTAAGAGACATGCGTGCCTGCTCCAATAATTTACGGTTCTGGAGGGTTGGTTTTGAAATATATAATTGAGAGAGTTGGCGAATATCTTTTTCCAGATCAACTTGTTTGGCAGCGGTTTTCTTGTTATGAAGAGCAGAGTCCCGCATAAGTTGACCTCTAATGGTTGCCTTAGCAGCTGCCCAGACCATTCTCTTAGAGGAGATTGAGTCCTTATTATTTATAAGGTAATCACGGAGGTGCGACTGTAAAAGAAGTTTACCTGCTTGTGTTTTATATTTGTTTATGTTTAAACGCCATCATTTGCGCCCCGGATTGGAAAGACCCAAATCAAGAGATAAGAAAACAGGAGAATGATCAGAAATGGCCGCTTCTAAAATCTTTGACTCTGTAACCAACTGGACTGTTTGGTGCGAAAGAAGAAAATAGTCGAGACGTGAAAACGTACCATGAGTAGAAGAAAAGAACGTATATTCTTTATATTGTGGGTGACTGAGTCTCCAATGATCAACAAGACCAGTGTCAACAAGAATGTCACGTAAAATGGCTCTATCGGAAGCATTGACTGTATCAAGGCAGCCTGTTCTGTCAAGGGCAGGGTCCGGGGCCAGATTCCAATCACCTCCAATGAGAAATTGAGAAGCATTTATTTCTGTGAGAAGGCGATTTATGCGAAGGAAAAATTGTTTTTTGGGACCTAGCGGAGCGTATACAGAACCAAGACAAATGAAAGAGGTCCCAAGTTTCAGCTTAACAAACACATACCGCCCTTCCGGATCAGACCATGTCTTGGAAATTGTAAAGGGGAGTGATTTCTGAAAAAGGATGGATACTCCACATTTACGAACAGGGTTGGGGTTGGTGGGATCAGGTTTGGAAACACTACTATGAATGACTTTACCAACCCAATCTCTGCTAAGTTTACCAGATTCAACATCGTCCAAATGAGTTTCCTGCAATAAAGCAACGTCCACATGTTTAGAGTGTAAATAGGAAAGAACTTTCCTGCGTTTTATATAATGGGTAAGGCCATGAACATTCCAGGAAATCACTGATAGCGGATGAGTAGAGGACATGATAATAGTAGATAGAAAAGAAGAAAGATGTTACTCTTGGAAACAGAAAACAAAGTGTTTGTAGAAGTTGGAAAGACTAAAAGGAAAGAAGAGGGAAAAGAAAAGAAGGTTAGAGAAGCAGAGTGAAAATCTGGAATAGACAAAGTAAGAAATAAAGGAAATAATTAGTAGAGATGAAGATAAGAGAAAATAAGAAAGAAAAAAGGAAAAGGAAAAGAATCCGAGACTGTTAACTACGGGCCTGGGCACACTGAAAGCATCGCCAAGGGAGGCCGAACCCTCTCCGAGTAAAGAAGAATGGGGATCTAGGAAACAAAAGATAGTATGGAATATGTGAAACGCAATTGAATAAAATAACATCATCAAAATCATAAGAAACCATAAGATATCGTAAAACATAATCTAGAAAAGAAAGAAAATCATTAAAAACGTAATATGAAAACCATACAATAAGAAAGTAATATGAGGAGAAGAAATGAAACCAAGAAAAGTGAAATAAAAGAAAAACATGGCACATTATAGAAGAAGTGTGGAAGATATAGTTAAATAAATATGAAAGATAAAATATAGGAAGAAATAGATCTAATAGAAAAGGAGGGAAAGGAATACAAAAAAAGAAAAAGAAGGGGGGTAAACATATGATAATGCATGTGAGGAAATATATGAGAAAATAACAGAGTTTAGTGTGAGACACATGAAATAATGAAATAAGTATATGAAATAAGTATATATCGTATAATCGTATAATCATATAAGAGCAGAATATCTAGTGAAGTAAATATATAGTGTCAAGATTAACTATAGTAAAGTCACCATAGTGAGAGGTAATTTAAGAGGTAATATCTAATTATCAGAAGATGAGCAAGGCCAGAAATGAATAAATACTCTTGGGAGGCTAAAAGTATTGCTCAGATGGAAAATAGAAAATAAGATACATATCACAGTATGAAATACGAAGCAAAAGTGATCCTAACACAAATATGTGACATGATAGCCATACGATAAGAAAACCATAGAATAATATGACGAGAAGAAAAGAAAGTAAAAGAAAAAACATGATACATAGCAGAAGAAGTGCGAAAAATAGAGTTAAGGAAGTATGAAAGAGAAAAAAAAAAAAAAAACAACAATGCCATATAAAAGGAGTGAAGGAAATAGAAATTAGAAAAAGAAGTGGAAACACATAGAATGATGCAGGGGAGGATAAACAAAAGATAATAACAAAGCTGAATCTAAAACACATGAAACAATGAAGTAAATATACATTGTGCAAGAGCGGAATAGCTATTGAATGTAATATATAGTGACAATGCTTAACAATAGCAGCATCACCATAGGAAGGTGGATGAACAGGAAGAAAGAACCGCATGTAAGAGGCAATACCTATGTAGAGTATAATGAGCAAGACCTGAAAATGGATAATGATCTTCAAAAACTGAAAATAGTGTACAGTTAGAAAATACAAAATAACAGTAAGGCATACATGAAGCAGAAGGGACCGTATCATATAATGCAATACATCTTTACCCAGTTCAAAGCTGAGCAGATTCCCCTCTGTGCGCTGACATTTTCAAAATCCCATGTTAAGTGACAAGGTCAACTCGTCATAAGCACAGGGCAGGTAAAACCCATGACGAGTTGACCTTGTCGCAAGCGTGGAAGTGGTTCAGTGGCAAAACGAACAGCAAAAGCATGACTAACAACAAGAACTACTATAAACGTATAAGGTAAGAAGAATAAAACATTAGAACAGGAAAAAGCATTCAGTCAGCATCAGAAGACTTCTTGAGAGGTGATCTAGACTTGTCCCTTTGCGGTGTGTTAGTTAGGGAGGAGACGGAATGTAGAGCTGAATCCCTATCATCCTGAGAGCGAGGCAGACGGGTGAGATCCCTTCCACGTTGCCTGGAATCAGTAGAGGTGTTTAAGCGAGACGTTGGTTGAGTGGTAGATGAGGGCTTAGATTGATGAGGTTGAGTACAGGAAGAAGATTGAGTTTCCATATCATTGGACTTGATATCATCCAAAAACTGCTGAAGAAGTGCAGGATCATAGAAGTCTTTGGATTCTCCATTTCTGGTTATACGAAAAAGTGCAGGCTCAAATAATCTGTATTTAATGTCCATTTGACGTAGCTGAGGCCGTAGGGAAAGAAACGCCTTCCGTCGTTCATTCGTTTTCTTAGAGAAGTCTGCAGCCATATGGATGGTATGACCTTGAAATAAGAAAGAGCCATGTGAACGAGCCATTGATAGGATCTGTCGGGTTTGTTCATGCCAAAAGAAACAGGCAATACTTGCTCTGGGCCTTGCAGAAGCACCAGAACGTGGAGGACCCAGTCTATGAGCACGTTGGATCTCAAGAGGAGGAATAAAAGAAAGACCAGTCAAGATGGGAAGGGCATCATAAAGAAAGGTCTTCATGTCTTGCTTTTCAATATTTTCCGGAAATCCCAAAAAACGAATGTTGTCTCTACGACTGCGATCCTCCAAATCGATGATCTTACTGTGCAAGAAGAGTAGGTCTTGATCTGAACCCTGAACAGAAGCGAGTCGACTTTCCATATCCAATATTTTAGAGTCAATGGTGTAAATCCTTGTATGAAAAGTAGAACGTTCTGCCCTAAGTAGATTTAGTCTCTGCAGTCAATGATGTCATGGTAATGTCCAGACCCTCCAATCGACGGTTAACCCCAGAGAGTTCTTGCAAGATGCGTTGCATAGTGTCAGACAAGGATTTATCGCTCTGAGGTGATGCCACTTGCGATGAAGGAGGCGACGTAGAGCCATTACCTTTCATTGTCGAAGTAGAGGGTTGTTTTACCACTTCAGTGAAAAGTGGCTGCTTAGGTCCACGACCACCATTCCTATTATTAGACATTGCAGTGCACTGTTGTAGTGGTGGTCTACAATAGCGAATTGAGGAAATACTGGAATATGAGGCAATGATGAAAACACTGGCGCATCAAATAACAAAGAGGTAAGGAAACAGATGCAGCAAAGTAGTGACCAATACAAGCAGCATACAGGTAATACTTGAAATTGGAAAAGCACTATAACATTGCCACAAAACAGCAAGCACTGTATCGCAAAACCAGTGCAGTACAGGAATGGAAAATCTTGCGTGTCAAAACTACCTCAGAAACAGAGCATATGGGTGCAGTGAGTGAGAATGACAACAGACCAACAATGTTGCGAGAACAAGTTGTAAAAAGGATATTAAGGTCTGTATACACTGAGAAAATGCAACTTTAAAGATGAAGGCAGTTCATAAGAGAGCAAAATTCCGGTCCACTCACGAGAGAAAATAAATAAATAAATTGTCCCCAGGCATTTTTCCATGGTGATACTGAGATAATAATAGTGATGGAAAAGTCAGGGATGTGATTGAGGTAATTAACTCTGCCCCAAATGTCTCGTAAAGCAGCAAGAATAAAGGCACAAAATCCAGTTCAAGGAGTGAAAAGAGAGTAAAACATATATTCCTGCATGTGATACTTCATTCACTGTTAAGGCCGTGAGAGTCCATGTGGAAAATGGTACTTCAAAAGATTGCACCAGTAATGCTGAGGAAAAAACTCCACTCCTGAATGGGCCTAGAGAGGGCGCTGTGTCCTCAAAAGACACATAATGTTAGGCAGAGGCTTCCAGCAGCCGCTATGAAAAGCGACCTCATCGTCTGAGGGGGTGCGGCCTAAAACCCGGGGAAGCACGGCCCTGTATTACTGAAGGCGCCGCCCACGCTGTCAGGAGGCGTGGCATCAGTAGCGGGCGAATTCCCAGGCGCGCACTAGAAGAGCCGGCTATCTCACTGTCATGCTGGCGAAGAGGAATGAAAGCCGCTAGCCACAAAAGAAGACCATGAAGGTTCTCCGCATAGTTTCCGGCGGTTGCGGCACACAGAAGAGAAGTCCCAAATGCCCAGGTAATCCAGGAAAGCTCTTCAGGGGTCCGTCCCTCGGCGGAGCTCCCTGGTCAGGCGGCCATATTCCTGCGTGGCCAGACCACGCCCCCCAGACCCAGATTTCTGAAGACTTGCAAACTTGTGTTTCTTCCAAAAGTTTGTGCCTACCCGACAAAGGCAAAACGAGGAGAAATATCTATATTTCTCCTTGTTACTTCCTCTTTCTATGTGTGCTGCATTCCGCAACACACATAAAAAGAGGGATATGCCTCTAAGGATTGTTTTGTGCAATAAGGTATTCCATCCAGCATAAAAGTAATCCTGCCTATAACACTGGCTCCCTTGCACCATGGCACAAAGGTGCCTGCATTGGCACTAGACTGTACTGTGTGTTCCAACAGTAGGAGAGAGCAGAACTGCTCCATATCTTAGTGCATATGGAGTATTCTTGCTCTCTTCCTTCCCTGTGTGAAATAATAATAAATGGTCAAAATATCTATTCACAGAAGTTACATGTCTATGGATTGCGTTAGATTTATTGCTTTGGAACATGTGTGATCTTGGGAGGTTCTCCCCTCATGTTGGGTGCATCAGGGCCAGTACTGCAGTTAACTCCGAGGCAATGCAATTTGAATTTAGTCCTGAAAGAGTTATGAAATGATGGTAACTCCGAGGTCAGCAATGTAGAATAAAGAGGATTTATTGAGAGTTACAGAAAACAAGTCGATACGTGAAGCCTGGGTCGTAACTGTCACCCATGGAATCCGGAACCCAGAAGTGTTCCTGATTCCAGGTATGACACGACAACACCACACATTCCCCTTCGTAAAGAGAAATAAAGCAACTTAAAGCAATAGATAAAGAACAAGAACAAATAAACAAAATACAATATGAATTCTGAAAAGAAAAAACATAGGCATGAATAACAAGAGAACAAATTGCATAATACACAAATCAGATCACCTATAAAGTTGATAGTCTTTAGACCACACAGGAACATGACATTTCCTCTGTGCTCGTTGGACAGGAACAGAGTCATCAGAAGAACAGGAAGACTTGCTTTCAGGAACACTGTGAAGGGTTGTAGAACCAGAGAATTTCCTCCAATTGCTAGCACTATTGGAAGACTTTAAGCAGGACAGAATTCCAGACTCTGGGGACACTTCCTTAGGCCACAGCCACCTAGGAACCTTTACCACTTTAGACAAACTCCACGCGTTACCATCAGAAAGCTCAACAACCTGTCTTCCAACACGCGTGACCATCAAAGGACCAGAATACCGTGACTCCCCAGACTTGACAAATCTACACTTCTTAACACGGACCCAATCATTGACACAGAACTGGGAAGAATCACTACACAGAGCACGATCAACCTCAACGGCCCTTCCTGTACCAAGCATTCTCATCCAAGGTTGACTCATGTTGGAGCCACTCCTCCTCCCTCTCATCTTCTCAAAAGGAGACAGATCACCCATACTCCTAGGTGTGTTCCTGTAACACCACAGGACTTCACTAATGGTCTGTTTACAATCTCTACCATTCAGCAAGGCTAATTGAAGGCCCTCCTTAAACACCCTGATCCACCTCTCAACAATACCATTACTTTTGGGATAATAAACCGACACACGTTTATGTCTAATACCATGACGCTCCAAAAACTCCTTCATCTCATGGGATACAAATTGCACACCATTGTCAGTTGTAATAGACTCTGGAAAACTCTCCCTTTCAAACACTTCATTTAAAAACTTGATCACCACACTAGATGTTATGTTAGAAACCATTTTTACCACAGGCCACTGAGACAACTGATCTATCAAGATTATTGCATACTTCACACTCTTGTTAAACGACAAAGGACCAGCAATATCCAATGATACACTTTCCCAAACCCGTGAAGGTCTAGAAATGGGAAATTGTTCATATGCAATTTGCTTTTGAGACTTATCACTCAAACAGCAATCCATACAGTCTCTGACATGCCGTTCTATGCATTTATCCATCCCTGGCCACCAGAATTCACTTCTAATCCTCCTTTTCATAGATGTCATTCCAGGATGCCCCTCATGAGCCATTTCTAAAATCTTAGGTTGCAATTCACGAGGCACCACCAATTGCAGACCCCTAAACAATACTCCTTCAACCACAGACAACTCTTGAGCAACGTGAAAGAAAGGAAGAATATCATCAGACAACAAAACTTTGCATGGCCACTGGGTTTTTACAAAATTACAAACATCACTAAAAACAGAGTCACCACAACATGCCAATTTCCATGCATCCTCATCAACACAACCTTTGGAAATTTCACAAATTGACACAACATTATCATCATCCTTGTCTTCTTCAACAATATTGTCATCAGGCACAGGCAATCTAGATAAGCAGTCAGCTAACACATTCCTAACACCAGGAATATACTCCACTTTAAAATGAAAATCCTGAAGCTTGTATTGCCATCTAGCAATCCTTGAAGTCGCTTTCCCACAACCTTTCGTAGTAAATACATCCACTAAAGGACGATGGTCAGACCAGAGTTTAAAAACCGTACCATACACATACTTGCGGAAATACTCTATACCCCACCAGCAAGCAAGAGCTTCCTTTTCTAAAGTAGAATATTTGCACTCAGCATCCCTTAAAGGTCTTGATGCAAATCCAATTGTTACCATTTGACCCTTTTGACGCTGCATTAAAACTGCACCAATACCCACATTACTTGCATCAGTGATGATAAATGAACAATGTGCAGTATTAAACGTTGCCAAAGCAGGTGCAGATGCAATGTTTTGCTTCAACAACATGAACTCTTTTTTGCAATTTTCATCCCAAAGAAATTGAACATTTTTTTTCATCAAATTCCTCATGCTTGCAGTTTTATCAGAGAACAGGGGAATGAATTTGGAGTAATATTCGGCAAGCCCCAAGAAAGACCTGAGCTGATCTTTATTCACAGGGTCTGGAGCTAATTCAATGGTCTTGACTAAATTTATTTTCGGGGAAATGCCCTCCTTACTAATAGTATGTCCCAAATAGTCAACAGAAGACACACCAAATTTACATTTTTCTTTTGTGAGTGTAAGACCACTATCTTGCACACACATAATACCTTATACAGAATTTCAGAATGATCAGATGGATTAGATGCAAAGATCAAAATGTCGTCCTGGAAGTACAAGACATTATCAAAATCCTTAAAAAGGTTGTGCATCACTCTTTGAAAGACAGAAGATGCTGATATTAGACCAAAAGGCATCCTTTTGTACCTGAAAGCACCTTCTGAAGTGATGAAAGACGTCAAATGCTTACTGTCCTTGTGTAACGCTATCTGGTGGTAAGCATTAGACAGGTCTAATGTAGAAAAAATGGATGCCCCCTTCAATTTTGTGAACATTTCATTAATATTAGGCAACGGATGCCTATCCACCCATACGTTCCCGTTTAAATCTCTCAAATCCACACAAAGTCTCACTTTGCCGTTGGGCTTGTGAGCGACAACGACTGGGGACAACCAAATAGAAGATTCTATCTCCTCAATGACATCTAAATCACATAACCGTTTGAGTTCAGACTTTACAGCATCTCTTAAATGTAAAGGGACATTCCTAACTTTATGGACTTTTGGTACAGCATCTTCCCTAAGAATGATTTTATGTTCAAAATTTTTTAAGAGACCTAATGCAGATGTAGAAAAAACAGAAGGAAACTTCTTTTCACACTCAGAACCAAGATCAGACTCTACATTCATGACCAGGTCTGAATAACCAAGCACTTGTTCAGGATGATTAGGATCCAATCTTATCATTAAGTCCCTCTGTTGAGGCCATCCCAATAAACAAGATCCATCTTTTGCCACATAAACCTTGGAATTGATGGTTTTACCCTTGAAACTTAGGGATGTTGTAAAAAAAACAAGAATTTCAATGGGTTTCTTCCCATATCCAAGTAACTTTATGTCTGGAGGAGATCATTTTAAACCGGGAAACTCTTTTACCCATTCCTCGCCAATGAGAGTACGTTTTGCTCCAGAGTCTGCCATAAGACTGATATCCTTCCCCCCAATATCCACAGTGCAATATGGGGAATCTTTATCACACGCATTAACTTCATACACTGCAAAAAGAAATTCTTCTTCTAAGTAATCGTCATCAATTTCATTAACATGCTCATCAGAACTTCTTTTTTGAACAAAACCCTTACTTTTAAACTTGTTCTTATTTTTACACATTTTACTAAAATGTCCTTTCAATCTGCAATATCTGCACACTTGTCCAATTGCTGGACATTTTCTGTCATTCGCTAGGTGATCCGGACTACCACATTTGAAGCATGCATATTCTCTCCTCTCTTGGAATGGTTGGTTTCTGTTTCTAATTGAAGTTCTTTCCTCAAAATTAGATTTTTTTACAATATTGACTTCAGCAATATTTCTTTCCGCAAGTTCTTTCACACCCAGTTTTATGTTCTCAAAACGATGAGCAATATCTAACGCTTTGTCTAAAGTCAGATCCTCAGTGTCCAAAAGTTTTCCTTGAAGCTTGACATCAGCAACTTTGTGGACCATTTGATCACACAACATTTGATCATGAAAGGTTGAATAATTGCACTTAGATGCTAAAATTCTCAAGTCATTCATAAATGAGTCAATAGATTCACTTGGTAATTGACCTCTACTCAAGATTTTATGACGGGCAACCACAACGTTAACTTTCTTTATATATTGTTTATCCAACTGTTTGATCGCTTCCTCGAAAACATCTATCCCTTCTTCAAAAGATGTTACACTGCTTGAACTCAAAGGTAAATGACTTAAAACATGTCTTCCTTCAGCACCTAAACAGTGTTTTAAAATATCTAGTTTCCGTTTATCGGTGTAGTCATCTCCACCAATAGCTTCAATGTAAGCATAAAAACTTTCTTTCCATCTTTTCCATTCAAGAATTGGTTTACCTGGACTTGGTAGAAAAGGAGGTGGAGCTGAAAAATTTTCCATCTTGATCAAGCAAAAACCTAAAATAAATTAGTAGGTGAATTTTGTTGAGAACAAATGTAGTGTTCTTTATTGAATTGTAGCCCTAGGGTCGTTTTTAAAGTTATAAGGCAATGTCAAACTGTCTAGCAGTGTTAATACCAAATACGATACTTCTTATCGATAGATGAAAGGTTTAACACGTGATGTTATCACATTCTCATTGGATTTCATTAAATCCTATCCCAAAAGATGGCCGCCATGCGTCAAAATGCGTGATAACACGTCGTGACGTCACGCGCATGCGCACAGGCTTGTCATGGAACCACAAGACTCGCGTAGTTTCCAAGCACCAACATGCGATTCCGGAAAATGCTTAAAATTAAAAATATCAGTCACAGATAGGCACAAAACTGTGGCGATTTCACCTGTTCGATTCTGCTACGGTCTGTGACACAGCGCCGACACCTTCCATGGACAGTTTGTGATCCTCCGCATACAACGAAAAACAACGATGCAGGTAGGGACTCCAGGCTTTTTAAAAAGTTCTTGCCCAATCGTCGCCAGTGAAATGATGGTAACTCCGAAGTCAGCAATGTAGAATAAAAAGGATTTATTGAGAGTTACAGAAAACAAGTCGATACGTGAAACCTGGGTCGTAACTGTCACCCATGGAATCCGGAACCCAGCAGTGTTCCTGATTCCAGGTATGACACGACAACACCACAAGTTACTTATTTAGTTTTGGCTCATTCCTGTCTCATATCAGACACCAATTCACACAGTGATATCGAGAGATTTGTGGCAGGGTAGGATGGGGTGATAAAGCATATATATTATTGTATTGTATTGTATTGTATTTATTATTTGTAACGCGCAACTGTCACCCTACGGGTATCCTGGCGCCCAACAGGAAGTAGTCAGATAGATAACCTTGTTCAATTCTTCTTGTAAGTGAACATCCACAAACAAGCATTTGCAATGCAATGCAATAGGTCTCGCATTGGGAAAGTTTGAGCTATTGGCATGTAAATGACAATTTTTTTTATTTATGTGTTGATTTTGAAAATAGTTAAATTAATAGCTTCGCAAATGTGACACCTATAGCATTTGTAATGCAATGTGTGAACACCAAGATAAGAAGTTTTAAGATTGCTGTCTTCCTAACGGGCAACCAGTGCAGGAACTGTAGCAGGGGACGGGACGGGGTACGTCTGGGCTTATTCAGAGCCATTCTTGCGGCAGTATTTTGCAATATCTGGAGCCTATAGAAAAGTTCTTCATGGAACGTTTAGTTTTGCACCATATACTTATGGGTGTTGACACTATCATTGACTAGCATTGAACTTTATGTTATTTACCTTGTACCTATGTATATAAGACACTTACCTTGTAAAGTGCTCTGATACCCGCGAGGGTCTTGTTCGCGCTATATAAAACTTTCAAAATAAATAAATACATAAATGTAGTGATACAGTTGCTAATATCATCCAAACTCATAGTTAACTTTAACATGTATCTAAACAGTTCACACTGAATGGAAAGCCAACCACTCCTGCCAATAAGATGTGAAGTTCATTGGAGAGTTTCTCAGCAGCATATTTAAGTTCCTGGCATTGGAACTTCTCCAGAGTAGAATCTCTGGTCTCACAAAGGCACACATTTTCAGTCGCACTTATTGGCGAGATCCATTACTCTGCAGCAAGGCAACATTTTCAATAAAAATGGAAGTTAAGACACAATTCCATCTCTATCTATCTTGTCTATGCTTACTCTCCTCTTTCTCTTCTTCTTTTACCAGGCAGCTTCCATGGCTGTCTCTTGTGTGCCCTTTAGTTTCCACAATCTCATGTTTCCGGCTGTTTTACCTCCCACTGTGTGATAGCCGCTCCTCGCCGGGTGACCATGTGAGGGGAGCCAATATAGTGTGACACAGGCTGGTATCATGTGAGTTGGCAGGTCTTCCGCCTCTCTGCACCTTTACTCTGTCCACCTGCTCATAACTGGTGTCTGGAAGGGGGCACAAACAGTTCACACTGTCATTTAAAAAAGATTTGTCGAATAGTCACACCTCCCAGACAGCATGAGAGCATCCAAGAAGAAATGAGAGTGATAGCTCGGTGGGTTGGGAATATGAAGCAGAAAGTGGAAACCTTTCATGCACATCTCAACCTTTCATCCTTCCAAGGTTGTTGAAAGGAGTGTCACATAGCCAGTTGGATTTCAGTAACTTCAGCCTCAAGAGTCAATCCCCTTTGTTGGATGGGCAATACATTACTATGTTGTGTGCTCACAAAAGGATATTCACAAAATCTCTACTGAGTAAAACAAGCGCTCAGGAAATACAGTGGGAAAATATGTTCATTGTGCAGATATGTTCACCAAGCACCAAGGTCTCTCGGATCCTTTCTTCGCACAGAAGGTTGAAGGTCCCAAGACAGTAGCCGGCGCTTGGGAAAAACAAAATCTAAAAGAAAGTTTACATTCCAGCAACAGGATTGAGCCCTTTTCACTGCTCTTGGGAAGTTTAAAGTATGCGACATTCTATTAAGATAGATAAGTGGTCGTAGGTTACTGAGATGTTTCTACTACTACCCCGGCCCTAGAGGCCTTTCAATTCTGGAAATGAGGGGTGTTTCCCTGTACAGAGACACAGCTTTCTAGAGATGAAGGCTAGTTTGGAAGTAAGAGTCTGTCTCAGTACTTTCTGCCTCACAAAGGCAGTGACATGTGATAGGATGCATTCCAGCTGCAGCCTCTGCTTCACCAAGCACCCCTGACGTTTCAACTCCAGCACTCTGTGCTTCTTGAGTTAGCAGCATGCAAGACGCATGCCTGCTTCAATCCAGGGCCACTTAAATCATGCAATTGTGCTGCGATTTTCGCACAATTATAGATTTGCCGCATTTGCCACATAATCTGTCATCTGTCACCGATTTAAAAAAAAATTGTTTTTAGCTCAAAGGATTCAATTTTTTTTTTAAATGCAGTCACAAGAGTCACCTTGTGCTGGAAGGCCCTCTGCATGACTGGACTTGTCATCTTTCTGTTTTCTGTTGCTATACTTGAGTGTTAAACTGATACTAACGAGGTGCAATCAAAGCCCATACAGTGTTACCAAGTTAAACAAGGATGGCGAGGGTGAGATAAGGAGATGTGTGTGGGGGTGGACGAAAGGCACGAGCAGAATCTAGACTGGGCAGCCCTGGTATTAATCAACCCTGGCATTGGACAGCACCGGATAGTGGGCACCCAAGCACTGCAATCATTACAAAGATCTCCCATGCACCACTGCAGGGACTCAGGAACCCTCCCACCCTCCTGGGAGCGGCAATGCCACAGGCCATGGATTCTGTAGTTTTTGGGTCTAGCCCACTGTCGGTAAGCGTCTCAATTACATTGTGCCTTTGTTCACAACATACATCGCAGGCATTACCATTGGCGCTGCAGACCTGGCATTTTGCGGATCACGTTTACTTAAAAGGAGGCAGGGGGGTTGTTTAGCATTCTTAATTTCCTGCTTTCAGAACTTTTGTTTCCGAGCAACAGGACTACTATTTTGAAGGAACGTTTTCCCTACATTTAATCTGCACATTTGCAACAGTAGATACAGTACAGCTTACAGGTTAGCACGGCCAGGTAAACACTTGTTGAAGTCTCAAGTAGGTGGGCCATTACATTTAATCATAAAAAAAAGGCAAGATGAACATCTCCCATGGTTTGAGGCTGTCTGAGCCTGTTCTGGGTTTCTACCATCAAGTACCTTGGGAGCAGTCTCATTATTAGGGCACTACAAGTACCAGAATGCTTTGTGTTACATAAAAACACGCCTGCATGTATTCCTTATGACAGGGCGTTGCTCGATCTCTAGGACATTCTAAGATCAGACTGGCTCAGCGTACTCCTTACTGGAGATGGGGGGTGAGGTTTCGTTAACAGGTACCCACAAAACGCACACAATTACGTTAGGTTTTTAAAACCAACGGCATCCCCATCAAAACCAGCCCTCAAATACGAGGAATATATCATAATTCACTGTTATGTACAGATCGAAGTCAGTTCATCATGTGGATATTAAGAGTTTCGTTTTCGTAACGCCGGGTATCATCATGCACGGTAGAGAGGCACATGGAGCACCACAGGCCACCTTTGGACACCCCAGGCTTAAAGCTACGTGAATTGTCATCAGCAGCAGTATTTCCAACAATGTCGTACATACACCTCAGACTGAAAGCCAAGGCGGATTCACTCTGGAAGAAACAAATTACACTTCTCAGCAACAAGCGCCAAATCTACAGCGCTATCGGAGCAGCTGAAGTGGGGCCCCGGAGAGGGGGGCAAAGGGAGCGGAGATAAAGTCGCCGATGTAGGCACAGGAATAAATCCATGAAGCTTCCGAGGATCTATCCACAGATCTGCCTCAGGGCTCTTTACCTACCAAGCCCCCTCTGCCTCTATATCGCACTCTTTATACGTTCGTGCATTCTCCTTTGTAACGGGGTTTCGTCTCTCTAATTCCGTCTCTCGGCTCTGCTTTTCCCACCTCTCCCGGTCTCGAGAGAGTCTGTCGAGTTAAAATAAGAGACGGTCTCCAACATTGAGAGCCGGCGATACCCCCCAAAAACCATCAGCACAAAATATGCAGCAGGCCCCTCTTGCAACCACCCCCTCAAATTATGCCCTATCTAAACCAGAGCGATCCCTGCATGAGAGACAAAAAAGACGTCCTGTACCAAATCACTTCCTTGCAAAATAAGGCTTGACGAGAGGAAAAAATTAAATCAACAATGAAAATCACTAACAGGAGCTGCGGCTGTACACGGCAGAAAACAGCCAAACGGGTTGGTTTGTTTTGTTTAGCAAAAAATATACATTACCAGACAGATGACTCGTCCAACCTCAACAAAAAACAAGCTGAGGATCGCCGGGCGCGAAACTGAAAGGGCGGTTTGAGCGCCCGAGACGCCGCCGCCGTGAGCATGCACATCGGCTGTCCTGGCGCAAGCTGAGGATCGCAGGAGAAGACACGCCGAGCTCCGAGTCTGAATTGGAGCCTGCTGCCGAGACTGACCCGCTGCGGAGGGAGAGGGTCACGCGGAAAGAGCCCGGTGAGTGGAGGGGGGGGGAGAGGGATGTGTGTGTGTGTGGGTGTGTGTGTGTGTGTGTGTGTGTGTGCACTGGGGCGTCTGTGTGTGTGTGTGAACAGCATGCCGGAATCGGAGCGCGTGTTCGTGCAGGCAACCTGATCCGATTCCGGCATGCTGCGCGTGCCCATCTCTTGTCTCCCTTTTGACTCTATGTAAGCAGAGCCGACAGCAATAGGTCTCGTGCTGCAACAGGGCTTTCGCCCTGTATCGCAGGTGCGAGACCTAAAAATGACATTTCAAAACGTCCCTCACACAATCATGGTGCTGATGATGGTGGAAAGCTACAGATGGTACTGTTTATATATTTACCTACATCAATATCAGCCTCTTGAGTACAATTAATGCCTAATTTGCCTGATGCCTAATTACATTTTTGTAATTGTGTATTAATATTTAGTCGATACACTGTGAAAAACCAAAGCAGGTACACTGTGAAAAAACAGTGTAAGTAGTGACTGATTTTTTAATGCAGTGAATTTGTTAAAAACCTTGAACAATCTATGCAAATGACCGATAGGTGTATTTAAAATGACTTCTAGTTCTGAGAAATTGTTATCTTTCTGGTTTCATCTATCAGTGTGGTTCCTACTTTACCAGGATATTGCTAGCATGTAGAATTCCCAAAATAGGAATTATAAAATAATGAGTTCTAAAGAGCAAACATAATGGTACAATGATTTTTTTCATTCTCTAAGTGTTTTAATAAGTTGGCAATGAGAAATGTTAGCAAAACCAATCTTTCAGTTATGCTATTTTTTTAATGTAAAACCACACACCTTCTTGAGCAGCACATTTTTTGAATGTTCAGTTCTTCAGCTCACTCGTGGGTGCATCAAAGTCCCCGCATGCATTTTCAATGACCAAGATCTGAATCAAAAAGAATGTAAATATGAGCTGTAATATCATTGTGGAATACAATTATGAAGGGTTAGGTGTCTAGTATTCTAACCCCCTACAAATTGGATTAGCACTTGAGATGGGCCTCTTAGCAGAAAGTTAAAGAGGAGGTGTTTTTTCAAAATCTAGCCTTCCTCCCAGAAATGATGACTTCCATCCCATCCTAATATCATTCAAAGTGGCTCATTCATTATTTGAAGCCATTTTGCGGGTAAGCAGGATGACAAATTTACGAAAATGTGTTTGACACAGGCATAATATTGTAATAGAATTCAGTGCAAGATGTCAATCAAGAGCTTCAGGTCTCTTTACAAGAAATTATCGATAAAGAAAAACACTTATGCAAACTAATGTCGGGCAGAATGGAGAGTAGAAACACTCTAGATTAACACAATGAGCTATTTGACCTTCAAAGTTATTAGCACCATCAAAAGGTAATCAGGAGTTTATTTACAAGAAATTCTTATTGAAGGAAAGTGGATTATTAGTAGGTGGAGGTATTTACCTTCAGGTAATAACTATACCACAATCACTAATAGGCCCAGTCAAGTCTCACTAAATCAGACCCTACCCAACCCTTTGCAGATGAGCAGTCAGGCTTAAGATACGAGACAAATATGTGTAAAGCATTTAATATCACCAAAACAATAAGTAGTAAATGACACAATACAATTCAAATCTGACACCAATGTATAAACATGAAAAATGAAATGTTATACAGGCATATGCATCAAAGTAAATACCAGGAGCAAATGGGCAGATTCTCAGAATCTGCCCCTTTGCTCCTGGTATTTTTGCATTTGGGATGCATCATCCCAAATGCAAAAATCGCAATTTAAGGAATCTTTAAATTGAGATTCCTTAAATTGCAATTGCATTTAAGGAATCCCAAATTGAGATTCCTTAAATGCAATGCATGAAAGTCAAAAAAATAGCGAATTCGCTAATAGGGGAAGCAAATTACCATGAAGTTGGACTTCATGGTAATTTGCTAAAACTTTAAAAAAAGCACTTTTGGGCATGTGTGTGCACAACATATGTGCATAGAACAATTTCAGGGGTGCAACAGGGTGTCATTTTGACACCCTTTCACCTTTGAAATTGCATGAGCAATTTGCGAGTACCTACTGGTACTCGCAAATTGCTCATGAAATCTCCAGTACATTCCTATGGGCCTGTAGGCCCATAGGAATGAGTGGGACAGCATTCCTTCATTGCGACCAGCAATTTGCGAGTAGCAATTAAGGAATGTTTAGGAAGCGCTATTTTAATAGCGATTCCTACATGCATAGGCTTTTGCTATTTCTAAATAGCGATTCCCTAAAAATCGCTATTTAGGAATAGCAAAAGGCTAGGTTGATGCATCTGCCAGTTTATCTTTAAAACCACACAAAAGAACAAACATCCAACGTAGGAAACTGGACGTTTGAATTTTTTAAAGATAATATCAATAATGATGCATTCTAGCACCAAAAAGACTAAAGTGCTGCTCATGGCCATCTGGTCACACTGGACACAATCAAAGTTTTAGGCCAACAGAGATGAAGCGCGGGTCGGACAGTCTGAGTGTTAGATCCTGGTGGAAAGTTTTCCTTTGGATTAAGGGCCTGATTCAGATCTTGGCGGTGCCTCTATGATCTCGCTGCTGCAGCGGTCCCAAGTATTCCATTGAGATGATGGCGGTCCACCCACTGTATTTAGATGTTGCAGCAATAGATTGGTTCCTGCCATGGTCTTCTATGCTGGGTAAAAGTACTCCATCTCTGTAGGCTGGCAGGCTTGCACCAAACCAATTTAGATGTTCCCATTGTTATGCGGTGCCCTGGAAGCAAAGTCCTCACATAGTGTGTCCCTCCTGTTGTGGAGGCAGCTAAGAACATACTTACATCATAATTGGGATGACCTTGGGGGGGCTTCCTCTGACAGCTGCTTCTTCCTCTGATGCCGTTGTTGCATGAAAAACATTCTGGTAGAGAAGGCAGGGCTGCAACTTTCTTCCCTTCAAGGACCCATATGACATATAAATTGATCAGGTGGAACACCATACTGGTGGGTGGGAAGACTGCCTGAAAAGTGCCAGAGGGAAGAGTTCTGCCAAAATCTATATCAGGTCTTAGTCCTTTATATTTCAGTGCTTTTCTCTTATTGACAGGCTTGGCAAAGGATCCTTGGCCTTCTCGGATCCGAAGTTCTATTAGAAGACGGTGGTCTGCTGCAGTGCGATGACTCAGTGAATGGTTGGAAGTCTATGTTCTCAATGACGACGTTTGCTTAAAGTTCCTAAACTTAATTCTTTTGGGGGAAATTAAGGGTCTAGTGGCACCAGCAAAGGCTTAAACAGTCTGGATTGCTTCTTAGTGACTTTGATTCAATTTCCCACAATGCACCTGCACAGTCAATGGAATTATCCATTTGCAACTGGTCAGCTGAGGTGAGCCTCTCTTTGACTTGGCAGGAGACTTGTTCCAGCTGTGCTGTACCTGTTCCTGATCATGGAGTCCACTCCGTTTCATTGGAGCCTGACACAGCCCTTTCTTTGTGGATCCTTGTGCAACAGATGAGATCTTTCTGGGAGTGAGCCTTCTATTGTGCCATTCAAGGGTCCAGCATGGCAGTCCTCCTTCTGAAGTTCCAGTTAGTGTTCTGAGGAGCTTCTGCAGCACTCCCATATATATTCTCTATTCTGGACTGGCAATTGGGGAAACAACCTAACCGATAACGGTTAAGCTATCTCCCACTGCTATGACCTCTTCCTGGAATGTACTGGTCACCAAAAATTAAAATGGAGAAAATCTATCCTTGGTGTTTGTGTCTGTGTATCCAAACACAAAGGTGTGGCTAACAACTGACTACACTGCCATTCCAGACCCTCATCCAATCTAATTATTGGGCTCCTATCTGGCTGGGGATCCAGGAAGTGGGAGTTTTCCTGGGTCCTAGGACATCTGTTCTCTGGTCTCCAGGAAACAACTCACGTGCTACCAAATGGATGTATTGTTTCAACCCCAGGCATCTTCACACCTACTCAGGGAGTAGCTTGATTCAGGCTGTCAAAGGGTGGCCAATCAGAAGAGGCTGCTACAGGGCTGCTTTAGGTAACTTTAGGATAGTAGGTTCTTAATCTGGTTTCCTGTAATAGTTACCTTAAATCTAACTTTGGCAAGTTGTTTTAATGATTTAATGTGACCATTAATTTGATGATTTGAGGGATATTGTTAGCTCACCCCAAAGCAAAGATAGACGTTATTAAGTTCAGCAAAACCTTCCTTATGTTAGCCTATGCGGCCAGCAGTGCTACAACAGGGAAAAATGACTCTGGCGTTTATTCCTTACTAGGGCATATACACCATCGATTATATTGTGCCTGCTTTTTATAACTATGCGCCATGCCCTTGGTGAGCCCTTAGGGGTGACATAAATAATCAAAAAGTATTTATGGTGTTTTAATTTCATAGTCGAATTCGGACATAGTTTTATTTTGAAAAAAACATAGAAGGCAGACTTGGCTTTAAAATTACACCAGACGTGCACGCTTTAGTACATTAAATCCACTTGGGGGTGTCTAAACCTACATGGTCAACAATATACTAGGGACTTACAGGCAGGTTGCCTGCCAATTAAAATTATACCAATTGCCATATATATTTAGAGGATAGAGCACTGTCCCTGGGCCTGGATAGCAGAGCGCAGAACACTTTCAGAGTCAGTAACCCCCAGCATCAGTCAATAAATTGTAGTGATCAGGGATAGAAGGATGACTTTATAACAGTCAGCTACATCTGTTAATACTGATTTCATTAATTTTTTTTAAAACTGTTCTCAAACAATGTTTTCAAGAATCTTGTTTGTACTAAGAATGCCAGTGATGCTTCTGCAGTTTCTGAACCAAGAATTGAACTGTTCTAAGGGAGAGAAACATGACTACGTGTTTCAATGGACCTGGTGCACACTCTAGCAGAGCAAAATTATGAACAGGTGTAAAACGTGTAGCTGAATGAGCATACAGACAGAGATTAGTTAAAGCCAGGCAAATAACCCTAATGTTAATCTGTTGCTGTGAGCCACAGTAGGACGAACAAACTATGCCCATTTAGTTGGTGATCAAAAAAGCTTTGTTGGAGAAGGAGCATTTAAGATGTAAGGAAAAGGGTATACATTGTCCTGAAAGCTGTGGAAAGAACCTTTTCCACCATCTGAAAAATTGAAATGCAATCAGGTTAGGCAAACATCTAGATGCCTCTCATGATAGTATTTATTTTGTTCTTGAAGCTCTTAATATGTAAATGTAAATGTAGGTATACTTATATAGCGCAACCTGTCACCACAAAGGGCATCCTGGCGCTTGCCTAGGGAACTCGTCCTGGTATTCCCCTGTGAGGAGCCCCGACAGGGTGTCCACAGGGTGAAAGTCAGGCATCCCGCCGCGAGGGGCCGTTGTGGAGATTAAGCAAGCTATTGCCCAGAGTCGCAGAGTGTGAACCCGTGAGTCGAGGAGGCACCGGGACGAGAATTATCGAGTCTGTGGAATTTTTAGCCCAAGACCCGCCGGGGCGGGGAATTGAACCCTGGTCCAGGACCGATCTCAGATTCCGGGTCTGCCGCCTCTAACCCCTGAGCCACACTTCTCCACAATATATTGTAAAAGAAAAGATTTAGGCACTTTGGTACAAAAGAACCTAACGTAAACTGAATGTGTTGTGAGCATTTGAGATTTGAATTTGGCATAACTCACTTTTGACATTTGTTCAGTATGAAAAAATATATTCTGTTTTCCCTGTTAAACCTTTGGACTATATGAGTTCAATTATAACTGAGACAAGTTGTTGAAGTCCCTCATTTTAACAATGATGTGTTTTATAAATCATATAAATGAATATGTTTTAATTATTACAATTATTAGATATTATATGTATTTTAAATGTGAAATTATTAATAGATTTTATATCTTTTTTGAAACAGGTTTTTTAAAATTACAAGCCTTTTTATGAATGTGAGAATTTGAAATGACTAGCGTCAAATGTACATGTTTTATTATACATATATTTTGAAAATGTATTACATTTTTCCGAAAGGTAATTTACTTTTCAAAAAGTTACAATAATGTAAATTACAATTATTAAACTTATCTACTTAATGTCGATATTTTGGTCCATATTAGTTTTGGAGTCAATATTCTTACACTTTACATGTTTTGTATGTAAAGTTGATAGCTTGACCTTTGATATGTTTCCTGTGATAACTTTTTTGCACTATAGTTTTACTTTGAATGTCCTGTTCGAATTAACATTTTCTCAAAAGGCTCTTGTATAATTGATGTCAAACCTGAGAGGAACATTCTAGCCTGTAGACATGTTGTAAACTTTAGAGATAAATCAAAATGGTATGGCAGGACCGTTCACGTCTACTCACTTGACTTCTTTCTATTATCTGTATAACACAAGTGGTTTTTGGGCAGTCATTAGGACTATGCTCTTTTTGTACCCTGCACTCACTGTACTAATTAATGTGTTTTATCTACTAGCTAGATGTATGCAAAGATGTTTAAAATAATGACTACACTAGTTTCACCCTGCATCTGGATGCAGACCTGTGAAAGTCATAATAATGAAAATAAATATTTTTTTTAAACAATCATTGGGCCTGATTCACAAAGGTAAACTTACCCTTTTGTGTAAGTTTATGTTTTTTTCACAAAGGTATTTTATGAGTAGTACCTTCATGACAGCGGAGTCTTGGCACATAAAAATATAGGAATGTCTTATCTTTATATGTGTATAGACTCCACAGTCGTAAAGCTACTACTAGTAAAATAACTTTGCTAATAGTAAACAATCTTAAACTAACACCATAGTTTAAGTTTACCTTTGTGAATCAGGCCCACAATATCTGCCCCTCAATTGAATACATGGGTCCAGCTTTAATCAGGGCTTGCTTGCTTTTCTGTCACACACTGCAATGCAAGTCCTTAAATCAGAGTTACTATGCCACACAGAGATACAATGTCATGTCATGTATGTGTGTGGCATAGTAAATCTAGAGTACTGCAAGACAGCACACGTTGATACCTTCTATTACTCTGCACTGGGAAATTGTATGATAGGTAGAATTCCCATGCATCTACCTATAGATTTTGGCACTTTTCCATATTTACATATATTAGTAAACCTGGGAAAGCATCAATATAGTACCCCTTCCAGGCGATGTGTAACAAGGAGAAATGTCTTTATTTCTGCTTGTTACCTTTTCTTTCTATGTGTGCTGCACTGTCAAGTCTTTCAATGAAGCACTTACGGAGACAGCGTTGTGTATGTATCTGGATCAGTAACTGGCCATGCCAAGAAATGAGCGCACTATGAAAATCTCTTTTGAGGGTAAGCATTTGACAACTATTGCCCTTTAGCAGTATGGGGTGTCATACCCCCATCAGAAAAGATATGGACAAAGAATTGTCTGCATTCAAAGTAAAATCTGCATCAGCAAGTAAATGACATACTGGAGTGCTAGCTTTATCACACTCTTTCAGTGTAGCTCCGAAAACCATATTTGTCATCAATATAATTGATCGCATTTGTGACAGGTTGTATGATAAGTCCAATGACGTCTTGAAAAAGGTCTGCAGCCGATGACACACCAAAATGTAGTTTTTTGTATCAAGAGCACACTTTCTAAGGTAAACATTGACATGGCACAAACATTTTCTTCACGTTCACTTCATATCGACACAGAAGAACTGTTTGACAATGATTTAGATTTTATTTTGGTGTTGATTTGCCTCAACTGATGTTACTACTTAGCCTTGTGGGTGTGTGTTGAAAGTTGCTTCTAGAACTTTTGGGGGGCCATTTTGTATTCAAGCCATGGTGCACTTGCTTTTCCGTCTTTGAAAAACGGCGCCGGGAACCACAGGAGGGGGAACGAATCTAACCAGGTGTACCCGCCTGTTAACCTGATTTCGAGCGTTACAGCTTCAATCTCTTCTCCTCCCGGTCATGGCCTCCTTATGACCCTATTAAGGAACCATCCAACTACGCTTTTAAAACGCATTATCCATACTTGTTGCCACATCACTACTTCCGGCTTTTCTCTCAAAAGGCCCTGAAGATTCGCAGTCCGTTTCCCTGCGATGAAACACGTGTTGGCCAGAACAAGAGGAACAATAAACTGTTTTCTATAACAAGGATTCTACTTCATTGAAATTTCTGTCTTGATACAACGCTATCTATTGACTTTGAAACACTATTGATGTGCGCATTTCACTATTGTTACCACAACTAGGACTCACTGTGATTTTATGATATTTTCCTAGAGCAGGGGCTTTCGTTGTTTTTGTGCATTACAGAATGGTTCTCCTTCCCACAGCATGTATCTATTTGCCCTATGGCAGGACATTTACCTTTGTGTGGAAATAAAAATTCCATCCAGAAACACAACTTCTGTCTACTTGTACACATCACTTTGTGTCCTTCAGACTTTTGTTTTGGCTTACTTTTCACACTCATGACTGATTCACTCTGGGTAACTCTGGCCTCCATGCCAGCAGCTCATCGATCAGCACGCTCTTCCGCTCTGGCAACCATTAACACTCTCTCCAGACTAAGCGATTATCAAAGCATTTGTTGTCTAAATGAATCTTCAATCATTCATTAACCACATCGCTGCTGTGCATTTTCCCCTCCTGTGCTGAAATTCATTGAATTCTATGGTTTCATGACGAGCTCAGCTCGTCATCAGCACAGCTCCACTGTGCCTCATGATGAGCTCAGCTCGTCATGAGCATGGAAGGGGTTAATACCTCTGAGAGGCATAGAGTCTTCAAATTAAAGTCATTGAACTTATAGTGTTTGATGAGTGTGGATAGCCTCTCCACAATTTCATTGATGGTTTTACCAACTTTCTGGCATTCTTGACCAAAAATGTGTATTTCATAATAAACATTTGGCAGTGGATTAAACGTATGTGGCTACTTGGTCAGTTGTATGACTTATTTTACACCATACACAGCAAGTTTGTTTTAGATATTTGATACATTTTTATCAATTTCTACAAATGCGTCAATTAAATCATCAGATGTCTCTTTCCATGCAGTCCATGTGTTTGCAGTATTTTGCATGTTAGTGGTATCGAAAGATGGTGGTGGTTTCAGGAAGGCAACCTTGTTGTAGACCAGTGTGGAACGTACTGATGTGTTAAGTAGCATTCTTTTTTAAGCTGTTTGAGGACTTGCAACATGCTTACTTCAGTATAATTTTTGTTATCTGGAAAAGTGAGTTTCTTCTTGCTCTTCATCAGAAAAACAACATTTCACTATTATGAACACCTTTATTGACTTGTATATGGCTTACAGAGTGTTCTGAACCTCACTCAATGGCTTTGATGGCATGCCACATCGGATATGTACAGCTCAGTAAGCATAGCTCTGGGTACTTCTCCTTGAGCCACTTCACTAAATACTATGGTATGATGACTCTATTTAATGGGTTCAGCAAATTGAATATTTCTTCCCTTCTAAATATCAGTTTGCATTTTCCAACACTTGTTTGATCCTCTACTTGCTGTTTTTCTGTTCACAACATAATTTTGCAAGTTTTGATTAGCAATTTCTGTTCTTTCAAAACCTGATTGTATCCGCCTTATGCATTGAGACATCCTATAACATATGACTTTATATTGCATGACCTGCAGGTTCTCGGCCATCGATGTGCAGATTTTTGCATTGATTCTGTTAACTGCTTTACAGCGGAGGGATCTGCGCTTTGACTCCACAATCATTAAACATTGATTTCTTACATTGACAATGGGAAACATGGCACACAAGAGCAGTTTGTTTTATACTATAGCAAACTCTCTGGGAAAGGCAATGACGATGTTTGGGTTACTTAACCCCTATCTTAATGCCAGTTGTAGCATTCTCACCAGCCTAGGTACTCGCCAATGACTATGCCCCTCACAGAGCTTGGTATTAAATGTATTTATTTGTCTGAAAGTAACTGCGTCCTTATCATTTTTCTTCCGGAGTCTTCAGTGGAAGTTCTGAAACCCCAATGAAACTGTTGGAGGTTCCACAATGTACTATGGCATGCCCGGTGCTGGTCCAGCACAGCAAAGGATTGTAAACTGATATTTTTAAAATTTTGACCACAATTTAAGGATGATAATTTAGGATATGCTTTGTGTTCATAATCAAAAATCAGACACATTTACCATCCATTACCATAATTTAATATGTAGGTGACTCATTTAGTTGAAGGTTCTTACACAGAACCCAATAAAATAAAAAGTGGTTTCTCCACCCACAAGTGGTATTCATTTAACCTCTAGGTAGTGGACATGCCCTGGGCAGAAACTGTTCCATCTCCAATGTAAAAGTTTGAAATTACCTCCTCCAGTACTGATGGTGGATCTACCACCCAATCTAGTTGACTTGTGTGCCATCATATCCGGTAGAAATTGGTAAATGTAAAGTTGAGAAAAATATGCAGTTCATATGATTCATACTACTCTGAAGGAGACTGTTAGGCCATCATTATAAAATATGTAAGGAAGGCACCAACTGGTTCTATGTTCAGTTCATTGTGGTCTACATAGAAGGTATGATAATATGAATGGTATAGACTCTTTCGGTAATCTTAACATAAGCTGACATTTTTCAAAAGTCCAAAGTCTGGACTTCTGAGTGCTTATGTGAACGGTGACAGGTATGGTATGTTTACACGCAGTTGCAATTTACAGCTCACACTGATAAGACTAAAACACAGTTTGGTAGGGATGAGCTTTAAGAGAGCAGTCAACAAAATATAAGACATTTGAGCAGAGGAAATAGAAAAAATTAAGTCAGAAACACTTCTGAGAACATATGACAAGAAACAAGGAAACAGGAATGTTGACTCACCACTTTCTATTTATAAATTACACAAGAGAGTATGGCTCGGAGCTAGTATGATTTCATGTGCAATCTACCAGGAGGAGCTAGGAGCAAACAGCCTGAAAATTATAGAATAAGTGACTTAAGGGGACTGGATAAACTGAATCTAGAAATGTACAGTATTTTCTTAATATATATAGTTTTCTTAATATATAATTTGGAATCTGTGGAATTATAAAGCAAGCAGAGATTTTGACACAGGCATTCACAAGTAGAATGATTTCTAAAGCATTCAGTTATTTAAATGTGGGATGTTTTTTGAGGCAAATGCTTTTCAGAATCCTACTAAAGGAGGAGGGGCAATTCTCATATAAACCGAGAGATCATTCCAGTTTATCAGCATTTCCAGTGAGAGTATGTTTTTATGTCCCATAACTGAGAACCTTCTAAAAACATCAACATTGTTTGCAAAGGTGGTTGTTATCCTAGAGCTAACACCTTGAAAAGCAACCATTTATATACCGAGGGCCTGATATAAAGTTCATCTGATAGGTCACAGCGTTTCAACTGTGACAGATATCCTGTCCGCCATATTACAAGTATCCTTGGCTATAATGCACAGTGCTGGAGGGATGTCATCACTCTTCTTAGTATTAGGCCTCTTAATAATACATGGTCTTGAGTTTTCTGAGCTCCATACAAAGTTCTGCAGCTGGAGTTGAAATACCGTGTACTGAGATGTTTACTACACTTAGCAATTTATCCGTTGCAATAAGTGCTTAATTTCTGCGAGTGTTTTCCTGTGCTCAGCACTGATACTTAGGGGCATATTACCAAGGCAGGTGAAATGAAATTATCACCGCTTCTGCAGCCGTTTTTGGCCGCAAAGCGGCGATAATTTCATCGCCCTATAAGCAAACTGTCGCTAACATCAGTTAGCGACAGCTTTTAGGTGATAGCGAGCGGTTTGGGGCCCGCTTTGCATGGCAGCGATATTTATCGCTAAGGACTGTGAGGCCTCTCCTGGAAGCCAGAAAGGATGCAGAAGTGCAACCTTCAGAAACAAGGTCAGTTTATACAGGAAAGCTTCAGCCACTCAGGCCAAGGTTGGAATTAGTTGGGCGTTTTCCATGAGAAGTAATGGACTCAGTGAGGGGTGTGGTGAAATTGGGCAGGAGGTCCTGGAACGCGAAGAGGAGAGAGGCTGGCATGGGCTTCAAGGTCTTCAAATGCTAAAGGTGAGAGGCAAGGCCCTGTGGCCAAGCTCCCAGATATTTGTATGAGCTCTTTCTTTATGATGGCCCCGTCGAAGGGCCATGAGCCCTTTTTTGAAAATGCATTTTCCAAACCTTAGCATATTCATCTTTTCCAGTTTGACCGTCATTTCGTTTCCCTTGAAACATATGTCCAGGAAGTCAAATATTCTCTGAAGGCTGATGCCAGTTTGGTTCACCAGGTTCCATCATCTGAATATTACATGGTTGAGATGACCTGTTGAGATAGTTTTGGGGAATGTGAGTCTGCTTGATTTAGTCAGGTTGAAAGTCCTCCAGAAATAAACTAAAAAGAAGTGGGGCTATGACACATCATGTAAACAAATGTAAAATTGTAATATGTATTTAAAAACAGAATAATACCAATGTGTCCCAGGTCCTTCTCACCTATTTGATCAATCTGGAACAGTACCAATTAATACATTTGTAGAAGTATGACTGTTGGTAGGTTTTGTTAGTGATGGTATTTGGCATCACTCATAGGGCAAGTAGGTGGTGCAGGCTGAAATTACCTCCTGAGAAATGTTTGTGCCCAAGAAGGTATTTCTTATTAATTAAGCCTGCACTCTTTGTTACACGTTAAAGCTGTAACCTGCTGGACTTTAGCATGTGAAAGGAATATCATATTTACAGTGACAAGGAATGTTAGTGCAGTAGACACCAGAATCCACAATATTCCCCAGAAACATGGAATACGCGCAAATCATTGATAATTCCCAGTTTTATTGACTGTGATAAATAGCAACTAGCTCTCAGCAGCACTCATAACCAGGACTTAGTTCAGGAAAGTACCTGCAGCAAAAAGAACAGCCCTTGTTCCCATTTGGTATTTTAAAGGACATTTCTTGCCCTATAGAAAGCCAAGAGATTTAGTTGTAGAAGATATTTAGAAGGAATTTCAATAGTCCTTATCATTTTGTACCACCGAGGCTATTATCCAATTCAAATTAACATGCAAGTAGAAGAATTTCTGTACTACAAAATACTGAGTGGGGATATTGATTCAAGAGAGTCCAATTTTATGGTGTATACTGCATAACATGCAGTAGACACTGTAATGTGTGACATTGTGAAGTGCAAGGTTAATCAGCTCATTAAGTGTTGATGAGTGGCCATTCAATGAAAGACCAACTTGAGCTGTGTACTGTAGATGAATGATGAATTTTGTAGTTTTCATACTAACCTGCATGAATTCATATATTTTGCACAAATAGTCAAATCAGATCCTTCTGGCAAGATCAAAAACGACTTAATAGGTTAGGAAGGTGTGCATTCCAGGGCATGTTGACCAGAACCAATGAGGACATGTCTGGGATTAGACTTTAGGAAATTAAAGGGATACTAATTTGTGGGTTGCTTAAGCATTATTGACTATCAACTGATGCATGACATGACAACATGGTACAGCCTACATATGTTTTGGGAGCGAAGTCCATCTTTTAAGAATACAAGAAGAATGGACATTGGGCAACAGGGGAAGTTTACAGGTGTAGTCTTGGAGATCTGCACTCACCGACAGTCACTTTCACTCTGCGCTGTCCCATGGAGTGTATTTGGAGCTGGCTTCCCAATGTTTCAAGGATGCCACAGATGGCCAGGTACATTTGGCATCTTCTGACTCTTTATCTAATTCGAGGTCTGGTTGGGTTGTTTTTCACTGCGTGTGCTATTTGAAATTTTACTGCCAGCATTATGTCTTTAAGGGCCAGATGTAGGTAGGCGTTTACCGGGTGGTAACGGCCGAATTCGGCCGTTACCGACCCGGTAAGAGCAATTTGACATGTAGGTCCCTGTATTTTACAGACTCGGTAAATTTACCGATAAGTAAATTTACCGAGTATGTAAAATACCGAGTCGGTATCATTACGGATTCCGGTAAATTGGTATGTAGGTGGGACTCTTCTGAGTCCCACAAGCAGTACAAAATCGGTATTTTACCATCAAATACTACTTGATGGTAAAATACCGTTTCTGGTGTGCATGCACATGTGTGCATGCACGCCTATGCCATATGACAGGCAGACCTGCCCTTAGGGCAGGTATGCCTGCCACATGGCACCCGAGCCTCTTTTGGGGGTGCCAGAGGGTGTCAAAGTGACACCCCCTGCACCCTTGTGACAGTCGGTATTTTCCGATGTGGTAAATACCGACCGGTAAATGCCCAATCAATCCTATGGGCTTCAAAGCCCATAGGAATGAATGGGCATTAACTGGTCGGTATTTCCCGCATCGGAAAATACCGACTGTTTCTGAATCGGTAATTGCACATCTGCATTTACCTACATCTCGGTACTTTTATTTTCCGACCTCTGAAATACCGAGTCGGTATGACTCGGTATTTAAGAGGTCGGAAAATAAAATTTACCTACATCTGGCCCTTAATGTTCTTAATAAATTGCATTGCCTGCGTATGTTGTTGCTCGTTATGAGGCATCCTTATTAATTTCTATCTGGTAAACAATAGTTTGAGTGGTTGCTGACAACCGGTCCAATTCACCAATTTGGAAGAATTAGGTTACATCAGCAACAAGATGGACAGAGATAATTAATTCAATGAGAATAGATTTCCAATTATCTTAAACTAAAGATGAAAAAGGTTAATATGTGCCAGCGTGGAGTTCTGAGCCAGACTGCATGGCATGCAAGCAGTTTAGGAGATGGATTATGAAATTTGCATGAATCAAGTGCAAACTGAGATGTATGAGTCAAACGGATGTATGATGTTACAACGCATACTTTTACAACGCATGCCTTTAGAACTCATTTTTTACTGCGCAACATCCTTTACCACGCATTCCATTACATCGCATGACACATCATCGTATTTTAAGAAACTACCTTTACAACAAATTCCATTACATCGCATACTACCTTTACAACGCATACAATTACAATACATACCATTTCATTGCATTTTAGGTAAGTATTGGATAGTATAAGGGTAAAAATTACTATTCTAACTCCAGGGGGTGCAACAGTAGGGAAAGCGTTGGATAGTGTAGGGGTAAAAAATATTATTCTATCTCCGGGGGGTGCAACAGTAGGGTAAGTGTTGGATAGTGTAGGGGTTAAAAATTTCTATTCTAACTCCAGGGGGTACAACATTAGGGTAAGTGTTGGATAATGGTATGCATTGTAATGGTTTGCATTGTAATGGCTGCGTTGTAGGTCATGCATTGTAATGTTGTGAGTTGTAATGGTATGCGTTGTAATGCCTGCGTTGTAGTGACATGCGTTGTAAAGTATGTTGCGATGTAATGACTGCGTTGTAAGTGTAGTGTGATGCAATGGTTGCGTTGAAAAGGTTGTTTCCCAGTCAAACTATTTAAGAAAGGTCACATTAATGCCTATTTTTCCTATGTGTGTGCCTAGGAAATTATTGTTATCTAAATTTTCAGAAAGTTCTGTAAGATTCAGTAGGATCAGATGACAGGTTTGAACTTCATAAAGCGTATGGAAAGGGGCGACCACTCGGTCCCCCCGAACGTATGGTTGGGGACCCCGATCCTCCCGGGAAACCATTTTGGGCGGGGGGCGTGTCACGGCTGGTATGCACGAAGTGGTGTAGCCGGGGGCGTGCCTTCTCCCGCCCAAGAGGGGTTGTCCTAGACACCTACGCCGAAGGCCACGCCCAGTAGGCGTACCAGCGGAGGGTTCACGCCCTCCCGACGAGGAATAAAGAGAGCGGGAATCCGAAGAAGCATCCTCTTGTTCCTGTGCTTGGAAGCTGCACCCACTCGTTGCACGTGAGCCCTCGACGGAACAAGGAGCAATTTTGAGAATTTTGTAATTCTTGTGTTTCTCTTTCAGCGACTCTAACTAGGACCGTTTCTGGAAGGAATGTCTGGCAAGAAGGCAGGAAAGAAATCCGAGACGGACCAGATGCTCCGGATGTTGATTAGCAGAATTACGAAGATGGAACAAAACGAGGGGCGAGATATGGCGAACATGAAGAAGCAGATGGCTGCGATGAACAATCCGGGTAAACCAAAGAAGGTGATAGGCCCGGCATTGCCGGATGTTGCCCCGGAGGGTAGGGGGAAGCGGGTCAGGAATAGGGCCCCAAGGGGGGATGTCCCTGTCCCCGAGGTACCCCCGGTTAGCCCTGCTGTTCCGGTCGAGGCCCCAGTACTCCCAGACGCGGGTCAGCCGATACCGGTTGTGATTACGCCCGACAGCGAGGAAGACATGCCGCCTGAATTGGCCGCCCAGTTGACAGCATGGCTCGGCAAGAAAACAGGGGGTGCTACGGCACCTGGAGACACGGCCGAGGAGGCCAGGTTACTAATCCAGCAGTTGCGGCAGTCGCGAGATGCCGCAAAGGCGAATCTCCCTCTTGTCCCCCCACAGGTAACATCGGAAGGACCGGCAGCTGACTTGGAAAAAACAGTGAGAACGTCAACCGAACAGGGTAAGCAGGCATTGCCAATAGCGGGGGGATCATTGCCCTCAAGACGGGAGAAAGTGGTTCAACATATTCCGTTGGCCACGAAAGAATTAATTTGGGCGGACAAGTACGTTAACATGTTTTCTCTTTTAACGGACCATCGCGAGATGGAGTATGCTAAAACGCAGAAAGATTTGTGGCACCCGAATGTCTGGAGAGCCAAGATGGCGGGTTTCAGGGTGGATGAGACAATAACAAATTGGGCCAAAGCCTTTGCGATGTTTACTGCAATTATTGGGGAACGTAAGCCAGAGGTTTTGCCTGAATTGTCTTGCTACCAAGCACGAATAATGGATTTTTATGAGACATATGAAGGTAATGAATGGATGGGTTACAACATGAAGTTCCGTAAGGCCAAGGAGTACGATTCATCTCTGACGTGGGATTGTCTCGACTCGATTTCTTGGCAGAAGCAGCTCCTGCCGGGCGCGACGAAGGCGTCCTTGCCAGGTTGGAATGGGGCGGGGTTTTCCCGCCAACAGCCCGCGGTGCCCTTTCGAGCGGGCGCCGGTGGCGATCACCAACCAAAGTCCGGTGGGAATGGGGGAAACGGGGGGTCTGTTGGAGCTTTAATAGAGGCAACTGCTCCAGACCACAGGGGGCATGTAAGTTCAGGCATGCATGTGCGGGTTGTGGGAATTCCTCACACCCGGAAAGTTTGTGCAGATCCAAAAATGGCGGGCCGGGAGTTAAGGGAGGGCCCAAACAGGACTGAGGAGGGTCACCATGTACCGTTGCCTACCCCTGTGATATCATGACAATAACCCCCTGGCTTAACAAATACCCTGATCATGTCTCCGCTGGGGTGTTGAGGAACGGATTCTTATATGGTTTCCGCATCCCGGCGGGGGATTTTCGTGGGGAATCACATTGCAGAAACCAATTATCGGCTCGGCATAATCCAGCGGTTGTAGAGAAGAAGATTGGAAAAGAGGTTTTACTAGGCCTGGTGGCGGGCCCATATCAGCACCCTCCAGTGGCAAATTTTGTCTGTTCCCCATTGGGAGTAGTCCCCAAAAAAGACCCAGGGGAGTTCAGTATGATCCATAACTTGTCATCACCGAAGGGTCTCTCGGTGAACGAGGCAATTGACCCAGGAATTTGTTCGGTGCAGTACGCATCTTTCGATGATGCCGTCACCATGTTGAATCGCCTGGGGCCCGGAGCGCTGATGGCGAAGTCAGATATCGAGTCGGCGTTCCGGTTGCTCCCGGTACACCCACAGGACCAGCGCCTGTTAGGCTTTGTGTTTCAAGAATGTTATTACATGGATAGATGCATGCCAATGGGTTGCTCCATCTCTTGTGCCTATTTTGAGAAATTCAGCTGTTTTTTGGAGTGGGCATTCATTGAGGCCACTGGGCATCGCCATGTTATGCATTACTTAGATGATTTTCTGTTTTTGGGGGCAGCCGGCGACACAACATGTGCGCAGGCGCTACAGGAGTTTTGCATCCTCATGAGGGAATTCGGGGTGCCATTGGCACCAGGTAAGACGGTGGGACCATCTACTACACTCGAGTTTCTGGGAATTGAGCTCGATTCTGTGGAGGGATGTTTCCGTTTGCCGGTAGGGAAGATAGCTAAATTTAGGGCTTCCCTGGAACTGTGCCTTAGTAAGGAGAAGGTAACCCTGCATCAGCTACAACAGGCAGTAGGTCAGCTTAACTTTGCCCTGAGGGTGATACCAATGGCCCGCCCCTTTTCGCGCTCTATTGCGCAGGCTATGGTTGGTCTCAAAGAAGGACACCACCGCACGAGACTGTCTGCAGAGGTCCGCCAGGACATGCGTATTTGGTTAGCATTCCTGGCGGACTTTAAAGGTCAAGTGGTGTGGCACAAGCCGCCAGCGTCTTCGGACGAGCTAGGTTTGTGGACTGACTCGGCGGGGAGTGTGGGATTTGGCGCCATTCTCGGCAATCGATGGTCGGCGCAAACATGGCCGACATGGTGGCCCGCCAGCGGCATCACCAGTAACATTGGTTTCCTTGAGCTGTTCCCTATGTTTGTGGCTCTCAAGACCTGGCCGGATGAGTTTAAGGACCACTCGGTGGTATTTTGGTCTGATAATATGACTGTTGTTGAGTGTATAAATAATCAGGCAGCACGCTGCAAGTTGATATTGAGATTGCTGAAGGAAATTGTATTAATTTGCATGAAGTTAAATGTACAATTCAGGGCGAAGCATGTGCCGGGGGTACTGAATCGTGCTGCTGATGTACTCTCTCGTTCACATATGCAGGCGTTCAGGGGTTATCTACCTACTGCGGACCTAGCGGCGGCACCATTCCCCGAAGTACTCTGGCTAATCGGTGCCCCGGATTACAAGACCTCGTGGCAGCAAGCCTAGCCCCCAGGACAAGGAGGACATACGAAGGAGCGTTTCGTTCTTATTGTGCATTTTTGGGTCCGGCAGGGGAACAGACATGGGGTCAGGAGGATTGCTTCCTGAGGTTTCTGGTAGCATTACATAAGGAAGGTCGATCAGTGGCAATGGCCAATAGGCACCGGGCGGCCATTTCATTCATGGCGCAGGTGCATGGCGTCAAGGACCCGACATCTTCCTTTTTGGCAAGGAAAGCCCTTCGTGGCTGGCAGCGCCTTGAGGGTCGGAGAGTGGATGAGAGGCGCCCGATTGGGTTAGAGAGGTTGTCCCTGCTCATGGCGATACTACCAACGACATGTTCCTCCCAATTCGAGGCTGTGCTGTTCTGGGCCGCTTTTGCATTAGCATTCCATGGGGCTATGCGAGTGAGCGAACTGGTAGCAAGGAATAAGAATGATGTGGGGGGAGGCCTGTGTAGGAATCACATCCTGATTAGGGGTGATTCAATGGTGGTTACGATAGCTAAATCCAAGACCGACCAGACAGCTATGGGAGACAGTGTTGTGGTCCAGCGCATGCAAGGGTCCCCCATGTGCCCGGTAAAGTGCGTTGAGGAATATCTGGCGCTGAGGGCGGATACATGGGGTGGGAGTCTGCTGAGACACATCGATGCCACCCCACTGACGAGGTTTCAGTTTCAGAGGGTGTTAACATTGGCAATCACAGCGGCGGGCTTGGACCCGGGCAATTTTGGGACCCACTCCTTCAGGATAGGAGCGGCTACTGAGGCTACGGCCAGGGGTCGGAGTACTGATGAGGTGAAACTGTTGGGACGATGGTCCTCGAATTGTTTCAAAAGGTATGTGCGGCTGCACATGTTGTGAAGTCAAGTTACATGCACTCACGCTTCCTGTCTTCTGTTTGATTTACAGTTTCGCGAGCATGTTATGCGGGGCGGAATTTGCAGTCGACCCGGCACCTGGGGACCAGTGGTCAGAGATCACCGGCTGAGGAGAGAACGGTGTGGGTCGTGGGCCACTCATACGTGAGGCGGGCCGGGGACGTATTCAAAGCAGGTGACGCGACTCGCGCAGCTGGGGAATACGGGTGCATAGTGACCTTCCACGGAAGGGGCGGGCTCTGTATTGACCAGTTCGAATCTTTTTTCGAGGGACTGTTAGGGCGGCAGAGGTCACCGCCATCTGTAATCATAGTACACCTGGGGGGCAACGACATGGTGACACTCGGTAGGCGAGTATTACTCGAGCGAGTGTTGTCCACCGTTAGCTGGTTAGCGAAAAGGATCCCGGGGTGCACGATTGCATGGCCTCATATGATTCCCAGGAAAGTTTGGTGGGGGGGCCGTTCGATGTCAGCATTGAACCATTCAGTAAAAAAGGTCAACAACAAAATTGGTAAGTTGTTCCGCTCAGCACAGTTGCACAGTATTCCGCATGGGTGTATTCGGGGTGATCACATGTATCTCGAGGATGGGGTTCACTTGTCCCGGGAGGGAAATGTCTTACTCATAGGAGACTTCATAGCATGGCTAAGGGGTTTAAGAGAGCATGACCTTTAGGAGGAGTTTGTGGGGGGGCCGGATAGCCGGTCAACTATCCGGCCTGTGGCGGTAAGGTCATGATCGGTGAGCAGTAATTTCAAGGTCCCTAGAGGGGGGCGCCACCCACTATGGGTGGGAGCGCCTGGGGGGAGGTGGCCATTGGCCCCTCCCACGGGGAGGCGGCACCCACTAAGTATGGGACGCCTAGGGGAAGACGGCCATAGACCCCTTCCAGGGGAGGAGGCGGCTATATGCCCCTCCTACGAATTTCCCGGGGCCCGGATATCCGCGACGGCGGATGTGATAGACAGTGTGGGGTGGGAGGGGGGTCTACGCTACCTTCTACAGACACCTCACACGGGTCCTCGGACGACCTTTAAGATGGCGTCGAGTCAATGGGGGGCCCCAACAAGACAAGGGAAATTGGAGTTGGCACAGAGGGTACAGTCCTCTGCGCATGCGCCACTCACACCGTGAGGGCGAGAGTTTTGGTAGTAGGGATCTGACACCGGTTGCGACCTTGCCGTTGGCCCTTAACGCTAGGATGTATTTTAAATTTAGAAAGTATGCATTTGCAGGATGTTAGACTCGGCTAGGAAAACCTTTGTATTAGAGATTTGTTAAGGTTAGCCAATGAACATGTCTTCATCGAAGTGTAATAAATGAAAATTGTACATGATATGAAACTTTTATTTAATGTTTTAATTTTGTTTCATATTTTAATAAATACGGCCGGGAGGGTAACTCCCTCCCGCCTTCCAAAAGTTCAGAACTGCGTTAGTCTCCCATCATTGGGGATTGTGTTGGGAGGGGGTGACGGGTATCCCGGCCATATAAACATTTGAGTCAATTACTGCTTCAAAGCTCTTTTTTGGGTCCGGTAGAAAAAGAGGAGAAGGTTTTCTGAGGAAGTCCCCACCCACCATAACACTCACAACACCCTTTACCTGAATCAGCATCACGCAAAGCTGTGTGTAATAGCTGCTTTTAATTTCTGTAGGTAGGGAAAGTGTGAGGACTGCCACCAATGTGGTTTGAAAGATTGTTCCCTAAGAAAATGTTGAAAAACGCGGGAATAAAAATGTTGAAAAACGCGGGCTGGAGTGTTAATTTTACAGCACAATCCCCACTTGAGTTTAGCAAAGAGTCACAGACTACTAAGCCACATTTTGGACTGGCCCTCAAGGGGAAACATTATTTACATTGCATGCAATACATCGCATGCAATTCCTACACTTTCGTGCAACGACTTGCTGTAGGGGGCAGAAGGTGTTGGGTTTAAAATCCAACACCTTCCCTACTGTTTCACAGACTACAGCAAGTCGTTGCAACGACTTGCATTGTAATGATATGCAATGTAACAATGCGATTTGTAGCAACCGCGATGTATCACATGCGTTGTAATGCAGCATATTCACCCTCAAGAGAACCACCAGTACTTTCATTGTAAGAAAATCAAATTTTAAATATGAATTGAAGCAGAATCTTAACACATGTCTATTGTATGGCTAGTCAACGAGCACATCATCTTTAGTAAACAGCGAAATGAGCAACAATAAAATTGGACAGGAGTCAAAGTGTGAGTGTTATGAAGAAGTTCAAATATGAACAGAAAAACAAGTAACAATTTACCTGATAAAGACTAACGTCTTGACCGCTAGGGTATGGATGGAATGCAAGAATTAATCTGCACTGGTACTTATCTCTGGACGGCATCCTAGTCCATTGTTATTTTGCATTCACTGCCATCTAAATGTGGACCCTGTGGCATGCAAATCAGTAGTGCCTCTACTCAAATAGAAAAACCCAGCACCGGAACAGAGGCAACAAAGCCCCAAATCCACATTTGCATGTCTTTGCATATGATTTTATCCCAAACATAATGCAAGCCAACACATAGCGCTGGCTTCCGTTTTGTTTCATGTGGATGTATTAACTGGGTGGAATATGGGTCTTCCCATGCATCCATTCTGATACAAATACATATTATTTAAAGTCAGCAAACATGGGTTTATGCCAGAATAGTGAGCCTACCCGAGGCTGGCATAACTAGGAGAAATATCTTTACATTTCCTCATTACTATCTCTTTGCACTCTGCAGCACACATACAAAGAGGAATAAGGATCTAAGAATTGTTTTTTTATAGAAAGGTATCCTTTTATCTATCACTATCTTGCATCGAGACAATATTAGCCAGAGGCACAGATAATACCAGTATGAGGTGCACATGGTTGGCTTTGGCAGGTCATGAAACACTCTGGACAATGCCACTGCTATCTTTCGTGCAGTAAATATTCAGATAGAGATGGGGTACCAGAGCAGGGACAGGGCACTCAGGATTGTGCAGGTCACAAGTGCTTTGCAGAACATAGACACTACCCATACCCCAGCAACTGGTGATATAGGTGGAGGGGAAAGTGCAGAGGCTTCAAACCATATTCATCTCTCAGTCACTGATGCCAGTAATGTGTGGCACATGGAAATATGTGTCTGCTATTCCTGCATCTCCTCACACTGCAAATGGAAGTACTGGGAGATTAAGGAATTATGGTGTCATTAAAACCGAATAGTTTTTGTTTTGTCTTCAAATTTTCTAAAGAACATGTTATAGTTTTCAAAAAGTTTGTTTTTATTGTTTGTTAGAATGAAAAAAATATTACAATGATTACAAACCACAATAAAAGATATGTCTTGTTTGATAGCACGGCCACACTTTTAGCTTGTGTTTCATTAACAATGCTAGGTTTATGCTTACCTTCAAAGTAATGTGTAGTTATGTCTTCAGTGTGACTCTGCATTCACCAGCATGAGAGGCATAGTGGAGTATCTGAGGAAGTGGAATTCCATTTGCAGAGTCAAAATTTGGATCAATTTCAACATTGATAGGTCCTTCCTTATTGATAGATCAGGTAGCATAGTATATGTGGGTAATATTTTACATCAAGTTTCTAGGCTATACTGCAGTGATCCAACACATTTTTGAAGACACTTGAAGATAATTTTCAGATCACCAAATGTGCATTATTTTACGGAATGTCGGCACTTGAAAACTCATGGCTTTAGAGCATATGCACTGTCACTTAAAATCAAAAAATTGAAATGTGTTTTCTCAATTCAAATACACGGGCTACATGTTAGTAAGTATTAACCCCTTGGTCCCATGGACGTAACGGTTGAGTCCTGTCCTCAGCTGTGCCTTTGGCATGACAAGGATGTAGCTGTTACGTCCATGAGCCCACTCATAGGGAAAGCAACTGGTGCTCCCCTGTGGGCTGCCCATTTTCACCCAAACCAGGGATGGCAATGTAAGCCAGTAATCATGGAGCAGGAAGCCATCCATTGGACCACCAGATTTCCCTAGAAGGCTGCCGAGCATGGGACCAAAAACGCAGGTTCCCTCCTGCAAAAAATAATATCTGATAATTTTGATCTCTCCACCATACTTTTTGGGCCGTTCCCTGTTGTGGGCACCTGACCCACCCACACAAGTGAAGTACCATTTTTATCAGGGGTGGATCAGCCTTAGTTAAAGGCCCATCTGCCCGGGGCGGGCAGACAATTCACTAGCACCAGGGATATGTATATATTTATGTTTGGTGGTGGCCCCTTGGGTAAGGGTTGCCCCAATGGGATGGGGCATCAGTTATTATTTACTTTTGGCTGTTTTTCTGTATCCCTTGGTGCAGATTGGCCATTCAGGTAGTGACATAGCATGTTGTAATGTTAATTGTTTTATTTTTTGTCAATTTCAATTGTAATTCTCCTTTTTATTCCAGGCTTTTGCTCTTTTGGCTGATGTTCTAGGTTGTGGTTTTGTCACTGTTGGTGCTGCAATGTATGCAGTTGCATGTGTTTGGTAAGAAAACAGATTGTTGTACTATTTACTCTCAATGAGTTTAGTTTCCATGCATTAATGTGTTTTTGAAAATTATGTAATATTAGCAGTATGTTTCGCTTCTATTTTATTGAGTGTGAAAACTTGTTATATTTCTGCTCAATGTGTATTTTGATGTCTTGTGAGTAATTTGTTTTATTTTTTCTTTCTAATGGGATATTGTAGGTTTTGCTGCGTCTTTGCAGAGTAGGTGCTGGTGAGTGTAGCTGTCTCTGGCAAGAGAGTTGTATAATATTTGAGTATATATTATTATTTATTGTGCACAGTGTTGGTTGTTGTTCTCTTGTTTGTGAAGTCTCCTTTCTTAGTAAAGATTATGGCTGGCCGCAGGTTGACTGCTCAGCAGGTTGTTAGTATGTTTTTTGAGTCTTCCTCTGAATATGATTATGAGACTGACTGTATCCGAGGCATAGGAGGGAGTGGAAGATTCTAGCAGTGAATTTTCTGTCCGAGGGAAATCATCAGATGATGTAGTCACTAAGTGCAAATTAAGTACATGTTTTAGAGGAGGACATTGATGTTCCGATATTACAGCAAGAGGGATCTGCACTGCAGCCTGGGGCTGCAAAGCGTCCCATTGGAAGAGCTGACCTCTGAGTTGCCCTAGGCCTGGTGCAGACAGCAGTACCTGACTTTACTGGTGTCCCAGAGTTTTCAGTGGATACTGAAAACATTTCGCCTATACTTTTTTTCCAGTTGTTTTTGGACAATGTATTTTTGGCAGAGATTGTTGAGCACACTAATTTGTATTCTGAACAATATTTGAGGGACAGCAATGCCAGACTTTGGCCCCACTCTAGAGGTACTCTGGACTCCCATGAATCTGGATGAGTTGAAGAAGTTCTTGGTTTTAACTTTTTTGATGGGCTTGTTAAGAACGCCATTAATATCTTCATATTGGTCTACTAATCCCTTGATGGCAATATTTCCAGAAATCATGAGTTGTGAACAGTATTTGCTTCGGCTTTAGATGCTGCATTTTGTCAATAATGGTTTTGCGTTCCCACAAGATCACCCTGATTGTGATCGTCTTTTAAAAATGTGGCCAGTCTACAGACTTTGTAGATATATTTTCTGAGATCTTTGCTCCAGGGAAAGAAATATCTGTGGATGAGTTGCTTGGTTTTTAGGCAGTACATTCCTAGCAAGAGGGCACACTATAGAATTCATATATATATACTGTGTGACAGTAGGACTAGATTTGTCTCTAATTTCAGGGTGTACAACAATACGAATTCCAGGATTGATCCCCCTGGTTATCCGTCCACTTTCGAAGCAAGTGAGAAAATTGTGTGGGAACTTGGTAGAGTACGTTATAACATACGTCACCAGTTATATGTAGATAACTTCTACACTGGTTTGTAGTTATTCAGGGAATTGGCCAAAGTGGATATTGTTGATTGCGTTACAATCCACTCTAACTGTAAAGATTTCCCAAAAGAACTTGTTTGTCGAATGTTAATGCAGGAACAGTGCGGTGCACTACCATCCATGAACAAAGTACTTTACTTGTTACTGTTTGGGGTCAAGCACCTGAAGTGCTCACACCTGTGTGCATCTTAGACTATAATAGGCACATGGGTAGTGTTGATAGAGTAGATCAGAGGTTGGAACTTTACACTGCTCTTTATAAGGCAAAGATGACTTTTGTTAAGTTTCAGTGGTCTGTGATAGATATTCTTGTTGCAGTGGAACAGGCAAGTGTACCTAGAGTTGGAGTGGGGAAGTATCTGGCTAGATTGAAAGACCACCACTTTCCTGATCACATTCCTCCCATGCTCACAAAAGACATTCCAGTAGAAGATATAGAGTCTGTTGGTGAAGAGGTACACCGAAGGAAACTTGTATGTTCTGCCCGTATGCCCTTCTAACCCTGAATTGTGTGAGTCTGCTTGTTTTAGAATGTACCAGATGCAAAATAACTTTTGGAAGCATTCATAAGTGCCTCATTCATTCATTATGTCTTTATTCGGTTTTTAACAGATAAAAAACCATAAAAGCAATTTTGCAGATAAAAACAAATAATACAAATTTCAAGATCGACAACTCAATACAAAGAACATTACCAAAAGTCAACATAAGGAGACCCTATATCGATTTACATAATACGTAGAAATTCTAGATTATCCAGACAATTAATTATAATTTACAAATTCAGTTGATGTCTAAAAATACATTTCAGAAATTTCACTACGTATTTTGATGTCCATTCCGTCTCTAAAAGCTGCAGATATAACAGCGCTGGGCGGCATCTTCTGATGCCCACCAGTTTTAACAAGGGAATTAGCAATAACTTTCTGTGCCCATCATAGAATTTACAGAACAAAAAAGTGTGAATAGTTGCACAGACATGGCGGTAAAACTAAGTCCCAGTTATTTCTTGTCGGAAAGGCCACCATGCGATGTAGGAGATTTAGCCTGAACCTAGTCAGGAGAAATCTTTTGAAAGTAGTAAAATCTTGCGTCAGATATGGCTGTATTGTCAGAGTGGTTTGGACCGCCATAGAGTGTTGAACGGAAGTTTTTCTGGCTTCATCGGCCATACGCATTTCTTCTAGATACGCAAGTGACATCGCTTTTAGGGTTTTCTTTGATAAATCCCCTATTGAACAGGGGTCAAAATAACATTGTCCTACTCCTAACACATAAAACATTTTTTTATATAGGACAGCCATCCGATTCTGTATGAATAATCCAGGGACATGCAATCTACAATTATTTGTTGTGTGTGAGCACATTTTTTTCTGTCAACCAGATTCGGTGCCAAAGAAGAAGAGGTTGGATTTTGGCCAGATCTACCAAATAGGGGATCCCCAGTTTCATATGACAGCAGAGAGTGGACCCGCTCTTTGGTACCGCTAATAAATATCTTAGAAAAGCGTTTTCAGCCACTTGTAAAGCGCTGATGTTCGCGTATCCCCAGACTCCAGCCCCGTAAAGGACTATTGCTTGGCATTTGGGTTCATATATCTTCAGCAGTACCTCCGGCGGCCTCTCTCCCAGTTTTTGTGAAAAGTTTATGAGGACAGCAATGGCTCTCATAAAATGAAGTTTCCTGACCTCAATCGCGGGTTTCCAGTTCAGTTTTTGATCAATGATAATTCCCAAGTATGGGTATTGATCTGTGGTTGCGAGTTTCTCTTTGCTGAGATAGATATCTTTAACCACTTTTTTCCCCGTTCCAGCTGTCATTACAAAGGTGTTTTTGATATTTATATGTAGATCTAGGTTTCCCATGTAATCTGAATATCTATCCAGAGCCTTCTGGAGTTTGCGGGGGTGCGAGCCAGTATCACCGCATCATCCGCGTAGAGCATCAGACGATTTTTCCATTGTGGGAGATCCTGGCCCATTCAACATGGCCTTCTCCAGGCCATTAGTGTAGAGAGTGAAAACAAAGGGGACCAGGACACAACCTTGCCGAACTCCTCGCTCTACCCTAAACGGCGCAGACAGCTCACCTTTTACCCCATACCTCACCCTCGCGGAAGCATTAGAATATAGTTCTCGGAGGAAGTCCACTAGCGGCGAGTCAACCCCTGTTGCGATTAGTACAGACCAAAGTTTTGCAGATCGACATAAACCATGTACAAACTACCCGACTTAGCTCGTACGTATTTACCCAATAACATAGTCAAATTCAGGACTTGTTTAGTTGTTCCGAGGCCCTGGCGAAACCTGAATTGGAGGTCCGAGAGGACCCTGCCGTCGCCCGGCCACTGCTAGAGACGCTCAAGGACAATTCTACCTGCCACTTTCCCCAGGGAATCCAGCAGTGAGATCGGGCGGTAACAGGATACCTCCTGACAGTCCCCCTTCTTAAAGATTGGGACCATAGTTGATTTAGTCCAGGATTCCAACAGCCCCACCTCCGCCACAGCCTTAAATACCCTAGTCAACAGTGGGGCCCACAGATCCAGGTTATGTTTAAATAGATCTATCGGAATCCCATCAGGGCCAGGAGCCTTTCCGTTTTTACTTGCTGTTAGAGCGTTGACAACCTCCTTTAGGGTAAATTCTAATGAAATTGGGTAATACACGTCAGGTAGGGTCCCACAGGAGCCTAGATCTTCTTCCATGTTCTCTGGGCCTTTCTGGGCCTTTCTGGAATATCTTTGTAAAATGTGCCACCCACACTAGTTCATCAATCGCTACGTCTATCATCGGGAGATTATTACTGTCAGTTAGATAGGGGGATTTGATCACTGTCCAGAAAACCGCACTATTTTTATCCGTACAGCTTTTATAGAGCTGAGCCCAGAGTCCCTGTTTTAACTCCGCTTTCCTCTCTTTTAGTGCGTTGTTATATTCCCTCCGAAAGGCGATGATTTCCTGTGGCACTCAGTTCGGATTTTGTAAAGCTATTTTTAAATTAGAGTGTGCTACCGTACATCTATGGTTGAACCACCCACTTTCCTTGGGTGACTATTTTTTGACTCAACCAAAAGGGATTCTTTGATGATTTTTTGAATTGCTCCAAAGTTGCGCAATACTACCTCGTTGGTACCTAACGGGACTAAGCATTTAACAATTGAGGGAAAGGCTTTTTTTATTACTTTTTACGTTGTCTTTAGGGGGTCTACCATGGCCCATTTTATGGAAAAACCATTAACTCTATCTAACTGCAGAGCATTCTGGGTTAATGTACTGGCTATACATTGCTCGATATGGTAGTGAAATGGACTGAGTTCTAGACTAAGGGCACAATGATCACCTAGAGTATTAGTTAATATGGCAAAATCGATTACACGATTAACTAAAACAGTTGAAATAAGAATGTAATCTATTGTGGTCTCACTCCCCCTCCCCAAAAAGGTTGGATCCAGCTGCTGGCGAGTATCATTCATTTTATTAGCCATTACTAGATCCAGGTCAGAGAGGATTTCGTTTAGATACTTTCCAGTATTCGTATGATTAAAGTGGGCCATGGGTTCCTCATTCTCATCCACTGGCCCACAGACATTACTGTTATAAAATTGACATGGGTGTTGATTAAAATTGCCCCTGCCCACTCTCCAGAGCCCCTCGTCATGGAGGATAATTTATCATGCACTCTGCTCAAATTCTTCCGGAACTCTTCCTCTTGTAAGTTAATGTAGAAATTTATTAGAAGGACAGCATCCTTACTGTTAAAGCAAAGGGAGAGTAACTGAAAATGTACTTCTAATTCTACTGCTGTAATTTTTACCCCCGCTATTGTGTTGGCTATAAAGTTGCTTAGTCCACCTTTAGCTCTGCCAGATGCTACGGGTAGTGCAGGATAAAAATAGGTCTTGTATCCTACCAAGTGGATTTCCTTCGTAGACCAGGTTTCCTGAAGGCAAATTATATTATATTTTTGAAGGAAGTACAGGGCAGTCCCATCTAGTACCTTGGTGCGAAGTCCGGCAATGTTCCAGAAAATGAACTTTAGCAGGGGGCGTTGTGTATCTAAGATATTTTCCAGAACCGGAATAAGGGAGACTATGAATGGAATAATTGTCGTACCAGGTTCAGTTGTATAGTCTCAGGGATTAATGTAAGAAACGGAAGCCAGGGGCATGGAGTTATATTATCAGTTACCATATTACCTCTGTCTAAATCTAGGTGATTTAATTTAGGTGAAAAAATCTCACCTTCCTCTGGAATAGGTTTGGTTTCTACGGTGGTTGTTGTATGAAATTCCTGTATTTTAGAGTGTACGCAATTAGTAGTGTCCCCAATGGTCTGATTACGAAATCAATTGACTCTTTCCAACCCAGACAGCACTGAAAAGTGATTAAAAGTAGGAATGTTGAAACCCAAGGTTTCTATACTCGGTACAGGGGGGGCCCAACCTCTTGAAGGGGGTAATAGCAAAGACTGAGGATAGAAGTAACTTAAGTGGTATGTGGAGATAGCTTCCCTGCAATCCGTATAATACCAGTCAACAATATATCTCACAGCTCTATGGTCTTTAAAATTAATAATGATGGTATCCCCCTTTCTATCCTTTGGGCGATTCCCCACCCAGCCGTATCGCCTTACATTAAGAATTTCTCCATTTATGTGTGTGGGTAATGGTCTATTCTTGCTCAACCAAAAAATCACTTTATTTTTCAATTGTCGGTGATCCTCTGTTGTTTCCTCCCTAAGTTCCGGGACCCCTACCAAGACCACAACGTATGGTGCGGCCTCGGGAGGAAGGTCTATTTTTACCTGATTATTTACCGTCCCTTCCGTGCTAAGTCCCTTTTTCGTGATTAGCGTTTTGGGTATGGCTTGAGGGACAGAAGTATTCTGGGCTGTCAGAGGCATAGAATCCTTATTGGGTGATGTTAAAGCTGGTCTCTGCCCTGATTGGAAATTATTCCTAGAATCGATACATTTCATGGGGACAAATCACCTATCAACTCTGTATGCTTTGCCATCTCCTTTTCTATAGACCCCAGTTGCGTGTCTATTCTTTTAACTCTCTCTATCAGGGGCAGCATTATCAATTTAAGGAGCTGCTCCAGATTCTCCATTAGGTCCTTAACAGAGCAGGAGGGTGGGAGAAGCGGCTTTGATGCGATCTTGGGTGCTATTGATTTTACATTTCCCCCAGTGCTATGAGATGTTTTTGCCATTTTAACACATTTACCGCCCTTGCTGTCCCGCCCACGCTTCCCCTTTTTTGTGGTACGAGATGTGTCTATGATGTTAGTGCACGTACTCACTTTAAAAGGTGGCCTAATTATGGTTGGAGTCAATTCTAGGTCGGAGGGGATGTCTCGTGATGTTTCTAACAATGAGGCATTACGGTTTAGTTCAAGGGGAGGTGAAGGGATTTGTTTCGGGGGTGAAAGAACACCAGTACCTTGGGTGCATTGAGATGTAAATTGATCGGCAACTACTCCACGTCTGGGAGAAGTAACCACCAAATTGATAGTCCCCAGAGATGATCGTTTTTTATTCATGATTTCGAGGGAAAGACGTTTTTCCGTCAAGAGTATTTCCTGGTGATAAAAGCGTCTAAGGTCCCCCTAACTGACCCCCCCCCCCCCACCAGGGAGGGCCTACCCAAAGACCTACGTGAACTCATGCTCCCTAGGAAGCTCTCAAAGGTGCTTGTAAAGCACAGAACCAGGGGGAACCAAAATGAGAAATAGTAAAGATCGAGGAACTCAACCAGTTAATACTATAAGTCAATTTACGCACCATGAAAGTTTTCAGAAAGTAAAGCCTAATGGATACAACGGCAGACGCCGACTTATTACAGAAAGTAAGTGTTCCTTACTTCCAGTGTCCTGAGTCAAATGTTAGACTCCTGGCCCAGCCCAGCCTAGTTCAGCCAAGGACGGCCACAGACGGCCCGCCCTTTGCCCGCGATTCGCCCGGCGACCGCCGGCGCGCGTCCCTCGTACCGCGGAGATGGGCGTGTCTAATAGGCAGGGGAGGAAGCGGGAAGATGCCCCAGCTGCAGCAGATGACGAGCCGCTGAGCAATCTGGTCCTTGCAGTCCCGCGTCGGATTAAATGTCAGCAAACTGGATCTGATCCCCAATTTGGCAACAGTCCCCCTTCTCCATTGGAGTCCCAGGTAAGTGGCAAGAACTGAAATCGCCCAAAATCTCCGCCTGCGAGCGGCCCCCGTGAAGCGGGGCCTGCGAGGCGTTATATGCACCAGAAGGGAGGAGCAGGAAGAGGCCCCAGCTGCGGCAGGCGACGAGCCACTGGGCAAGCTGGTCCTCGCAGTCCCGCGTCGGATTAAATGTCAGCAAACTGGATCCGAGCCCCAATTCAGCAGCAGTCCCCCTTCTCTGTTGGAGTCCCAGATAAGTGGCAAGAACTCAAATCGCACAAAGTCTCCGCCTGCGAGCGGCACCATAGTGTTAAAGTGAATTGCATGATCTGTATTGTTTTAAATTTTTGGGACTGTTTCAGGTTTGGCATTAGTGCGATTTGTTTGCAGTTTTGTGTCTACTTACAATTTGATTGTGTTTTATTTTTTGTAATAAAAAACAAAATGTGATGGCAGTGTATGTGGATTGGCGCTTGGCTGGCAGTGTGCATGGACTGGTGCTTAGCTGGTGGTGTGTGCAGACTGGTGTTTGGCTGGCAGTGTGAGTGGACGAGCACTTGTCTGGTGGTGTGCTTGGACTGGTGATTGGCTGGCGCTGTTCCTTGGACTATTGCTTAGCTGATGGTATGTGGACTGGCACTTGGCTGGCAATGTGTGTGGACTGGTGCTTGTCTGGCAGTGTGATTGGACTGGCACTTGCCTGGCAGTGTGTGAGTAGTGACTAGCTGCTGGTCACTACATACACTGGTAGCCAAACGCCGGTCCACAAATCTGTCAGTCGGTGTGGTTGCAGTGTCAGGCATGTGTGAAAGTGATGGGCCCTTTGAATGGTGTGGTCTGTTGATGTGAGTGTTATATGCTGGGCCTGCGGCTGGTGGTGTGAATGGTTTTGTGTGTGACACACATGTGAAAAGGTGTATGAATGACCTATAAAGAGGTTGGTGCATTGCTGTGGCTATACAGCTCACAAACTGTGAATCACTGCTTCAGTTCTTTGTCCTTTCAATTATTAACAGTGGATTTAATTTTTGTGAAATCTCTTGGTAATAAAATTATATACATGGAACCATCACGCAAATTTGAGCCAAATCCACCCAATATGTATGTGTACTTGAGGAATAGATGGTTGTGCAGTAATATTTTTCTCTGGCATGGTGTGCATTGTCTCTTTTTGTGACTGTTGTAATATGTTGGTTTTGCAGCTAGAGGTGTGATTGTTCTTGTGTGTACCACATGCAAAAGGTGTGTGAATGGCCTGTAAAGTGTTTGTGGCCTTAAAGACGCTTTATTGCTTACAAGCAGTGAGTCCCTGATTCAGCTTGTTGTCCTTGCAATTATTAACAGTGCATTTCAATTTGTGGAATCTCCTCTTAATAAAAAGTTATACACTAAACTATCACTCACCCTCCAACCAGTATGTGAATGTGCTGGAGGAATGGATGATTGGGCAGTAATAATTGTCTTTTCTGTCTTTCTCTGCCAAGATGTACATTCCTACTAGGAATAATCTACCAACTCTAGATATTTTTGTAAGCTAAACACCTAGGGAAGTGCACAGTGATGTCTCTCTTGTGGATCCCAACAAGTTATCTTACCAAACAATGGCCTGCAAACCTCAAGTCACATTTTCCTTGCATTACTGTGCCATAATTTTCCAGGTTCAGAAATGACACATTTCCTACTACCCAGCATTTCTCCAAGTTTCCCAATAAAAATTGTACCTACGATGTGTTGCTGGGCAAAGTACTGGCGGCAAGAAAGAGCCTAAAATATATTGTGGAGTCATCAAAATCATCTATCATAAAATAACCTTGTTTTGCAGGGAGTCACCTGTGTTTTTGGTCCCCGGCAAAGCGGACATCTAGGGAAATCTACCTAACCCAGATATTTCTGAAAACTAGACAGCCGGGCGAGTGCGTGTATGGCTTACGTAGATTCCCCAATGTTTTCCAACCCAGAATCCTCAAATCTCAAATGTAACTGATAAATCTTGATTTTCACACATTTCTGTTGGAAAAAAAATGTGGGATCAGCGGGCCTGCCACAAATTTCCTACCACCTACAGCAGATCTCCAGATAAAAATGGTAGCTCACTAGTGTGGTTGGGCCAAGTATCCGTGGAAGGGAAGGGCCTAAAACATATTGTGGAGACATTAAAATTATCCATCACAAAACAACCTTGTTTTGCAAGGGAGTCACCTGCGTTTGTTGTTCCAGGCTTGGTGGTCATTCTGGGAAACTGTAGTGTATTTCTCCCATGTCTAGAATGCTTGTGCCATGATGTTCTGGCCACAGGAATTCTATTTGGAACTGTGATCTTTGAAAAGGTGGCAGTTATTGTGACTTGGCATTTGAATGAGCCGGCGGCTGCGCAGCACAGGGCAAGATTAATAAACTTCACTTTGAACACCTATTCTGGAATGGACTCACTTACTACAGAAACCTACCTAACCCAGACATTTCACAAAATTAGACAAATTAGACTCCTGTGAGGTATGGCTTGCTTGGATCCCCTAATGATTTCCAACTCAGGATCTCCTTCAAACCTCAAATGTTGCTGAAAAATCTAAATTTCTACACTTTTTTGTGTGGAAAAATGTTGGGATCACCAGGCTAACACATATTTCCTACTACCCAGCATTTATAATCATCATCACAATTACTGTATTCGATTAATACAAGTTAATCATAAAAGTATTTATACATCACTGTTAAAAATGTTAAAAGAAGCAATTCATCAGTATCAGTCAATAAATGATTTCCTGGATTTGAGACACATGCATATTAAAAGAGGCAGCACTGTAACAGGTTAGCAGGTCAGGCAGCATACTTAAAAAATACGGAGCCAACAACATTGTCTAAAATTGTGCTTACGTAAAATCAAAATTAAAAACCTTTACCGTTGGTTACAATAAAATTTACAGAAAAAAAGATGTGCAAATCAGACTATTGTGAACTGTCATCACATGGGCAACACAGGAGATCGTTCGAAGAAAAGATACCAGCAGGGTGGCCCAACATGCAAGGCATAAAATTGAGCCGAAACCTTATCAAAATAAACCTGTGCATTTCTCTAGGTCTCCCAATAAAATTGGTACTTCACTTGTGTGGTTGGGCCAAGTATTCGATGCAGGGAAGGGCCCAAAACCTATTATAGAAACTTCAAAATGAAATTTCACAAAACAACGTGGTTTTGCAAGTGGGGCAAACCTACAGAAACCAGACAAATCTGAAAACTAGACACCCGGGGGAGTCGAGGGAGGTATGGCTTGCATGGATCCCTCAATGTTTTCCTACCTAAAATCCCCTGCAAATGCAAAATTTAGTTAAAAGAAATAAATGTTCCTTACATTTCTGAGTGGGAGCACCATAGTGGCCCAAATGTCCTATTACCCAGCATTCTTCTTGGTCCCTTGATAAAAATGACACCTCATTTGTGTGGTTGTCAAATGCAAAGATAGCCTAAAAAACGCATATATAAATAACAATAGTGGTTGAAAACTAGACACCCTGGGGAGTTGAGGGATGTATGGGTTGCATGGATCCCTCAATGATTTCCTACTTAAAATTCCCTGCAAATGTCAAATTTAGTTAAAAGAAATAAATGTTCCTTACATTTCTGTGTGGGAGCACCATGGTGGCCCAAATGTCCTATTACCAAGCATTCTTCTTAGTCCCTTGATAAAAATGACGCCTCATTTGTGTGGTTGCCAAATGCAGAGATAGCCTAAAAAACGCATATATAAAGAACAATAGTGGTTGAAGCTCGCTGTGCTATCCTCTCAATCCCTATGTTTTTGGCCCTTTCAAGTTGCAGGCCCTTGGCCCACCCACACATGAGAGGTATCATTTTACTCAGGAGATCAAGGGCACTTGTGCCGGTGCGCTGATACCAGGAAAATGTGTTTTTTAGATACATTTGAATTTGTTTGTGCTGAATTATAGGTTACCTCACACATGTTAAACAGTTATACATAACCATAGAAAAACAAACATTTCATAATGTGTATGTCATCCAATAGAAAATAAGGATTCATTTTAGTCAGCATAAAATGTGCAGATGCAGTTACAGGTGAACACGAAGGCACAGATTGCTGTTTTTCTTAACTCAATGTCAATATTCTTTTTTTTCAACTGTTACTTTGTATAGGGAAATCCTGCCCGATCTACACCGAAATGTATAGCTGTCCAGGATCCATTATTGGTTTCACACCCATTTCTACCACTAACTGGAAGGAGGCTGAAATAGGAAAAATAGGCAATGTCCCAGTCAAGCTAGAAAAGTTGTGATTTTAACACCACAATTCCTTCATTGATACCATTTGCAGGGGAAAATCAGACTCTTTCTTCAGCAACACATTTTCCCTATTTCCCCCCAAAAACGAAATGTACCTGTATTTTGGCTACCTTCTTAATCCCCTCCAGTGGATCCACAACACCTGAACACCTTTAGATTCCTCAGGATGTTGTAAAAAAAGAACGCACGTTTGGTGTGGATACCTTATGCGGAAAAAAAGTTGAGGGGGCCTAGGAGCAAAGTACCACAAATAGTCAATAAAAGGCTTCACACAGGGGGCATAGCAGCGAAGGGGTTAAAGAAATCTAAACATATAATGTATTTATCATTTATTTATAATATATTGCAACAACAGTTTTGAATTTCTAATTTAATTTTAAAAATTTCAAATTAGTAGATAATTGAATCACTTTTAATTAAGTCCTCCGTATTTATTATTGCATATTAGAATTAAATTTGGTTTATTTTAAGAGAACATTTTTAAAAATGCCCTTTAATAAAAAATTCTGAAAAATACTTTTTTATTTATTGCAATATTTAAATTACAATACAATAATACTTAACTTAAAAATATATCTACATTTATTTTTTTATTATTTTGTTAATTCTTTTTACTTTTTCCTGTACTTTATTGTAGCAGGATCACCGTTATGGTGGAGCTCCTTCTATTTTAAATTATGGGGAATCCTAAATCCTTTTTTTATGACTTGATCACCTCTAAACCTATAGCGTACATGGGAAAATCGATGCCTTATCCAGCCAAGCAAAGAGAGAAATTAAAGAACCAACACTTTCACTTCGCATTCGCATTCTGCCCATCATCATGACAAGAGATCCTCTTATCAGGTTCTTAGAGGAAGGCACAAAAGGTCTGAAAATTTATAGATGGGAGATTCTCATACACATGAATAGAAAGGCACATTGCAATATAAAGCTCTCGGCCTTCTTGTGGTAAAGTTGCAGGAACATGCACTGCAGCAGTGTTATGATTCTCCAGGTGTAGATCACCCAGGATAGAGATGAAAACAAATAACTGGTGGAAAGACATTTTTAGTGGCCTTAGCTGCCTTAGTTGACAGTGTCTGTTCTCGGATATGTGGACTAACATGTCATGTGTCTGGGCCAGATTCAGCATTTGAAACAAGCTCATCCCCTTCGTACTCCCAGTCTTCCATTCACAGTGATATCAGTGGACTTTGCTTTTGAATTTTCTCCATCAGATTGCTTTACAACCTTACTGGCAGTAGTGGAATATTTAACCAAAGTAGAACATTTAATCCACTTGAAATGACTATCCATAGCTGGGAGAATCTCTGTCAACATTTTGCGACAGATATAGAGATGTAATGCCTGTCCAGAAATTATCAAGGCCAATAGAGCTTCACAGCATACTGCCAGGTTTTGGTCTGAACTGATGAACTGCATTGACACAATACACTTGAAGTCCACCAGTTATCACTCCAGACATATGGTCAAACAGAACATTTAAATCCATCCATTGAATAGTAGCTACAATGGTTGTTCATGAACCATTAGTCAGAATGAAGCTGATGGATTGCCTTGGCAGATTTGATCTCAGACAAAACAAAAGAAGTCCCTTACCTCAAGACATAATGGTGAAAATAGATAATGTGCTTTATTGCTAATCCGTGTCACAAAACATTAAAAGATTTAAAACAAACTCCATATTAGCTGCTGTGTGTATAAGGCAAAGAACAACTTAACAATAAAGATTTGCCATACATTATTAGTTTATTTAAAAAGTATTTTTACTCTTAGAAGGTCAAAAGCATAACAATCAGTATATATAAAAATAACTTGTCACAGAGAAGACATGGTGCATAACAAAATATATTACAAACAAAACTTTATGATACAACAAAAATGTGCCATCGCAGCGTTTCGGTGGGCATTTTCTATTTTTACACCTTCTTCAGGACATAATTTTCGATTCAATCTAAATTGGCAAAACATTTACAAAACACAATATTTACAACCTTATATTGTTAATAACACAGCAGTCAATTACAAAAGACCCTGTATATTATATAAACGTAGTCCCTATTATTTTTAACATTAGTTGGCATTTCATCACATATTCCATAAAGCCATTGATATACTGTAAGGAATACATTCCTATTGCAGCCTAAACCTCTAGCTTTATAACACATGATCAATACGTTTTTTGATTTTTTTAATCTATACTCTAGCTTGGAAAAGAAGGGAAATAAATGTACCCACCTAAAAAGATGAGACCCACAATCTAAATCGTCTCAGAAACTTCAATCTCAACAAATCCCCCCAATCAGGAGTGTAAGTATCTAATTTAATAAGAGGAAAAAACGTTATAGATATGTCATAAACAAAGGTTAATCATCTTTATGAGTAACTGTGTTCTTATTTAAAAAAAATATTTTTTACATACCTATGTAGTTTAGCAAAAGCTGTGATGATTCTGATAGAGCAGACGGTAATCCAAAGTTTATAAGGGAACGAAAAGCAAGATAATTATCATAAGTTTCTCCCACTGCCGCTATATTGCTAATAATCATCACTGTATCGGAAAAAACACTTTACCACTTCACAATTAAAGCTAAAGCTCGATGACAGCTGTACATTGACTTGTAGCCGTGTTCAGTTATTCTCTCATACAAAACCTTTGAAATTCCTCTGTTATAGTTAGCTCAGCTAACTATAACTTGCGCGCCCGCAATGCACTGCTGATGACGTCACAGATAACATCACTCATGACATAGTCAGTGACATCACTCATGACATCACTGATGCCATCTCAAATGACATCACTGATGACATCATCCACTGAATGTGTGTCTTTCTGACAAATAAATATTTTTATATATGTATATCTAAAGGTCGATGGAAGAATAAATGGGTAAGTAAGTGTCTAAATGGATGTTTTCTTTGTAAATTTCATTGTATAACTGACTTATTAAGTGTATCTTAGTGAATACATGTATTAGCAAGTAATGTTTAAATATGTAAATATCTGTATCAGTGTCTCACTTTGTGTATAAGTGGCTGCATGGGTTGGTGAGTAGCTACACGAGTGTCTGTATGTGTTATCAGTTGGTTTTTTGAGTATCGGAATGACTGTCTGTATGGTTTGGTGGCGGGTATTACTTAGAGCACAGATGCATGAATGACTGACTCACTGTTTGTATGTGTTTTGAAGACAGCATGTGTGCAGGACTGCACGGGTGGATGAATGTGTGTATGGGTGTGCTAGTGTGTGAATGACTGCCTCAATAGTGTCTTTATGGGTAAGTACATATGTTTTAAACATGTGTGAGTATCAATGTATATAAGTAAGGATATATGACAGTGACAGATTCAAAAAGTTCCTGTATAAATAAGTATGTGTTTCTATCACTGATTGTTTAAGAGAGTAAGTATGTGTACGTTTCTGTAAAAGTAAGTGTAGTGGTGGCTGTATATGCAAACAAATGGATGTTTGATCGTTTATTTGCATGTGTGAGTATGTGTGTGAGTAACTGTATGGATGAGTGTTGGTGTGTAACAGTATTTATAAGTATATGAGTACATATGATGAGTGATTACATGTATAAGTGACTATATAGAACTGTTGGTGAATGAGTGCATGGGTATGTAGATGGCGGAAATACTGAATAGGTTGTTGGTAAGTGATATTGTTATCTCCATTTTTTTTTTATTTTTACTTTCTATTTCTGAAGATGTGTATCAAAGGTTATATTACGCCATTCTTTCACAAGGATGATATCATCAGTGATGTCATCAGTGATGTCATTTGAGATGTCATCAGTGATGTCATGAGTAATGTCACAGACCATGTCATGAGTGATGTTATATGTGACGTCATCAGCAGTGCATTGCAGGCGCGCAAGTTACAGATAGCTGAGCTAACTATAACTGAGGAATTTCAAAGGTTTTGTATGAGAGAAATGTTCAGCTAACTATAACGTGTGAAAACTATGGTTTTTTCAATGATTTTGCATGGTTTTTTAAGTGCTAATTCCTAACTATAACATTTGTGAAACCTATGGTTTTTTCAGGGAATTTCAAAGGTTTTGTAAATGATAAGTTATAAATGTATTAATTATTATGTCTCTCTTTTTACCCTAATTTCTTATATTTTTAATATAAATATTTATATGTATTTAATTTTTTAGAATATATTTCATATTCTTATTATAAAATAATAACAACACTAAATTGCAAAGTAATGTTGGGATTAATTATTGCTTCACTTCGGTTGCAAGTATAACACAACTCCAGCAATGCTCTGGGGCCCTATGCTCACAAAGCTGTATCAATCCTTACACCTGCTTCAAGCATGTGCAAGGTTTTGACGCAGCATAACCTCAATAGTGACTGAATGAAATTTTATACATTTCACTTAGTCACTTTTAGGAGGCCTTACTGCACCCCCTTCTGCACAGGAAAGCCTCTTCTGGCGCACAGCTTTACAATGTAATGCACCCCCCAGATGCGTCACATTGTTAATAGCCAACACCATGGCACATCTTTTGCACCACCACTGTGTCACAAAAGTGACGCAACGACTGTGTAAAAGAGGCACAAGGGGATTGTAAATCCGCCCCTAACACATACAAATTAACCCAGGCAGTTTCACCAGCAGCGCAAATTGAAGCATAGACTTCTAACATATTTATGTACATATGTTACATTCAAGTGCTTCGCACATATTACAGTATACTATAGGTAAACACCTTATAGATTTATGCTGTAGCACTTCCTTATAGTTCTGCACTTTCACATTCTCCATACACTAGTAATATATTCATTCATTCATTTATGAACTACACATTCCTTCTGACAAGCTTTTACACACTAAGATATAAATATAGTTCTTTCTTTGACCAGTGAAGGTAGTTCTAAAAAGAACAGTTTTTTTGTTTTGTATCTTTTTTGTGTTTTCTCACCAAATTCCAAGCAGAACAAAAGAATGAAAAGAAGAACAACTAATGTCGAGGACAGCAATGATCCTGTATCCTGCGTTTTATCAGGTCGATAGACTGTTCCCCATAACACAAAAGTTTATCGCAATAAATGCAAAGAAATTTTATTTTAGCAAAGTCGAAATCAATATGTGGGTGTGGACTGCTTGCTGAAAATGCTGCTGCAGTTGATGTGCTTGGTGTAGCATCAGGTGGGGTCTCGTGCAACCTCCGTCTTTGTGCTCGAGCAAAGTTCTAGGGGTGCAAGTTCTTCATGTGTTGCACTATATTTGCTGTGCCAAAGGAGTATTTTTACATGGATCACCCCTTGAAAGAGTTGTTTGGCAAATTTTACAGGTTACTTTTGCAGCATTAACCTTTTTTTGACCTTCTAGAAAAGTGAAAAACTTTGCAAATTAGAGCTTCTTTCCTCTTCTTTGGAGGATCTTCACAAAAGAAATCTCCTCTGAAGAACTGCTGGAAGAGGACTCCATTGCTCCTATTATGGTGATCTTCCTTCTATTTGAGAAGATTCTCACAACAAATGCTTCTTCTTAGAAAGTCAAAGTCGAATAATTATAATGAGACGGAACTTTCAACACTCGCAATAAGAAAAGTTTACAACCAATCAAATATCTACTTTTAAAGTCACATGGCTTTGCGTACGCTTATGATGCGCTTGTGCAGCTCTTTCAATACAAGTATGCATGATCTTCTACCGCGATTTGTGTAAATCTTTTTAAAAGTAATATAGGAATATTAAAAGTATTTTTTTTAAATCATAGTTATCCCAAATGTCTCTGCCCTTAGTATCTACATTAAATACATAAATAAATGTTTTAAACCAAGTAGAAACATTGCCCTCTTTCGCGTACAGAACGCCGGACATGACGTCACACCGAAGATCTAAAGCGACGCGTAACGTCAAAGCATATTTGTACTGTATGCGCGAGTACACGCTGAGTATGATAAGCATTACAAACTATGGTGCGATCACCCTCTCAGTGACAAATCAGAGCTCAGGGCGCGCTATGGAGAATGATTAGAAGTGCTGACTCATTGCAGATCCGATTATGAGCCTGCCTCTGCGTACATTATAACACCGCCCCCATCTCTCTCTGTTGTTAATTGTTAGTGCACACACTCATACTTGCACATGCGCGGTGCACGCCCGCCCACACTACCCACATGCCACCACCAAGCATGCTTGCTATCATTTAGCCTAGAAACCAATACATTAGCCAATGTGATCTCCCCAGGGCCATCATTCTTATAGACCGCAAAAACTCTACCAATGACGGCCCTGGGCTTGTCTTGGTCAGCCCCCGCGGTTCCCATATAATGCGGGAACTGACGTGAGCGTGCCTGCCTTTGCTGCGATGAGACACAGACTGTCAAAAACATCCCAGACTCTGCGAAACCACAGCCTATAAAGACACAAGAAAAGACGACAGAAACAAAGGTAAGAGAAGACGTCACAACATAAGCCTCCACTTTAAATTGTATATGCATAATGCTATTTTTTTATCCTTCATATGGCTTTACTACCCCTCAATTGTTTTAAATTGTACTTACATAATTGAAATATTTCTTTATAAGTCATGAGGTCCTAAACACCTCTAATCTGTGCATGCATACATTTCTGTGTCGTATTTCTGTACTACGCCATGTGCTTAGACCTCTATTATTAATAATTGTGCATCCATGATAGTATTTTTTTTTCTGCGTCACAACGCCGTCCCAGGCATTTATTAACTTATTGATCTTCCTTCGTTTGCTGGAGCTGCAACAGTCTTAACTACGGAATATTAAGAACCCACAATAAAATTCACTTTTGATAGTAGTTACGCATCTCAGTTTCAATGACTAATCAAAATCTCCTTTTGTTTCCTTCACCAAACATCGTTCAGAAGCAACTACGGCCTATCGAGCAACAGCAATGGAATTCTCTGCAACCTATTGAATATACTTTGATGTATAGAAGCAGAGTTCAAGTGGAGTGGTGAACTGCACTCTTTATACAAGGTAAGCACAGCAGCCTAGATCTATAAAGCCTGCATAGCAATGCATTAGAAATATGTTGCCATAACAGGCGTCAGTAACGCAGTAGGCACTTCCATATAGACACCACTTGAACACTGCACTATAACAAGTAAAATGTACCAGGTACACTGCACTCGTAAAACTGTAGTGTAACTTTTATATATGAAAGGATAGAGGGCCATATTATAAAACCTTGGCAACAGAATTATCGCCACTTTATCGTCAGGAAAGTGGCGATAATGGGTTTGATAATATGCTCACTGCAATTCCAATCGAAGCTCATGTTAGATATGAAGGACATCTGACATGAGCTTCGATTGGAATTCCATAGAGCATATTATCAAACCCATTATCGCCACTTTAGCAACACTTTCCTGCCGATAAATTTTTGTCGTCCAAGCTTGATATTATTGCCCAGAGTGTGTAGTGTACAGCAGCTTCTCTGTAAAATGTATAATTACCTCTGAGCAGTGACAACAGATAGGTTACAACAGTCTGACAAAAAGATCATCAACCTTATTACGCCACTTTTGAGTAACTTTTAACATTGGCAAACTGATGCAAAGAGTTAGTAAATCTACGTCTGGTTCAACAAAAAAACTCAACTCCAGACTCTGCGACACAGTTTTAATGTTGTTTTCTCTCTCTCTCACTCTCTGTGACATCATTTCTCTTTCTCTCTTAAACGTAGACACTGCTGTCTGCTTCGACGTGTAGAAGATCTGCTCAACTAAAGTTGTGCACTCCACTTCCTAATGTGTTTGGCGCAAAGTTTACACAATGGTAAGCACAGAGGCCTAGATCTACAAATACTTCATAGGAATACATTAGAAATAATTCGGCATAACGGGCGTCAGTAACGCAATAGGAACTTCCATATAGACACCACTTGAACACGGCACTATAACAAGTAAAATGTACCAGGTACACTGCACTCGTAAAACTGAAACGAGAGAGGGCCATATTATCAACCCTTGGCGACAAACATATTGCCACTTTATCGGCAGCAAACTGGCGCTAAAGTGGGCATAATAGGTTTGATAATATGCTCTACGGAATTCCAATCGAAGCTCATGTTAGATATGAAGGACATCTGACATGATCTTCGATTGGAATTCCGTAGAGCATATTATCAAACCCATTATAGCCACTTTAGCGCCACTTTCCTGCCGATAAAGTGGCAATAATTTTTGTCGCCCAGGCTTGATATTATTTCCCAGAGTGCATAGTGTACAGCAGCTTCTCTGTAAAAAGTATAATTACCTCCGCGCAGTGACAACAGATAGGTTACAACAGTCTGACAAACAGATCATCAACCTTATTACGCCACTTTTGAGTCACTTTTAACATGGGTAAAGTGATGCAAAGAGCTAGTAAATCTACATCTGTTTCAACAAAAAATCTCAACTCCAGACTCTGTGACACAGTTTTAATGTTGTTTTTTCACTCTCTGTAACATCATTTCTCTATCTCTCTTAAACTTAGACACTGCTTTCTGCTTGAACGTCTAGAAGATCAGCCCACCTGAAGTTGTCCTTCCCAGTGCCTGCAGTGTTTGGCCGCAAGCTTTATACAACGGGAAGCACACAGGCCAGGATCTACAAATCCTTCATAGGAATGCATTTGAAATAAGTCGCCATAACGGGCGTCAGTAACGCAGTAGGCACTTCCATATAGACACCACTTGAATGCCGCACTATAACAGAACTGGAATGTACGAGTCAAACTGCACACGTAAAACTGTAGAGTTACCACAACTTGTAATGCTTCAGCTCATTTACTCACATCTACATAATTCTAAACTCTAATTTTCTTTTTTCTTTTGCCGATTACCAATCGGACACCTTTTGGAATCCATTTCACAATTTCTTTATAACATTGTTTAACTTATTTTGCCAGTTCTAATATAGTTATGATGGAGTTTCGTTTATATTTATTGTTTATTAAAAGTTAATAAAAAAAACTACATACTTCTTTTATTTTGTGGGGAGGGGTATGACAGTTCACAATAAAAATAATGTTGAAATACTATAGTAAGATATTCAAGACTAGGATTGAAAACTACTGAGTTCTAACTAACTGATATAATAAATACAGCGGTGAGAAACCACTAAAATGGCGGTGGACGGAATACGTAATCAACGTTTGGCGCCTCGGCACTACCTTTCAAATAAATATATAAAAAATATGACTATTAATACTGTACAAAAGTACAGCACCGGATGAATCACACAAACCAGGAAAAGAAAGCGACAGATTTACTAACTGATATAAAGAAAGGTTTGCTCGTTGAACTTGAAGAAAAAAATATGAACTTCGAAACGACGCTGATCATGCGAAGAGAGTACAACTGCTACTCCAAAAAAAAGGAAAGCTTTACATACAAAAAGCGATACATTATCGCTGCTTTTATCGACAGGAAATTGCTGATAAAGCGGCGATAATGTTCTTGATAATAGGCCCTTGTAACTTCCCATGGCAGCCCAGGTTCTGATCCTTACCTAGGCTGCTATGGTTATTCACAAGTACATATTATCAAGCCTATTATCTCCGCTTTATCAGCAGTTTCCTGCCAATAATTGCGACAATAATGTATCGCCTTTTGTTGATATTATGGACCATTGCTCTTTTTTTTACCTTTAAACTTAGGTGCATATTATCAAGGACCAGTGTTAAAATTCAGCACCGGATGAATCACATGAACCGGGAAAAGAAAGCGACAGATTTACTAACTGATATAAAGAAAGGTTTCCTTGTTGAACTTGAAGAAAAAGAAAACGTGGGCTTCGAAACGACGCTGAGCATGCGAAGAGAGTACAACTGCTACACCAAAAAAAAGGAAAGCTTTACATACAAAAGGCAATAAATTATTGCCACTTTTATCGACAGGAAGCTGCAGATAAAGCAGCGATAATGTGCTTGATAATAGGCCCTTGTAACTTCCCATAGCAGCCCAGGTTCTGACCCTAACCTAGGCTGCTATGGTTATTCACAAGTACATATTATCAAGCCCATTATCTCCACTTTATCGGCAGTTTCCTGCCAATAAATGTGACGATAATATATCGCCTTTTGTTGATAATATGGACCATTGCGTTTTTTTTACCAGTAAACTTAGGTGCATATTATCAAGGACCGGTGTTAAAATTATCGCTGGTTTATTGGCAAGAAACTGCTGATAAAACGGCGATAATGAGCTTCATAGTACGGCCTTTTTATTTCCCATAGAACCCCATGATAGCACCAGAACATAGGCTTCTATGGGACTCAACAAGGACGTATTATCAAGCCCACCCTACCAACATTAATAAAAACCTCCAGACAATGCAGATACCCAGAGCTAGAAGTTCATTTTACAAATCACTGCCCCAGAAATGTGGCGTTCCCTGTGGCGTGTATGGGGACAGGGAGAGAGAGCTCAAAATATACTTTTTTTTAAAAAAGACCCAAGGGGTGTCGCTCCCCGAGACTGCGGGGAGTGGGACCGTAACCCCCCTGCATACTTCAAAATAAAAACAGAAGAGTGCCGTTCCCCAGTGCTCGCAGCACCTTACAAGCCCCCATTATGCAGAAAAATTGCCCCCGTAATTTACCCCCCAGGACCTAATGAATGAAACGAACTTCTACTTTTTTTTCACCTTTTCCACCGCGTACAAGTACTGCACGAGTACCTCGCCATTTTTTTTATAAAAGTTGACCCTAAAGATCCATGTACCACCCCCTGACCAAGACTATAGGCTCAAAATGTTTCTACTGTGCCCCCGTTCCTTATTTCTCAACTTTGTTTTACTGTTTTCTTGTGACTTTGCTCTTCTGACAAACAACATGGCTGCCAATACTTCCTGGTTTGGAGTATTGACAGCCAATCAGCAAGCAGCTCCTGCTCGTAATTGTAGGTATTTACATACACAAACGACGCGATTTTCCTTTAAAAAAAATAAAATAAAAAATAGAGCCTAAACATCCATATACGACCCCCTAAGCAAGCCTAGAGGCTCAGAATATCTCTACCCTACCCCCTTCCCTTATTTCTCAATTTGTTTTACTGATTTCTTCTGACTCAGTTCTAGGGAGGCACAACATGGCCGCCAACACTTCCTGGTTTCGAGTGTTGAGAGACAGTTCACAGCCAATCAGCATGCAGCTTGCGCTTGTAATTGAACAGATTTCAGTACGCGTACTGAACTCCGACTCTAGATATCGCTATGATTTTACTTGCAATTTTCTCAACAACTACTGAAAGGATTTACACCATTTAACAAAAAGCACAATCTACGAGCAGAACTCTACCTCTCTGCCATATTTCGTGTAATTCCGTTCAGCTGTTCGGGCTGTAGCCCTGGCTAAAGGTCCCTATGGAAAATTGCATGGGGAAAACACGTTTTGGGACCCCCTTTTTTCTCGACCCCCGCTTGACGAATCATCCCCATTTTCTTCGAGAAATTTTCAAAGATTCGTCCACGGATGCCAAAGTTATTCCAAATAGAATGTTGTAGATTTCCTATGGAAACTACGTCCTAACTATAACTACCTACTGGCGACCGCCAGTAGGTAATATACATGAATCTGGAGTTAATTAGAGTAAAAACGTTTACATACCAATACATACTTACCTCCTTGTTATCTTGATGATTGATATTTTGACTACAAAACATTCTTAGCACAATATTCTGTTGACAACATTAGGTGTGATACCAGTCTGACCTGGTTGCTGTAATAAATATTGCGGGCACCACTGTCAGTCATCTACAGCCCATTGTGGTGATAGCAGTCACATTCCTGCAAGAAGTGTTTACATGGTACTTCCATCTAACTTTAAAGCCTCACTCTGGGCCTACCCCTGTTCATATAAACAAGCTTCAGTAACACACATGAGTGTTGTGTGAACTGGGGTAGATCTAGCTACTGTAACTCAGGTAGGGTGGCTATTCAAAGTGAACTGTCTCTGTTTTAACATTAACAGTGCAAAGATAAACAATATACTTTTTCTTAACAATGACATCACAATTTGCTATGTAGTTTAAGGGCCTATTTTTCTCATGTGCGAAATTTGACATCAGGAACAAAGATCACCATTTTGTGTATGATCAATAGGAACAGTCTCAGTTACTCACTTTGAACTTAATAAGGTTAAATATACATTTTACAAATCTGCTGCATAGCCATGGGAATGCACTAATTAGAAGTGGCTAATGAATGCAGGTCTGGTGATAATTAGCACATTTCAGAACGTATTAAATACTGCAGAGCTTAAACATTTTTGGACAGTGAGAATATTTTTGTAGCTGCGGACCAACGTTTGTGTGCCGCACTTCTATTCCAACTACAGCAATTTTGGGTGAGTTCTGCAAACTTGTCTGTTTATTTATTAAGACCCCATGAGCCAAATGTACAATAATAGTGGTTGCAAAATACAAACAAATGCAATTTAGCTTACCAACTTTTCACAACTGCTACTTCTTTTATAATAATAGGTTGGTTTAAAAAAATACCAGATCACAGGGGTTGTAGAATGTCTTGCATAATTAATATTCTGTGGTAGATCACGATTTCCAACACCCTGTGACCGAGGACAATCACTGGGATGGTGGCCTGCAAGTGACAGTATGCCACTCTCCCTCTGATTTTATTTCAAAATTGTGAGATTTTTTTTCCAAGCAACACAAACCCGAACTAAGTTAAAAAAAACTAAATAAATAGTGAGATCAGGCAACCATCCTCTGGACCTCTACCTAATGCGGTCTATGGCAATACAACATAAAAATATATATTTATTCAACAAATAAAATATGCATTAAATCCTCAGCTAACCTTAGGTGCTGAGCTCTGTCTAAATATGTTCTATGATGGAAGAACACAGTCAGAGCAAAGCATAATGTTCTCATAGGAATAAACATGTGGGTGGGTGTGTTTATGATAGGATGCTCTACGCTTGGGCCCAGATTGACTACTTATCTACATCATGGTTGTATCACTTTTTTGGCGCAGTCACAGCACAAAATGCTAGTTGACATTTACAAAGTCTCACAATTGCTGATTTACATTGTATTGTGTGTCGTTGTGAAAACAGCAGCACCTTATTTTGCATTGTGTTACACTGCATCATGTAAGAGCTACATGTGTGGAGTATGGTCGTTCCTTCACCCATTCATTGTGATGTAATCCAAGATGTACTAAATGCCATCAACCTCGATGTGCCCCAAATTCGAGATCTACCTGAGAAAAGCATAACAAAGAGAAATATATTAATTTCTCCTTTTAAGCTCCTATTTCCAAGTGTGCTGCACTCTGCAGGAGAACTGTTAGTCTGACAATGTAACAATTAGAGCTCAATTTAAAATACACAATTTAGTATACGTCAACATAACAGATTTATCAAAATTAAAATAATTCTAAGGAGTATCACCCATGTCTGTCATCGTTTTGGAGCTGTGTTTTTCCGACTGAAGACGGCACGCGTTCTCTTTAAATGTTCTACATCTATCTCCGCTGGTGGAAGTAAATGGACTCAGTGTAGGATTATAGTATTTTGAGGAAGAAGAAGATTATTAGACAATCTTTCTCAGGTTGGAGCATAAAATACCCTCTGAAACCTTCCAACAAAATAGACAGTTTTAAGGAGTCCAGATGAGTGTAAGAGAGTTTCTTGTCGTATATGCACAGGATGCCACCTTTCCTGCCAGAGATGTACGATGAAGCATAGGTGTGTGAACTGGCACCTGGGGCCAAAACATTTACCCTACAGGGAGGATATAAGGAGCCCAGCAAAACAATGAACTAATTTCCTTTATCACTTACATGAATGAGACTTTTAGGTGAATATAACCTAAGTTATCATGATGATAAAATAGGTGCTAAAACTCACAACACATGTACACTAACATGTAACAAAAAAACATACATGACTTTCTTTTTCAACGCACACTCTTCCCTCAAAACTAATGCACACACCATGAAAGAAGGTCTTAATCCAAAACTCGGCAACAAGTCTCTGGCATTTTCCCATCATGTCTGTTATATAAATTCTACTGTGAAATACAAATGCTTTGTTTTCGGAACCCAAGAAGCTAGTATGGAAGTATCATTTTTCCAAACCAGTTGCACAATACATATGCACATTCTGTGAGTTTTTGAGCTTTCTGGTGTGTAACATCAGCTCACGTTCTGTTAGAATCAGTCTGACAGGGGTGAAATCCAATGCACGCACAACATTTGTGAACCTGTGACTCCCATGAAAACCTGCTTTCTCCTCCCTCAACACTGCTGTATCAGTGGGAAAAAAGACCTATGCCCAGATTAATGAAGTCCTTGTGTTCCCATTGCGATAGGCAAGGTGGTGCAAGGCAGTGCAAGGGCTTCAGTGTGATGTACTAAGCCACGCAAAGCCACCTAGCATGGCTTAGTAAGTGTAGAGAAATGCAAGGAAGTGCAGGTCACTGCTTTGCGTTACTATGTGCTGGGAAGGTGTTATGTGGGGCGGGGGGGAGAGTTAGTTTCCCAATCATCCAACCATGCCTTTTAACGCATTCACAAATTTACTAAAAGAAGTAAACCTGGGAATACATCAACACTGTATGCCTTCCCAATAGAGGCAAAACGAGGAGAAATATCTTTATTTCTCCCCCTTTGTTTTCTCTATGTGTGCTGCATTCTGCAGCAAACATTAAGAGATACCCTCTATGGATTGTTTTTGTGTGTGAGGGTGCTCCTCCTGCACAAAACCAAAACTGCCTGTAACACAAGGGTTTGTGGTTGGAATTAGGCAACACAGACTACGCCAGTGCAAAGAGAGAGCAGGAATGAGCCATACATTAGTAAATATGGGGCATTGCTGTTCTCTCCCTTTCAAACAGCACAGCAAGTTGTTTTGCTGCATTTAATTGCATGAAAGGTTTCTAAATCTGTCCCAAAATGTCCCTGAATGTGGAAGCATGTCAATCAGGGCTTAATTGAAAGATGGCTGAGATAACCCAGTAACTAAAGGCCAATGACCCTTAATATTAGCCAAAACCTTTGCCAAAGGAGGTATGGTGGTGTGTACATTTCTGCAAAGTTTGCATTTCAATTTTATTTTATCTAAAAAGTAAAACATATTCCTTGTTCTAATCAGAGCACCTTCAGTGCCTGGTGTGACGTGTCCAGTAAGGAAATTCTTTGCCAACATATCTGCTGCTTAAGATGACATCCTTGTCACATTACTCTGGTAACTGTCAGCCTGACTCCCATTGGCCTGATCATTTTTCGTTTGTGACTGCTGCCTTGCTCATCGTCTGCAGTGTGCCTGAATTAGACAGTGGAATTAGATGGGTCTGGGGAATCAGAAGCCACGAAATACAGGCGAAGCCACGATCGTGGCAAGTGAGAATGAACATGCTGCAATAGGCTGCGGGATATAAACTCATGGGGAATGCAAATTGATAGAGAATTACGAAAATAAAGTAATTTAACATTATTTAACAAACAAGTAAACAGAAATTATGATAAGAAGCGCCATCCGTACTCACCACCAACTGATCCGAAAAGCCAAGAAAACAGCATTCAAAGATCGACTTGACAACAACGCCCACAACAGCAAGGAACTTTTCAACATCGTCAAGGAATTTTCCAACCCCTCGGCCAACTCCAACGACATCTCCCCCTCTCAAACCCTCTGCGATTCCCTAGCCTCTTTCTTCCACAACAAGATCGCAGACATCCACAACAGCTTTGACAACCAACCCGGAAGCCAACCCACCCTACCATCAGCTGACCATCTTCCCCCCGTCAACACCCTTAACGCCTGGAACCCTATCTCCACTGAGGACACCATCCGCCTGATGAATTCCATCCACTCTGGATCCCCCAAAGACCCATGCCCTCACCACATCTTCAACAAAGCAGACTCCGTCATAGCTCCTCACCTCCGAGACGTCATCAATTGCTCCTTCAACTCCGCTACCTTCCCAGAAGATTGGAAACACGCTGAACTCACCGCCCTTCTGAAAAAACCAACAGCAGACCCCACCGAACTCAAAAACTACCGCCCCATCTCGCTTCTTCCATTCCCGGCCAAAGTCATCGAGAAAGCTGTCAACAACCAGCTCGCCGCCTTCCTCGAAGCCAACAATTCACTCGACCCCTCACAATCTGGCTTCCGAGCCAAACATAGCACTGAGACCGCCCTCATCGCAGCAACAGACGACATCCGAACTCTACTGGACAATGGAGACACAGTCGCCCTCATCCTCCTCGACCTCTCTGCAGCTTTCGACACAGTCTGCCACAGCACCCTTTTACATCACCTCAGAAACATCGGAATCCAAGGAAAGGCACTGGAATGGATCACCTCGTTCATCACCGGAAGAACCCAGAGAGTCCGCCTCCCACCATTCAAATCCGAGGCCTCTGAAATCATCTGCGGCGTACCACAAGGATCCTCACTCAGTCCCACCCTCTTCAACGTATACATGAGCCCCCTCGCGGCCATCGCCCGCCAACACAACCTCAACATCATCTCTTACGCGGACGACACTCAACTGATCCTATCTCTCACCAAGGACCCCAGCACCGCCAAAACTAACCTTCACGAAGGAATGAAAGAAGTCGCCGAATGGATGAAACAAAGCCGACTGAAACTGAATTCAGACAAAACAGAAGTCCTCATCTTAGGTAAATCCCCCTCTGCATGGGACAACTCCTGGTGGCCGGAAGCCCTCGGAAATGCACCCACCCCGACAGACCACGCACGGAACCTTGGCGTCATCCTGGACTCCTCACTATCAATGAACAGACAAGTCAGCGCCGTATCCTCTTCCTGCTTTAACATTCTTCGCATGCTCAGAAAAACATTTCGCTGGATCCCCACCGAAACAAGGAAAACAGTCACCCATGCTCTGGTCACGAGCCGACTAGACTACGGAAACACCCTCTACGCAGGTACCACCTCCAAACTCCAGAAGAAACTACAACGAATCCAAAACGCCTCAGCCAGGCTCATATTAGACATCCCACGCAACGAACACATCTCTGGTCACCTTAAAGATCTCCACTGGCTACCCGTCAATAAGAGGATTACTTTCCGACTGCTCACCCACGCACACAAATCACTCTACGACATCGGACCAGATTGCCTCAACTCTCGACTATCCTTCTACTCCCCCTCCCGCCAACTTCGCTCTTCCAGCCAAGCCTTCGCCACTGTACCTCGCATCAACAAGACCACCATGGGAGGCAGATCCTTTTCTTACCTGGCTGCCAAAACATGGAACTCACTCCCCGCCTACCTTCGCCTCACCCAGAATCACCTAGCGTTCAGAAAGCAGCTTAAAACGTGGATATTTGACAAATAATCTTCCTCCCCTTCCTAAGCGCCTTGAAACCCTCTGGGTATGTAGCGCGCTATATAAATTTTATGACTTGACTTGACTTGACTTGAAATATGAAAAAAGGGAGTTGTTGATATAAATCAATCGTTTTGAACGGAATCATGAGCACATAAAATGCACTGCATGTTATGCTGCGAGGAACAAAAGGTAAAGCAAATAAGTTACCAGTTGCAAATGAAGGATACGAGGTGAAAGGGGAACGAAAGGCGAGAATCGAGTAACGGAGCATGTAAGCTTTGTTAATTGAAAAAAATAATATACGTGCTTCGGGCTCGTGGGAAACTGGCTCCCGGAATGTGGAACCGGAATAATTAGCTGTCGCGGTCTGGGAGGGGTGTAAAATTAGTTTGTGAACTTGGCCGGCTGTCTGTCTAAGTGTGATGGATGACTGTCCCCTCTCCCCCCACCATGGATTGTAGGACTCGGGGGTGTGATCCCAGAGTTTGCAGGCCCTCTCCCAGTGGCAGCGCACATTGTTTTCTATGCAGAGGATTTTTTGTCTTCCTTCCCATCAAAGAAAGTTTGCAGTTGCCCTGCCCTGCAGTCCTCAAACCGGGCCAGCTGGTCTGTGTGAAGGCAGGGTCTGCAGCCCCCCAAATAATGGGGGATCAGAGTGCCTGCCTGCCAGGAAAGTACAGATGCTTTGTGCCTGTTAATATGTGTTAATTCTGGACCTTGTTATATCTAAAGCAGACCTGATCACTATTGCTCCCCCTGTCCAGGTAGACTAGTAAGACCACTTCCTCATTCCCTTCTTTTTTCACCTATTGCACGTTATAACTCTCGGCCAACCCAAAAGGACACCTAGCTGGTTCCGCATCACTAAAACCATTGATTTTGACACTCTGTATGACTCGGCTGTGCAATCACTTCCTAGACTAGACCCTAAGGTGGAAGTCAATGATCTCACCTCCCATTGACTCTCAGTCCTAGCAGTTGAAATCAATAAAGTCGCTCCACTCCAAAGCAAAAGGAAAAGAGCCAACCCCTCAGTTCCTTGGTCCAATAAAGCTCTCCATGATGAAAGGAAACATCTTAGAATCTTGGAGAAACAGTGGAGACAATCTCCTTCCGCCATCAAACTCTCTCACTTGCGTTCAGCAAGATCCAAATACCACAAGCACATCTTTCATTAAAAAGCATCACATTTCAGATCCCTCCTCGACTCAGCCAAAAACAGACCCAAAAAATGTTTTGCCCTCTTCAAAAACTCAACCTGCTCTCCCCCAAAGCATCAAGTTTGAGGATTCTTCAAAGAAAGCAGCAAAATTTGCTATATTCTTTGATGAAAAGGTAAAATCACTAGTGGATCAGGTCACCCACCCCACCTCCGTTGAGGAGCGAAAATCCTTAGTCACTTGGCAGAACTTTGCCGCCATCTCGGAAGATGACCTCCTCAAGTGCATCCTTAAAACCAAACCCTCCAACCATCCCCAGTGGCATCCAGTGGTGGCTGGTGACATTTTAAAGTGGTAGGACGTAACATTTTGGCTGAGCGTTACGTGGTGAGAGTGAAACGAACAAGCCTGACAACATTGTGCAGGGTTTTGTGGGGGTTCTCCACCTGATAATTTATTTCAAATAAAGAGTTGGCAAATGCTGTATTGTAAGCAAATTTGAGAAAGCATGAAGGTAAATATCAAGCATGGAATCCCAGGTTATTCACTTAGGCTCTTTGTGTGCTCCTGTACGTCAGTTACCTTATCTGCAGACATTGAAAGCGCTTAAGCAACTGAACAATCACTTTCGCTCACATTTCTATATTTGACTTAATGGCCACTTACCACATGTGCTTATTGTTACAACTGAGCCAATTAATTGCACTAGGTGAAGGTATATACAGCTCTGAGTGGAGACTAAGCATGGGCGGAAAATCCGTTTCGCTCGCGGATTTTGCGGATTTTCGGTAAATTCGCAATCCGCGAGATTCGCGAATCTCCCGCAAAATCCGCAAATCCGCGAGCAGCGGATTTTGCTCGCACTGCTCGCACTGTTCGCGTGAGTTCGCGGCTTTCCAGTACAACTTCGCGCCCCGCGAATAAGTGCAAAATTGCAGAAATACGATTTTAGCAAAACTGAAACTACTTACCAGGTTCAAAAGTTCAGGCTCATCATTAGTAGCCATTTCCTGTAGTGCTTCCTGAGGGGCCCCTCCAGAGTTCAGTTGCCAGTTGCAACTATTATGTGACCCTGCTCTGAACCTCAGAATAGTTACACATATGCCACAAAGGTCCTGAATTACAGCTAAGGGAGACAAGCAGGAGCCAGGCTGGAAGTTCAAATCCATTAATCAGCCCCTAATTCATTATTGTCAGTTGGGGCAGGGCAGGTGTTGTAACTAATTTTGCAACAATGAAAGCACTTAGCAAGTACAAAAGATCACTAATCAGGAAGCACTAAGGAAGCAGGTGCCAGCTAAAAAAATATTCTGTGACACATTAATCAGCCCCAAATTAATTCAGGTCACTTGAGGCAGGGAAGGTGTGCTTGCGTTGCCACAATAATGTACACTGACTGGACAACCAGAGGGTGCTGTGATGAAACAGAGGGTGGCATGGGTGGGCCAGAGGGTGGCATGAGTAGTCAGAGAGTGGCAGTGGTGACAGAGAGTGGCAGTGATGAAGAAGAGTGTCCCAAACAGGCTGGACACGTAGAAACAACAAGTTCGCGAAACTTGCGACCCGACAGGTAAGTTCGCAATTTGCGAAAGTGTACAAAACCCTCGCGAACTGGCAGAAACCCGCGCAAACACAAAAAAAAAATCCGCAAATTCGCGAGAATTCGCGGATTTTGCGGATTGCGAGTTCGCAAATCCGCAAAATTCGCGAACGCGAGATTCGCAAAATTCGCCCATGCTTAGTGGAGACAAAGGCCCACTCTATGTATTGTGTGAATATAAAAGGTGCTGTTCCAGCCAGATCTAAAAGCGTCATTTCATCCTCAAGCTGTGGCTACAAAACAGAAGCCCCCAAATGTCGTCACACCCCAAAAAAATACTTAAAACGTACACACTACTTCTGTGTAGCAGCTTGCTTACATTTTAGGGCCATTTTTACAATTCCTTAAAGCATTCCTCTTTATTTCCAACAGAATGTAAGTCTCTGAAGCCCGTTATTCCACCTGCACCTCTATGAGGCCTGGAGGCATCAGGTGTGTATACGAGGCACAAGAAGAAGTGGGCTTTGATAGGGAAATAATTCCTTTAAAGTACGTGCTAGCAATTAGTTGTTACCCGTCTTGTCATAGCTGCTGTATTTATTAGCCTGCACTCTACTTGAAGTCCCAGTGGAATGGTGTCGGCCTTTTGAGAAGAAAAGGAGATCGCGAGTGACAGTGCACAACACTAAGTTTATTTTTTTAGGCACTGAGTGGATACATTTAGGCAATGGGTGAATTAAGTAATTTGCCCAGGATCACAGGATCCTGAACTGGCGGCAGGACTCAAACCGATCACCAGATCCTATGTTGGCAGTTCTGGTTACACACACACAATCATGCACACTGGCAGTCACAGTCATGCACACTGCCACTCACAGACACAGTCATGCACTGCACACATGCTTTCACAGTGATGTGATACTCAGATATACAGCCATGAACACACACAACCCATACAATCAGGCACACGAACACACACGCTATTAATAAGATTTTACCTTTGGACATTTGACCTCCGCATGATCATTCCTCTGAGATTCTGTCTCTAAAATTAGAACTACGACCGTTTGACCGACACAGCCTAGGCTGTCATCAAGCTCTACAGACAGGTACTGTCATTCAAGACGACTGGCCTGCCACATGCAATAAAAATACAGACATATTTAGGCAGGCGCGCTGTCTTCACCAAGTTAATTGGAAATATTTTCAAATTGATTATTTGCGATTATCATTCCCTTTCCATCCCGGAAGTGCAGAGAATGAATTGGGAGCTCGGCCTTCCTGCAGGCTATCAAGTTGCTACTGTCCAAATGAATTTCCAACCACAACTGCTCTTTTTCTTGGAATGCTTCAGGCCACAGCCATCTGTCTCTTCACATCAAACTGCGCAGATATATGGTTTAGCAGCATCCGTCATGGCTCGCGCTATAATAATCGCGGGGGGGGGGGGAGTTGGGGGTTGTGCAGGGAGATTAAAAAAACACCATTATTAACAAAAATAACCTTACCAGATCCGTGCCGCCTCTGCGAGTACTCCTGGACCGGGGTCCGACTCCCGCATTGGCGCCTTGGAAAATACCGCCTGCTCTCAGCCAATCCAGATGCTGCTCCAGCTGCAGTGCCAGGATTGGCTTGAGCAGTATTGCACATGTTGTGTTTAGGGCTCCAAATGTTTTGCTCCCAGCCCGCACATGCGCACTGGGCTGCTCATTAGTAGATCAGCATGGAACAACCCTCGCTCTTCTAATGAGCAGCCTAGTGTGTGCATGTTCAGGGCTGGTGCAACATGTTTAAGCCCTAAGCAGACCATGCACACTCTTGCTGTGTGCTCCCCCGACCACCTGATATGTGTTATTATGGTGGACGTCAATCAGACACTTGCAGCTGAACTGCTGTAGTGCTGCCCCACCCCTTCTAAGCTGACTGCCTCCGGCGGCCTGGGGATGGATACAGGGATTGCATTGTGGTGAGTCATAGAGAGAGTCAGAGAGTGACATGGGTCGGCAACGCTAGGTGGGGCACTGCCCAATCGCCCTAATGGACGCACCGCGCCTGGTGGCATCACCCTTGATTTCAACACCAATTTTCTCTCTTACTGGACCAGGCTAGTTAACCTCTTCCCCAGTCAAGGCTCCCTCCCTGCTGCCCTCAAAATAGGACAGGGTACCCCTCTTCTAAAAAAATCCTCCGCAGATGCGAATGACCTCAACAACTTCCGCCCCATAACCAACCTCCCTTTTCTTTCTAAACTCACAGAAAAATGTGTGGGCAAAACAACTTTCCCTACATATTATGGGCAGTAATCTCCTTGACGTGTTCCAATCTGGCTTCATTCAAAGTTGCAGCACTGAAACATCCCTGCTGCAAGTGATTGAGGATGCGCTGCATATAGACGATTCTGGGGAATTGTGCCTTCTGATTCTTCTCTCTGCAGTATTTGACACTGTTAATCACAACACCCTCCTTAACACTCTTCAACAGAGAATGGGCGTGGAAAGCAAAGTGCTTAAATGGTGTGCCTCATTCCTCTAGGACAGATCCCAAATGATCAAGATAGCGAACAGTCTTTTGTTTCCATTGGCGGTAAGTCAAGGCATCCCTCAAGGTTCTATACTTGCACCCACTTTGTTTAATCTCTATCTGGAACCATTAGGCAACCTCCTAAGTAAATCTGGGATCCATTATCTCTATGTGGATGACACTCAAATCTGCTTCAAGGTGTCTTCCGCACACGATATCTCACAACTCAACTCTACTCTCAACTCTATTCACAACTGGATGTTAGTTCACCAACTCATTCTCAATCCCACCAAAGCTGAATTCCTCTTCATGTCTACCTCTCTCTCCCCTCCTCCGGTTCAATCCTGGATGGATCAGCTGAATTTACTCAACAATAAACCCATCATTGTCGACAGCGTGAACTCCCTAGGTGTCATACTTGACAAAAGCCTCAACCTAATCTCCCACATCCACCCCATTGCTAAGAACGCACATTACCAGCTGCGCCTTTGGTGGGGGATCCGTCGGTTCTTCCGGCAGAAAGACCTAAAAACATTGGCCCAATCGCTAGTTCTCTCTAGACTGGATTACTGCAATTCCCTTCTGACTGGCTTACCTAAATCTCACCTCTCCCCCCTCAAATCCGTCCTCCATTCAGCAGCTCACTTTATTTCAGGGGCCAAACGAAGTGACCACATCACTCCTATCATGTCTACTCTTCGATGGCTTTCCATTGAGGCAAGATCTATTTACAAAACTACCTGCATCACCCATAAAGCCTTGAAATCCTCCTCCCCTCGTTACCCGGCGAATAAACTGAAAATGTCAGGACATTCGAGACGTTCTCGGAATGCGTAAAAGTGTCTGCTTGAGCCCCCCTCCTTCAAAAGGGAAAGATTGATGGCTTAATCGTTCTCAGGTAATGCGATGAGAATCTGGAACTTGCTTCCGCCATTGCTCCGTGCCACCACCTCCATCCAGATCTTCAAAGCTGACCTCAAATCTCTTCTCTTCCAAAGACACTTTCAGAACTAATACCCTTATTCCAAAACCCCTCTAGGAAGTTAGTTCATCATTGTAAATTTGTAAAATCTTCTTGTTCATTCCCCACCCTTTTTTCTGTGTTTGATATTGTGTTATTGCCTATATGGTTTTACCCTACCTCTTTTTTATTTTCATGCTGTTCTATTTTGTACCATTTCTCTCACGTTCTGCACCCTTCATCCACTCTTTCAGCACCTCTGCTGATTCTTTCCACACTTCTCTTGGCTCTGTCTGCACTGCTGTTACCTCTTTCTGTATCCCTATTGCCTCTTTGAGCACCTCTTTTGCTTCTTTCTGCACTTCTATCTCCTCTTTCTGTACCCCACTTGCCTTTTTCTGCACCTCTGTTGCTCCTTTCTACACTTCTACTGCACCTCTCTTCCTTCTATCTGCACCTCGGTTGTCCCTTTCAGCACCTCTGTTTCTTTTTTCTGCAGTTCTCTTGCCCCTTTCTACACCTCACTTCCCTCTTCCAGCAACTCTGTTACATTTTTCTGCAGATCTCTTGCCTATTTCTGCACCCCTGTTTCCTCTGTATGCACCTTTCCTGCCTGTTTCTGCACCTCTCTTGCCTCGTTCTGTACCTCTGTTGCTTCTTTATGCACTTCTCTTGCTCTTTCTCTACCCTTTATGCCACAATTATCACCTCTGTTACTTCTTTCTGCACTTCACTACCTTCTTTATGCACCACTCCTACCTTTTTCTGCACCCCTCTTGCCTCTCCTTCCACCTCTGTTGGTTCATTCTGCACTGTTCTTGCTTCTTTCTGCACCACACTTGCCCCTTGTTGCATCTCTTTTGCTTCTTTCTGCACTTCTATTGCCTCTTTCTGTACCTCTCTTGCATCTTTCTGCACCTTTGTTGCTTTTTTCTGCAGATCCCTTACCTCTTTCTGCACCCCTATTTTCTCTTTCTACACCTCTCTTGCCTCCATCTGTACCCCTGTTCCCTCTTTCTGCACCATTCCTGACTGTTTCCGCACCTCTCTAGCTACTTTCTGTACCTCTGTTGCCTCTTTCTGCACTTCTCTTGCACTTCCTGTACCCTTACTGCCTCTTTTAGCACCTATACTACTTCTTTCTGCATTTCTCTTCATTCATTCAGCACCCCTCGTGCCTCTTTTTGTACCTCTCCTGCCTCTTTTTGCACCCCTCTTTTCTCTTTTTGCACCTCTGTTTGTTCTTTCTGCACTGCTCTTGCTTCTTTCTTCATCTTACGTGACTCTTTCTGCACTTATCTTGCTTCTTTCTGCATCCCTCTGCCTCTTTCTACACCTCTGTTGGTTCTTTCTGCACTGCTCTTGCTTCTTTCTGCATCTCACTTGCCTCTTTTTGCAATTCTCTTGGCTCTTTCTGCACTTCTCTTGCTTGTTTCTGCACCTCTATGGTGTCTTTCTGCACCTCTGTTGCCTCTTTATGTACTTCACTTGCTTCTTTTGCACCTCTCTTGCCTCTTTTGGCACCTCTGTTACTTCTTTTTGCACCCCTCCTGCCACTTTCCGCAACCCTCGTCCCTCTTTGTGCAACTCTCTTGCCACTTTCTGCACATCTCATCCTTCTTTCTGCACCACTCTTGCCTCTTTCTGTACCTCTTTTGCCCCTGTCTGCACATCTCTCTCCTCTTTTTGCACCTCTGTTACTTTTTTCTGCACTTTTATTTGCCTCTTTCTGCACCTCTCTTTCTTCTTTATGTACCTCACTTGCCTCTTTCAGCACCTCTCTTTCTTTTTTAAGCAGATCTTTTGCCTCTTTCTGTACCTCACTTGCCTCTTCCAGCACATCTGGTGCTTCTTTCTGTACCCCTCCTGCCTCTTTCTGCACCCCTCTTTGCTCTTTGTGCAACTCTCTTGCCTCCTTCTTCATATCTTGTCCCTCTTTCTGAACCACTCTTGTCTCTTCCTGTACCTCTTTTGCTTCTTTCTACACACCCCTCTCTCCTTTTTGCACCTCTGTTGCTTCTTTCTGCACTTTTATTGCCTTTTTCTGCACCCCTCTTGCCTCTTTCAGCACCTCTCTTGCTTTTTTCTTCAGCTCTCTTGCCTCTTTCTGCAGTTCTGTTCCCTGTTTCTACACCTTTCCTGCCTGTTTCTGCACCTCTGTTGCCTCTTTCTGTATCTCTGTTGCCTCTTTCTGCATTTCTCTTTTCTGTCTGCACCTTTTGTGCCTCTTTCAGCATCTCTGTTTGTTCTTTCTGCATTGCTCTTGCTTCTTTCTGCACCACACTTGCTCTTTCTGCACGTCTCTTGCTTCTTTCCACACCTCTATTGCTTCTTTCAGCAATTCTCTTGCTTCTTTCTGCACTTCTCTTCCTTCTTTCTGCACCCCTCCTGCTCCTTTCTGTACCTCACTTTCCTCTTTGTGCACCTCTACTACCTCTTTCTGCACCCCTCCTGCCTATTTTTGCACCTCGGTTGGTTCATTCTGCAGTATTCTTGCCTCATTTTGCACCTCTCATTCTGCACTGCTCTTTCTTATTTCTGCACCCCTCCTGCCTCTTTCTGCACCACTTTTTGTTTCTTTCTGTACCTCTTTTGCTTTTTTCTGCAGATCTCTTGCCTCTTTCTGCACTTCACTTGCCTCTTTCAGCATATCTATTGCTTTTTCTGTAGAACTCGTGCCTCTTTCTGCACCCTTCTTTTCTCTTTCTGCACCTCGCTTGCCTCTTTCTGAGAAGTGTGGCTCAATGGTTAGAGTGGCAGACCCTGATGCAGAGGTCTGGCACGGGACCAGGGTTCAATTCCCGCCTCAGCGGGTCTTGGGCTCAATTTCCTCAGACCTGATAATTCTCACCTCAGTGCCTATTCTAATCATTGGTCCAACTCTGCAACTCTGGACAATAGCTTGCTTAATCTCCACAACGGCCCCAACAGCGCTGGGATGCCTTGCTTCACCTTGTGGGTGCCCAGGAGTGGACATTTCACAGGGAAAAGCCAGGAATGGTTCCACAGCGGTATGCGGACAGCGTGAGGAAACCCCGTTTGGGGTATAAGTGCGCTTTACAAGTACCAATTCACCCCTGTCCCCTCTTTATGCACCTTTCCTGCCTTTTCCTGTACCTATCTTGACTCTTTCTGCACTTCTTTTGCCTCTTTCTGCACTTTTCATACCTCTTTCTGCATCCCCTTTGCCTCTTTCTGCACCTCTGTTGCTTCGTTCTGAACTTCTATTGCCTTTTTCTCTACCTCTCTTGCCTCTTTCTGCACATCACTTGCCTCTTTCAGCACCTCTGTTGCTTTTTTCTGCAGATCTCTTGCTCCTTTCTGCACCTCACTTGCCTCTTTCAGCACCTTTGTTGCTTTTTTTACAGATCTCTTGCCTCTTTCTGCAGAACTCTTTTCTCTTTCTGTACCTCTCTTGCCTCTATCTGCACCCCTGTTCCATCTTTCCGCAACGTTCCGGTCTGTTTCCTCACCTCTCTTGCCTCTTTCAGCACCTCTGTTACTTATTTCTGTACATCTCTTGCCTCTTTATGTCCCCTCCTTCCTTTTTCTACACGCCTCTTGCCTCTTGTCGTACCTCTCTATGTTCTATCTGCACTGTTCTTGCGTCTTTCTGTACCTTACTTGCCTCTTTCTGCACTTCACTTGCTTCTTTCTACACCTCTGTTGCTTCTTTCAGCAATTCTCTTCCCTCTTTATGCACTTGTTTCTGCACCTCTCTTACATCTTTCTGCACCTCTGTTGCTTCTGTCTGCACTGCTCTTGCTCTTTCTATACCTCTGTTGCTTTTTGGAACATTTCTCCTACCTCTTTCTGCACTTCTCTTCCTTCGTTCTTCACCACTCCTACCACTTTCTGTACCTCTCTTACCTCTTTGTGCACCTCTCCTACCTCTTTTGGCACCCCTCTTGCCTCTTTTTGCACCTCTGTTATTTCTTTCTGCACTGCCCTTGCTTCTTTCTGCACCTTACTTGCCTCTTCTGAACACCTCTCATTTCTTTATTATCTCTTTTGCTTCTTTCAGCAGCTCTCTTTCCTCTTTCTGCTCCTCTGACTTAGAGGTAGTTTTAATTACCCTGCCCTATTATGTACTAAGGCGTTACAGTGGAGGTCATGCCAATCACAGGGTACCCCAACTCATAGTGTACCCTAGTGTATGTAAGTGTTTTCACTGTATTCTAAGTGTCTTTCAGCATAGCACTCGCTCCGGGCCTGGTTAGTGAGAGTCAGTTACCATCAGTACCAGTCAGCAAAATGTTGGGGGCACAGGATGACTTTGCAACAAGGCTCTTTCTGCAACTCTGTTGGTTCTTTCTGCATATCTCTTGCTTCCTTCTGCACCTTTCTTCGTCTTTCTGGAATTCTGTTGACTCTTTCTGCATTTCTCTTGCTTCTTTCAGCACTTTTAACCTCTTTCTGCACATGTTATACCTCTGTAGGAACAGTTAGAAATTAGCATTTAAAAAGCTTTGAAATTCACTCAAAAAACAATAGGCTTCAGGGGTGTTATAGTTAGGAATTAGCATATAAAAAACCTTTAAAGTGCATTGAAAAAAACATAGGTTTCAGAGACGTTAAATTATCATTTAGAAAACCTTTGAAGTTCACTGAAAAAAACATAGGTTTAAAGGACGGTATAGTTAGAAATAAGCATTTAAAAATCCTTAGAAATTTACTGAAAAAAACACAGGTTTCAGGGACGTTATAATTGGACATTTCACTTGCACAACACCAGAGAAATTCAACCGTTATAGTTAGTTGAGCTAACTATAACTCGCACCCCTGCTATGCACTACTGATGGCATCACATATTACATCATTAATGTCATGGTCAGTGACAACACTGATGACATCATTGATGACTCCCCTTAACATAGCTAACTGGCTTACCCCTGATTGGCATATCTATTTTACTTAGATGCCCCTTGTAGAGTGGTATACCATATAGTGAGGGTCAGTAAATTAAATGTTACTGTCAGGAACTGATTGTACTGCATCTACCTCATCGTGGTCTGAGACTACAAATCCCATGGTGCTTAGCGTATGAGGGACTATATCCATGTAGGATGCACACCAATTGGTGTGCGTAATTCTGTTTCCTGTCTCCCTCTCGGCAGAGAGAGAGTTTCTGTATTCCCCGGTTTGGACCCAAGAGGCATGAAGTCAACTAGCGTCTGGGGAGCTGCCACTCTGAATCTTTGAACACGGACGTGTTCTGTCGGAGGTTGTTGGGCAGAGGAAGTTGCTCCTAAAGCCTCAGGAAGTAACAGGCAAAAAGATATAATGAGTACTCTTGGCGTGTTGCAGTGAGGAGTTCCAGCGATCACGCCTTTTCTGTGAAATTAATCCTTTTGAGCTTGGAGGAAACCAGAGCTACTGGGCTAAGGCTTCAGAGCGGAATGCAGTGGTGAAACTAACCACGCATTACTGTCTCGCCAGTCACAGGAGTGACTTGCTCTTAGCAATCCTTGAATCTGGAATTGGCAAACCTGAGCGGAATGCAGTGGTGAAGCCAACCACGCATTACCGTTTTTGAGGTTATGTTTTCCTTTCATTTATTTTGGTTCAAACAGCGGAAGACATTTATGTAATTACCAGAATGGAATGCAGTGGTTCACTACTACGCATTACAGTTTCTGGAGTGGTTTTCTTGGCGTTTCACTTTATTTATAACCTTGTGTTGTACTGTGGGCTTTCATTCCTTCTGGACACTTGATCCAGGATAGCGTATTGGTTCATACTTACATATGGAATACTAAACAATCCGGAATAGGTCAATTACGTTCATTCTCTTTTCTATGGGTAGAAATTACAACTGCTGGGATGTATGTGGAATGATTGAAGAATTGTCTTCCTCTAAGAGTTGTGATATTCAAAATACATTTATTCATGTCTATTCTGTGTTATACATATAATTCCGGATCTATGGGAGATTATCAGTTGCATAGGGATTACTGAATGACTGCCCATAATACAAGGTATACGGAGAACCTAGCAAGAATATATGAGAGTGGTGGTATTGTTGCTTGTTGTTTTATGCTCGTTTTCTTTGTGGTTACAGGTTTTTTTCCCCGGTGTCCCTTCCCTATCCTTTCCCTCGCCTGATCGCCCTAATACTCTGTGTTCATATCCAGAGTTGGGGATGTCAGGAGGTGGATCCTTTATTGCTGTACCTGCATTCTGAGGAGTTTGATCTACAGAGGAAGAGAAATTCTGACAGTTACTACTGGGCCTGTAGCACTAATTATACCACACATTTAAGTAGGCCCTTAAAATATGCCCAGGCCTGCCATTGCAACCTGAATGCAGTTTTAAGCTGCCAATTCTACTTAAATGAAATACTTTATTTTCATTTTTTTCAACATGTGTACTATTAAATAATAATGTATTGTTAATATCCTTTTATTTTATTATGCGTAAACTTCCATTTTATTGCATATAATTCCCATTGGGAAGGGGGCATTGTAATTAAAAGGTTGGACATGTACTTGTAAGATTTATGTGTCATGGCTGTTTTTCACTACTGTGAGGCCTACCTCTCCCATAGGATAACATTTGGTTGCCTATTACTTTACATATGTGCTAACTTTTCATTTGGAACAAGTAGGCATTTCACGTTTGGAGTCTGAGAAATTGTGATTAAAAATCCTCTTCAATCGGAAAGTCAGATTTCAAGTTACATTTTTGAAAATGCCACTATTAGTAAGTTGCAATTTTCCTACCCTAATGTATTTGGTGCCAGCAGCCTCTTTTGAGTCACACGTCTAAGTGTAGTTGGCAGTAGGACTTTGTTTATCACTCCCAGGCAGACACACAATAGAGGGATTAGGTGTGCCTCAGAGGACTGCCTGCTGCTGTTGATGGCTGTGTACTCCATAAAACTGCTTTTATGCTGTACCTGGAAGGACTGCTTTGCTGTTCCGCACAAGTGGGGCAGCTCCCAGTTAGGTGTCCTAGGTGCTACAGTTTTTTAATTCGCGAGTACAGGCATCGCATAAAAAGTGAAGGACTGGTCTCACACACCACCTGGTGTCATGCTTCATCATTGACAAGTCCTCTCCCTCTAGAAACTTGGTTTGGTAGAGGGCGAGTATACACCTGGCGACAGGGTTACACTTCTAAACTAAGTGGGTGCCCTTGCAGACAAAAAGTAAGTTAAAAGGCCATTATAGATGTTAAATTAATTTTAATGTGGCTGGTATCTATATGATGTTTGAAAAAGGGTGATCAGTATGTTGGGGATTCTATTGTCCCCCCACAGAAGTCAGTGTGGTCGACATGTTTCTGCCAAATGGCCCAGTAGGGTCCTTGACATTCATCAGGACCTTATGAAATATTGGCGGGCTCCACTCTTACCGGACTGTGGTGAGAGGGTGCCAGTGTGTGGGGTGATCGAGATCACACTCCACTATGATGCGGCCTGTTATCCATAGCCTGAAAGAAAGAACATAGAAATAAAAACTGTACAATATAACGTAGCACCTGATACAAAATGTAAGAAACCTTACAATCAGCCTCATACTTGGACAAATATTGTGAGTGGCTATAAGTGCAGCAATCGTGTCAGTCATCTGTGCACTTATTGTCTTATGGAGATAATATCTAAACAATGCTTACCCTAGTGTTTAGACAAATTTCTCCATAGGAGGGTAAGGGTAGAAGACCCCTTTGTTTGAGCGCTAAAATAATGAGGAGAAAGAAAACATAACACCAGATAGTTGAGAACATAAGTAAATACATGTAAATACAACCATAAGATTCTATGGTTTATCAGAGTCAAAGGATCTGATAAGAATAAAAACCTGCAGGAATTCATTCATTCACATTCTTACTGATCCATGGTGCATCCTCCACGTCTGCGCATACATGTGTACTCCTCCCCTCCTCAATGATAAATGAGTGGAGTGAGTGCTGGCTATTTATAGTGCCAGAGCTAGGTAATTTGTATCCATATGATGTTATTAGACTTTATTCGGTGCCGAAAATTGAAGATCCCGTCTCACAAAACTGTGCTCTTTGAGAGCCCCATGCGCCATCTGGCCTATCTGGAAAGTTGATGCCAAATAAGGATGTCTGTTTTTCACCGTGAAATGCCTGGCTTCAGTGTAATAGAACATGTGCTAGCCGGGAAAGGAGTGGGTCCGACGGCATCTCCGTACACACAACGGAGTGTCCGTGCTTCGCGCGTGTGCTCAGAAGTGTCTGAGCATTGCGCATGCGCATAGCAGAAGTGCATTGTGCGCATGCGCAGATGTATGAGAAGGCAACAATATGCCTCTAGGGGAAGAACAGCAGCAAATAAAACGGGGGACAGAGGTTGGATTTCTCATGGTTCCCATAAGATATTGACTTTTATTAAAGTGAACAGCTAATCCCTGGAAAATAACCACCATGAAGGACAAGCATGTGCTGGCGATTAAATATATAAACATTAGGTGTGTATAAGTAAATCTTGGTATATAGCTGATTTAGTGAACAAGTGCTGCTATACTCCAGGGTCTTGTTCAGGAACTATTTTAATAGCATATAGACAGTGTCTACTCTCAAGTGGTGGTTGCCTTGGAGCCAAAAGTTACAGGAATGTATGGGGAGTTAGCTGGAAAAAATAGACACCTCATAGTTCATATCAAACATGACTAGAAACACACAGTAGATAAGTATTTCACTCAGTCAATCGTGCAAGTTTTGTTTCTACAGAGTTACAGAGAAATAGTGAGACAGGCATTTTCAATAAAAGGGTTTATTGAACAGTCTTCTTTCTCATGCAAGAGAGGTGAACTGCTACAATCGTTAGGTAGACTGCAAAGTATAATGCGTACAGCGTAAACAGTAATATGAACTAATACTGTAAGAGCATTGTGGAGAGTAGGCTTCCTTCTGCACTTGCGGTAGTCAGCTGCTTCGGGCAAGTAGGTTGTCAAACTGCTCCGAACCTCCGTACTTTGCTATAGCAAGTGAAGGTATATTCATACCTTGAAGGTGTTTAGGAATGCAATCGTTGACGTAAAGTCGGGCATATGAACGTCATGAATGAACCTCTTGGGAATAGTTGTTCATTGTAAAGTAACTGAGTTCTTGGGGAAATCAATATTCAAGCAAGGGGAGGTCCCTAACAGCTTAAGCTGGTTTTCCAAGAAATCGCTCTGACGTTTGGTGAACGGATGGAAGTAGCCACGCCTGTATTTGGGTAGCATTGACTATGCCTAAATAAGGGCTTGATTTCTATGCCTATATAAGGGCAACGTGGATTGTACCTATATATGGGCATGAATCGGGAAAATCTATTCAGAATCTAAAACAATATACAACAATGGCGTGTCTCTTTTTTCTAGCTAACTCCCCATACATTCATGTAACTTTTGGCTCAAAGGCAACCACCACTTGAGATTAGACCCTGTCTATATGCTATTAAAATTGTTTCTGAACAAGACCCTAGAGTATAACAGCACATGTTCACTAAATCAGCTATATACCAAGATTTACTTATACACACCTAATGTTTATAGATGTAATCACCTGCACATGCTTATTATTTATCGGGTTTGTTTTCCAGGAGTTAGCTGTGAACTTTAATAAAAGTCAATATCTCATGGGACCCAGGTGATATCTAACCTCCATCCCCCGTTTTGTTTGCTGCTGTTCTTTCCCAGGAGGCATATTGTTGCCTTCTCATACATCCGCGCATGTGCACAATACACTTCTGTTATGCACATTCATGACGCTCATACACTTCTGTGTGCACGCGCGAAGCACAGACACTCCCTTGTGTGTACGGAGATGCCGTCGGACCCACTCTTTGCCCGGCTATCACATGTTCAATTACACGGACGCTAGACATTTCACGGTGGACAACGGAAGTCCTTTTTTGGCATCAACCCCCCAGGCAGGCCAGGCGGTGTGTTTGGCTCTCAACAAATGCAGTTTTGTGACACTGGATCTTACATTTTCAGCACCCAATTAAACTTATGTTCTCAACTATCTGGTGTTATGTTTTCTTTCTCCTCATTATTTTAGCACTCGACCAAGGGGGTCTTCTGCCCTCACCCTCCTATGGGGCAATTTGTCCCAACATTAGCGTAAGCATCGTGGAGATATTATCTCCATGAGGCAATAAGTGCACAGATGACTGACACTTTTGATGCACTTATAGCCACTCAAAATATTTGTCTGTGCATGTGGCTGATTGTAAGGTTTCTTACATTTTGTATCAGGTGCTACGTTATATTGTACAGTTTTCATCTCTATGTTCTTTCTTTCAGTCTATAGATACAGGCAGCATCATAGTTGAGTGTGATCTCAATCACCCCACACATTGGAACCCTCCCACCACAGTCTGGTAATAGTGGAGCCCACCAATATTTCATAAGGTCCAGATGAATGTCACAGACCCTACATGGCCATTCGGCAGAAACATGTCGACCACACTGACTTTGGTGGGGGAACAATAGAATACCCAACACACCGATCAGCCTTTTTTAATCACCATATAGATGCCATCCACATTAAAATTATTTTGACATCTATGATGGCCGGTAAACTCACTTTGTATCTGTAAGGGCCCCCACTTAGTTCAGAAGTGCATCCCTGTCATCAGGTGTATGCCCGCCCTCTACCAAAGCAAGTTTCTAGAGGACGAAGACTGGTCAATGATTAAGCATGACAACAGGTGGTGTGTGAGAAGAGTCCTTCACTTTTTGTGAGATGCCTGCACTCACGAATTAAAAAACTGTAGCACCTAGGGCACCTAACTGGGAGCGGTCCCATTTGTGCTGAACATTATATGTTGGAGGCTGCCGACTCCTAGTACCCCATGCCTCTGATTCCCTCACCCCAGATCTCCACTGGGTTTTGTGGTTACACAAGGCCTGCTTTGCTGCCTGGAGTCTGCCTTGAAACATCATGGGTTTGCTTTTCTGCTTTAGCCCTGTTTCATCACCTGCACCCAGGATCACCAGAGTGATCCAAGGGCTAGTGGGCTGGCCTCATGTTCAAAGCTTAATGGACATCAAAGGCTCCCTCCATCTTGAAACCACACCTGGACTGAGTCACAATGAGTCCTATTCCCCCAAGTGGCTCCCCACCAGTCCTGGATCCTTTGTGGTGGTGCTGAAGTTACCCACATGGCCAAACCAATGAACTTTTGGGCAAAAAACTGCTCTGAGACCGGAGGGAAGACTGGGACCAACCTGCTCGTCTATCCACCCAAGATACATCACTGGTCGGCCTGACTTTGTGCAGCTCCCACTATGTTCTTCTCTGCACCTGCAAATCCTGTTAAGTTGACCCTCAGCAAAGGCGTATCTGACTTCCTGGAATGCTCGTCAGTTTCATTCTCCAGTGTCACCCCACTGAATATTTTTGACTTCCAAAAAAGTGGTTATGTTCGAACATGGAAAAATTCACTGTGACTTCCTCCATCCGCTCCGTCATTGGACATTGCCTCCAGCCTTGCCCTGCTTTCTTCAGAATGTCTTCTAAGTCCAAAGTAAGCACAGCCTGGCCCCTTCAGATATTTTATCTGACCAACATTCCAGTGAAGTTGCCCGTATCATTCGACTTTGGCCCGGTCTTGTGCAACCGAAAGTTGGCATGTGGTGCTTTGATCTTTTTTCAGCACTACTTATGAACCTGAATTATAAAAATTCATAACTCCAGTTATACTGTTTGGAATGTGTCTTGTATTGTGTTTTCACTTTATTACTGTTTATATGCTGCATACCTACTTTACACTTTCCCCCAAGTTAAGCCTGACTGCTTTTGTGGCAAGCTACCAAAGGGATGGGGCACAGGTTAATTTAGTGATTTTGTTTGGTTCTCCTTTACCGGGATTGTGGCCGTTGCTTATATAGTGGTCACTCTCCTTCAACTAACAACCCAATTTTTCACAATGATCAATTCCCTTGGGTTCACAAATTAGGTAGAAAGTGCATAATTTCAAGACATTGCCTGAAACTCATGTAATGCCCCAACCATGTTCAAATGTTATGCCAAAGAGTAGTGGCAAAAAGTGCCAACTCTGCAGATAAATAAATGCAAAACTTCAGTTCAGGACACTTGACCTTTGAGTTAGCTGTACCGGTAAAAACTCTTAAAACCTGATAAATAGTTTTTGCTTTAGTCTTTTCTTCCTCGATAGCTTCAGTCCAGCTTATTTCTTTCCCTAGAGCTACAGGACCTAGACGCCCCTGGGTAAAAGAGCGCTCTACAAATCCAAACCTCATCAATTTCACTTTTTAAGCATTCATTAAAGGTATCTGTAAATCTAAACTCTTTTAAACTCTGGTTAGGAATGCCTTAAAATGTTTGTCAGCACCGTTTAAGATTAGCACTCAGAGGTGAGGTGCTTTTAAGTTCATTTGCATAATTGTTAGGATATTATATGAAGAATTTCTATTTGAGAAACATTCATCTTGAACTGTGTGAATGAGCTCACAGATTGATACCTGCAGCCTAGCTGTAATGCTCTTCAATGGGACTTTAAGGTCTATGTTCAGTAATTATATGGGGGTACCTTTTACAGTACTATGGATCTTTGGCACAATTTGGGATAATGCAATGCATGCTTGTGTGTTTATATCTGTGAGTTTAACAGTGGGTAGCATAGGGTTGCAACGTCGTGTTAGCTGCTGGGCCACAATATTCCAATAGATTTTGTAGTAATGTGCAGAAAAGCCACCTGCTACAGGTGCTTCATTGTAATGGTGATTTTCCTGTCTTCTTTAGTAATAGGTTTCATAATTTCATCGGTTTCTTAACAAATTGCCTGAAATATTCTGCTAGTGGATTCTGAAGTTTACACTTTTCTATAGCAATCCTGGAACTCAAAGCCAGAATGGTGTCAATCTTGGGTTGTAGGGGCACCACCAGGCAACTTCCTACCTGGTGTCCCAAGTACACCACAGAACCCTACCCGATCTGGCACTTACTGGCCTTGATCGTGAGGCCTGCCCCTTGCAAAGCCCTCAACACTTTAGGTGCGGTAAGTTTTCTTCCCAGCTGGAACTGAACACAGTGCAGCGGCCACAGCAGCTGACTTCAGAGCACAGGGTTCGCGGTTCGATCCCCGGCTCCAGTGGTAGCTCTGCTCAGCACACATGACTCTGGGCAATAGCTCACCTAATTTCAGCGATGGCGCCCAGTGCCTTGAGACCTATAAGGGTGATTAGTTCGCACTTTACAAATATGGATTGACATATTTTTACAGCAATGTCATTCAGGTAGGCAGCACTGAAATCCTCCAGTCCGGCCAACACCTGGTTGACTAACCTCTGAAAGGCGGCAAGGCCATTCTTCAACCCAAAGGGCATCATCTGGTACTGGTAATTAACTTCTGGGGTTGAGAACGCTGACCTCTCCTTGACCCCATCGGTTAAGGCAATCTGCCAGTGCCTAGATGTTAAATCAAACATGCTGAGGAACCGGACAGCTCCCAACCGATCATTCAGCTCATCAGCTCTGGGGATGGGATGTGCGTCAATCCTGGTGATGGCATTGAGCCCTCGGTAGTCCACACAAAACTGTAGTTCTAGAGTGGCACCAGGTGCAGCAGCCTTTGGGACTAGGACCACTGGGCTGGCCCAAGGACTGATGGAGGGCTCAATCACTGCTAATGCCAATATCTTAGAGAATTCCTCCTTGATGCTGGCCCTGACCCGGTCAGTTAACCTGTAAATCTTGTGCTTTACAGGAGGGCTGTCACCAGTGTCCTCGTTATGGATACACCAGTGAGTAACACCTGGGGTCAGAGAGAACAGTGGGGCGAACTGTCCCAACAGCTGGTGACGGACCCCCTGCTGCTCTGGGCTCAGTGTAGGGGAGAGGATCACAACCTCCACTGACCCATCGTGCTCCTTGGTGAACAGGAGGTCAGGTAGAGGCTCACTGCCCTCTTCCACCATATCTTCTGTCACCAAGAGAATACTCACTTCGGAACTCTCGAAGAGGGCTTGAGTCGGTTCATGCGAAGGACCTGCAAAGGGTTCCTTGGAATCTGCAAATCCACCAGATAGGTGACATTACTTTTACGCTCCCCCACCTCAAATGTTCCAGTCCACTTGTCCTGTAAGGCACAAGGTTCCACAGGGGTCATGACCCACACTTTTTGCAAAGGTTGAAATTCAACCAGAGTGGTATTCTAGTCATACCACTTCTTCATTTATTCCAGGCATACTTCTAAGTTTCGTACCAGGAAGAAGTGGGGTTGGGGTCCCAGGGAATTAAGTTAAAAGACCAGCGAGGAGAAACTTCCCCTCTAAACAGAATAAACAGCAGACTGTCTCCTCCGGCCTTATCAGTGCACCATAGGCCTCAACTGGATCGGAATGTTTGGACTATATCGAAACTCCCTCATTAACAGGAATGTGTTTTCAAACTAAAGCAAAATAAGACGATAAGGGGAATTTATCCTTTAATGACTAGAACCCTCACTCACCCGTGGGTGACATGCTTCACCATATGGGCTCCTTCTTACCAGTAGGAAAACCTAGTCCTACTGGGAGCTATAACTTCTTCACTGTGAAAAAGGAGCTCAGAGATGTTTTCTGGTTTGTTTCTAAAGGCGGAGGATAGTAAATCCCATTTGTACGCTTCATGGAGTAGTAAGGGTGCAGCGCAAAAAGGAAAATAATGTGATGGACAAGTGTGAAAAGTGAAATGTTTAAAACTGTCTATGTTATTGCACAACCCCAATTTGTATTAATGTTCTCTCCCTGACAGGATTAAAAAGCAATGCAAATAAGTAGTATCGATTTAAAACTACTTGTAATATAAGGTCGACATGTTTCAGCCATATGATCAATATCTTGTATTGGTGGCTTTCTTCAGGACTTACAAGAGTAGTCAATTGTGTTTTCTGCTGCTAGTATATATAGTGTAAAAATAAAATAGTGATACTAAACCAGTATTCCTGCGACGTACTGTCAGGTAATACAAGGGATATCTGAAAAAGAGAATGAGAGAGAAAACAACAAGAACACACAGATCCAATATAAGTGCTCTATTTATGACATAATCGTCTGTCATCATATTGTCAATAGTCATATAGATCTACAATGGATGGTGCTCAATAGTAGGATATTTTAGCCTCACCTCAACCTGGCAGGCAGCTCAGGGAAAGAGATTTCAAAAGAGAGGGTACCCCACTGTCACCAGGGAACAGGGCACAAAGACAACAAGTCAGAGGGAAATCCCTGGAGTGCGTTTGTTAACTTAATGTATCTATACCATTACAGTTGTACTATAGCATTTAAATAACAGGCTACTATAGACCACTGTGTTACGGGGAGAAATTTCGTAATAATTTCCACAAAGAAAAAAGATTTGTTAACAATCTATTTTTAATAAAAGAGTTTTTACAATAAAAAAAGACACAATGTTAAAATTTCAAAGGAAAATTCCTTGAAAAGTAAAAATACATAGAGTTGGTCTCTCACATGTACAAATGGACAATACAGTAATTAAAAATACAAAGCAAAAAAGTACATATATAACACATTGCATTTCATAAACAGTAAACAGTTTTACCAAAAACAACGTATAAAGCAATAAACCCCTATTATGACTGTGGCACCTGGATATTCTCACCACTGTAGATTTCTAGATCCAACAGCCTAGAGTTGTATTCACTATCGTACACAAATGTGACAGAAATGTATGTACATCCAGTGTGTACTTAGGCTTCAATTGGATTCTTTCATTAGGAAATGCGTCGACGCGTTTCGGTGCAATACATTTAATTCTGTGGCACCTTCCTCAGGACTTCTTGATAGGGGTTTCCTGTGTCAAGAAGATTTCAATTTCTCTATTGCAAAGGGGGTGTTTTCACCACTAATACATATGGTAAGGGATCCAGACAGAGCGCGTGTAGCGTCGTTCAATATCAGTTGTCTGCAGTCTCTGCCTGTTTTGGCCTTTTTGTCTCCAATAACACTCCTCGTATAGGGTTTTCTTTTTCAGTTTATTGGGTTTTAAGTGTTTTAAAACCCACTTTGAACGGGCATAGAATGTCTGGGAACCTCACGGGAACTGGATATGTTCTCTGTGTTCGTGGCGCCGCGTTTCTGCCTCGTGAGAGCGATTCGAACGAGGCAGAAACGCGGCGCCACGAACACGGAGAACATATCCAGTTCCCGTGAGGTTCCCAGACATTCTATGCCCGTTCAAAGTGGGTTTTAAAACACTTAAAGATACATGCTTTTAAAAAGATACAGATCGAATAAACTGAAAAAGAAAACCCTATACGAGGAGTGTTATTGGAGACAAAAAGGCCAAAAAAGGCAGAGACTGCAGACAACTGATATTGAACGACGCTACACGCGCTCTGTCTGGATCCCTTACCATATGTATTAGTGGTGAAAACACCCCCTTTGCAATAGAGAAATTGAAATCTTCTTGACACAGGAAACCCCTATCAAGAAGTCCTGAGGAAGGAGCCACAGAATTAAATGTATTGCACCAAAACGCGTCGACGCATTTCCTAAGGAAAGAATCCAATTGAAGCCTAAGTACACACTGGATGTACATACATTTCTGTCACATTTGTGTACGATAGTGAATACAACTCTAGGCTGTTGGATCTAGAAATCTACAGTGGTGAGAATATCCAGGTGCCACAGTCATAATAGGGGTTTATTGCTTTATAGGTTGTTTTTGGTAAAACTGTTTACTGTTTATGAAATGCAATGTGTTATATATGTACTTTTTTGCTTTGTATTTTTAATTACTGTATTGTCCATTTGTACATGTGAGAGACCAACTCTATGTATTTTTACTTTTCAAGGAATTTTCCTTTGAAATTTTAACATTGTGCCTTTTTTTATTGTAAAAACTCTTTTATTAAAAATAGATTGTTAACAAATCTTTTTTCTTTGTGGAAATTATTACGAAATTTCTCCCCGTAACACAGTGGTCTATAGTAGCCTGTTATTTAAATGCTATAGTACAACTGTAATGGTATAGATACATTAGGTTAACAAACGCACTCCAGGGATTTCCCTTTGACTTGTTAGCTCAGGGAAAGAGGCCCGCTCTGTAAAAAAGATTTTTAAAACTATAAGTAACCTTCCAATACACCAATCAGGTTTTTTAGGGGTGATTAAATGCTCCAGTGTACTTCAAACCGTGTCTGATTACCACATATTAGAGAATATATCCTAGGGGTAGATTGATAAGTTGCGTTTCAATTTGACTCACTAGCGAAAAAGAAGTTGTTCCAATTTTCAATCTCAAGGTAGATAGAGTTGTGTATCATACATATACCTATATGAATTTTGCAACTAGTACTGTTCTACGTAGATCAAAAAGCACCAAAACATGTTGCTACAGGGCTACATTCTGTTATCAATGTCCTACACAGACATTATTTGTGTTACTATTGTTTGCAAATGTCTCCCACAAGACCTTGCTATCCTTGTTTCTCTAAATCCCATCAGTAAATGAAAACAACTTAGGAGACATATTTCTAGCAATTAGCAGTCAATGTAGCTTTAACTCACAAGAAAAGTGGGAAAGAGTGTCACTCAACTGTTCTTTCTCACAACACAGTACTGTACATAAAAGTAAATATAAAAAGCCTACCCCAGCCTAGGAAAACTGTACCCAAATTGGTCTTAGAGTTAGCAGTAACGTGGCCAAACCGCCTACCTGTCCGTCTGTACCTCGTAGTAGGAACGAGGCTTCCTTGGGAGGTATGGTAGTGACCCAGGCGCTGAATTTTATTGTGTCTCGACAAACAAACGCGCTGGTTTTCGTCAGGCCCTTTTGTGGCTTTCACTTTGCCTGCAGAATTTATTGCCAGCACGCATGTGGACACTACCTTGTGCGCATGCGCAAGTAAAAAAGCAAAAGTTTCATTATCCGCCCTTGCGCAGTACTGCAGAAAGTCTTTTGACTTGTACCTATGATCATTTTTTGATCGTCGTTTGTTTTTAAGTTCTTACAAATATGGCCTCATTTACACGACAATTCCTTATTATATTGTGCATACTTCTCGATTTTAGTGCATGTGAGCAGCACCACTATATTAGTCTTGCGCATGCCCAGTGTTGCCCGAGTTAAGGTGCCTGGTAATTGTCCATTCAAAAAAGTGGCTCTTGCATAACGTTTAAGAGCCATTTAATGGGACTGCTAGTTATGGTATGTTAAAGATTGCAGTCTCCTGTTTGGAGGACATTACATATTTTAACTGTGTTTAATTTGTACTATTCATCAGGATTACAGTAATTTCATATAGACTGGGGTAGCTTCTCTTCTTATTTTTCAAAACCAAGTATCATTGTACAATAGTACCAACGACCCCTATTACCCATAGCTAATAAAAAGGGGTAAAAAGGGGATAACCGTATGTGTCTCTGTATCATATGTGATGCATTTTATTACACATCATTAGTGTTGGACAGTTTCTCAGGGTATTAGAGCAATATAGTCTAGAAATTGCCTCTCCACCAAGAATATCTATGACCCACATAGCAGTGGGTTTATCACAATCATCCAGGTTATCACAGTTCTATGAGTTATGTGTGATGTTATACAACAAATGTGACCCAGATTGATCACCAGCTGCCTGGTCTGCAGCCTGCCACCATAGACCCTCCTGAGTAGGGCACTCTTTCTACTCTTTGCAGAATTCCTCCCTGGGGGACTCCCTTCTTGCTGCTAATGGGTCAGCTCAGAGATGTCCCCCAGTTTAGTTACCTGCTCCCCTGTAGGCACTGGGGCGTCCCCTCGAGGTCCGCCTCCTCCCGGTACGTGGGAAGTTCAAGGGCCGCTTTCCCGTGCCCCCTGCCATTCCTTTTGACAGGGACTTGGGCCACTGTTTCAGGCTCCAAGACCTGGAGGGTCTCTCTTTCTGACTGCCATTGACCGAGTAGACACGCATGCCCACTCTGGCAACCCAAGCATCTCCAAGTGAGACCTGAGCTCAACATCCTTCCACAAGGACTGGTCCAGGTCGTAACCTAGCAGACAATCTATAGGCATGGTAGGGCTCACAACCACCCTCAAGTGACCTGAGACCCCCCCACTCTAAAGGAACCTGCACCACCATACACTGGCACTCTGAGTTGTCCACAACAACTACTTGGTAGAATGCCCCTGGGACTACCTGCTTCTCAGCGACCAAGTGACACCGGACTGAGGTCACACTGGTTCCAGTATCTCTGAGAGCCTCTACCCTTTTCACTAAAGATGAATACATGCAACTATCAAGTTAAATGAAATTGCAGTTTAGATAATCAATATTTTGTGTGCTCCTGGGGTAACGTCTTCCATTCAAAACATTGGGGGAAATATGATTTCAGCACATCCTGGGTGGGGTGTGTCCCCCTGGGCACGACTTGCATCCTGATAGTAGGCTCCTCAGGTTATAAATCATGAAATGATCAAGTTTTTATTTTTTATTTAGATCCTTGTGAAAATTTTTGATATTTCACATGTTCAATTCAAGTGGCAAAACTTAAATCAAAATGACTGAATTAAGATATCCAATGCATTTGGCGTGTTTACCCTTCGTCAGGGACCAATCAATCCAGTCATCAACTGTTTTTTTGAGCTATCCCCAGTTCCTCTACCCTTTTCCCATTGATGGTCACCCAGGCGCTATATTTCTTTTTTTTAGGGGTACCTGGTTTCCTGAGACCATCTTACTGTCCCCTAGTGAGACAAGGTTAATTTCTGTGGGATTCCCACCCTCCTGTATGCACCCCTCCCAAGCACTACACTAGCCAACACCTTGGTTTGCCCACCGGTGGGTGGCTGGTCCCCTTTGGGCACCTGGGGTCCCCCTTCAAGTGACCCACCTAGTCACATAAAAAACACTTGTGGGGCCAGTCGCAGCATGCTTCCCCATAAATACCCCTTTCTTCTTATCTCCTAGGGGATGAGAGCTTTTACCCTGGGTACGAGTTTGGGGCCCTGCAGAGAACCCCTGTGTGTTACCGTTGTCCCTCCCACTTTTCTGCTGGGGACCCTGCCCCCCTTTGGCAGAGTCTCCGCCAAACGCTTTCTTGTGGACCCTGGTACTCATCCAGCGGTCCACCTCCAGAGCAAGCTTCCTGAGGTCAGTTAGCTTACTATCAACTAGGTGCTGGTGCCGATCTGAAAAACATAGACTAGACAAGTGCTCCCATGCAAACAATTTGTAGAACCCCTGAAAATCTGTCACATTGCTGCCCTTCACCCAGCCATCCAGCGACCTGCAAACCATATTGACACATTCCAACCAAGTATTAGCCTCAGACTATTTACTGGACCTAAACTGATCTCTGTACTTCTCAGGAGTGAGTCCATACCTAGTGAGAAGGGCTTCCTTCATATCAGCATAGGTGAGGTTACGCCCCTTACCCAAAGCTGTCAAAGTATCCCTGGCTTCTTCTGGAAATAAATGCCACAATCCTGCTCCCCAATTCAGTGTTATGCTGCCTCGTAACCCTGAAGCCACATCTGCATGTCATCCCCCTTTTTTAAATCTCAGCCCACATTCTTAGGAATGAGTACGATTCTGTCAGCCTGTCCTGATTAATTGCTTTCACCCCACCATCTGAGCTGAGTCTCCTCTTTTGATCCAGCTTCTTTATTCTGATCTCATAATCCAGCAACATTCTTTTATCTTCCATGGCTAGCTTGAGCTTCCCCAATTCAGTTGCTACCTTCCTTGCATCCTGCCTGTCCTCAAGCGCCTCTGGGTACAAGCTACTGCTGCATGGCCTGGCGGGTTCCCCCCTCCAGAAAGTACATCCACCCTAAAAGTAGGCTTATCCATCTCTCCAATGAGATCACCAGACAGCCCACTGGAATGTCTGGCGGCTACCCAGGCCCTCAGCGCCTTTTGTAGCTCATCCTACCTGGTGAGACCTCTGACCTGGACTTTCGGGGTTTTGCAAATCACTTTCAATTCCTTTACGTTCTAAGATCCCAACCTATCCTCCTCAAAGGCAATTTCTATGGATGCAATTGAGGATGCTCTAGATTCAGGCATGATGAGGTAGCAAGTTTTAAGGTGGCAAGCTCAAAATTAGTTCTAAAAAAAAAGAGCCAGTATGTGGTACGTAATGGTCTGCGATATGGTAGTAATGCACACCAATCTCTGTAATTCAAGTGCAAACACAAGTCCTATCCTCACTGCTGACAACCAATGTCAGAAATGGGGGTCTCTTGTTCGCAAGGGCTTGCACCTTTGTCCAAATAGGGACCCTTCTTCCTAGTCAGGATAAGGAAGTTACACCCCTAAAATAACCCAGCTCACCCCCTTAGTAGCTTGGCACGAGCAGTCAGGCTTATCTTAGAGGCAGTGTGTAAAGCATGTGCACATAACCAACAGTTTGTAGTGTTAACACTACAAAAGGACACCACAACGGTATAGAAAAATATCCAATATTTTTATATACTTGAAACAAGACCAAAACAATAAACATCCACAATACAGTGCTTAAAAATTTTCAGTTATCAAAGTATCTGTGAAAAACCGTTCCTTGATGTTGATATCTCCATCCAGGGCTATCACGGTGTTGTGAGCAAACAAATCCAAACAGTTCTGGCTGACTGCGGGGTCGCGGGCCAGCTACGGTTTCGGGAAGATCCGCAAACAGTACCTTTCAGAAATGCAGGGCGTCAATGACTTCTCGTTGAGCTTCCGAAAACACGGCGTATGCAGGCGGCGGTTTCCCGGAGGTCAGTGCAGGAGTCGTTGGGGCCCTCGAAGTCACAAGCATTGCAGGTCAAACTCCTCTTTTTTGAAGTCATGAGCACTGTCGTCAGCAGGGGTCGGGTGCTGCGGTGCGAAGTGCAGTGGTGTGGCATGCAGTGCCCCCAGGTCACAGTGCGAGCAGCAGCTCAGTGGCAGTGTCAGATGGCATCGTCGGTAGGACCAGGGTCGCGGTGTGAGATGAAGGCGGTGCTCATCACGGTGCTGGCAGGTCACGGTGCAGGCAGTGGCGTCTACGTTGTTGAAGCGCTGTCATCGGCTGACGAACTGGAGTCGATGGCACCGGCAGGCTAAGCCTGCCTTGTAGGATTGGGGATGGGCATCGTTTAACTTTACAAGTGGTCCCCTTTAAACCAAGGTGCAAGCAGCGGCATTGAGTCCGGCAGGAGCAACGTCGTTGGGGATAACAAGGCGTCGTCCTGAAGCGAGGTGGTGCGGAGTGCGGTGCCCACAGTTTGTGGTGCAAGCAGCGGCTCGGTTGCGGCATCAGCATACGTCGTTGGGGAGACCAGGGTCGTGGTGAGGTGTTGCGGCGGTGTCATAAGCGTTGCCTTCAGGACACAGACTTGGCAGTGGCATCGTAGACTGCGTCAAGCGTGAAGTCTTTGTTGTTCCTGAGATTTCTTGAACAGGGGGCAAGCTCTACCTCAAGCCCCTGGAAAAACTCACAAAAGTAGATCGCAAAAAGTTCAGTCCAGTCCTTCCACTGCCGAAGACAGAAGCAGCCACTGCAGGTCAACACAGCAAAGCACACGGCAAAGTGGTAGTTCCTCGTCACAGCTTCTCCATCTCTTCTCTTGGTAGTCTTCTTGATCCTAAAGTCTTCGGGTTTGGGCCCCAATATTTATACTACCAAGTCCTGTTTCCTCTGAAGGCAGCGGGGCCTGTACCTAGTTCAAACCAATTTTGGGTGCATTCTGCCAGCGTGCACCTTCTTCCTTTGTCATTGAGGGACATCAGCCGCACCACAGGAGGTAGAGCCAGCATGGTGGAAGGCAGGCACAGCCCTATTCAGAACCAGGTGTTACTCCTCCCGCCCATCTATGTGCAGTTAGGTCTATTCAGCCCTGTGCTGACTCACCCTCTCTCCTGGAGTCTCCCCCAGCCCCTGTCACTCACAAACCAGACAGACAATACACAAGCTAGCAGAGGCAGGCTGGAAAGTATATGTGGCCCCCCTTGCTGAGATTGTGCGGAAGTATGGGTTCACACCAGTTTCTTACGCTGATGACACCCAGCTCCTCTACCCTTTCAGCTCCCTTGATCCTACGGTCAAGGCAAATTTTGCTGAGGGTATGAGGGCAGTGTCACATTGGATGGCCGCAAATTGCCTCCAATGTAACGTCACAAAGACTGAAGTTATGCTCTTCGGCAGAGCGAGTCTTCTCTGGTCCCCTGAATGGTGGCCGCTGGACTTGGGCCCAGTCCCTACACCTAAGCCTCATGTTAAAAATCTTGGGGTTAAGATTGACCAAAAACTGACGCTCAAGGAGCATACCAATCATATTGCAGGACTATGCTTTTATACCATTGGCCTAAGACGAGTATTTCCTTATCTTCCTGATATTTACAGGAAGACACTCGTGCAGGCTCTGGTTACTAGCCGCCTAGACTACTGCAACGGCCTGCTGACGCTAGCAAACGCTGACGCAGTAGGTCGCTTGCAGGTGGTCCAGAATACGGCGGCTAGGCTGGTCATGGGTGCGCCAGCTAGGACTCCTTCTAAGCCTTTGTTGATGGAGCTACACTGGCTCCCGATACGGCAGCGTATCAGTTTCAAAATATGCTGCATGGTCCACAAATGCTTATATGGGGATGGCCCTAAATATCTCTCCCAATCTGTTGAACCATACCAACCTAGCCGCTCACTTCGTTCAAGTAACCAAGCACTCCTGAAACCCCCTGCAACAAAAAGAGCGAGACAGGGAGACCGAGCTTTTTCGTCGGTTGGGCCTGCCCTATGGAATAAACTTCCCACAGAAATGAGGCTGAACACCAATCATCTGGCCTTTAGAAAGGCCCTGAAAACACTCCTCTTTCAGGAAGCATTTCAGTCCCATTAATACACCTGAAGATTACGACAACGTCCTGGCTAGCAAAGCGCGGAGATACCCTCATGGGATTGATTCCGGCGCGATATAAGAAATTAAAATAAATAAATAAAATAAAGTTAGGTCGGAAAATACCCACCTTCTAAAAGTGGTATTTTCAAACTCAGAATGTTAAAACCAACTTCACTAAAAGATGTATTTTATAATTCTGAGGTCAGACATACTAAACTCAAATTTCTACCATGTTCCCTGGGTCAGTTAGGATTATAGGATGTTATAATCAAACTGCCCAATCTGACCTTTGGGGGACAGGTAACCTTAGAATAGTGAAAAACTGAACTCCACTATCAGGGCATGGCCCACACACCAGGGCATGTCCTACCTTTCACATACAATCCACCATGCCAATGGGGGGTACCTTGGGCCTACCTTAGGGATGACTAACATGTCTAAAAGGGGAGGTTTAGGGACTGGCAACTGTGTGGACTTGCCAAGTCGACATGGCAGCCCCAGGCTGCACACAGGCTCTGCGATGGCAGGCCAGAGTTCCACTTTACGGACTGTCTGCGTGGGTGGCACAATCCAGTGCTGCAGCCCAACAACAGCATTTGATTTATGGAACCTGGCATGTGCAGTGCACTTTACTAGGGACTGACACATAAATCAAATAGGCCAATCATGGAAACACCAATCCATAACACATTTTATAACAGGAGCACTTGCACTTTACCATAAGACAGCAGTGAGAAAGTATGCAGAATCATTACACCAGTTAAAACAGAGTCAAAACAGGGAGGTCTAAAAGCAAAAACTCAGGGGACACATGCCAAAGATGCCAAGTCTAACATCATGGTAAAGAAATAAATAATGCCTTCTTTTAATAAATAAGCTTGATTCCCAATATTATTTGACTCCTTCAACAGAGTCCTGCAACATGCATCTGACACTCACTAACCCTTTCCGACTTTCTCTCATATCATCCCAGATTCACATCTCTGGATATCACTGTTTACTTGATTCTTGAATCTTAACCCCTACCATGCTCTTGGCGGAACGGTTTCGTCATCAGCCAGGGTGGGCGTGTGCTCATGTGGGAAATGCTCCATCATGGTACCCGCCCATGGAAGAAGTGATTGCGCTCCCCACTTGGCCAGCCCATCTAACCCTCCCTCAAACAGGGATGGCAGTGGAAGAGATTCCTCTGCCACCCCAACCCTCCCCACCTCTGCAATCCCATAACGCCAGCATGCACAGCACTTGCCAATGTAAATGAGAGCCCAAAGATGTGTTGGAAGTCATTTGCTTACAAGCGTCCGGAGAGGAAGGTAGTTTTTTCCTGCCAGGGGGTGCTTAGGGCATGCAGAGAGGCATTGGGGGAGAAGAACAAGTTTTTTCTGTCCCCTGATGTCTCTGTTTGGGGCACTCCTGCGTCGTGATTGCACATGGGGTCACAATCTTGCAGCAGGAATGCCCCCTCTAGGCACCGGGATTTTTATTCAAAAGTGGATAATTTTCTTGTCGGCATTATCTGCCCCAGCAGGGACAGATCAGGCTGATTTCTTGGACTTTCTGCCCCATGACGCCAGAAAATCCCACTAGCCCCAGGCATATTGGGCAAGGATCTCCCCAATTTAGTTTTTTACTTTGGCATGTTTCTGACCTCCCTCCCACAAGAGGAGGATGGACCCCATTTGAAAGTCCATCTTCCTCCGAGGGGGTAGAAAACCCACTAGAACCAAGGATTTTATAAATGAAAGCATCCCCTTTGGCTAGGGTCACTTCCAAAGGGGGTGATTTTCTGTCCAGAATTTTTTGACCCCCCCGTACCCCCCCGGGGACAGATCAGGCTGATTTTCTGGGTTTCCTGCCCTCAGGGGATACAGAAAACCCCCCTCGACCCTTGGATGTTGATTAAAAGTGCATGGGGTGATTTCTTAGGCAAGGATCGCCCCCACAATTTTTTAATATTTGTGGCTGTTTTCTGCCACCCCGAAGGGTGGATCGACCCAATTTGAAGTCTCATTTGCCCCCGGGGGAGGTAGATAACCCAGTAGAACAAGGTTTTTTGGGGGGCAAGGGTAGATTCCAAATGGAGGAATTTTGTATCAGATTTTTCTGCAGCCCTTGGGGACAGATTGGGCTGATTTTGAGGCCCATCTTCCCCTGGGGGAGGGAATACCACTTGCACCAGGGATTTATAATGTTTGTACATGGGGGCAAGCCATGGGCAAGGATTGTCCTCCAATTTTGATATTATACTTGTGGCAGTTTTCTGCCCCCAGTGTGTGGGTTGTCCCTATTTGAGGGCCCATATGCCCCATGGAGGCCTTGCAAAACCCAATAGCACCAGGGATATGCATACATTTTTGTTTTGGGGTGGGCATTGGGTAATGGTTGCCCCTATTCGTGTTAATATTTTTTTTTAATTACTATTGGTCACTTGCTGCCACTCTGAGTACAGATCAGCTCAATTTTGAAGCCCATCTGTCCCCGGGCGGCAGACAACCCACTAGAACCTGGGATATGTTTATATTTATGTTTGGGGGTGGCCCCTTGGGTAAGGGTTCCTATCAGATTGGGTCTTGGTTATTATTTACTTTTGGCTGTTTTTCTGTCCGCCCTGTTATTATGTTAATTGTGTTATTTCTTGTCAATTGTGATTGTAATTTCTTTTGCTCCTTTTTTTCTAATCCAAGGCATTTATGCTTGTGACTGATGGTCCACATTGTGGTTTTGTCGCTAGTAGGTCTCCAGTTTCTGTAGTTACATGTGTTTGGTAAGAAAAACTTGTTTGTGCTTTTTAATCTAACTTGTTTAATGGGCTTGATAAGGAAGCCATCAATGTCCTTGTGTTGGTCTACTAGTCCCTTGATGGCAATGGCTATATTTCTGGCAATCATGAGTCATGATTGGTATTTGCTTCTGCTTTAGGTTCTGCCTTTTGTCGATAAGGGTTTAGCTTTGCCACAAGATCACCCTGATTGTGACAGTCTTTTTTAGATTAGGCCTGTCCTTGATCACTTTGTAGATCAATTTTCTAAAATCTATACTCCAGGGAAAGAAATATCTGTGGATGAGTCCTTGGTCTTGGTCAAGATTTAATTAGTGTTTAGGCAGTACATTCCTAGCAAGAGGGCATGCTACAGAATTAGGAAATGTATGCTGTGTTACAGTAGGACTGGATATATTTCTAATTTCAGGGAATATACCAGTAGGGATTCCAGGATTGACCTCCTGGTTTTTCGTCCACCTTCGGAGTGAGTGAGAAAATTGTGTGGGAACTTGGTAGAAGACTTTTAAACAAGTGTCACCATTTATATGTAGAAAACATCTACACTGGTGTGCAGTTATTCAGGGAACTGGTCAAAGTGAACACTGTTGCATGCGGCACATCTACTCCAACCATAAAGGTTTCACAAAATAACTTGTTTGTCAAATGCTTGAGCAGGGACAGTCCAGTCCATTGCGTAGTGCGGAACTTCTTGCTGTGAAGTTTGCCGACAGGAGAGATGTCTACATGCTGAGTACCACTCATGATGAAAGTACTTCACCTGTTTCTCTTTGGGGTCAGGTTGCTGAAGTGTGCAAACCAGTGTGCATTATAGACAATATTAGGCACATGGGTGGTGTTGACAGAGTAGATCAGAGGTTAGAACCTTACACTGCTCTTCGTATGGTTGTATGGCATTACAACGTGGGCTTTTACCCCGCATGCCATTACAACGCGGGGATTACAACGAAAGTCGTTACAACGACTTTCACTGGAGGGCGCTGGATAGTGGAATAGTTTCATTTACTATTCTACCTCCAGCCCACGTTGACTGTAGGCAAGGTGTTGGATAGAAAATTAAACTATTCCCTATCCAACAGCGCCCTCCAGCGAAAGTCGTTGTAACGACTTTCGTTGTAATCCTTGCGTTGTAATGGCATTGTGGGGTAATCCCGGCATTGTCATGGCTGTTCCCCCTTCTTAAGGCTTACATTTGGTATAAGAAGTTGGCTATCCATCTTTTCCACTTAGCAACTTTTAATGGTTTTTTTTGTATTCAAGGATTGTTCTTGTGAGTCAAGGATGACCTTTATTCAGTTTCAGTAGTCTGTGATAGGCATCCTTGTTGTAGTGGAACAAGCAAGTGTTCTTAGAGTTGGAATGATGGAGGATGTAGCTAAATTGGAATATCATAACAATGTTGCCAAAGTGCACTCGCAAATAATCAGTTTCAACAGGATTATTCCATTTCATCCATGTGCATCCCTACCAGTGTGCCATGTCCAAAGGTGCCTCCTGAATGATCCAACATGTGTGCTGTGAGGGAAGATCCCTCAAAGCTGCCCGGAGCACTTATACAGAAAGAAAAGTGTTTCCAGTGCCCATTCAATTTTGCGCCACACTCTGAATCTGTTCCGTTCTCCATGCAGGAATCAGGACGGATCTACTAGTAAGCTGAGCACCCAGCAGTTTTTAATGGTACCTTTGTGACAGCGTTTTGTTACTTTGTCACCACATCACACTTAATGATTAGATATGTTGCTTGACGCTACGCCAATAACGTGCTGAAGTTGAATCACTCACGGTGCTATAGACTAATTACTTTATTTTTTAACAGAAGACGCATGATTTACGTGGCTCTTTAAGGCAAGCATCTTTTCACTAAAATAAGTGTTATTAGTCATGTTTATCTTTGAACTGCCTGAAATCACTCTGATAGTCAGAAGCATGCCGTTATCGCCACGTTTTTCATCTGAGCACTATAGTTTTTTTGATTTTTATTTAGATTGCGTCACGCTCCTTTGAGCTACATGCGTTGCATTATAATGCAGTTATGTTGAGCATGTTAACTTTTTAGACACGGTTTTCGTTTTCTCAGAGCTTGGGCATGTATTTTTACTCCTCAACCAAATTGTGGCACAATGCTAATAACGCTACTAGGTTAATACATGTACTTTAGGTCATTCTCTTGTGCTCGCTTGATCAGTCTCCTGTTTCAATTTCAGAATTTGTTGATGACACCCCTGATGAAGGGTCATGATGGACCCGAGATACAATGGGATGTTTAACCTTTGATTGAATCAAATCAACATTTGGAGAAAAAGACTTCATTGGTTCAATGACCCTAATTGAATAAATGCAAAAACAGAAGCTTCAACAAAGAGTGTATTCATTATATGAACCAGCTAAACTGTAACTAGCAATACTTTTGTTTCTGTATAACAGCTGCTGCCAGCTTTGAGGGATTTTCCCTCACAGCACACTTGTTAAATTGAAATATCACCACTTCGCTGATCACATTCCTCCCATGCCCACAAAATAATTTCGCAGAAGGAGATGTAGATTCTGTTGGTGAAGAGGTATGCTGAAGGAGACTTGTATTTATTGCCCCGAGTGTCCATTCCAACCTGCGCTGTGTGTATCTGCTTGTTTTAGAATATACCATTCGCATTTTTGGGAGCACCCATGAGTGTTAAAGTAAAAACTGCCTGGTCTGTATTGTTGTATATTTTTTGATCAGTTTGAAGGTTGGCATTAGTGCTATGTATTTCTTTAGTTTCAGCTTTTGTGTTTACAGTTTTGTATTCTATTGTGTATTAAAAAATAAAACGTGATGGTGGTGTTTGTGCTCTAGTGCTTGGCTGGTGGTGTGTGGACTGGTAATAATAATAATAATACAGAAATTTATTGAGCGCGAACAGCTACCTCTGGGGAGGTGTCCCGGCGCTAGCGAGTCCCACAACAAGAGTAAGTAGTCAGGAAGGGGGGCAGGATTATTGCATAAAAAGCCAGGTTTTTAGGAGTTTCCTAAAGCTTGCTTCTGACGTGGCGGATTGGATGGCAGGAGGCAGGGTATTCCAAAGTTTCGCCGTGCCGGCCGAAAAGGACCTGCCTCCAAGTCTCGCTTTCCTTATGTGCGGTACAGTTAGCTTGAGTAGGGAGTTTGAGCGTAGCTCACGTTTTTGGTGGTAGCGGGGAAGTCGGAGTTTCAGATAGTTTGGACATGTGCCTTTTAGCGCTCTGAAAGCCAGGGTTAGCACTTTGAACTTAATTCTGCTTGCCACTGGTAGCCAGTGCAGCTCGTGCAGATGCGGAGAGATATGCTGCCTAAAAGGGACCCGTTTTATTAATCTCGCAGACGCATTCTGCACGATTTGTAAGCGTTGCACCGCATATTTAGGTAGACCAAGATAGAGGCCATTAGAGTAATCGAGTCGAGAAGTGATTGTTGCGTGAACAACCGTTTTCCGGCACTCGACTGGTAGCAAAGGCAGAAATTTCCGCAAATTTTTGAGTTTATGCAGGCAGCCCGTGGTGAGCTGTTGTATATGCGGCAAGAAAGACAACTTCTCATCCCATTTTACTCCTAGATTTTTTGCATGGGGGCTGGGAGATGGGGCAGGGCCCATTTCCGTTGGCCACCACAGATCCGGAGGGGGATGTTTGGGGTTACCAAAGAATAGCACCTCCGTTTTGCTCGCGTTCATTTTAAGTTTGTTTGTGTTCATCCACTTGGCCACGTCTTGCAGACAGCCCCTGATTTTGCTAAATGCTGCCTCGGACGTGTCTGTGTATGGGAAGACTAATTGCGTGTCGTCCGCGTAGGATATTGCCTTGACCCCCCATTTGGCAATCAAGGTAAAGAGTGGGGCCAAGTATACATTAAACAGCAGGGGGCTGAGTGCCGACCCTTGTGGGACGCCACACCAGAGATTTTTTGGTCCAGAAGAGAAGGGGCCCAAGGCCACTTTCTGGGAGCGATTAGTGAGGTAGGAGAGTAGCCAGTTGAGAGCTTTGTCTCCAATACCTATGTCCTTAAGTCGGGTCAGCAATCTGCTGTGATCTACAGTATCGAAAGCAGCTGATAGATCCAGGAGCACCAGCATAGCTGATGCCCCTGAATCTAAGGACCACCTGATAGACTCGGCAACCTCAATGAGGGCCGTCTCGGTGCTGAAACCGGCCCTAAAGCCCGACTGAGTTTCATGTAGGGCGCCGCTGTCTTCAATAAATTTGTTAAGCTGCCGCTGGATTATTTTTTCAAGCATTTTGCCGGGGGCTGCAAGGAGAGAGATGGGTCGGAGATTGTTCAGATCATCCGGTGCGCCTTGGGGTTTTTTTTTCAGCGGGAGAAGTGTGGCCTGTTTCCAACAGTCCGGAAACGTGCCTGTAGCAATGGACGTGTTCCATATGTGTAGGAGGGGCACTGCAATTGCTTCCGACATTAGTTTCCACAGTTTAGGTGGGCAGGGATCGTCCGGGCCTCCCGATTTACATTTTTGTATTTCTTTTACTGCTTCAGAGAGGGAGATAGGCTGAAATTGATTTAAAGGGGTAATGAGGCACTCAGAGACTCTTAGCTCATCCATTAATGTCGGCTCAGGGTCCGTAAAAGTGTCATAGACTTTTAAAATTTTGGTATCAAAAAAGTCTGAAATGGATTCGCAGAGATTTACTGAAGGGATGATATCCGTCTCGATAGCTCTGGGCTTGAAAAAGGATTGAACAATCTTGAATACTTCTTTGCTTGATTGTTCCGCCTGTATGATGGAGGCCTCAAAGAAGTTTTTCTTGGCTTTTTTAATAGATAAGTGTAGAGCATGAAGGGCTTTTTTATAGCTGGATTTGGCAGCGTCACAATAGTTAGCTCGCCAAAGGCGTTCCAGTCTTTTACATTTACTTTTTTCGGCCTTGAGTTCAGGGGTGAACCACGGTGCAGAGGGAGATTCTCTCTGTGATGTGGCAATACTGGCCGGCGCTATAGAGTCCACTGTTTTGCTTATCCACAAGTTCAGAGAAGCAGCATCGGAATTAGCGTCCGAGGTAAAGGGTATGGGGGTCGCGCGAAGTGCTGGACATAATTTGTCCGCTGTTAGATTGTCCCATTTTCTCCGCACATAGGATCGCTTTCCAGTGCTCTGAGATTGGGGGGGGATTGAGATGGTCATGGTAGTTAGGTAGTGGTCCGTCCAGAGCAGCGGTAGCGGAGAGGAGGCTGTTGTGTTTGGTATGTTGGAAAAGAAAAGATCGAGCATATGCCCTGCCCGATGCGTGGTGCCTGTAATAGCTTGAGTCAGATTGGCCGATTGCAGGGTAGAGATAAGATGGGAGGCCTGTGGGCAGTCAGGATTGTCGGCGTGGAGATTGAAATCGCCGGCTACGAAAAAGTAAGAGTGGTCTAGAGAGTTTAGGATTATAAAGTCCGTAAGCTCACACAGGGCTGATGTCGGACAGTCAGGGGGTCTATAAATAACTAGGCCTGTAAGAGATAATTGGGGGGTAATTTGGAGGCAAAAGCGTAGCCCCTCAATGCTTGGGAGTATGGTAGGAGTGGAAGACAACAGAGTGTGATTCTCGTTGTAAATGAAAGCCACTCCACCTCCTCTTCGGCCCTCCTTTCTATTGGAGAAGCTCATTTTAAAGCCTGGCGGGATTGCTAGCGAAATGGATGCCATGTTGTCTTCATTGAGCCATGTCTCTGTGAGGCATAGAGCGTCCCAATGCGAGTCCGTTATGAGCAAGCATAGGTCATTAGCATGCTTGGGAAGAGATCTGCAGTTAAGTAATCCGATCCTAAGTTGGGTGGAAGGGGTGTTACGAGAGGGTTTGCTGGCTTTTTTGAGGAGTGAAGTTGTTAGAGAGGGAACTGTGCCTAAAGACATATGGCAGCGTGGACAGTGGGGAGGGAGAGCCTGAGTCGCCAGATTAAATTCAGGCGTCTGACAGATAGTAGCAGCATTCATAGCCTGGAGCTCCTCACTGGACCAGACTATCCTTTGTTTGTGGGCGCGGGCAGCATGGCTGGCGCTGGTCGCAGGCCGGTCGCAGACGGGCGCAGACGGGCACAGACGGGCGCAGACGGGCGCAGACGGGCGCAGACGGGCTTGCCTTAGGCGCGCCTTCGGCGCGCAAACGGCGCTCCCGCTGCGCTCGTCCGCTGCGCTTCCTCCAATGGCACATTTTTGTAGTGTGGGGAGGCGAGGGGGGCGTGGCCTGAGAGGGGGCGTGGCCTCGTTACACGCCATCAATGGCGGCGGCCAGAGGGCGTTTTGGCGAGGCGAGGGAGGCGCTGCTCGTGATCAGCAGGCTCCTAAAACAGTGTCAGCATGGACTGAAGGTTAGGCTTCTTTCAGTAAAATACACAGATTATTAGCACACTCAAAGATTAAAATGTTTTTAAAAATATGCTCAGGAATTCAGCTCCCGGCTATCCGCCTCAGGAGTGGGAGTTTTGCAAATGCGCTCGCATTCAGCGCTTTTAAGCTCGGCGGGGGGGCGTGGCCTGAGAGGGGGCGTGGCCTCGTTACACGCCGTCAATGGCGGCGGCCAGAGGGCGTTTTGGCGAGGCGAGGGAGGCGCTGCTCGTGATCAGCAGGCTCCTAAAACAGTGTCAGCATGGACTGAAGGTTAGGCTTCTTTCAGTAAAATACACAGATTATTAGCACACTCAAAGATTAAAATGTTTTTAAAAATATGCTCAGGAATTCAGCTCCCGGCTATCCGCCTCAGGAGTGGGAGTTTTGCAAATGCGCTCGCATTCAGCGCTTTTAAGCTCGGCGGGGGGGCGTGGCCTCGTTACACGCCGTCAATGGCGGCGGCCAGAGGGCGTTTTGGCGAGGCGAGGGAGGCGCTGCTCGTGATCAGCAGGCTCCTAAAACAGTGTCAGCATGGACTGAAGGTTAGGCTTCTTTCAGTAAAATACACAGATTATTAGCACACTCAAAGATTAAAATGTTTTTAAAAATATGCTCAGGAATTCAGCTCCCGGCTATCAGCCTCAGGAGTGGGAGTTTTGCAAATGCGCTCGCATTCAGCGCTTTTAAGCTCGGCGGGGGGGCGTGGCCTGAGAGGGGGCGTGGCCTCGTTACACGCCATCAATGGCGGCGGCCAGAGGGCGTTTTGGCGAGGCGAGGGAGGCGCTGCTCGTGATCAGCAGGCTCCTAAAACAGTGTCAGCATGGACTGAAGGTTAGGCTTCTTTCAGTAAAATACACAGATTATTAGCACACTCAAAGATTAAAATGTTTTTAAAAATATGCTCAGGAATTCAGCTCCCGGCTATCCGCCTCAGGAGTGGGAGTTTTTGCATGGTAGTGTGTGTGGACTGGGGCTTGTCAGCAGTGTGCGTGGCCTGGTGCTTGACAAACGGTGTGTGTAGACTGGCACTTGGCTGATGGTGTGCATGGACTGTTGCTTTGCTGGTTGTGTGCGTGGACTGGTGCTTGGCTGGCTGTGTGCATGGACTGGCGCTTGGCTGGTGGGGTGCATGGACGGGCACTTGGTGACAGTGTGCGAGGACTGGTGCTTGGCTGGCAGTGTTTGGGTAGTGACTTGCTGCTGGTCACTACACACACTAGTAGCCAAACGCCAGCCCACACAATCCATCAGCCGGTGTGGGTGACGTGTCAGGCATGTAGGTGTATGAAAGTAATGGGGCCTTGATTGGCGCTATCGGTTGATGTGAGTGTTGTAATGTGCTGGGCTATGGCTGGCAGTGTGAATGGCTTTGTGTGTGTTACAGGTATGAAAGGTGTATGAATTGCCTGTAACGCGATCAGGGTTTTGACGAAGCTTTACAGCTCATGAGCTGTGAGTCACTGGTTCAGACTTTTGTTCTTTCAATTTTTCAGTGTATTTAATTTTTGTGAACTCTCTCTGGTAATTCCAGTCCAAAATGTGAGGAAAATGTTATTTATTTAGCTAAATTTGAGGTTTGGAGGAGCTCCGAGTAGGAAAACTTTTAGGGATCCATGCAAGCCATACATCCTTGGACTCCCCTGGCTGTCTAGTTATCAGTAATGTCTGGAGTAGGTATGTTTCCCTAGATTTCCGCCGAGCCATGGACCATAAACTCAGGTTCCTCCCTTGCAAAAAAGGTCATTTTTGATAGGTAATTTTGATATCTCCACAATACTTTTTGGGCCCTTTCCTGCTATCGGTTCTTGGCCCACCCACATAAGTGAGGAAGCTTTTTTATCAGGAAACCTGGGAGAACACTGGGTGGTAGGAAATATGAGAATACATTTCATGTTTTTCAGCTAAATATTGGGTTGAAGGGTGATTTAGGGTAACAGAAAGCCAAATAAGTCACCCCATCCTGGATTCCCTTGCATGTCTGGTTTTCAAAATTGTTAAGGTTTGCTACGTTTTCCTAGGTGCCGGTCTACAGTGGAAAAATGTGATTTGTCCACATTTTATTTTGAGATGTTTCCTGTCGCGGGTACTATGCTTACCCACACATGTGGGGTACCATTCATTTATATCGGGAATGATTGGGAATGCTGAGTGAGAGGACGTTTGTGGCTCCCCACAGATTCCAGAACTTTACATCACAGCAATATGAGGAGAATCAGTTTGTTTGACAACGTTTGAGGTTTGCAAGGGATTTTGGGTAACAAAACCTGGAGAGAGGCACATAAGTAACCCTATCCTGGATTCCCCTGGATGCCTAGTTCTAAAAAATAAACATGTTTGCTAGGTTTTGCCAGTTACCGGCTGAGCTACGGTCCCAAATCCACAGTTAGACACATTGAAAAAAAGCATCAGTTTTCTGTGGAAACATGTGATGTGTCCATGTTGGGTTGTGGGCCATTTCCTGTCACGGCCACTAGACCGACCCACACAAATGAGGTACTATTTTTATTGGGAGACTTAGGGAAATGCTGGGTTCCTTGAAGTTTCTGGCTCCACAGAGATTCCAGACTTTCCATTACAGAAATGTAAGGATTTTTTTTTTATAAGTTTGAGGTTTGCAAGGGATTCTGGGTACAGAACCTGGTGAAAGCCACACTAGTCACCCCATCTTTGATTCCCCAGATGCCTAGTTTTACAAACTGTATAGGTGTGCTAGGTTTCCTTAGGTGCCGGCAGAGCTAGGGTCCAAAATCAACAACTATGCACATTGCGAAAAAAGGGTCAGTTTTCAGACAAAAATGTGATGTGTCCACATTGTGTTTTTGCCTGTTTCCTGTTGTGCAACTAGGCCTAACCACACATGTAAGGTACCATTTGTATTGGAAAATATTGGGGAAAGCTGGGTGGGTGGAATTTTGTGGCTCCCTGCAGATTCCAGAATATTTCCATCACTGAAATGTGACAAATATATTTAGTTTTTTTTACAAAGTTTGAGGTTTGCAAGGGATTCTGGGTACCAGATCCTGCTGAAAGCCGCACAAGTCACCCAATCCTAAATTTCTCTGGATGTCTAGGTTTTAAAAATGTATAGTTTGCTAGGTTTCCTTAGGTGCTGTCAGAGAAAGGGTTCATAATCCACAGCTAATCACATTGCTAAAAAAAAGAGTATATATTCAGTGGAAAAATGTTATGTGTCCAAGTTGCGGTACTATGCCTACCCACAAAAGTGAGATACCATTATTATCGGGAGACTAGGGGAAATGCTGGGTGGGTGGAAGTTTGTAGCTCCCCATAGATTCCAGAAGTTTCTATCACAGAAATGTGAGGAATTGTGTTTTATGTTACAGAGTTTTAGGTTTGTTAGGAAATCTGGATATCAGAACCTGCTGAGAGCCACACAAGTCACCCCATCTTGGATTCCTCTGGATGTCAAGTTTTCAAAAATGTATATGTTTTCTATGTTCCCCTAGGTGCCGGTAGAGCTAGGGTCCAAAATTCACAGCTATGCACAATAATATAAAAGGGTAAGTTTTCACAGGACAAATGTGATGTGTCCATGTTGTGTTTTGGGCTGTTTCCTGTCGCGGATACGAGGCCTACCCACATAAGTGAGGTACCATTTTTACCGGGAGACTGTGGGCAATCCTGAGTGAGTGGAAGTTCATTGTTCCTCACAGATTCTAGAATCTTTCAATCACAAAAATGTGACAAAAACAGTTTTGTATAATAAACTTTGGGGTTTGCATGGGATTCTGGATAACAAATCCTGGTGAGAGCCACAGAGGTCACCCCAGCCTGGATTCCCCTGGATGTTTGTTTTTCAAAAATAGATAGTTTTGCTAGGTTTCTAAAGATACCAGCACTGCTAGGGTTCAAAATCCAAAGTGAGGCACATTACATAAAAAGGTCAGTTTTCACTGGAAAAAAATGTGATGTGCCAAGTTGCATATTGAGCAGTTTCCTGCTACGTGCACTTGGCCCACCCACACAAGTGAGGTACCACTTTTATTGGGAGACTTTGAAGAATGCTGGTCAGGTGGAACTTTTCAGCTACCCACAGATTCTAGAACTTCCCATCAAAAAAATGTGAGATAAATATATTTGTTTTTAAAGTTTGAGGTTTGTAAGTAAATATGGGTGACAGAATTTGGAGAGAGGCACAGATGTCAGCCCATTCTGGACGTCCCTGGGTGTCTATTTTTCAAAAATGTACAGGTTTAGTAGGTTACCCTAGATGCCAGCTGGGCTGGGGTCCAAAATCCACAGTTAGGCACATTGCACACAAAAAATCAGTTTTCACTGGACAAGTGGGATGTGCCATGTTGCATTTTGGGCCATTTCCTGTCGTAGGCATTAGGCCTACCTGCACAAGAGAGGTACCATTTTTATCAGAGGACTCAGAGGAATACAGAATAGTAAAACACATTTTATTGCCAATTGACTTTCTTTTCATTTCTACCTTCCAAATATAAGACAATGCGTAAAAGAGAATTCATTTTGAAAAACTGCCCTCTAAATCACATGTTGTATGGGTACCCACAGGGAAACACCCGTTACAATGAATGGATCCCATCGCGCTGCCATTGCAACGCGACTATTACATTGAGGCCGGCATCACAAAGCATGTTATCCGGACGCAAGCTACTACATCGCAATCACATGAACATCGCTCGCTAGCGATGCCAATGTGTGCTCGCAACATATTATGTCGACAATACATTGTGAAAAGATAATTTCATTACAGCCTTGCAGCGCAATGCAACTATTACATCGTGGCAGGCATCACAACGCATGTTATCCGGACGCCTGCTACTACATCGCAATCACATATACATCGCTAGCGATTACATCGCTAGCTATGCCAACGTGTGCTCGCAACATATCGTGTCAACAATACATTGTGAAAAGATGATTTCATTACAGCCTTGCAGCGTGACAGTGGCCAACGTGTGAAAAGATGATTTCATTACAGCGCAGATGTAAATATTTCATAAACAGTGGCTATGTTTTTTTATGGGAATTTGCAGCAAATTCTTTTATATAACGTGTGCTCGCAACATATTGTGTCGACAATACATTGTGAAAAGATGATTTCATTACAGCCTCGCAGCGAGACAGTGGCCAACGTGTGAAAAGATGATTTCATTACAGCGCAGATGTAAATATTTAACACCTTCAGCACGGCGCAGATTCCTGCGCTGTGCTGAACGTTTTAATGAGCCAACGGGCTCATGATGGAATGGTTCCGTCATGAGCGCAGGCCAACCGACGCTAATGATGGAACCATACCGTCAATAGCATCGAAGGGGCTAATAAACAGTGGCTATGTTTTTTTTATGTGAATTCGCCGGAAATTCGTTTATATATGTTATAATTACTGCATCGTTGACATGGAGAGGATGTGGTCTGACGGCTAGCTCTGCCGACTTTGGTGCTGTCAACCAAGATTCGAGCCTCCTGTCAAGACACCACACTTACAAGTGCAGCGCTACATTAACTTTTTATGTATTTACAGTGATGTCAATGTTTTCAATATATCTTTTGTGTAATTACAGGCTATATATGTTATAATGTTGCAGATGTAAATATTTTATAAATAGTGGCTATCACTAGTGGGTGGATGGATGCATGAATGAATGATGGGTGGATGCATGAAGGATGGAGGGGTGGATGGGTGGGTGGGTGGGAGGATGGATGGGTGGATGGGTGGATGGTGGAAGGATGGCTGGATGGATGCATGAATGAATGATGGATGGGAGGATGGATGGATGGGTGGCTGGATTGATGGGTGGATGGATGCATGAATGAATGATGGGTGGATGCATGATAAATGGATGGGTGGGTGGGTGGATGGCTGGGTGGATGGATGGATGGGTGGCTGGATGGGCGGGTGGATGGATGTCTGGATGGATGGATGGGTGGGTGGATGGCTGGGTAGATGCATGGATGGCTGGATGGATGGGTGTCTGGATGGATGGGTGGATGGATGGATTGCTGGGTGGATGGATGGATGGATTGATGGATGGATGGGTGGATGGATGGATGGTGGATGGATGCATGAATGAATGATGGATAGATGCATGATGGATGGGTGGATAGATGGATGGATGGATGGATGGATGGATGGATGGATGGATGGATGGATGGATGGATGGATGGATGGATGGATGGTGGATGGGTGGGTGGGTGGGTGGATGGATGGATGGATGGATGGGTGGATGGATGGATGGATGGGTGGGCGGATGCCTGGGTGGATGGATGGATGGATGGGTGGATGTATGGATGGGTGGATGGATGGATGGATGGATGGATGGATGGATGGATGGATGGGTGGGTGGATGGCTGGGTGGATGGGTGGATGGATGGATGGGTGGCTGGCTGGATGGATGGGTGGATGGATGGATGGCTGGGTTGATGGATGGATGGGTGGATGTATGGATGGTGGATGGATGCATAAATGCATGATGGATGGATGCATGATGGATGGGTGGATGGATGTACGGATGGGTGGATGGGTGGGTGGATGGATGGATGGATGGGTGGATTGGATGGATGGATGGCTGGATGGTGGATGGATGGGCGGATGGATGCATGAATGATGGATGGATCGCACAGCGTGACAATGTGTGGAAGGATGGATGGGTGGGTGGGTGTATGGATGGGTGGATGGATGGATGGGTGGGTGGATGGCTGGGTGGATGGATGGATGGGTGGATGGATGGATGGGTGGCTGGATGGATGGGTGGATGGATGGATGGATGGATGGATGGATGGCTGGGTGGATGGATGGATGGGTAGATGGATGGATGGTGGATGGATGCATGAATTTATGATGGATGGATGCATGATGGATGGGTGGATGGATGGACGATGGGTGGATGGGTGGGTGGATGGATGGGTGGCTGGATGGTGGATGGATGGGTGGATGGATACATGAATGATGGATGAATCACGCAGCGTGACAACATGTGGAAAAAACTTGTGGAAAAACAAATAAATTGCTCAGGCTTGCAGGTGTAAATATTTAATAAACAGTGGCTATGTTTTTTTATGTGAATTTGTCGTGTCGACAATACATTGCTCAGCATCGCAGATGTATAAACAGTGGCTATGTTTTTTTATGTGAATTCATTGTGTCGACAACACATTGCTCAGCCTCGCAGATGTAAATACTTAAGAAACAGGGGCCAACGTGTGAAAAGAAGACTTCATTACAGCCTCGTAGCGTGACAATGTGAAGAAAAATTGCTCAGCCTCGCAGATGTAAATTTTGAAGAAACAGTGGCCAACGTGTGAAAAGATGATTTCATTACAGTGCAGATGTAAATATTTAATAAACAGCGGCTATGTTTTTTTACGTGAATTCGCTGCATATTGATTTATTAATGTTATAATTACTGTCAACCAAGGTTCTAGCCTCCTATCAATTCACCACACTTAAAAGTGCAGCGCTACCTTCACTTTTTATGTATTTACAGTGATGCCAACGTGTTCAATATATCTTTTGTGCAATTACAGGCTATATATGTTATAATGTTGCAGATGTAAATATTTTATAAACATTGGCCATCACTAGTGGGTGGATGGATGCATGAATGAATGATGGGTGGATGCATGATGGATGGATGGGTGGGTGGATATCTGGGTGGATGGATGGATGGATAAATGGATGTATGGAAGGATGGATGGATGGGTGGATGGATGGATAGGTGGATGGGTTGGCGGATGGCTGGGTGGATGGATGGATGGATTAATGGGTGGATGGATGGTGGATGGAGGGTGGATGGATGCATGAATGATGAATGGATCGTGCAGTGTGAAAACGTGTGGAAAAACAAATTGCTTAGCTTCGCAGATGTAAATGTTGAAGAAACAGTGGCCAACGTGTGAAAAGATAATTTCATTACACCGCAGATGTAAATATTTCATAAACAGTGGCTATGTATTTTTATGTGAATTCACCGTGAATTATTTTACATATGTTATAATTACCGCCTCGATGACAGGAAGAGGATGTGGTCTGATGGCTAGCTCTGCCCACTTTGGTGCTTTAAACAAGGTTTGAGTCTCCTATCAAGTCACCACACTTACAAGTGCAGCGCTACATTTACTTGTTATGTATTTACAGTGATGCCAACGTGTTCAATATATCTTTTGTGTAATTACAGGCTATATATGTTAAAATGTCGCAGATGTAAATATTCTATAAAGAGTGGCTATCACTAGTGGGTGGATGGATGCATGAATGAATGATGGGTGGGTGCATGATGGATGGATGGGTGGGTGGGTGGGTGGATGGATGGATGGGTGGATGGATGAGTGGCTGGATGGTGGATGGATGAGTGGATGGGTGGATGAATGGGTGGATGGATGGATGGCTGGATGGTGGATCGATGGGTGGATGGATGAATGAATGATGGATGCATGATGGATGGGTGGATGGGTGGTTGGAGGGATGGGATGGGTGGCTGGATGGTGGATGGATGGGTGGGTGGATGGATCCATGATGGATAGGTACATGGATTGGTTGCTGGGTGGCGCATGATGCATGATGCATGATGGATGGGTGGGTGGATGGATACATGATGGATGGTGCATGGATTGTTGGCTGGGTGGTGGGTACCTGGTGGTGGTCTGCTCCTCCCTCCCACAGAGAGTGTAGGCTCTACCTTTGCAGCTATAGCGCTGTGACCGTCCTGAGTCTCTCAGTAGCGGTCGCTCCCCTCGCTGCTCCCTGCTCATCCACACGTGGTATCGTAGCGCTCTGATTGCCACGCATTGCTCGCACTGCCATAATTTTGTTTTGTCATTGTATAATTTTGTTTTGTCATAGTAGCGCTTATTCCCAGACTTGCTCGCACTGCATCGCAGCGCTTTAGTATCAGACAGTGATTTGTTATTTACTGTGCCATTATTATTTGCTGTGCCACTCGCTTTGCCTGCTCTAACAATTGTTGCCTGACTGTGCTGCCCATAGCGCTTAATTAAGGTCGTGCCCCAATCTCGTCCTGTTTCGCTTTTGGCTTGCTGCCATTTTGTTGTTTGTTGTTGTGCCTCCCAGCCCAGCTCTCCACCCCACTCCCGCCTCCCAGCTGCTCCTCCCTCGCCCCACCCCACTCCACTATCCACTTATGACAGATGCATTCGCGCGCAGCGTTCACGCGCAGCGGTCGCGCCCTATGCGCGCCAAAGGTGCGCCAAAGGTAAGCCTGTCTACGCCCGTCCGCGCCTGGACCGCGCCCAGTGCCAGGCACCCTGGCCCCCGCAAAACCCACTCCACCCGCATAACATATGACGCCGCAACCCTCTCTGCACTTAACCCCGGCCGACTCCCAAACTGCTACTAAGCCGCCCCAGGACACACCCATGGACCCTTCACCTGCCGCTCCTGCAAGTTCGACTGCATCAGGACCCACACCAAATCCACAGACTCCATTCAGAGCTCCGACACTACCCACCTAAAGTGCATCATGCCCAACACCCGCTCGGTCCACAGACACGCCATTGAACTCTGGAACCTACTCGACACCACATCGCCGGATGTCGCCTTCCTTACAGAAACGTGGATGAACGCCTCATCAGCACCTGACATTGCCATAGCCATCCCGGACGGCTACAAGATCATCCGAAAGGACCGCACCAACCAAAACAGGAGGAGGCATCGCCATCGTCCATAAGAACACCATCCGCATCACGACCAGTTCCGACGACAACCTCACATCCGCAGGACCCCGCACACAATTCAGCGATGACATCACTGACTTCATCAGCCCACACGCCCTCCCCTCCGAGGACAACATTCTACTGGGAGACCTCAACTACCACCTGGAAAAGAAAAACGACTTCAACACCACCACCCTTCTGGACAACCTGGCCAACCTCGGACTCGAACAACTTGTCAATACCCCCACCCACTATGCCGGACACACGCTCGACCCAATCTTCACCTCCAGCAAGCACATCTCCTTCAATCACACCACAGCTCTCCACTGGACGGACCACAGCTGCGTTCACTTTAACTACAAAAAGACCACGACCCACAACCCCCCACAACCTATTCCCCGAAGAAACTGGAACAAAATTACTACCGACCAGCTCTTCACATCGCTTCACCAAAACCCTCCTGCCAAATCATCGGACCCAAACCAAGCAGCCACCAACCTCACACAATGGATCACCCACAGCGCAGACAAACTAGCACCCTTGAATAACCATCAAATCAAGCAAGGTAACAAAAAAGCCCCCTGGTTCAATGATGACCTTAAGAAATCCAAGAAGTTATGTTGCACCCTCGAGAAAGCCTGGAGAAAAAACCCAACCACTGACAACCTGACCACCTTCAAGAACAAAACCCGCAAACACCACCAACTGATCCGATCCACCAAGAAATCAGCATTCAAGGATCGACTTGACAACAACGCCCACAACAGCAAGGAACTATTCAACATCGTCAAAGAATTTACCAAACCCACCGCCGGCACCAATGACATCACTCCCTCCCAAGACCTCTGCGACTCCCTAGCCTCTTTCTTCTACAACAAAATCGCCGACATACACAACAGCTTTGAAAACCAGTCCGGGGACCAGTCGATTCCACCCTTCTCCGAACCAACACCCCCCTCCAACAACCTTTGCGCCTGGAACTCAATCACCACTGAAGACACCATCCGCCTAATGAACTCCATCCACTCAGGATCGCCAACCGACCCATGTCCCCACCACATTTTCAACAAAGCAGACTCCATCATCACACCCCATCTCCGAGATGTCATCAACTGCTCCCTCAACTCCACTACCTTCCCGGAAAGCTGGAAACATGCTGAACTCAGCGCCCTTCTGAAGAAACCCACAGCAGACCCCACTGAACTCAAGAACTACCGCCCAATATGGCTCCTCCCATTCCCTGCCAAAGTTATTGAGAAAGCCGTCAACAGTCAGCTCGCCGCCTTCCTCGAAGCCAACAAATCCCTCGACCCCTCACAGTCCGGCTTCCGAGCCAAACACAGCATCGAAACCGCACTCATCGCAGCAACAGATGACATCCGAACTCTACTGGACAATGGAGAAACAGCTGCCCTCATCCTACTTGACCTCTCCGCAGCCTTCGACACAGTCTGACATAGCACCCTAATACAACGCCTCAGCAACATCGGAATACAAGGAAAAGCATTGGACTGGATCATCTCATTCCTCGCCGGAAGAACCCAGAGAGTCCGCGTCCCCCCTTTTTGATCAGAGGCCTCCGAAGTCATCTGCGGTGTACCACAAGGATCACCACTCAGTCCCACCCACTTCAACGTATAAATGAGTCCCCTCGCATTCATCGCATGCCAACACAACCTCAATATCATCTCCTACGCAGACGACACCCAGCTGATCCTCTCCCTCACCAAAGACCCAAACACCGCCAAAACCAACTTACACAAAGGAATGAAAGAAGTAGCCGAGTGGATGAAGAACAGCCGTCTAAAACTAAACTCGAACAAAACGGAAGTCCTCATCTTAGGATCATCCCCCTCCGCCTGGGACGACTCATGGTGGCCACCAGCCCTGGGAACCGCACCCATACCTACGGACTACGCACGTAACCTGGGCTTCATCCTGGACTCCTCCCTCTCGATGACCAAACAAGTCAACGCCGTCTCATCCTCATGCTTCAACATCCTACGCATGCTCAAAAAAATCTTCAGCTGGATCCCCACCAAAACAAGAAAGGCGGTCACGCACGCACTGGTCACAAGCCGACTGGATTATGGAAACACCCTTTACACCGGAACCACAGCCAAACTACAGAAAAAACTCCAACGCATCCAAAACGCCTCAGCTAGACTCATACTGGACATCCCCCGTCAAGCTCACATTTTCGGTCATCTGAAAGACCTCCACTGGCTCCCCGTCAACAAGAGAATAACATTCCGTCTCCTCACCCACGCACACAAAGCCCTCTACGACCTAGGACCTGAATGCCTCAACACGCGACTGTCCTTCTACACCCCCACCTGCCAACTACGATCATCCAATCAAGCCCTCGCCGCAATTCGGTGCACCCATAGAAACACTATGGGGAGAAGAACCTTCTCCTACTTAGCGGCTAAAACCTGGAATTTTCTCCCCACCCACCTCCGCCTTGTACAGAACCACCTCTCTTTCAGAAAGTAACTTAAAACTTGGATATTCGATAAGTAAAGTTCCCCTCCCTCCCCCAAGCGCCTTGAGACCCTCTGGGTGAGTAGTGCGCTATACAAATTTCCAAACTTGAACTTGGATGGATGGATGTTGGAGTATCTATATATAGGGACAGAAGCAAATGTTATGTTACCGAGTCATGTGTACGAGAACGCTATGAGAATGGATATTTTTTCCAAATTGTGCAAATAGTGTAAAGGTCTTTTAAAAAGAAACACAAGATGTCTTTAATCTTGACATCATATAGCTTATTTTTTGGAAAAATACTTTCATTTTGGCTTTTACCATAAAAAACAAACAACATCCACATTAAGATAGCATTTGACCTGTTACATGACATTTACCATAATACACAATCCCTTTGATATGATAGATCCTCATAGAGGCAATCCATAGCGGATAACAATCCTGCCTGTGTCTACCATCACTGATTCTACCCCTGTTGGGCCCGGCAAGGATTGCTTGTGGTGCTGTGATGATGGTGGCCCAATACCCTGCAATAAAGGGACATTCCCAGCGAGTGCGTATATATGTTCCCTTGTCCACTCCACATGGCAACTGTATTGGCTCAAGACCTTGCCCATTGTGAACAATCAGGTTCAGTTCTAGTAGGTCCTATGATGGATGCCTGATGGATGGGTGGGTGGGTGGATGGATGGATGGGTGGCTGGGTGGTGGATGCATGATGGATGGATGCATGATGGATGGGTGGTCGACTTGCGTCCCTTGTAAAGCGCTCTGCTGCTACTGCGCATGTAACACCCCGGAAACAAAACTGAATGCGTTCATCACCTAGCAAACGTTCATTTCACTAACTGTTGAAGATTTGTCCCAACAAATAACAACACACGAGAATAAGGGAAAATCTGTCAATTTTTATCCGTATTACATTGTAGTGATATTACATAAATAGATACTTCTGATTTATGTAATTGATACTTCAGATTTATGGAATTACTGACATTATTTACATTTTATTTACACTGGAAACAATGAAGCCATGATTTCACGTTTTGTATTCTTGTTTGATGTTACCCAGAATTTGCCGGTGGAACATTTGCATATAACATTGACAGTATTGTTTTTTATGCAGATTAGCTGTGATAAACTGAAATGTACAAACATTCCTAGGCAAAGGAATTCAGTATATGTGCAACGGAAGCTAGGTAGACACTAACCACAGACAAGGAAAAAAGTTTTAGTGCTGCCAATAGTCGAGCAGACATTTCCTTTGTGGTATGGGAAAGACGTGGATTTAAGGTACATGCTAACGATTGTGACATGTGCATTTCCTGGTAGCTTTGCTCCTTTAGCAAAATCTCTAAAAAATTGTAGAAATTAGGGTGCGGTTTGCCAATACATGTGTTCGAAGAGTTGTGCCAACCGTCTATGGCATTGTTTGTCTTTGCTCCTCCCACTAAGCAGGTCGAGTAGCAGTTCCACCAGTCCACAAGAAAAGGTGGTTTCCTCCGGCGACCTGACCTGCTTAGATGGCCAATCCATGTGTCTTCAAAATAATTTAAAATTGCTGCCAATTTGTCTTCGTTTGCTATAAAGTACTCAGACTCGGTAATCGATGTGTAGTACTCGTCTACACTGTCAGGAGGAACAAAGCAAAGTGTGGTTAGTTGTTTAAGCTCAAACTGTAGTTTGCTGTCAGACACGTAATCCTCAATTAGGGATGTTTTTGGATTTTACGCCAAAACGCCTGAGAAAAGTGAAAAAAACATCCTTGAATTTGGGTATCCATGTACAATTTGGTTATAGTATTAAGCATTGGTAATTCAAAGTCCATGATTACTTTTCTCGGACTTTTGTTTGGAATTTTTAATTTTAGGACTGACAAAAATTCAGTATATGTTGAGGATTTTTTGTCTGGTAGTAAACTGTACAATAAAGGAACTACTGTGCTGTTAACACCTGAGGGGGCGGGGGGGACCGTGCGTGGCGCCCATGCTGGTGACGGAACCGCTTGTGACGGAGCGGTTCCGTCATGGCCCCGCCTGCTCAATAGAACGTGCCGCGCAGGCGCGAAATCAGCGCAGCGCAGGCGCATCGAGCGGGCCATGACGGAACTGCTCCGTCATCAGCACAGCGCTACCGCGGCTGATGACGGAGCGGTTCCGTCATCAGCACGGAAGCGGTTAACATAGCTGTGAATAGTGTATATTTGGGTGAAAGGGGTGGGCGTACTTTTAAAGGTACCATCCATCATCCAAACATCACTGTTCTCCAGCCTAGTTAGATTACGGGGGGTACTAAATATTAAAATACTCTTTAGAGCATTTTCATATAATACAAACGGTTTGTTCACAACTGTAAGAGAAAGTTCATATGGAATTGTTATATCTGCAAAGGTTAGTCGTGTAACGCGTTTAAGATTAGTTGCCTGTTTCTTACGTTATATTATTCACCGCAAGTTTGGAATAGTGGGCATACTACTAGCAACATGTTCAGGAATGTTTTGGGATACCTCCCTTAAAATAGCATCGCACGGGTCATTGGAGTTGCCTGCAATCACTTTCATTTCATTTATAGATTCTCTCACTTCAGTTGCAGTTGCAGAGGCAGAGTGGTTATGGTTGGTGCTTCTTAAAACAGAGTCACCCAGAGTAACCGCTCTGCCTCTGCAATGGCTGGAGTAGTATTGGACGCACCTCCAATGACCCGTGACTCCGAATTTCTCTCCTTACAATATATATAACCACTGTGTTTTAGTAGACGGTTTCCTCTGCTGGAAGTGATGTATTTGGCCATCTTTGGATCCGACATTTCCTTTAAAAGAAAAAAAAAAGGGAATCATTTCCAAGACACAAACAGGAGCATTATTTGCTGTTGCAAGTCGTAAAAGGTGTAGACAGTTATAGTCGGTTATAGGTACTTGACTTCCAAAAAAAGAAAACAAGCATTGGCATAGCCAATAGGTCTCGCCTTTGGGGCCAAATGTGTTTTGCCAGAAGTTTGGGCTTTGATGTAGAGCATTGTGGCTTATGTGCATTATGTGGAAAACTTATAATACAAAATGTAAAGCATTTTAGTTACCTTTATACAAACAAAGGCAACACTATACTGGAAAACAAGATTCAACAAAGATTTTAACATACAAGTTGTCTTCTTCTTTTTTGGTGCTTACACTGCTGGCAACTACTTCCTGTTCTCATGCTTGTTTGTTATTCTTTTTTGGTTATGGGGGAGCGGGATATAAATAACGGGGGAGTGGATGTTATGTAGCATATCATTATGTGGCACTGAGTGGTATAGGTGTGGAGTGTATGTTGCATTCTGTAGAGTGTAATTATGTGGCACTGAGTGGTACTGTCTGGAGTGTAAGTTGCATTCAGTAGACTGTAATTAAGTGGCATGTAATATGTGGTACTGAGTGGTACTTGGAGTGTCTGGTGCACTGAGTGCAGTGTAATTACGTGGCGTGTAATTATGTGGCACTGACTGGTATTTGGACTGTATGTTGCATTGAGTGCAGTGTAATTATGTGGCGTGTGATTATGTGGCACTGAGTGGTATAGGTGTGTGGAAGAGGGGTGTAACAAGAGTGTGAGGTGGTGTGCGAATGGGGGTAGAGAAGCAGACAATACAGGGATCCTCTACTGACCGGATCTTGAGGGGGCTGAAATCGTGCACAGGCAGAAGCTAAGGGGTTAAATACTCCCAGATCAATACTCCTCACATGCACTGTAGGCATCCGCCTGTAAAAGATCTCACCAAAGCATCACTAACGAGATGGCTTAGGCGAGACCTAAAAACAATAATTGGGATAGCGGCAATAACCCTACACATTTATATATACAATACAATTGATTACGTACAGCAGCACCTACAAAATTGGGCTACAAAAACATTTGGTTCACTCACAAATTATCAATGGACGCTCTTTTACCTGTTTTGTAACAGCAAAAACAAACAAAAAATATGTTGGCGGTGGTAGTAGTAGTGAGTAGTAGAGAGTTTGTAGTAGTGAGTAGTAGTGAGTAGCAGTGGATAGTAGTAGAGAGTGAGTAGTAGTGATTAGTAGAGACTGAGTAGTAGTGAGTACTAGTGAGTAGTAGTGGAGAGTAGAAGAGAGTGAGTAGTAGTGAGTAGTAGTGGATAGTAGTAGAGTGTGAGTAGTTGTGAGTAGTGGAGAGTACTGAGTAATAGTGAGTAGTAGAGAGTGAGAAGTAGTGAGAAGTAGTGAGTAGTAGTGAGTAGTGAGTGAGTAGTGGGAAGTAGTGAGTAGTAGCGAGTAGTAATGAGTGAGTAGTGGAGAGTAGTGAGTAGTAGTGAGTAGTTGAGAGTAGTAGAGATTAGTAGAGAGTGAGAAGTAGTGGGTGGTAGTGAGTAGTAGGGAGTGAGAAGTAGTGAGTAGTAGTGAGGAGTAGTGCCTGAGTAGTGGATAGTAGTAGAGAGTGAGGAGTAGTGAGTAGTAGAGAGTAGTAGTGAGTGAGCACTAGAGAGTAATAAGGAGTGAGTAGTAGAGAGTAGTAAGGAGTGAGTACTAGAGATTAGTAGGATGTGAGTAGTAGAGAGTAGTAGAGAGGGAGCAAATTATCAATGTATGCTCTTTTACCTTTTTGGAGACTCTGCTATGGCACTTTGCGGTGACACCCAAAAAATCTGGCTTGCCTTGCAATTCTGTAACCTTTCAGACTCTGTGACTGCTGAAAAAAACAAAATGGGTTTAGTAGTGAGTAGTAGTGAGTGCGTAGTAGTGAGTAATAGTGAGTGGTAGTGAGTGAGAATTAGTGAGTAGCAGTGAGTAGTAGTGAGTGAGTAGTGGAGAGTAGTGAGTAGTAGTGAGTAGTTGAGAGTAGTAGCGAGGTAGTAGGGAGTGAGAAGTAGTGGGTAATAGGGAGTAGTAGGGAGTGATAAGTAGTGAGTAGTAGTGAGTAGTAGTGCCTGAGTAGGGGATAGTAGTAGAAAGTAAGGAGTAGTGAGTAGTAGAGAGTGTGTAGTAGTGAGTAATAGTTAGTGGTAGAGAGTGAGAAGTAGTGAATAGTAGTGAGTAGCAGTGAGTGAGTAGTGGAGGGTAGTGAGTGGTAGTGAGTAGTAGTGAGTGAGTAGTGAAGAGTAGTGAGTAGTAGTGAGTAGTTGAGAGTAGTAGAGAGTTGTATGGAGTGAGAAGTAGTGGGTAGTAGTGAGTAGTAGGGAGTGAGTAGTGAAGAGTAGAGAGTAGTAGAGAGTGAGTAGCAGTGAGTGAGCAGTGGAGAGTAGTGAGTACTAGTGAGTAGTTGAGAGTAGTAGAGAGTAGTAGGGAGTGAGAAGTAGTGGGTAGTGGTGAGTAGTAGGGAGTGAGTAGTAATGATTAATAGCTTGGGTTAATGAACACACATTGGCTTTAGGTTAGGCATGGGGACAAGTACGGACATATCAGCAATCACCTTCCTCCTATTGGAAAAGGCAATACAGAAAAAGAAAAACGCTTATTTAAATGCTTAACTAATCTCAAGTCTGCTTTTGCCAGAGTCCCCAAAGACCGCCTCAGGGCAAAACTAGCAGAACAGGGCCTCCCAGGAAATTGTTAAATGCAACTATGGCACTTTACGGCAATACATGGGCTCAGGTCAAATTTGGAAATGGCAGAAGAGTAACGTCTAAAATGTAAACAAGGGGGCGTGGCCAAGATGGCGGGCTGAGAGGACGCTCTTGCCGTGAGCTCCCGAGCCCCTGGAAACCCTGCGCCGTTTTCCACCGCTGATCTCTCCCGGATCGAGCGGAAAACACGCCCAGTGCACCCCGCGGGTGTGTGGAGCAGTCCGCAGCCCCCAATTTCCTTGTTACGGCGGCGGTGCCGCGCTGGGGCCGGCCCGCGACGAGAACCGTCTGAATAACCGTCGAGAAGCCGGAGGCCCACCGACCGCGGACCTTCGGGGATCCAGAGAGGAGGCCTAGGAGCACGAGGAGGACTAGCAGCTTGCAGGTGCTCTGGCGGAGAGATCCCGACGTGGTCTAGACGCGGCCATCCCCTGCGGAGCGGAGCCGAGATAGCGGAGAACTGAAAGGCGGGGCCGGCCGGAAGCAGCTACACAAACCCGGGGATCAGGAAGGCCGCGAGGCCTACGCCCCGCCCTGCGCCCCTGCCGGGTGCTTCCAGACTATCAACCGCCCAGAGACACCCTCGCTGCCTGTGGGGCCTGACCCCTCCTCGGCCCTTGCCGCAGAACGATCTGCTTGGCCGACCTAGGAACAGTCGTAATCGAGCGGGCCTGGACTCCGGCTACCGAACTGAAATAGGCCCCGAGGCATCCCGTTTTCTCCACGTGGAACCTTGGCTGGCCTGGGTAGCGGCGGATAATTACAGCGTGCCCCGGGAGAAGCAAACTATCCATAGCCGCGACCTAGACGGGGTCGCTAGCAGTGGTGTGGAGCGACGACCGGAGAGGGAGCCGTCCTGTGACGCCTCTCCCTGTAACGGAAGATCTCGTCCTCGACTCAGGCCGAAGAGGAGCAGCACACGTTCAGCCCAAGAGACGAGGCTGCGCCACAACCACGCTGATCCTCAGAGACGAAGCGGATTGCCACCTTGGGCGGGGGCGGATCGGTCGCACCAGCCCTGCGAGGCAGCCATCGCTCCGAGCACTTGGAAGCGCCCAGCAGTGCTCCAGTTCGACATCGGTGCTCCGGAGTCCGGAGGTTCCACGGGGGGTGGGGGTTGCCGCCCTGTGACAGACTACTACACAGGCCCTGACCCCTTCCTCGCCATAGCACGTGGGCCTCGGTGACTCCCCCAACCCCGCGATGTCGAATGCAAGAGGGTCGAGAAAAGGAGACCGGACCTTGCCAGAAATGTTGGGCAGAGGTGCCCCGAGACAAGACACGAACCAGCCGGCCCGAGCCCCCCGACCAGCTCTCGGGGTGCGGAAGGCGGGGAACCTCCGGTGACTATATCTTTTCTGGAGTCGCTGTTCAGTTCTCTGAGGGAGGACTTTCAAACGCTAAAACAGGAGGTGGCCGGAGAGGTCCGAGAGGTTCGAAGGGAGGTTGACTCCCTGGGGGAGAGGGTGAACACGGTGGAGGCGGCTGGCCACTCCAGAGATGAGGAAATCACACATCTACAGCAGGAGGTCCTGAGACTACGCGATCAACAGATCGACCTACAGGCCCATGCCGAGGACCTTGAGAACAGATCAAGGCGCAACAACATCCGGGTCTGAGGCGTTCCGTCCAGTGAGGAAGGTGAGGATGTGGCCGCCTACCTGGGGGCCCTGTTCTGTGACATCCTGGGAGAATCTGAAGACTTCCCGATTCGAATTGACAGGGCACATAGAGTGGGTCGAGTCCGAAGGGCCTCGGCACCTCCTCCGGACATTTTAGCTTTCCTGCCGGACTTCCCTCTGAAGGAGCGGATTCTCCGTGAGGCCAGGCGACAGCAGCCATTGAGTTTCCGAGACCACCAAATTGCTCTATATTAGGACTTGTCCGCAATAACGCTGCAGAAATGGAAAGCCTTTAAAATTGCTACGGATTTTTTGAGGGAACATGGCACACAGTACTCATGGGGTCATCCCTTTCTACTCATCTTTCGCTGGAATGGGGCTCTGCACCAGCTCCGATCCCTCCAGGACGTCTGCGGAGTACTGGGAATCACAGCGACGGACAGAGACACTCCAGCGCCTCATCGTAGGCGAAGCACACGAGACGGTTGGCTGCTGGCCGGGGGACGGCGATCCCCACCGCCGCCCACGAGACCTGACTCGCCTACAATTCGAGCCGAAATGACCAGCGCCATACAGGAGGCTTCCAGAACCACGGCGGCTGGTGATGTAGCCTTGACGGCTTGAACGTGCTCTGGGGGGAGATCGCAGTAGCCTATCTTCATTGGAGGTGCGAAGTTCCGGGGGTGGGGGGATGGCGGGAGCGTTGGAGGTTGTGGCTGGACGTCCACTTGACTGACTTTCTACGGCCTTGTCCGTTACGGACCGGACTGGGACAATGGAGTGCTATGCATGGTTGGGGATGAGGGGGGTGGGCGAGGGAGTTGGCAGTGGAAGTTTGCGGTTTGGGGAGTTCACTGGGCGACGGGAGGAGGGGGGTGGCGTTGGGCTTTGGGGAAGGGGTTTTTGCGGTTGAGGGGGGATACAGGGACTGTACTGTGCTATGATGTAATTTGCTCTTGCTGCGTGCTGTGGATGCGTTCTGTTGCCCTTGAGTTTAGCCCTGCGGGCTGTGCCCGACTCGCTGAGCGCTCCTGGGACTCCCCTCCCTGATGGCCCTTAAGATTGTCACCTTGAATGTGAAGGGGCTGAATAATCCGGTCAAACGAAAAGCTGTACTGTCCCTCCTTGAAGACACGCAGGCAGACATTTGTCTTCTGCAGGAAACCCACCTTTTAGCTAAAGACTGCCACAGATTGCGTTCCCCAAAGTTCCTCACACAGCTTTTCTCTTCCTGCACTTCTAAAACAGCGGGGGTGGCGATCATGGTGTCTAGAAAGTTCAAGGGGGAGATCCTACAAAAGGTAGCGGAACAAAAGGGAAGGCTGCTAGCTTATAGAGTCAAGGTGGGAGGTCTGGTGTTCACTATAGGCTCGATATATAGCCCCAACGACCATCAGGAACAGTTTTTGACCAGGGCACTGGAAGACGTGACAACCACCGTGACAGACACATTGTTATGGGAGGGGACCTGTACATGGTCTTTGACGTGTCCCTAGACAGGTCAGTGCAAAGACGCCTGCAATCAGGGGAACTCTCGCGCTCGTTTAGGTCCCGCCTGGACGATCTCGACCTACATGATATGTGGCGCCGCTTCCACCCTGCGACCCGTGCCTACTCATACTACTCTCACGCCCACAAATCCTTTGCGAGACTGGACCATCTCCTGGTGACGGGTCCGATGTGTGAGCTTGCCTCGGCCGCTGACATAAGAGTCCTGTCTCTCTCCGATCATGCCCCGGTGGAAGGCACCTTTCAACTACCCCCTGTGTCTCCCTCACGAGGGGTCTGGCGTCTCAGGGATACTCTGCTGCACAGACAAACAGTAGTAAAACATATCCGCGAGTCAATCGAGGAATACAAGCGCCACAACGATAATGATGACACCACCCGCGCGACACAATGGGCCGCCTTGAAGGCGGTGCTCCGCGGCGAGTTTATTGCAGTCTCCTCAGCGGAGAATAGAGACCGACAGCTAAAAAAAGACAAACTTATGCGCCAGGTGAGGGAGCTGGAACAGGTGCATCAGCGGACGGGAGCCCCTCGAGTCTAGAGGCAACTTAAAGCCGCCAGGAAGCTCCTGTCCGCGCTCGACATGGACAGGGCGGAATACGCGGTATTACGCCTGAAGCACAAATACTACACTGGTGGAGACCGGTGTGGCCGACTCCTTGCGCGTAAGCTCCGGATACAACACCAGCAGCACCGGGTGAAAGAACTGTCGATTCCTGACGAAGGGACGGTCACAGAAGATGACCAGATTGCGGAGGGCTTTCGTGGATATTACGCCAATCTCTACGCAGGTGTCCCCCCCTCACCGCAAGCCGAGACTGATTATCTGGAGTCGGTAACTCTCCCCTCCCTCACGCCAGATCAGGCCCAGTATCTTGAACGGGAGATCCGGATTGAGGAGGTGGTCACGGCCATTTCCCGACTTAAACACGGGAAAGCCCCGGGACCCGATGGCTTTATACCTCTCTTCTACAAAACTTTCTGCCACGACCTTGCACCACTGCTGACGAGCCTGTTTAACTCGTTCTCTGAACCGGGTGCTATGCTATCCCTCCGGAGTTCCTCCAGGCGACAGTGTCAGTGATCCCTAAACCGGGCAAGAACCGGACCGAGTGCGGCTCCTACCGCCCGATCTCGCTCCTGAATGTGGATTTGAAGATATACACCAGTATCCTTGCGGCGCATCTAGCACTACACCTACCGGGTATGGTTGACCCAGACCAGGCCGGGTTTGTCCCAGGCAGGCAGACAGTTGATAATACTAAACGAGTGACCCACATACTGGAGAAGGCCTCACGGATCCCGGGGGAACGTATGCTTCTCTCTATAGACGCAGAGAAAGCGTTTGATAGAGTGCACTGGCCCTACCTAGAGAAAGTGTTGTGTAAACTGGGCATAGGGGAGAAGTTTAGACACTTGATCATCAACTGCTATAGATTCCCATCCGCAGTAGTGAGAGTGAACGGTTGCAGCTCCCAGAAATTCGCGATCAAGAGGGGCACCAGGCAAGGGTGCCCGTTATCACCACTACTCTTTGCCCTTTATATGGAGCTGTTCGATCAGAGGGTTCGCCAGAACCCTGATGTGACGGGCGTCCGCATGGGGGAGTTTGTCCACACCCTTAGTCTCTACACGGATGACGTGATCTTGACACTAGATGATCCTAGGAGGTCGCTGCCTGCTTGTATTGATGAGCTGGAAACCTTTACGGCTGTGGCAGGTTTTAAGGTGAACTTTGGGAAATCGGCAGCCCTTGACATCTCGCTGTCTGACACCACTAGAGCTGAGTTACAGAGGCTTTTCCCTCTGAGCTGGTCTAAGGACCAAGTACCCTACCTGGGAATTCTTTTAGCGCCCTCTCTTCCTGCCATGGTCACAGCCAACTACACGGCCTTAAGCAGGAAAATTAAGGAGGAACTGGCCCGCTGTCATTATTGGGCAGAATAGCTGCGGTGAAAATGACCCTTCTACCGCAGGTCTTGTATCTCTTTCGGGCCCTCCCGTTGCAACCCCCTACTGGATGGCTCAGACAGACCCAGTCTGATATCGCACGCTTTGTATGGCAAGGCCGTAAACCCAGGCTCAAACGTACCTTATCCACGCTGGCGCCTGAGTCCGGAGGACTGGGCATACCGGACCTGCACAAATATTTCCAGGCCGCACAACTACGTTACCTGGTAGAGTGGAGTCGATGGGAATCTGATAAATACTGGTTGTTTCAGGATCAAGCGGTGGCGGGCAGAACACTGCAGGAAGTACCCTTCCTACGCAGAGTCCATCGTCCTCCCAACCTTTATGCGTCTTTTGTCACGCGGGTTCCGCTCCAAATTTGGGATTCCGTGTCTTCCAAACATGAACTTACCACCTTTCCTTCCCCGTTCACGCCACTGATCGGGAACCCGGACTTTAGCCCTGGTATGGAACCTGGAGCCTTCGAACTCTGGCGAGCGGCCCGGAGGGTATTGTTTCCTTCCAGGACTTTCGGCGGGACTTCGCCCTGCCCGAGACAGAGCGCATGCGATACATGCAGGCTCGTCACTGGGCGCTCCAGCCGCAGATACGCACCTTGGCGGACCGGAAGCTCACGCCTTATGAAAGATGGCTAGTTACACGCTCCTCAGACGCCAAGCTTATCTCGGATCTCTACAAGTTCTTGCAGCCCCCCCCCTTTCACATCTACAATCCCGGGCGGGAACGCTAGGAACGGGAGTTAGGAAGATCACTGAGCCACACTGATTGGGACCACATTTCCTACCGGGCACGACACTCTGCTTATCACACTGGACTCACAGAAACATTCACCAAAATATCCACTTATTGGTATCGTACCCCCGAGAAACTCCATGAAATGAACCACACCATTCCCCGGACCTGTTGGCGAGACTGTGGACAGACTGGCACACTCACTCATATACAATGGGAATGCCCCCTACTGAATCCCTACTGGGATGAAGTGTTGAATGAGATAGACCGATGCTTTGAGATTGAATTACCCCGCTTCCCTGCCTATGTTCTGCTGGGTTTGCCGAACGGCTTGATGTACCCCCTAAAATCTAAGAAGGGTAGGCAGATAGCGATTGCCTTGGGCTCGGCGATTCAGAACATACTCATTCACTATCGCACTACCACGCTCCCTACTGTTGTTGGTTGGCTACATAGATTGTGGCATGTCCTAGGCATGGAGAAGATGTCCCTGGTGGTGGCGGGGGATGTAGACACATTCGAAGAGCTGTGGTTGCCATTCCATACGTTGTTACATTTCCGAGTTCCGGGAAATTACTTGTCCTAGATACCTCAGATTGCTGCGGCTGACGTCCCGGTCGGCCCCGTCCACCTGAACTGCCTGATATGATAATTGGGAGGAGAGATGGTTGGCCACGCTGCTGCGGGGGAGAGGGGGACAGATCGTTAGCACAGTACAGGGGGTGGGGGGAGGGACTCGGGGGGATGGGAGGAGGGTGGTTGGTTGGGAGGATGTTGTTTTTTTTTTTAGTTGGCCCCACCCGCAGGTGCATTCGCCCTGAAGACCTGGAGCAGGATGTGCCCAACACACTGTATGAGCGGGCTGCACATATGTAACAAACTGTTTGCATTATCTAACGCGGGGCACCTAAGGTTCTTTGTTTGTATTGTTTCCTTTTTCTCTCAATGCTGCAATAAAATGCTTTAAACCTAAAATGTAAACAAATAATTGCTTCCAAAAGGTGTGTCTGACGCTATAGTCTATTCAATCTCTACCTGACAGACTTATAGAAAGTTATCTGACACAAGTGGAAAGTTTCCCACCATGGTTGGCAAAAGAGAAAATGTGTACTTGCACTACGCTGCTGACATTGTCATCCTGACTCAAACACCCAGTGGGCTTTAAAGGTCAATCCATGCATTAGTGGAAAACAGAGCAACACGGCTTAGAGCTGAGCTTAAGTAAAACAAAAGTGGTCTGCAATGTTGACTCAAAGTACAAGTTATTTACCTGGTCCGTAAATGGCAAGCAAGTCAGATGACCCTTAAACCACACGTTGCCTCACTACAGGCAAAAGCCCACTCATTAACTTACGCATTTGAACTGTTGAGAAATAAACTCGATTTCCCTTCGTAGGAACACTGTTAACAATAATGGCAGCGCACCTTGTCCCTTCATTAGCATACGAGGCAGCGAACGAGCAGGAGACATGGGACTGCTTGGAGGCAGCCCAACGGAACACTGGATCCTGTGCCTGCAAAACCATAGGGAGGCAGGCTGGGGTGGAGAGCCACTGCATTAACAAGCATTTGCAATGCAATAGGTCTCGCAGTATTTAAGTTAGAGCTTTTGGTATTGCTTTTGATATTGTTTTTCACAATATATGTAGTACTCCTACCAATTGGTCTGTGGGCAAGTAAACAGCCATTTAGTAGAAATGATTTTACACATGCAGCTTTTTAAAAATATAAATGCCGATGTGAAGCCCCTACCTTGAAGGCGCCCGCGGTACCTGTGCAGGAAGGTTGTAAGGAGTGAGGGAGGGGTCAGGCAGACTAGGGATTGGCTGCGGGAAACTTGCTTAAACCAAATTGGGAGGAGAGAGCACATACTGCGAGTATAGAAGGTAATACATGAAATGACTTATAAACAGCGTAGTTAAGCTAAGCACAGATAAACCAGCAGAGGGCAATATTCAACACGATACAGGAGCAAAGACGCTACTCAGAAACGGCAGTATCAGTGGGCATTGAAAACCATTAATGTTCAGCACAAGAACTGATTACCAATACATCCATAAAGCAACACTTGAGCATAAATGCAAACAACGCCCGTAAAACTTTTCAGGTCCGCCGATTACCTTTACAAATAAATTGCGCCTGCATAAATATGCTGGCGACATTTCCTGAAGTAAAAGTTCTCTACTGAAGTCCTCATTACATTTCATCAACAAAACGTTAGCGAAAACGAAACTTTCCGTGGGGCGGGACTTCTGGCTTCGGAAGCCCGCGCACACGCCCACGGAAAGAAGCTGCGCCCACGGAGAGAAGCAGTGCTGGTGACGCGGGGCTCCCATGCCCTAGAGAGAGCCTCGCGGTGGCGGCTGAAGTCCGGAGTGGCAGTAAGTGGGCGGGCGCTCGGTGCACTTGTGTGTGTGTTTGTGTGTGTGTGCGCGCGTGTGTGTGGCGTGTGTGTATGCGACGGCGGGGTGGGTTCTCTGTATGTGTGGGTGCGTGCGTGAATGGGCGCTCGTGTGTGTGTGTGTGTGTCTCTGTTTATGCGCATGCGTGTGTAGTGTTGGAGCTTCCCAGGAGACAGCAGCTGAGCGCGTTCATGAGCGCGTGGCCCGCTCAAATCGCCTCCTTGAAGAGGCAATGCGTGCGGCCAGGTGCTATCTCCTGGGAAGCAGACCCAGCGACAATAGATCTCTGACGAGACAGCGCTTATGCGCTGTTCAAAGCCACGAGACGCGAGGACTGCGCAAAATATTAACTTTACTGCCTGTCCAGGCAAGAACCACAGTAGCCAGGAGCATTATTTTGAGCCGCCTAAATTACTGCAATGCCCTGCTCTTGGAATCCCCGGGTTATCTGATAGCCAGACTCAAGATGTAGCCAGACAACAGCAGCCAAGCTTGCGCTGAGCCGTCCACGTCGCTCCTCAACAACACAGGCATTAGCGGAGCTTCATTGGCTCCCAGTGGCACAAAGGATCTTGTTCAAATCCTTGTACATAACATTTAATGCACTTCATTGGCATGGACCAAAGCCGATCCAAGCCAGATTTCAATGGGACGTACCCACTTGTAACCTTCGCTCTGCATTTGCCTACTTGGTAAGGATATTAAGGACAAAAGAGCAACCATGGGGGGAAGAGCCTTTAGTGTGGCGGCTGCCCACCTCTGGAACAGCCTTCCCCTGGAAATTAGGAGAATGCAGAACCTAATGCCGTTCTGCAAGAAACTAAAGACCTGGCTCTTTCCCAAAGTCTGACCCCTGAGTCTTTAACACTATATCAGCTGCGCCCGTTAAGCTTCATTATCTAGTATTCCGGTCCTTTTGCTTTCTGAGCACCAGGATGCCCGCAGGGTTACACTGCGCTCTACAAATTATAAAAATAAATATCAATTTGGGCCACTAACTGGAAGGAGGTTGAAAGCAAAAAAAAATAGTAAAGATAGGCTATGTCCCAGTTGAATGCCAAAACTGTGAAGAACATGTTTGCTTTCTCACAAAGGTCTGCCTGTGCTTGAAAGCTGGGAAGATGGTGATTTTAGCACCACAAACCCTCTGTTGATGCCTTTTGCAGTAAAAACAAAACAGATGTTTTGTTCTACATCAGTACCTTTAGAATCCTTAAGATATTGGAAGAAAAGGAAGCACATTTGGCATGCATACCTATGTAAAACCCTTGGAGAAGCAGGTCAGCGCTGGGATGCTCTTTGAGTTACTACGCGCTTTACAAAACCATTAAATAAATAAATAAATGTGGAAAAAAGGTGAGGGAAAAGGCCTAGCAGCGAAGGGGTTAAAATGCATACTTTGCTTCACAGAAGTTGCACAAACAATACCACAAAAAATCTTTGGGTTTACAGACAAAGCCTGACAGAGACATGTAGGCTAATTCCAAGTTAACATATTTCCAAAGCCTATTCATCTTACTCCACAATGGCACCTGCGATGGCATGCAGATATTATACCCATCTGCCTTATTAGGAAAGTATTGTAAATATTACTGCAATACAATTACCATAATTGGAACAACTTTTACAACACTACTTATAAACCCTTCTCCCTCTGTACATGCTTCCGGCAATGCAATCATCAAACGTTTCAGGTGCTACTGCGATTCTGTCCTCTAACACTCACTGGAAACTGATCTCACATGTTGCAATTGTCATCATATCAACCCACAACAACTCCTCTCCCCATCCTCATAGTGCATGACCTATCCTACTCCATTGAAATTCTTAATCATCCTACCTACATTGCATTCCTCAACATAGTAGGTATTAACTGTTCCACCTCAATATATACCTACACTGACCTCTCTGACTACTTGTTCTCAATAGCCTAGAATACCGCATTTCTACACACACATCCCTAACTGTTAGGGTGGCCCAAAAGCCATTCCTGGTCCCTGACATTCTACCTTTTACATAAGTCCTCTTATTGACATTACCTCCTCATTTGGCTGCCATTCCCATCAACACCCAGATGACACGCCATCTACACCACTGATCACTCCATTCCCACCATCACTCCCTTGTCATTGAAAGCCTTCAAGAAATAGGAATTGGAGACATTGAAGCTAAAGCTTGTAAAGATTATTTCTCTACCTAAAGGGAAGAAATATTATGGTTTGCTCAAATTTTTAATTCGAATCTAAACAGATCAAATGTTATGTTCCACAAAGCTCTGTTTTATCATCACTATTAGCAACCATTCATGTTGACAGTGATGCATTTGTTTCAAATGGCCAGTTATAGTGCATGAATGCTGATGATACCAGTTGATCAATCCTTAATCTATCCCTGATACCTAAGGATGATTGTAAATTTTCCTAAGGAATCAGCTCTGTTACATCAGCTACATATCATAAATGCCCTAGCCACCTTGTGATGGTCAACGTTGTTTGACTTATTGAAACTTAAGACTCTCAATTTAGCTTGCGTAAATGATGAAGCATGACAACTCTTGGGGTGCTTGAGGGCACCCGCTCCTACTGGAGCCTACTCCTTTAATCTGGAACACAATAATTCCCCCCCCCCCCTTTTTCCTAGAGGAACGGCACATCCCTGCCCATGATTAGATAATTAAAACTTAATCCTTGGAAGACTGAGCAACTAATCAACAGGAATAACCTAAAAATGTAATACAATTGTCTGGTCTAAAAATCATTTGCCCCTCATCCAAATCATCAATGGATTTTTGCGATTTTGGCATTCTCTTTGACCTATTCTTGGAGCAGTATCTACTTGTAACTGCTAAAATAGATTTAGCCTTTTGTTAATTAGGAGCATCATATTGCTGTAGTCAATGCCTTGAAACAATCATGTTTGGACAGCAGTAATTCAATATACTATGGTCTTCCAGGCAAATGTATAACAAGACTGCAAAGGGTTCAGAAGCCAGAAGAGTGGCCCGTTACTGGTAGCCCAAGCATGACTCTTTACCGGTAGCCAGTTTTGAACTTTTCACATTGGCTGCCTATTACATAATGCATTCCAATAGATTCTTTGTTATCATTCATCCAAGCTTCTTCTAATGTTTAAAAATGTAATTTTTACTTTCTAGTTCACAATGTTTCTTGCTATCTACTAATCAATATTTCCTGCAAATCCATAAGTACAAGAAATTACATTTTGGTGAGAGAGCTTTTTCCTTAACTACAACAATTAATTTAAATAAGTCATCATATATGCTATTCTTCAGTACCAACATTTTTAAAGGAAACTAAAGTCCTACCCCCAGAATCATCAAAGTTATGTTTTGCAAGTCCTTAATAGAGAATTTTAAGGAATCGCTATTAAAGACTCGTAAAACGGGATGCATGTATGAATCGCAATGTTATTTGCGATTCCTACTGATTCCTTATTTGCGATTCGCTAATTGCTAATTGCTAACCGCAAATAAGGAATGGCTTTCCCATTCATTCCTATAGGCCAGGAATGAAAGCGAAAGCCATTAATTATTTGCAATTAGCAATTAGCAATTAGCAATTAGCGAATCGCAAATGTGCCGCAATGTCAAGGGTGCCAGGGTGTCTAAAGGACACCCTGTTGCACCCTTGAAATGGCAATGTTCACTGGTGTTGCGCACACACATGTCCCAAGGACATGTGTGTGTGTAATATACAACTTAGAAAAATGCACTGAAGTGCATATTTCTAAGTTTTTGCTTTTTACCACGTAGTTTGGATTTGCGGCAAATAGCGACCCCAGATTGCAAGTTCGCAATCTTGGAATGGTTCATGCATTGCATTTAAGGAATCGCAAATTACGATTCCTTAAATGCAATCGCAATTTGAGAACTCGCAATTATTTGCAAATTCTTAAATTGCGAGTGCATGAACCCTTGATGCAGCTCAAATGCCATTTTTGCGGGTGCACTGTTTGCACTCGCAAAAATGTGTGATGCATCTTCCTAAATGTCTTAAACCCACATGTTTTTCTTTTGGATGTATTTGATGTGGAGTGGAATTATGTGGGTTGATCTGGAATTGTTAGTTGTGGAATTGTGTGTTGTGTAGTGTATTTGTGTAGTGGGATGATGTGGCATGGCCAATAGATGGGATGAGAGCTGCACAGAATAGATAGAAAGGAAGATAGAGAGGGCTAGGCATTTTGTGCACTAATTGGTGAATGAACTCCAGACAGAGAGGCAGAAAGAGTATATGAGAAAGAGAGAAAGTAGGGTTGAGCAGACCACAGACCCATAAAGAAGGTGCGCCTGTGTACACAACAGACACCCTAAGAAGAGAAGGAGAGCGTGGGTTTGAGGGATGGAAATATTGGAATTGCTAGGGATGGGCGGAATTGGACTAGTCGCACTACATAAAGCTCCGCAAAATCGTAAAAAATCTCTGCAAGCACGCAGAAATTCCACGAACACGCATTGCTTGTTCTGCCCTTTTGCGATGCTTTTTTCCTGTCCGTGAACTCGGTTTGCATGCTCGAGGGGAAATAATTTCTGAAAGCGCATAATTCTGCGAAGCCACGGATTGCGGAATTTTTGGCAATTCTGACTTCTCCGGAATGCCAAATTATCGAAATTCTGCAAATTCCGCAAGCAGTACGGAATTAACTGCAGAGGCCTAGAAACGGCCCAAAAAAGAAACTGTGCTTAAAGACCTGAAGTGAACCATATGAGAGAAGTGAGAAGAGTGTGTGACAGCAAAAGATGTGTGTGTGAGAGAGAGAGGGAGAGATGATTGGGAGGTTACGTTAATGAGTTGTAAAAAACAACACTGTACTGTGCTGAAGCCACCAATAGTACAGCTCTAGCTTTCTTAGGATGAGTGTTACCTGTCTGTGGGAATATCATGGACATCTGCAGACCATAACACAAGACTACAAACTAACAAAAACAGCCCACACACTGACCTGTCAGACCAGCCCTTCTCTCATTGTCAGGTTGCCTAAAGGTCAGTACAACCCTGTCACCATGGAAGGTGTTATTAGTGTATTTTCTTCCAAGACATCCTCCAAGGGCTTAGGGTAGCAATGCTAATTATCTAAGGTGGAACATAGCAGGATTGCCACAGTCCTAAAATAAACGCCATAGGCTTTGTGTGAGCTCAAAAGTACTTCAACGGGCAAAAGGTATGTTACTAGAAATTGATATCCTTCAAAACAGAGCAGCGTTGCACAATGACTTCCTAGATGGGGCCCCCTAGCTACTCCATGTCATCATTCCTTGTACTCAAGCACAACCGGAACCAGCTGTCAATTGAGTCTACTATCCCCCTAATCCAATGAACGTGCACGATCCCCCCAATCACCTTGGGATCAGTAATACCAACCTGCACCAGGGGACAATCACTGTTGTACCATGGCAGGAACCAGCTAACACCACCAGCCCCTCCAAGCCTGCCACCCACCGGGAACCTTTTACAGCTAATGTTCCAAAACTGGGGAGGAGATCAGGGCACGAGGGGCAAGACTCTTTGATCAACAAAGCGATCCACTGGATTCATCCCGTCAGGGGTTTCTGTTCTGTTATCTGTGATGACATCATAAGGGCTTAAAGATGCACCTTCCTTGTTCAACCATTCAATTGCATCATACTTACATTCAAAGGGATGGATTTGGCTGAATATATCCTTGCCCTAGAATACCGAACTTGCTCCCCTGACGTCTCCTCAATCCAGTTTAAACGCTCTTTACCCTACGAAAGAGTAAGTCCATTCCACCTCTACCCCTGAACGGAATACTTAGAATTCCCACTCAGAATCCAATGATTGTCTCCTGAGGGAAGATCACCAGTATTCCAGGCCACGCTCTATACCCTCCACCCATGTAGACTACTACCTAAGCGCTGAGACCCTACAGAAGATGCCTTATTCAAGGGTGGATGGACTTATGTTAGAAGTAGACGTGAGCAGTGCCTCTACCAATCTTAGCGAGTGTGGTTTCCAGTAGGAACCAAAACTCCCAAGTACCAACGCAGGCTCCCACTAACCATTGCCCTTTTAACTCAAATGCTGCATTGTCCCTTGGCCTTGATTCCCACCAGCAGCTTAGGGTAATATCTTGGAATTTGGCTGGGCCAAAGAGCAAAATGTCACTCCTTCACTGAAATGATCTAATTGAGGGATTTGATATTGTCACTTTTCAGGCGACCTGGAGTCTGGTCCCCCTATTTAAATCTGGTTATGCATGCTACTGTTCACCGGCAAACACAATAGGGAGAGGGTACCCGGCAGGAGGGCTGATCACCTGGGTTTGCATTGCTTTGGTATTTGTTTTGAGATTAATCATTTTATGTAATGTTTATTTCAATAAATATCTACAACTATTATGGTATTTGTTCATGTCATTTGTATGTCACTTCAGAATGGGCTACAAAATGCTTAATTTTTAAACTTCAATTTACTATTGAAACTTCAAATTTCATAATGCATTGGTGAGCTAATGATAAAATATGGCCTGGAGTGTTTTATTTTAGTATTAAATCTTTTTATTGACAGGATGAAAGCATTGAACAGGTCACAACGCCTACAACCCAACGGGCCGGCAACGTTATTTCCAATTGTACCAGGAGAATGAGGCAACATTAAGACTTTCAACATTTACACACAGCATGCCGCCTAAAACCCAACAGGGCTGGCCACGTCTTAAAAAGAAAGGCAACTGGTAGACAGGGTTGATGGGGATTGCCCAAGGGCCAGTGAAGCAAGAGGTCCCAGGTGCCTTTAGCAGACCCCGAGGCAGGAGCCCCAACGTGAAATGTCCAGTACGATATCAGGCGTATCGAATACAGTAAACCAGTACAAGATCAAAACAGGTCCCCCACCCTCCCTCCACCCGCCACCTCAGTGAGTCATTCAATACAGGAAGGGAAGCAAAGGAAAAATAAGGGAGAAAAGCAAAGGAAAAAAAAGGGGAGATGGCCTAAAGGCCAGGAATCCCATGTGTCCCTGCTGAAGCACTAGTTCTGCAAATGGAAGGGAGAGAGGAAATTGATGTCAAATGCACCTAAGAAGAAACAGGGGCACCATCGGGGACCAGTTTAAGGATACAGAGGTATTGCGTGCAGGTTACCTCCCAAAATTCTGTGGAAAGAATGGCCAAGAAGGGGGCCCATGTTTTAGCGAAATCTGCAGCCTTCCCAGCAGCTGCCATGGAGAGCTTCTCCATCGCTAAGAGGTTTCACAACTGGTGTACCCAGTGACTGTGTCTGACTTCCACCACGCTATTACTACTCTGTGCGCAGCGTTCAGTGCAAGCGCCATTTGCCTACCCTTAAGCGAGCGCAGGGGAAAGGATAGGGCATTAGGAAGGCCCAGGAGGGTGTACGCAGGGAGCCGGGGTATAAAGGTGGTGAACGCCCTATCAATATCATCAAGTATCTGATCCCAGTAGCGAGTTAGTTTGGGGCACTGCCAGAGTAAGTGTAAGAGAGTCCCTGGATTACCGCAGCCCCTCCAGCAGAGGCCATCACACTCAGGCTGCCATTGGGGGATCCTATCAGGAGTATAGTACCAGTATGTCTCAATCTTGAAGGACGTTTCTTTGTGACTCGAAGAGTAGGTAGTGTGGTGCGCACGGTAAAAGACATCATCCCATTCCTTGTCCGACAGCGTACGGCCTAATTCCATCTCCCATCGCTTCTGCCCAGAGGTGCATGCCTTGGGGAGAGGCGCTGTAAGGAAGGCATATATTTCCGATATTAGATGTTTATCTTCTTTTTTGCTAAGAACCCATTTCTCAAATGGTAGCATTGGGCGAAATGTAAGGGGTCGTGTCTCAGGCCCCTATAGCCAGTGTGCCATTCACGAGTGTAAATAGCAATCGGACGCAGGCAGATTATAATCTGCTCAAAGTTCCTTGAATGGGATCAGACCCCTAAGATTGAAGAGATGGCCTAGGCGTTTACAGCCCTCTGCAATCCAGCGGGCCGCTGCTCCGTTATTGACCCCTGGTGGAAAAACAGGGTTCATGAAGAGTGGGGCCAAGGGGAAGGGGAAGGTGGACGGATTAGCTCTCCGAGCCACCCTATTCCAGGCGAGCATCGTAGGGCGCGTAACAGGAGAGGAGTATAAGCCCCAAGCCAGAGCCGATCGCGGCAACCAGGCATCACGCCAAATGTGGTGGCCAGCAACGAGTTGGTTCATGAACACCCAATATTTCTCGGTCATGGGGCGGTTCCACTCTACCAAGTACCACAGCTGGAAGCGTGGAAGTATCGGGCCATATCAGGAAGGGCCAGGCCTCCTGCTTTCTTTGGTCTCTGAAGCAGTGGTTTCCGCAATCGGGGCGTAGACTTGCCCTGGATGAACCCCTTGATCTCTGACTGTATATGCTGAAAGGCGTGCGGAGGGGGTGCGAGCAGTAGGGTTTGAAATAGATAGGGTGCCCGCGGTAGAACATTCATCTTAACCGCAGATAACCTCCCGAACCATGTCAGTGGCAGGCGACGCCAACGGTGCAAATCTGTGCGGATCCGCTGTAGCAGAGTCGAGTAATTTATTTCCGCCGTCCGCACAAGGCTTTTGTTGAGTACCAGCCCTAGGTACGTGATGCCATTGGTCACCAGCAAAATAAAAATATTGCATTTACTGGCACAGGGTGTGGCAGGAGAATCAATGTCAATGACCCCAACAATAGCTTTGGGCTACAACATAGCCTCAATCATATCCTCCAGAGGGCTAGGTGGTGGCTGTGTGGATGGTCCTCGACTGTTTACAGTCTCTCTGCTAGTCCATTTGCCACCCTTTCTTTGGTACATGTACAAAAATCATGCCAGTGCTTGCACAATTTATTCAAATGAGCTGATCTTCACCTGGTTGTCATTCCAAATGTTCTGCTTATCACTTTCAGGAACATGCAGTGAGCTTTTACCAAACAGCTTATCATGGTGCTGGACGCACTTCTCAGTGAGCACGTCAAGTTTTTCTTGCTGAATTTTAACTGTATATTGCACCCTCGTGCATCCTTGCCATTGTCATTAGTGGTCATGGTGGTCATTATGCTCATAAAACACCTCCACACAAGCTCTGCTACCACAGTCTGGCTTCTCCAATGGATCTGTGTTCTGAAAACAGCATTGGATGACTCACTTCCTCATTGTGATGTCATCATGCTGCTGCAGAAAGCGACATTCACAATTTTGCTCTTACCCAAGTGTGATTTACTAATTAGGGGATCACAATTTGGTCATCACAAAACTAAGATTGTGAACCCAAAGGAATGGCAGAATCGATGTTGCATCCTATGATACATTGGAAAGTGAAATTTCCAAATAGTTATTCAGTGCAATTCCAATGCTTGATGCATAAGCCCCTTAGGGCCTGTACCCTGCCTCTGGTTACCTGAGTGGGTGTAGCTGACAGTTGAGATGTGTGTAGTCCTCCTAGACAGCTGCACACAATAGGGATCTTAGGTGTAAATTAAATGTCCAGAGCACCATCAAATAATGAGTAAACAGTCCGTCTATTAAACATGTCCAAATTTGTACTGTGATATCCAAACAACGAAGTTAATACAAGAGATCAATGGTTCCAGTTGTTTTAATAAATTATTCACTTTCTTGCACAAACTGGTATGAAAAACTGCCAACATGTGTTTTGTCATATTCAACAACTTTTTCAAGGCTCTGATCAATTAGTCACTGCTGGAATACAAAAGTAAGTAGTCAAAATCTTGATCCTCGGAGCCCAGAGGACCAATGGTAAGAGATGACCCATAGAAATTCACTGCTCATGCACAACCCTCAATGCAGTAACACGTATCCAAGGGAAGGACTTGAATGAAAAACGTTAGTAACAAAGCTGTCCACCAATAATACAACGAGCCCTGATAAGCCTATGTCTTGGACCGATGCCGCGTTGGGGTCCGCGTGTACAGATGGGCCATCACTGGCCAGATGGGATGGAGGAGCTAGGCACAGCCCACTTATACTTGAATAGGCGGTGTCTTGCCTCCACACAAAGGGCTGCATACCCTCTGTAATTAGTCAGGAGCCAGGCCAGGGAAGGCATGTTGCTTGGGGACTTCAGAGGGAAACCTATAGAAGTGTCTCCCCCACTTCAAAGGCACAACTAGGCATAAGTACTAGACCTCAGACACCAACTTTTCAATGCGCTTCGGGACCCATGGATGCTCTGCCAGGAAGAAGGACTATTGTGCTCCTAGAAGGTCTGCCTCTGTGCTGAGCTGCTGCTCTACATGAACTTCTGTCCTGCCGAGCTGACCTGGTGTCTGCTGCTCTCTTGCCTGCAAAACTGGACTTGCAATCTCATCTTGAACCCAGGATCCCAAAGTGACTCAAAGGGCTCGTCTGCTGTCCTCCTGATCTGAGCCTCTGTGACTTAAAAGGATCCAGCTCCTGGGCCCAACTTCTGTGATTTCCAGACTAACCAAGTGGTGCCTCTCATTTCCTCAACCCTCGGGGTGGCTTCTGGGCTCTTGAAATCAATCTTTTGATCACTTTGTGACTGCAAACTTCACCGCTTATAGTGGAATCCTGCTGTTCACACCAAAGTTCTGCACTTGCCGCCCCCTTCCCATCTCTTTGCACAGCAGTATCAACAGCAGGCAGGGAACGCCAATGTGAAGCTCCAGTCTGCCCATCCATGAAGCGTGGCCTGATTTTTGTGCCAGACCTTCTGCTGCCTGCAGTGCTCAACTTGCTCCTCTCAGCCCTCTCCAGCATGAACAGGACTCTCGGCACATAACTTAAAAAGGTAAAACTTCAGCTGAACTAATCCTGGATTGTATTTAACTTGTGTCCATTGAAGTTCTCCTGAACATTTGATTTCAAGCTCAACCAGTTAGCCTTGGTTGGCACATTTGTTTTTAGGTACTATATTGCAGTTACTTCTTTAAAAATTCATAACTCTGGTTCTTCTGATTTGGTGATGGATCTATTTTGCATGGTATTTGCATTGTTTAACTGTTTGATGTGTTGCACAAATACTTTACGCATTGCCTCTAAGTTTGGACTGGCTGCTCTGTGCCAAGCTACCAAGGGGTTGAGCACGGGTTTATTTGAGGATTGCTTGTGCCTTACCCTGACACGGATTATGATTGCTGCTTGACCAGGGCTCATACCCCAGTTAACCAATAACCCAAATGTTTTGCAGTCTGTAATTGTCACCATTGTTGGTGCAGCCAGTGCTGCATGTCTCTAGACACGTTGTATTGATGTTTCTCCTTCTTCAGTAGAGAGCGTTAACAATGGTGGTCCTACCAATGCTGCTCAGAGTCTTCTCAGATTTCTGTACCAGATGCATTGTGATAAATGCAGTGAATTATAACAGGGAAGTAAGATCTTATTGTAAGTTAAAAAAGTTAGAACATCACTGAAAACATTAAAGGTTAAAGGTATGTTATAATTTGGTATTATACTAACACAAAAATGTTTACATAGAAAATCCTCATGTTATAATTTTCTGAGAGTACTATACCTTGCACCCCCACCATGAACTGCCTATGACCTAAAATATTGTATCAACCATGACATTTTAGGTGACATAATTGACCAAACCACCTCAAATGATGTAATGAGTCATGTAATAATATTAGTGGCATGAGCTATAGTGAGCTTAGTAAACTATATCTGGTGTATTTAAGTATGTTTTTGTTTTAGAGCAGTGGTTTTCCAATCAATACAAGACAAATTATAACCACACTTTAATCGTTGTTTCTTTTCAGAAAATTCCAATTTTTTTAACATAGGCTAAGATCGTAATAATATATTTAACTATAATATGACTTCAACCTCTGTTTTTTGTGAATACATGTGTGATAGTAGTGGAGGCGCAGTGTAATTTGTACTTAATACTTTTTAGGAAAGGGAACTATTTTAGGACAGACCTAAATGTGAAATAGGATTGGCTACTCAAGTAGTAGATTTCTTTAGCTGTAAATCTTTAAATGTTCTTAATAGTTTAGCAGATAATATAATTACTCAGCTGCTACTTTTTTCACCTTTCAGTTCCACCAAAGAAGAGAAGGGCCACATCCAGAAACTCCTCTTCCCGGGCGAAGGTAGATGTCACTGCTTTCGTCACCACGGATGTAATTCCTCCTACTTCATATGAATCACATTTATTCAATATAAAGTTTTCACAGTAATATCTCACCTAATATGCATCATGACCATCTGTATTTGGCTTGTTTTGGTATTTTCTTAATATTTTTATAATTTCTCCTTTATTTGCTTTAGTGAAACCTTTGGTTCATTTCCTTCTCTGCTTACTTCTTCCAGTCTCCCTCTGTTCTTGTATTCTCCATTTTCTGTTACTTTGACAGCAACCTTTCCTTCAACCCCTTTTTAAATGTTGTCTTGTCATCCCTTTCTCCATCCTTCATTTTACCATTTTTCTTATCTTTTCCTAGCCATTTTACCCTATTATAAAAAACCTTGTTTATTGTGTACAGAGATTTAGTATTTAATACTTGTAGAAGTAACAATTTTGCATTTATACTTCAGTTAGTAATCTTTTTAGATTTGTTAGGTGTTATTTCCTAACTTGTTCAGTACTGTGGTTGATAGTGAGGGAACTAAAAAAGTACATTTTATTTAGATCTAGAACCTGCCTCTCAATCCTTTACTTCTTTTCTGTCTTTGTCTCTTAGCTAATTAAATGAATGGATGGAAGAAGAGGTGTGTTGCTCATTGCCAACTGCACCCCCATACCTTTCACCTCCCAGCCTGCTTTATCTCACACAGGTTTGTACCACATTTCTACCATCATGTCTTCCTAACTTTCTTTTATGCCTTCACCTGCAGAGTTCCATCTTCTACCATACATTAACAACCCAACCTGTCCTTAGCCAAAAGTAAACCGCTCAAGCTATGGACTAAAATATTAACAATTGTGATCCCTCCATAATCCAAGAATAATATTTGCTGTACTGGCAATAAAATAGGGAGAAGGGTTTGTGGTGGGATTGGATTGGGACCTGAACAGGTGTTTTTTGTATCTGAAAAGAGCAGGGCCACTAGCATAAGTACTCTTGTAATGTTCAAAAGTCATACACAGGGCTTAGCAGTGAGCACATGTAATAGTGCATGATATAGACAAATAAATTGTGCAACATTATTTGTTGGTGTTTGACTTCATCACAACTGCCAACAGAGCTTTGTGCTCCAAACAACAGCCACCAGTGTCAGCCATCTAGCTAGTACATTTCCATTTACTGTCAGGAAAGCAGAGTTCCGCGGGGGCTGGTTGGGCTGGGTGGGAAGGTGTCTGTAGGACAGGGCCTGTTGGGAGATGTTGGCACTGAAAATACTCCTCCTCCCACCCAGCTCAACCAGCTCACCTGGAACTATGCTTTCCTGACAGTGAATGGAAGTGTACTAAAATGTAGGGGTGGGCCGAATTTGCGAAATTGCCTTTCGCAAAATTTCGCGAAACGGCAAAAAATCTCTGCGAACACGCGAAATTTCGCATGCTCGTGAAGATTTCGGGGGCGGGGCATCTTTGCGAGTTCACATGTCTCTCTTGTGTTTATGAAAGGTCAGAGACCAATCAGAGCAGCAGATGAGGAGAAATAGGCTCCTGGTCACAGGGACTGCAGGGGGATTGCGCTCATGAAAATCAAGGATGCAAAGGCCTCCATCAAGCATCACAGCCCTGCATATTTATCCAAGAAGACGCCACAGTTTTGTGCAATACTTCAAATCAAGTGGAGTACTTTCTTCTGGCTAATCAGTAAGTGCTACCTCGTTGGTAAATGTATAGTGCTTTTCCTACACTATAGCTGCGTAAAGGGCCTGAAGAGTTGTCTTCAGTGACCATGTGTTTGTAACTTTGCCATCGCGCCAAAGGGCGCCAGGGTCCCTTGAGTGAGCTGTCCATCATAGTGGGTCAAGGGCGGGAAGATGGGGCACACCGCTAATGTGTGTGGCGGGGCCTACAAGCGGGGCTTTTATGCGAGTTCACATGCCTCTTCTGTTTATAAAAAGTCAGAGATCGGAGCAGCAGATGAGGAGAAAGAAGCTCCTGGTCACAGGAACTGCACAGGGATTGTGCTCATGAAAGTCAAGGATGCAAATGCCTCCTCAAGCATCACAGCTAATTTTCGGGGGGGAGATATGGGGAGAATGCACACATGCCCAGCCTCGACAAAGCTCATGATTTTTTGGAGCTGAATAATGAGTTACTGAATTTTAGCTTAAACTCGGACACCTGCTTTATTTATATCTGTAAGTGCTTCCTGTTGAGGTTTAATTTTTGTGACAGGAGCACTGTGCCAGAAAGAATCCTGCCCTGTTATTTATCCATGAAGATGCCACCGTTTGTGCAATACATTTCCGTACCGCCGCGGATCATGAAAGTTTTGACATTTTTGCATTCCACGCGGAATGCGAAAATACCGAAATTTCGCAAGTTCCGCGAGCGGAATGGAATTTGCCGCCCACCCCTACAAGAAAGATGTCTGACACTGGGGGCTGGTGTTTGGAGCTCAAGGCCTTAGCAGTCAAGACAAACACCAACATCAACCATCTTGCAAGTGCACTTCCATTCACTGTCATGTAACCATTGGCCCGGTGAGCTGGTTAGACTAGGTGGCAGAAGAAGTGGTTGTAATGACTACTTCTCCCATCAGGCCCTGTCCTACACACCTTTCCCATTGGATATTGGATATTGGATAGGTATTTCTAGAGCGCAAACGTTCGCTCCGAAGGGAGCATCTTGGCGCTGTAAAACCTGGGACCAGATCACCTGAAAGGTGGAGGGGGGCTAAATGGCTGCTTTAGTCCAGTCATCAGAGAGATTAAAAATCCACGTTTTGAGGTGCTTCCTAAACGGCTTCTCAAGCGTCTGAAGTCTAAGATGCCTTGGCATGCTGTTCCAGGCTCTAATAGCCAGGGTACTGAGTGTTTTTCCACCTTTGGACTTCAGGTTGAATTTAGAGGGGGTCATGAGGTTTTCTTGTGAGGATCTGAGAGTGCGACCCGGGGTGTAGTGAGGGAAGCGTCTCGACAGGTAGGATGGGCCGGATTTGTTGAAGGCTCGGAAGGCTACAATGAGAATTTTAAAGAGTACTCTCTTGTGCAAGGGGAGCCAATGTAAGGATTTGAGGGTGGTGGAGATAGAAGATTTGCGTGGGAGTTTTAGGACAAGCCGCGCGGCAGTGTGCAGGACACTTTGAAGGTTCAATCGGGTGGACTTTTTGGTCCCTGCCAGGAGGCCATAACAATAGTCCACTCGAGAGAGTATAAGGGCTACCGCAATGGTCTTTCTGGAGTTGAGCGGGAGGAAGTCAAAGAACTTTCGCATGGATTTTATAATGCCGAAGCATTTACCCGCTACGGTTGCGACGTGGGTGTCGAAAGAGAGATCGGAAACGAAAATAACTCCGAGGTTTCTGGCCGATAAAACTGTCTGAGGTGGGGCAGCAGAATCATCAGGCCACCAAAGGGCGGGACAGAAAGATACATTCTTTCCAATGGGCAAGATCTCGGTTTTATTCGAGTTGCAGCGGAGATGGTTGGCGTCCATCCATTGAAAGACCGCTGTGAGGCAGCGCTTGAGATTAAGTTCGGCCGTGTTGGAATTGTCGTCGAGAGGGATGACAAGCTGAGTATCGTCAGCATAAGACGTGACAGTTATGCCGAACGATTCTATAAGTGTAAGCAGGGGGATGAGATATATATTGAAAAGGAGGGGACTAAGAATGGAGCCCTGGGGAACTCCACAGGAGATCTTTTTCTCTTTCGATTGGAAAGGGCCCAGTGAGACAGTTTGGGACCTGTCACTGAGGAAGGAACTGATCCAGGCACGGGCCGAGTTAGTAACGCTGATGTCCATAAGTCTGTTAAGCAGAATGGAGTGGGAAATAGTATCGAATGCCGCCGTGAGGTCAAGAAGGATCAGAATGGCCTTCTTCCTTTGATCTTGGAGGTTTTTGATGGTATCGGTCAGCTCGATCAGGGCGGTCTCTGTAGAATGTTTAGACCGGAAACCGGATTGCTGGGGGTGGAGTAGGTTGTGGGCATCAAGAAAGGACTTGAGCTCCTTATGGACTAACTGTTCTGTTATTTTGCCCAGCGCAGGCAGTAGGGTGATGGGACGAAGGTTAGTTAAATCAGAGGGGGGTTTGTTTGCCTTTTTCATAAGAGGTTTAACCACACCCTTTTTCCAAGAGAGAGGGACAGAGCCAGTTTTAAGGGAGAGGTTGACTATATCATTAATGATGGGGTTGATTTCATCAATGATGGTGTGAAGGATCTTGGGGGGACAAGGGTCAGAAGGGGAGCCAGATTTGCATGAAAGGATCGCTTCTCTGGTCTGAGTCAGGGTCACCGGGGTGAAGTGTTTGAGACTGTTTGCGGTCGGGCGAGATTGGTCTAGTTCCGAGATTGAGTACACCGGAGGGGGAGGGGGGAAGTTTTTGTGGATAGAGCTGATTTTTTCCTCAAAGTAGTCGGAGATCTTACCACACAGTTCTTGGGAAGGGGGGATTTCTGGTTGAAGGGCTTTTGGTTTGGTGAAAGATTTTACTATGGAAAAGAGGGTTTGTTGTTTTTGGCTGGTCTCTTTAATGGCGTTCACATAGTAGATTCTTTTTGCTGATTTAATGGTTGAGAGATAATTTTTCCTCTGAAGAATGTAGTTGTTACGATCGTCATTATCGTAGGATCTACGCCATTTACGTTCTGCTTTCCTGCAGAGTAGGTGTACGGAGGTTAGATCAGGCGTATACCAAGGGGCTTTAATTTTCGTTTTCTTTAGGGTGTTGTCTTTTTTATTAGGTGGACATCGTTTTGAGATTTCTTGAGAGAGCCAGTTGTTAAGAGAGACTGCATCTTTATCGATGTTACCAGAGGAAGGGGGGGCATTGGTAGGGGAAAAGGGATGAGAAATAAGACTTTTCTGGACTGTTTTCCAATTGATGGAGTAAATGTGTTGGCGAGTTGGTTTTTTGCAGTTAAGAGGGGGAACGTTGAGGATATGGAAAGGGATCAAGCTGTGATCAGTCCAAATTTGGGGAATGGGAGACAAGGTGGAGATGGATGGGAAATTGGAACAGACACCATCCAGGGTGTGGCCAAGGGAATGAGTAGGCAGCTTGACGCTTTGTTGCAGATTGAAAATATCCAATGTCTGCTGAAGATTTCTGGTGAAGGGGTCAACGGATATTTCGAGATGCAGGTTAAAGTCGCCCAAGAGGGTGAAATGTGGGTAGCGGAGTAGGAAGTGTCCGAGTGCGTCATTAAGGGATCCAAGGAATTTCGCGGCATTGCCAGGTGGGCGGTAGATCAGACCACCTGAGAAAGAGAGAGTTTGACTAAGTTTAATGGAGAAACCTAGTCCCTCTGCATCAGTGAGGGGGTAGAGGCAGAAGGTGTGGCAGCTAAAAGAGTTCCTCAGGATGAATGCAACGCCTCCTCCTCTACCTTTCTGTCTGTCCTGTCTGTGAAAGGAGTAGCCTGGGGGGAGGGCAATGGCTATGTCAGGGTTACTGTCTTCAGTGAGCCAGGTCTCGGTGATCATGAGACAGTCCAGGTCATGGTCGATAATGAGGTCGTGGATATCCTGACTATGTTTGCACATTGACCTGGCGTTTATCAGACCTCCAGTAAAGTGAGGTCGTTTGAGGGATGTTGGCTGCTTGGTGACGAAGTTGAGAATCCAATGACATTTGTTACAACTGGTGGAACCGAATACTTTAGAAAGATCAAGGTTGCAGGGGCAGTCAGATCTGCCTCGAAGTTTGAGGAGGTCGTTGGGAGCATACCTGATGGTTAGAGGATGTTGGGCAGGGGTTCCTGCGCCTGGCGCGGTCTTGGCGCGGACGGGCGCAGACGGGCTTGCCTTAGGCTCGCCTTCGGCGCGCAAACGGCGCTCCCGCTGCGCTCGTCCGCTGCGCGTCCTATGCATACACATTTATGTTGGAAGGCGGGGTGTGGCCTGAGAAAGGGGCGGAGTCTGCGCGCACGCCGGTGGCTATGGCGGCTGCAGGTAAAGAGCGATGAAGGGCGCGATGCAGCCAAAGTGATCAGCTGTGCGCGAGCGCTACGTTGTGCTTTAGATTAAAAGCAATTATAAAGTGACACCACACAAAATACAATTTTAAAAACAGCAGAGTACCTCCAGCTCCCGGCTTCCGCCTCAGGACTGGGACAAGTTTTACACGTTGCCGCTGTGGTCAGCGGTTTAAGTAGTGAAGATCAGGGGGCTTTCTTCACAGTGGCTCACAATATACTAGCATGATGGCTGACACTGATAACTGGTGACTGACTTTATCACAGCTTCCAGCAGGGCCTTGTGCTCCAAACACCAGCACTACTGTCATCCATCTAGGTATTTCACTTTCACTCATTGTCAGATAGCCATAGGCCCAATTGCGCTGGTTGGGTTGGGTGGCAGGAGAAGTGGTTGCTATTACTGCAACTCTCATCAGGCTCTGTCATACACTCACTCTTCCAACCCAACCTAAACAGCCCACCAGTATTATGCTTACCTGACAGTGATTGGAAATGGACGAGCAAGATAGCTGATGCTAGTGACTGGTGTCTTACTTGAAGCCAACTCCCATCAAAGCATGTGCTTCAAACACCAGGCACCAGTGTCAGACATCTTACTAGTTCACTTCCACTCACTGTCAGATAGTCATAGGTCCAGGTGAGTTGTTTGAATTGGGTTGGGTGGCAGGAGAAGTGGTTGCTATTACTACAACTCACATCAGGCTCTGTCATACATACACTCTTCCTACCCAATACAAACAGCCAACCAGTATTATGCTTACCTGACAGTGAGTGGAAATGGACTAGCAAGATGGCTGACACTGGTGACTGGTGCCTTACTTCAAGCCAACTCCCATCAAGAAATGTGTTCCAAACATGAGGCACCAGTATCATCCATCTTGCTAGTACACCTCCAGTCACTGTCAGGAAACCAGAGTTCCAGGTGGGCTGGTTAGGATGGGTGGGAGCAGGAGTTTGTTAAGTTTCCTAAAGACCCCAGCAGCCCTTTGAATCCCAGCTCAAAAAATTAGTTACCTATAAGGTAGCCAAAAAAACATTGAGATCACATCTATCTATGTAGTCAAAATTCAAAAACCATTATCTGTGTATGCACAAAGCTAAGCAGTCACACGTTTGCCTCCTTAGGGGGATTCAATCGAGGATCATGAGTTGAAAATAATAAACACATTTTGATTTGAAAATTACTGGGAAATAACCTGAATGTTAGTGTTTAGGCAGCCACATCTATGTGACTGCTGATACATGGACTATGTCCAGTACACAGGCCAGGCAAACTCAAACATTAGGATTTAAAGAGTATGTCTGTCGTTGACATTCTACAGATGTGGGGCACACTAATCCACCAGTGATATCTAAAGAGTATCAGGTACAAGTCAATGTCAGTCGACATGTCATAAGAACATGGTAATTACTGCACATAGGTGGAGCTGATTTCCAAGCTACATCTTCTTAGGTTTGCATTATTTACACCAAACATAGAAGGCTATTCTGGATAAAGGAGGCCACTCATTTACCCTGAACTGTTTTTTTGGTCAAGTCATTGACATAATGGGTATCATTTGAGGTGCAGTGAACATTCATATAATTGAATGTGTCATTTCTGTACCCATGGGGCGAGCTGAAATCACCACTGTGCCCACTGATGATGGCAGCCAGGCTCAGACTCTAGGCTAATACGAGATCACCGACATTGAGGACTCTCTGACATCCTCAGACGAGGAGGAGCAACCAGGCCCATTCAGTGTGGGTCGGGAGACAGCACCAGCCTCGACAGCAGGATCCATTGCGGCAACACCCATCTCAGCTAGCAACACTCAGCTGACCCATACCCTGACAGATACAGCAGCCATTGGAAACAATAACAGCACAGCAACAGTGAGCACTCTGGAGTTGACAGACGACAACAACACTGTTAATGAGGCGTGGGGTTGAAACTCTGTATGCATGTGGGGGTAAGAGTGGAGGGAGGGGTCGTGTGGTTCCATGCCGTTGATGAGATGGTGCTACAGATGCACACCCAAACCTCTCCTGGGTACTCAATGCTTATGAGGGGGTAGCAGGTAGAAATGGGCCAGGTTGTTCAATACCTCAAGAACAAGGAACAGCTGCAGGCCTCCCAAGACCAAAGAATGGCCCATTTTATTGAACAATCGAACAAGGTCATAGAGAGGCTGTGGGATGTCGGTACCAGTCTCCAAAAACAAGCTCATCAGCAAAGTAACCCTCCCTGTGTGCCTACTCCATCTATGCCATCATCATAAGCACAAGCGACAAGGAGGGATGATGAGCCAGGTTGAGATTCCCTGTATCCCAGGAGCCTGCAGCTGTGGTTCCCCCACCCAAATGCAGCAGAGGAAAAATCTGGGAAAGTCAGGCGGCAATGCACCAACCACAGAAAAGTAAAACAAGTTGCCCTTTAGATCATTCTGTATGTGCCGAGTGTTCACTCTGTTGACTGTCCATACAAACTGTTTCACATCTGATGGAGGGTCAAAGTTGGACTCGAATAACTGTGGCTAGGCTCTTTTGGATTTTATCAGCACTTTCATTTTGTTTTATGAGCACATCACCATTGCATGGCTTCACCTATGCACTATGTATGTCAAAATAAACCACTTTCTCACATCAATACTAGCTCATGTTGTGACTTTGTTAACCCCTTCCATGCTCATGACGGAGCTGTTCCGTCATGAGCATCGGTTGTGCTGTGCTCATGATGGAACCACTCTGTCATGGCACCCGCCGATGGGGGGAGCGCTGTTGATCCCCCTAATGGGCAGCCCAACATGTTGCCACGAAGGGGCATGGCAGCGGAAAAGTTTCCACTAACACCTCAACCCCCACGCAATCCCATGACCTCAGAATCCACAATGTGCGCCAATGTGATCAGGAGGCGATGGATGCGGTAGAAACCATTTGTTTTCAGCACGTCCAAGAAGAGCAGGTGAGTTTCCTTGCACCGTTGACTCGGGGGGGGGGGGATTTTGTAAAGTATTGAGGCATCAGGGGAGAGGAAAGAGCATTTCCTCTCCCCTGCTGTCTCAATACACGGCATTCCTGCAGCACGATCGCGCAAAGCATTGCGATCAGACTGCAGGAATGCCCCCACTAGGCACCAGAGATCCCTTTTTGAGTTAAAGGAAGTGACCCCTTGGGAAAGGGTCGCTTTCTTAGGGGTTCCTTAGGCGTTTCTGGCCCCAGGGGTGGCAGAAAAGCCCACCAGAGCCAGGGATTACTAAAAAATTTAAAATGGAAGCGACCCCTTGGGCAAGGGTCACTTCCAGGGGGACAATTATTTTAATATGGGAATTATGCCCCCCTGGGGGCAGATCGGCCCATTTTTTAGCCGTTCTGTCCCCAGGGGGCACAAACCCCCACTAGACACCAGAGAGTTAGTTTAAATTGTAATGGAAGTGACACCTTGGGCAAGGTTTGCTTCCAGGGGGGCCACATTTTTTGCAATGGGAATTCTGCACCCCCCCGGGGGCAGATCGGCCCGTTTGTTGGACTTTAAATGGAAGCGACCCCTTGGGCAAGGGTCGCTTCCAAGGGGCATACTATTTTTGTATGTGTATTATGGCCTACCTGGGAGGTCGTTCCAGGGGGCAGATTTTTTTTATATGTGTATAATAAATATATATAAAGATCACCCCCCATTTTTCTCAGCCTATTTTGAAGGCCCATCTGGCCAATTGACCATTTGGGTAGTGACATAGCGTGTTATAATGTTAATTGTTTTATTTCTTTTGAATTGAATTTGTAATGCTTTATTTCTCCCTTTTTGTTCTAGTTCAAGGCTTTTGCTGTTTAGACTGTTCCAGGTTGCAGTTTCTTTACTGGAGGTTCTGCTGTTTGCGTAGTAGAATGTGTTTGGTAGGAGACTTTTTTTTTGTACAATTTAAATGAATGTGTTTTTTGCAAATGGTGTAATAATATCAGTATGTTTGGCTTCTGTTTTTTGAGTGTCAAATTTTTTTTTACATTTGTGCTCGATGTGTATTTTGATGTCTTGTGAGTAATTGGCTTTGTTTTTTTCTTTCTAGTGGGATATCGTTGGTTTTTGCTGTGTCTCTGCAGGGTTGGTGCTGGTAAGTGTAGCTGCCTCTTGCAACTAAATTGTATAGTTTTTAAGTATCTAGATCTTTGGGATTAAGTCACACTTTTTTACTTACATATTTTGCACAGTGTTGGTTGTTGTTGACGTGTTTGTGCAGTCTCCTTTCGAAGGGGCCGATTACGATGGCAGACAGATCGCCACCGCTCTACCTGTGTGGCCTTCCACTGGCCTGGCGGGTCTTGTTTTGCCAACCACAGCCGCGAATCCCCGACTGCCACATTACGATGGGCAGATATAGCCCAATTTCCGTCGGCCGTGGTATTTCCAGTTCCGCCAGTAGTTTGGTTCCGCGACGAGAGCAGACGTAACAAATAGCAAGAGACCGCCAGGCAGAATGACATGAGACCGGCAGAGCAACTACAATGCCTCAAATAGGTCATTGGACCGCAACGGAGAAACAGCCAATTGAAACACGGCGAAAGCAACACTGCGGAGCAAAACAGGAATCCCATAGTGCTCCACGCGGTTGCTACTGCAATGGATCCTGCCCTACATGCCCTACAGCTGCTGTTCCTGATCCGCCATCAACAAAAATGCCGCCGCTGTGCACAACGCCGCAGGGACGTCAATAACACACATCTGCACACAACATCAACATACACCTGACCTGCAAATGTCTTCCTGTCCACTCCAGACATCCTGGTGTTCACAGGAACAGATCCACCACTGTCATAGCAAGGTGCCACAAGTTGTGAACACACTGCTATGCACCGGTATCATCCATCAACAAAGTAAGCACCGCCATATCCCCATCACTTTGCCGCAGTGGTGAGGACGCGGGCAAACATCCGCACAACCCAGTAGGCATGGCCAGTGGCACGCATGCGCAGTGTCAGTGAGGGGGTAAGGATTGAGTGGGAACTGGGCCCAAAGTAAATAGGATGCCCCATTGGTAGCAGCGGTCATTACCTGATACAAAAACACATACAAATGTGTGCCCATCTGACAATCAGGGAAAGTGATATCTAACAACCAGGTCATAGGTGTAATGTTGCAAAACAACATCTGTATTGAGTTGCCACACAGGTGCCCCTGGTGTCATCCCCCTCCCTGCTAGTCGCAAGTTGAGTGTCAGGGACCAAAGGCCACTAGCATACATGTGCCCCTGGTGTCAGCCCCCCTCTCTGCTAGTGGCAAGGTGAGTGTCAGGGACCAAAGCCCCCCAGCATACTGGTGCAACACAGGTGCCCCTGGTGTCAGCCCCCCTCCCTGCTGGTGGCAAGGTGAGTGTCAGGGACCAAAGCATACCAGCATAAGGTGCCCTTAGTGTCAGCCCCCCTCCTTGCTACTGGCATGGTGAGTGTCAGGGACCAAAGTCCACCACCATACATGTGCCGCATAGGTAATCGTGGTTGAACCACATGACAGGCAGAGCCAACAGTAGTTGGCAAAACACCATCCAATCCATGTGCTAATTAAGCTGGCATTGCATGGATCACACACCCAGCAATGTGCAAAAGCACATGCTGACATGTGACCATCACAAATACATGAATAACAATAGATGTGCCTGATGTGGCAGCAAACAGAGGGGATAGAATACACTGACAGCACGGCATGCCCAGTAAGCAGTCCGGAAACAAAAAACAAAACACAATCACACATATCTGATTGCCCCAGCCTGTGAATACACAACACAAGTCATCACACTGCATACATCACAACACACACAGCCAATGTAACTGTAGCTCTACAAACACACATACAGCACTGACCACAACCACAGTGGAACAACAAAGCAAAACACAGATGCAAACAACTTGACCGGAGGAATGTTCTGTATAAACACATGCACTGCAAATTTGCAACCATGCCTGCAAGCAGGTACCTTACAATGACACCCATATGCATGTTAAAGTGTCCTGAGTGGCACATAGGACCACATTGGGAAGGCATGAGTGGAACACATGCGACTGAAGTGGTGTATACATCAGGATTGCACAGGTGATGATTGTGCATCCAAAAACACATCAACCAGTATTTCACAATGTGCACACATCATGACCACACATAGGGGATGTCATGATCACCCACAGCAAACACTGCATCAGTAAAGAAAACCAGACAAGTGACAGCAAGGCAGGTGAAAAATCCACCAACATGTCAGTCTGGCTGAGTAGGATAGCACAGGTAGCTCCTGATGAAGTAAGCAAGCTTTGGCTAGGCCTACCAGTGCAAGGCGTTCGCCCTTCTCTATACAGAGTCCTCAGACCATAGGAAGAAGTTGGCACAGAAACTGGAAAATACAAAAGCATAGTTTATTAAACCTTTAAAGGTGGTACTACAGTCCACACAACACCCTTCAGAATTGTATAGAGTAGCACACCGAACTAAAGCACATGGCCCCTTTTATACACAATGAAGGGGCTCAAAAGAAGGTGGTACAAAATAAAAGAGCAAGTTTTATGTACATATAAGGACATATTGGAAGGCACAATCGATGAGTGGGCAGAGTTAACAGTTTCCAGAAACTAGTAAACACATTCCTATCTGGAAATAATTAGTAACAGCTGCAGCCCCTACTGGGCATGCCTGGGCATGCTGAAAATGGGGGATGCTAAATATAGCCTGTTACTGGGCAGATTTCAGGGGCAGTTAACAAAGAGGTAGGACAAAGCACATGGCAATGTATGGCCTACAAAATGGCCGCTATGAATACAAAATGGAATCGGTTCATTTGCTATGACAATGGTCAAATGCAGCATGTCTTCTGCTAATGCTTAACCTAATCGCTGTTAATTTACAACAGACGACTCTTTCAGCATTAGCTGAAGACATTCGACTTCCTAGGATAAGCTAGATACTCATCCCTTATATCAATGACCATCATCTCACCTATCTCCTTGTTCAAAATGTTCTGCATTTTGACTTCTGCAACATTTCTGTTGGTCGGTATGCAAGCAGTAATACACATGGAACATATCATCGGACTACACTGGATACACACACAACATGCGAATATTATTGCAAATATTACACATAGAGCAGTCAATACTTTCCAGCCCCAAATAGAAATTACAGTCCAAAACCATCCTGCAAGAGTCCATGTACCATTCTCTGTATGTAGGTCTGCAGCGATCTTATGGAGTTAATTGATCGCTTTATACACTGATGTTGTGTGATCTGGGATGAACACACAACAACAACTACCTATAATGCGACATGCACCACCGCTTTCTGCGAGCATAAGATCCGGAACCATTCAGGTCTGTAAAGCAACAATTCTAGCAATTTGCAATTCTTCAGTAAAGTTTCCTAGGGCTACAGCTGCTTGACCTGTAACAGCTTCTACAACTCTAGTTAATCATCACACTTTACTTCTATTTAATGCAGCACCCACAAAGAAGAACAATCCTAAATTAAAATCTATATATTGTTGCAGGCTAGTATCTGTTTGATCTACATCATCAGTATTCAAGGTCCTTTTATAACGATTTACATTGATATTGTTGAATCATTTAAGATCCCAATGATATAATGGACGTGCCAGAAACACAAAGGGCGGAATTTGCAAACAAAACAGGTGATGGACCGAATGTGGATCAATGTCACACATTCACCCCAGTCCAAAGATCTGGGCCCAAATCCATCGTTTTTTTGCACTCCACACCACCCTGGGTTAGACAATGGCGATATGCAAATCAGCTCTGACCCTGTGCCCCATGGGAACAGTCCAGTCCGAACTACAAAAGCCATGTCCTTCCCAGAACGGACATTGATCTGCATTCTGTCCATCAAATTGTTTTTTGTAATTTTCTCCCTGAGTGTACTGGGGTAGCTCAGACGTGGGTCCCAGAGCCTCCACACCACTGGAGTCAAGCTAGCCGGGCTGATGAGAGGTGTTACCTCGAAACCGGTCCGGTCCTCGGATGCTTGATTCCGGTCTGGGAAAGATATGGCTGTTGTAGTTCGGACTGGACTGTTCCCATGGGGCACAGGGTCAGAGCTGATTTGCATAAGGCCCTTATCTGACCCAGGGTGGTGTGGAGTGCAAAAAACGATGGATTTAGGCCCAGATCCTTGTACTGGGGTGAATGTAAGACATTGATCTGCATTCTGTCCATCAAATTGTTTTTTGTAATTTTCTCCCTGAGTGTACTGGGGTAGCTCAGACGTGGGTCCCAGAGCCTCCACACCACTGGAGTCAAGCTAGCCGGGCTGATGAGAGGTGTTACCTCGAAACCGGTCTGGTCCTCGGATGCTTGATTCCGGTCTGGGAAAGATATGGCTGTTGTAGTTCGGACTGGACTGTTCCCATGGGGCACAGGGTCAGAGCTGATTTGCATAAGGCCATTATCTGACCCAGGGTGGTGTGGAGTGCAAAAAACGATGGATTTAGGCCCAGATCCTTGTACTGGGGTGAATGTAAGACATTGATCTGCATTCTGTCCATCAAATTGTTTTTTGTAATTTTCTCCCTGAGTGTACTGGGGTAGCTCAGACGTGGGTCCCAGAGCCTCCACACCACTGGAGTCAAGCTAGCCGGGCTGATGAGAGGTGTTACCTCGAAACCGGTCCGGTCCTCGGATGCTTGATTCCGGTCTGGGAAAGATATGGCTGTTGTAGTTCGGACTGGACTGTTCCCATGGGGCACAGGGTCAGAGCTGATTTGCATAAGGCCATTATCTGACCCAGGGTGGTGTGGAGTGCAAAAAACGATGGATTTAGGCCCAGATCCTTGTACTGGGGTGAATGTAAGACATTGATCTGCATTCTGTCCATCAAATTGTTTTTTGTAATTTTCTCCCAGAAACACAAAGGGGCAACAAAAATGACACATAGCAAACACCTGTCCACCCAGCTGGCAATCGATAATATCCACGATTTCCACACACAAAGTAGGTATTATGTAAAGCTAAAAAGGTACTAATATTCAGTCCATCTATATTTAAAACAGTAATACAATCGCTGATGCCAACAGGAATATGTCCAATGCTCTGTACACATAATTCTGCTTGTGCTTGAGTAACAGAGATAACAAAATGTTCACTTCCAACAGAGTTTCTTGTGTTGGTGAAGATATATGGCGTTGAAATATTGTCCGGTCGATATTTCTCCCACTCCCATTTAGTTCCATTCACTTGGGGATACCCATCTTTGTCCTGATGACACTCTTTATTTAACCGGAAAAGCAGTCTACCCACTGTAGGCTTCCTAGTCGCAAAAAGCAGGGTATAACAGGCTCGACAGGAGCCATTATGCGAAAAAGGGAGAGGTATAAACGGTGTACCTCCCTTCTTTTGATGTGCAGGCATCATCCAACAAATCCAACAATTCGTAGCATTTGTAGCAATGTGTGTAGCATCTGAATTAAAGTGTTATTAATGTAGGATTGTCGGTGCTTCAATTCTTGATATGGGAGCGTGAAGAAATAATGCTCCTCTGATGTCGGTGTAGTAACAACAAACAACTCACGAGCAGGAGTTGTCTCCTCAACAGACCATTTTATTGTTGCCACAATCACCAAGACAACAATAATCCCTACAGCACAACACATCTTCTTCTTTTCCATTTTTGACAAAAGCACAAAACAATTCTTCCTGAAACTAAACTAGTTGTCAGAGCTCTTACCCCTGGGCAGCCGTTGATTTCTTCACCACGGGCCAAGACAGGTGTCAATACTCTAATGCAGGGCTGATCCCCCCCCCCACATTGCCACATCGGCTCTCCATTTTACTAACACAGGGAATGCTCGGACAACTTTAACAAGCACTGCAGACTCCTTTCTCGGTCTCAAATTATATCTCTTTGCTCCAGGGATTGTCTGGTCCGGGAAGAACTTCTCAGATCCGTCAGGTGTCACAGCACGGCCTTTCTCCGCAGTCAGAACCTCTCGATGGTCGGTCAACACAGAAGGCTCCACCAAGGTAGGAAGTACTCGCCGACAACGGGTGCTGTGGATCCAATTTTTCCGGTTCGTGACTCGAACTGCTGTCCTTGTGGCAAGTAGCACTTGCTCTGGTCCTCGCCACCTTGGCTCCAAACTGCTTGACCTCTCAAAGGACTTCAGGAGAACGAAATCCCCAGGTCGGAGATCATGGCCTTCACCTGTAGATCTGTCAGGAAGTGCTTCTCGAACCTGTTGATGAATAGAAACCAATTTATCAGTTAATTGTGCAAAATAGTCATTCATTAACCCCTTCGCTGCTGATGACGAGCTCAGCTCGTCATCAGCCACGGGGGGCGTGTGCGGATGACGAGCTGAGCTCGTCATCTAACGCGGCTTTTCGAAAAAAGCCGCGTAGCGCAAAAATATGCACCGCAGCGATGAGGTTAAGACACAAGGTACATCATACACAGAACTTGGTTTAAGAATTCCCCAAATATTCATAGGTCTACCAAACAGGATCTCATAAGGGGTGAGACCTGTTCGAGAATGAGGCACTGATCTAATAGACAACAATGCCAGTGGCAACGCATCTAGCCAAGTTAGAGAAGTAGATGCCTGTATCGTGGCTAATTTCAGCTTCAGAGTAGCATTGTATCTTTCCACCGATCCTGCTGATTGTGGGTGGAACACTGCATGAAACTTCTGTTTGATCCCTAAAACCTTTCAGGACATACTTGATACGTCCCCTATAAAATGAGGTCCGTTATCACTCCACAAAAGTCTACAAACACCATAACGAGTGAAAATTCCTTCAAAAGCACCTTTGCCTTAGTAATTGCAGTATTGTCCTTTGTAGGGTACGCCTCAATCCATTTACTGAAGGCACATACCACCACCAAGACATACTTCAGATTATTGCAGAGTTCAAGCAGAATGTAATCCATCTGCAAAACTTCAAAAGGTGCAGTTGGTGTAGCAAACCCTCCTGCTGGAGTTCGTGTCCCTTTTCAAGCGTTGAATTGTAGGCAAATCATGCAGGACTGTACTACTCTCTTAGCTGTGCTAGCAATTTATGGATGCTCCCAAACTTGCGTAAGCAATTTCACTATTGCTGAAGCTCCAACATCTGCTAGCCCATGTGCCATCTGAACCATAGGTTGTACAAAAGCTATAAGCAACTTCCATCTATCCATCTGTTTGTTTCGCCAACAACCTTCATCATCCAACTCTCCATCCTTGGACCATTGCTCCCGTTCTTTTTCAGAAGCGGTCCTCTGTATCTCTAATACTTCTTTCCTAGCATCGTGCCACAGCTCAGCTTGTGACTTCACTACATACATGAAAGTAGCATCAGGCTGCATCGCATTCTCACGTGCCACTCGATCTACAAAAGCATTTCCTTGCCCACCTTATCAGTCACTTTCTTTTGCGCACTACATTTCAATATAGCTATTTTCTTTGGATAAGTTAATGCAGTCAAAAGATTATGCACTAGTTCTCCGTGCATTATCTGCATCCTGTGTGATGTCAGAAAACCTCTTTCCTTCCAGAGCAGGCTAAAATCATGCGCCACTCCAAAAGCATAGCGGCTATCTGTATAAATGTTCACACGCAAACCTGTACTAAGCTCACATGCTCGTGTCAAAGCTATCAGTTCTGCTGCTTGAGCTGATATCTGTGGTATACGAGCTGTCTCCACTATTGTGTGAAGCCTAGTAATTGCATATGCGGCTGAAGTTGTACCATCCGGTAACTTCAGATAGGACCCATCAACCCACAGTTCTCCATCTACATCTGGAAGAGGCGTATCTTGCAAATCAATACGACCCTTTGTCTGTTCCTCAGTCAGGAAAATACAATCATGTGTTTCTTGCGCCTCAGGCTGAGTCGCCGGAAATGGCAACAACGTGGCTGGGTTTAGTGTTGCACATCTCTTCAGTGTAATATGAGGAGCTAACAGCGTCAGCTCATATCCTGTCAGACGAGCACTAGTTAAATGCTGCGTCTTTGTTGGATTCAAAAGGGCATCAACAGCAAGGGGTACCAGCACCAACAGCTTATGTGATAAGACTATCCCTTCACTCTGGCGTATTGACACAGATGTTGCTGCAACCGAGCGAAAACATCCAGGCAACGCTCGAGCATCAGGATGAAGTACTGCTGAAAAATATGCACAAGGGCGTTGCTTATCACCATGTGTCTGTACTAAAACTGACAATGAACATCCATCTCTGTCGTGCACATACAATGTAAGGGGCTTTGTGTAATCTGGAGTACCTAACACTGGCGCTGAACAAAGGGCTTGTCGTAACTGTCGAAATGCATTCTCACATTAATCTGTCCATGGAAGGGGTAGTGGAGTGTCTTTTGTCAAAAGCGCTAACAACTGTTTAACAATGTATGAAAAGCCCAATATCCATTGTCTACAAAAGGAAGTAAGACCTAAAAATGCTCGAACTTCTTTCTGTGTAGAAGGTACTGGTGTGTCTAAAATTGCCTGAATGCGATCTGATGTGAGTGCACGCCCCTCCTTAGACAAAAGGTGCCCTAATTAGGTTACCTTTGGTCTACAATGCTGCAATTTCTTTTTCGATACTTTGTGATGACCATTTTAGACACCAATATTTGCAAAACTCCCACCCTCTCACTAAACACTTGGTCTATGCTTAATGTTGAAACTGTCAATGACCTTTTAAATACGATTAAATCGGGCTCACCGAAAGACCCTCTACCATGCCCCATTTTAAAATTACTCAGCAAAAAAGCCTTATCCACTATCACTGATCTTTTAAACAGCTCTTTGCAGGAAGAATGTGTGCCTCAGGATTGGAAACATGCAATGATTCATCCACTTTTGAAGAAAGCTGATGCAGACCCTAAGGTACCTTCGAATTTTCGACCAATATCTCTCCTCCCTATTTTTGCCAAAATTCTGGGGAAACATGTCCATCGCTGTCTCTCACACTTCATAACCACACATGACCTGCTACCTCCCCATCAGTCTGGCTTCCGGGCTGGTTTTTCAATGGAGACCACCCTATTAGGTGTGACAGAAAATATCCATTCCATGATAGATAAGGGTGAAACAGTGGCACTGGTTCTTCTTGACCTCAGTGCCGCATTTGACACTGAGTCACATGCGGTACTAATAAAGACTCTTCACTCTTTTGGCATTTGTGGCTCTGCCTTAAATTGGATTAAATCCCTACTTGAGAACAGAACATTTCAAGTCTTTTCCCATTCTGCTTGTTCTGAAACCCACACCTTCAAACACGGAGTTCCACAAGGCTCAATTGTAAGTCCACTACTTTTTAATTTATATATGAGCCCACTCGCAAAAATAGTTGAGGAGACCGGCTTAATAATGTTTTCCTATGCTGATGATTCTCAGCTTCTCTTTTCCCTTCCACCATCAGGCAACAACAATCCCTCCACATTAAACCTAGGATTAATGAGAATTGCAGGATGGATGCAAAAAAACTTCCTGAAACTAAACGGTGAAAAAACCGAACTTATCATCTTGGGGAAAAATAACGAACTCTGGGGACCCCAGCATTGGCCCTCTGTAATGGGCTCTCCGCCAATTCCAACCAACCAGGCCCGAAACCTAGGTTTTGTTGTCAATGACACACTCAGTATGCACCAGCAAGCTGTTAAAACATCAGCCACCTGCTTTGTCATCTTGAAGTGGTTAAAGAAAATTTGTTGGATGCTACCGGACCACACCAAAAAAACTGTCATTAACGCCTTAATAACATCAAGGTTAGACTACGCTAATGCGTTATATTTGGGGGCTAACAAAGCCACAGTCCGCAAACTGCAAACTGTGCAGAATGCAGCTGCAAGACTGTTAGGTAAAATTCCTATCCACTCGCCCACCACCAAACTCATACGTGAGTTGCACTGGTTAAAAATTGAGAACAGAATCAAATTCAAATCTTTATGCTTCATGCACAAGATCTCCACAAACAAAGCCCCCAAATACCTACAAAATCTGGTACAATGGTACTTTCCATCTAGGACGCTGAGATCTGCAACAGCTAATAAATTTGTTGTTCCTAAAATAAAACTATCACGCATGGGCGGCAAATCTTTCGCCAACCTTGGTCCCTCTTTGTGGAACTCCATGCCACAAGCTCTGCGCTCAGAGGCTAACTACATCAAATTCAGAAAGGCCTTAAAAACCTGGCTATTCAACATCTAAGTCAGTCGTCCGATTAACTAACACTGGATCACAGCGCCGGGAAACCCTTTGCTGGGTAGCTGTTTGCGCTATACAAGATAAATAAATACATTTTAAAAAAAAATGATGTGAAGCAAGGAAAGAAAGCAAGGACAAAGTGCATTGTTCACATTGTTCAGGGGTATCGGCTGCCAACAAAATATCAGCAACATATTGCATGAGCGCCACACCTTCGGGCAGAACAAAAGAATCAAGTTGTTTCTTTAATGCTTGGCTGTAAATACTAGGACTCTCGGTATAGCCTTGAGGAATTCTACAAAATCTACACGATCGATTATTCAAAGTGAAACTAAACAGATATCGGCTATGAGGATGAATAGGGATCGAAAAGAAGGCGTTCTTCAAGTCTATGACAGAGAACATAGTTGCAGTAGGTGGAACTAAAGTAAAAAGTGTCATGATGTCAGAAACCACTGGGTATTGTGGCACCACTATCTTATTCACCTCCCGTAGGTCAATTATAAATCGATAAATCCTAGTATCAGCGTCTTTCTTCAAAATTGGGAGAATCAGACTGTTCCAAACATTAAATGGAACTTCTTCAACTATCCCCACTTCAATGAGATCTTGTACAATTCGTGTGAGTGCTTCCTCACCCTCCTGTGAAATTCGATATTGAGGCAAACGTGATAATACAGCTCCTCCTTTACACTAATATGCACCGGGGAAATAACCATCTGTCCCACATCAGTATCTGAAGTAGCCCACAAAGTGTCAGGTAGAGAAGCTAATGCAGTATCTTCTTTAGCAATGCAAACTCTGTCCGTTACAGAGTAGTTGTCATTCAAAATCACACGTACTCCTTCAGGGGAACATCTCATTGTGTAGAGTGGCAAACGCGTAGCGTTGACGCGCAGCGGGCGCGCCGATTGTGCGCCGAAGGCGCGCCAAAGGTAGCCCGTCTGCGCCCATCCGCGCCCGTCCGCGCCTGGACCGTGCCCAGTGCCAGGACCCCTGGCTCCCGCCGACACCAGCCCACCCGCCGGACCTACGACGCCGCCAAACTCTAGGAACTCAACGCCGGCCGTTTCCCGGGTTGCTACCGAGCCACCCCGAGACGCACCCACGGACCCTTCTGCTGCAACTCCTGCAAGCTCACCTGCATCCGGACCTGCACCACTCCAGCAGTGCCCAGGACAAGGACGAACAACAGCAGCAGCCACCTGAAGTACATCCTGCTCAACACCCGCTCCGTCCACAGACACGCCGTCGAGCTCTGGAACCTGCTCGACACCACAGCCCCAGACGTCGCCTTCCTCACGGAAACCTGGATGAACGCCTCCTCAGCATCGGACATCGCCATCGCCATCCCGGACGGCTACAAGATCATCCGGAGGGACTGCATCAACAAGACAGGAGGAGGCATTGCCATCATGCACAGGAACTCCATCCGCATCACGACTAACACCAACTACACCCTCGCACCCGCCGAGCACCTGCACTTCCAGATCCACATCAACCCCAAGACCACCCTCAGAGGCACCCTCATCTACAGACCCCTGGGACCATGCACACAATTCAGCGAGGACATCGCCGACTTCATCAGCCCGCATGCCCTCCCCTCCACTGACTACATCCTCCTCGGGGACTTCAACTTCCACCTGGAGAACAACAATGACCGCAACACCACCACCCTGCTGGACAACCTCGCTAACATCGGACTCAAGCAACTGGTGACCACCCCCACCCACTACGCCGGACACACACTCGACCCCGTCTTCTCATCCAGCAAGGACATCGCCTTCAGCCACGCCACTGGACTCCACTGGACGGACCACAGCTGCGTCCACTTCAGCTTCAGAAGGACCACGATCCACCACCAACAGCAACAGGTCGCACGCAGAAGCTGGAACAAGATCACAGCCGACCAGCTCGCGACTTCCATGAGCTTGAACCCACCCACCAGCGCAACGAACCCCAGCCAAGCGGCCACGAACCTCACGAAGTGGATCAGCAACTGCGCAGACAACCTCGCCCCTCTGAGGACCCCGCCTAGCAGACTCGGCAGCAAGAAAGCCCCATGGTTTACCGACGAACTTAAGAGCTCCAAGAAGAACTGCAGAGCCCTTGAGAAAGCCTGGCGCAGAGACTCAACACCGGACAACATGACTACCCTCAAGCTCGCCACCCGAAAACACCACCAACTGATCCACATCACCAAGAAAACTGCATTCAAGGAGCGACTGGACAACAACGCACACAACAGCAAGGAACTCTTCAACATCGTTAAAGAGCTCACCCACCCCAACGCCGAAAACAACGACATCACCCCTTCGCAAGACCTCTGCAACTCCCTTGCCTCCTATTTCCACAACAAGATCACGGACATACACAACAGCCGTCTCATATGCCGACGACACCCAGTTGGTATTTCCATACTCTGAGATGACGCAGGATTCTTTCTCAAATTTCAAAGGCTGTCTTCAGGACATAGCACACTGGATGAACACTAATAAATTAAAACTAAATGCCAATAAAACCAAAGTCATCTTCTTCGGTAAGGGTCCCACCCCCGCCCCAGAACTCTGGTGGCCTACGGAGATGGGCCCGCCCCCCTCACCCAGTCACTCGGCAAAAAACCTTGGAGTGAGATGGGATGATAACATGTCCTTTACATCCCATATCCAACAAGTGGCCGGCTGCTGCCTGAGCAAGCTAAGAAACCTCCGTAAAATCCTAAGACTCTTACCTGAGAGCTGCAGAAAAACGGTTGTCCACGCGACTGTCACCTCACGGATGGATTATGCCAATGGTTTATACCTTGGCCTCCCAAAATACCTGACTCACAAACTTCAGGTAGTTCAAAATGCGGCTGCGAGACTGCTACTGCGAATCCCTTTCAAGCAGTCAGTCTCTCCGCATCTTCGAACCCTGCATTGGCTGCCAGTTGCCAACAGAATAAAATTCAAAGCTCTGACGCTTGCGTTCAGATCTCTGCATGGCTCCTGCCCACAGTACCTGAAAAACCGCCTCCCAAGATACTCCCAAAGCCGCGCACTACGGTCCAATGACCGTGTCCAACTGGTTGTCCCGCGCACAAAAAAGGCCCGACTAGGCGGTCGGACCTTTTCAGCAAACGTCTCCGCTTTGTGGAACTCCCTGCCACAAGCAATCCAACAGGCCCCCTCCGAACCCTGCTTTAAGAAACTGTTAAAGACCTGGCTTTTCACCCAGCCACGCTAGCTTCCCTATCTCAGGCCCAGGTTATCTGTGTTCTACTAGCGCCGGGACACCTCCTCGTGAGGTAGCTGTTTGCGCTGTATAAAATCCAGTATTATTATTATTATTATTCAGCACTCAACCGACGCATGCCACGACCGAACCACCGCCCCCCACCACCACCCTCCGCGCCTGGACCCCGATCAGCACCGAAGACACCGCCCGCACGATGAACTCAATCCACTCCGGATCTCCGACCGACCCTTGCCCTCACCACATCTTCAGCAAGGCCGACGCTGTCATCGCACCCCACCTGCGAGACATCATCAACACCTCCTTCAACACCGCTACCTTCCCGGAGAGCTGGAAGCACGCCGAACTCAGCGCTCTACTAAAGAAGCCATCAGCCGACCCCACCGACCTCAAGAACTACCGGCCCATCTCGCTGCTCCCGTTTCCTGCAAAGTCATCAAGAAGACCGTCAACAAGCAGCTGGCCACCTTCCTCAAGACAAACGGATCCCTCGACCTCTCGCAGTCTGGCTTCCGGGCCAACCACAGCACCGAGACCGCCCTGATTGCAGCAACCGATGACATCCGAGCCCTGCTCGACAACGGAGAAACAGCGGCCCTCATCCTCCTACACCTCTCCGCGGCCTTCGACACTGTCTGCCACCGTACCCTAGTACAGCGCCTCAGCAACGTCGGAATCCAGGAGAAGGCACTGGAGTGGATCATCTCCTTCCTCACCGGAAGGACACAGAGAGTCCGCCTCCCCCCATTCAGATCAGAAGCCACCAAAGTCATCTGCGGTGTCCCTCAAGGCTCCTCGCTCAGCCCAACCCTCTTCAACGTCTACATGAGTCCCCTCGCAGCCATCTCACACCAGCACAACCTCAACATCATCTCCTACGCCGACGACACCCAGCTGATCCTCTCCCTCACCAACGACCCCGCCACCGCCAGAGCCAACCTACACGAAGGGATGAAAGAGGTAGCCGATTGGATGAAGAACAGCCGCCTGAAACTGAACTCGGACAAGACGGAAGTCCTCATCCTGGGATCCTCACCCTCCACCTGGGACGACTCCTGGTGGCCCCCCGCCCTAGGCAGCGCACCCAAATCAACAGACCACGCACGCAACCTGGGCTCCATCCTGGACTCCTCCCTCTCCATGACCAGACATGTCAACGCCGTCTCCTCGTCATGCTTCAACATCCTACACATGCTACACAAGATCTTCCGGTGGATACCCACCAAGACCAGGAAGACGGTCACCCAGGCCCTCGTCACCAGCCGACAGGACTACGGCAACTCCCTCTACGCCGGAACCACCGCCAAACTCCAGAAAAGACTCCAGCGGATCCAGAACGCCTCAGCACGACTCATCCTGGACATCCCCCGTCGCAACCACATCGCCGGACACTTGAGAGACCTGCACTGGGTCTCGGTCATCAAGAGAATCACCTTCCGTCTCCTCACCTCAACAGCCGCCTCAACTTCTACGCTCCCAAATGCCAGCTTTGATCGACCGGCCACACCCTCGCCGCCGTTCCCCGCATCCGAAGAGCCACCACAGGGGGAAGGTCCTTCTCCTACCTCGCTGCCAAGACCTGGAACTCCCTCCCGACCCACCATTGCCTGACCCAGGACCACCTCGCCTTCAGGAATCAGCTCAAGACCTGGCTGTTTGAGCAGTAGCGGACCCCCCTCCCCTAGCGCCTTGAGACCCTCCGGGTGAGTTGTGCGCTATACAAATGCTTTGATTTATTGATTGATTGTGCCTCTGAAATACTTGAGCATATCAAGACCCACAATCTTATCTGGTGTATTTGGGGAGAGCAAAAACGGACATGGAGCCGCAAATTTATCAACATGAAATGCAAGTGGAGGGTGTTCCATCGAACCCTATCGATGTGATCGTTAAGCCAGACAGGGGAGCCCTCGGAACCAATTGTTTAGACAGAGCGGTACGAGTAGCTTCTGTATCAACCAGAAACTCATCAGTAGAACCCAAAACATGTGCTGTAACATAAGGACCCCTCTGATCTACTGGAACTTCAACTGATTCCTTACCCTATCCTACGCAATCCTATGCATAAGGAGACTCATGTAAATCAAGCTGCACATAATCCGACATCTGGTATTGGTTGCGCCTGTCAAAAGTATTGAACCCATTTTGTACCCGCACATTAGAATCAAACCTAGCGCGATCATTCGTATTGCCCCTAGGGCCTGAATATCCCGCACGATTACTCATTGGACCCCAACAACGGACATAGCGTTGTGAGCGCAACAAGGGACACTCATCCGCCCAATGGCCCAATTTCCTACAATACGCACATTGATCAACAGCCAAATTCGAACGAGTGTAAGAAGAGCCAAAAAATCCTTGTCCGCCTCTATCGTTACCTCTAGGAGGTGGACCAAAAACCTGAGATAACATAACCTTTGTTTTTAATTCCTTAGACTTTTTATCCTCACTACCCTTCGCTTCTAATTCCTGACGCTCATAATATTGAGCCATCATCAGGAGAGATGCCGGAGACGAGGTAGTCTAAGAGCTTTCACTAGCTTTTAAACGGCTAGCCACTCCTGGTAATAGATTTGTAACATACTTATCTACAAACAGATGTCGGCCCGTATCGTCCGTTAGCGACTACCACTGAAATCATGAAAGGCTTCCTCAAAAGACGTAAAGAAATCTGAAACCGATTCATCTGTCTTTTGTTTACATGATGCTAAAATAGTCCAATCAATCTTTTCAGGGGGGATAATAGTTTTTAACTTAGTTAATATTGCAACAGGAAGATCTAAAATCAACTGACATGGCTTTTTCGCTGGTTCCCTATCCTCATCTTCCATCTCTATCTCCTTCCATAATGCCCCATACGCTGCGCGATCATCAACTTTACGTACGGATCTCCACATATCAGGTGGTAATATTAGCCCGAAAAATAAATCAATATCAGCTAATGTCATGGTACAAGAATTTATAGCTCCCTCTACTTCCTCATAGAAAGCGGCTGGATTTTTCCGCGGATCAGGAAATGCAGCTTTAAGTGCCATTACATCCGCTCTATTCCAGGGAGTGTACACCCAATTATAAATAAAATAACATTTAGCATCTACAGAGGACTTATCATCACTTGTACCCGCTCCCTTAGGAGGAAGATATAAAGGCGCAGCCTCTCGCATAGGCTTTGCATGCACTATTGTGGTCTTATCTGTTCCAAAGATAGGTGATTGTTTACCGCCGAGCGAATCCGTCCGTGCATCTGCATCTGTTTTCCGTTTCTCCTCTCCCATATGAAGCGCCTCAGTTCGTAGTTTGAACAACCGTCTTATCGTATCAGCCACCTGGGAGAGAGTAAGAAGCCCATTACGTATTTGCTTACAATCGGCTGCTACATCATCAGGTTCTAAAACACCAGAAACTTTCAGAAACATGTCAACAACTTCTTCAGCAAAATGCTCGGTAAAATATCATCGCTCTCTGTCCTGCCACCCCTGTAAAACAATCTAAGATATTAGAAACAGTAACAGAATCACGAAGTGCTTGACAAGTAATCTTTCTAAGTTCTGTCGCACGTTCAACCGACAGCATAGAGCGAGTATCTGGTTTCATTCGATCTGCACTGGAATCCTCATCTTCGCCAGATGGAGCAGACGGAACGGCATACCGAGGCGGAGGACGATCTAGCAATGAAAAATCATCATGTGATTTATTAAGGACAGGATAAAGAGGATGCCGAACAGCATATTGGCCAGCTATCTGTAATCTGCACTCCTTCTCCTGTCTCTCTTCCAATTCTTTCTTCCTTAATTCTTGCGCTTTTTCATACACATTCTTCTGTTGCTCATTTCCAATCAGCGCTTGCTCACGTTTCTCGCGCTCACGTACTTCTTTCACCCACATTCGCACACATTCAAACATGTCTTGTCTGGATTTCCACCCGAACATACACTGTTCCACATACTCAATCTTTCGCATATCAAATGACCCATACATTGGCCAACGTAACTCAGGATCCTTTCGCGTGTATTTCCTCCAAAATGTGCTGTACATTATAGAAGAAAGACCATATTTTATATATATTTCTCTATGTGGCGACCCCTCTGGAGGAGCCGGCTGCGATTCCTCAAGTCTTAACCGGTTATTTCCACAAAAGCAGCACATCCTACGAAGTGCGCTAAAAGCAGGCATGCCAAAAATAGTGCAAAATATGCAGTATTATAATCAAAGTAGCACTGAAAGTATCTGCAATACGTTGTCCCGTTCAAATCAAAATCGCATTTTTAGAGAAAAATCTCATTACCTGCCTATATGTGTTGCAACGCATATATTTCACGTACACATACACATCATGACTAGTCATACCAAACCAAAATTGCCACAGCAAGCGTATCCTAAAACTGCCTTGCCAATCCAAGGCTTCCAAAACCCACAGCAAGTACCGTACAATGGTCCTTACCAATCACAGGGCGTCCAGATTCCAACTGCCAAGTACTAAATTCGACCAAATGGCCACTGCACGGCAAGCCAACAGAAGAGATCTCAGTCGAGGACCGGCGTCACCTGGATGGTCAGATCGGATAGAAAGGAACAACGCCTTGGATGCCAAGACTCGGGTCTCTTCTGGCAGTGATCACGTTCGCAGCGAGTTTCCAATCCTCCGTCACGACTACTCCTTCGGGCATCCGAGTCGCCGATGAGCCCCACGTGTCGGGCGCCAATTGAAGTAAACAAGCCTCAGCTAGGCCTACCAGTGCAAGGGGTTCGTCCTTCTCTGCACAGAGTCCTCAGACCATAGGAAGAAGTTGGCACAGAAACTGGAAAATACAAAAGCATAGTTTATTAAACATTTAAAGGTGGTACTACAGTCCACACAACACCCTTCAGTATTGTATAGAGTAGCACACCGAACTAAAGCACATTGCCCCTTTTATACACAATGAAGGGGCTCAACAGAAGGCGGTACAAAATACAAGAGCAAGTTTTATGTACATATAAGGACATATTGGAAGGCACAATCAATGAGTGGGCGGAGTTAACAGTTTCCAGAAACTAGTAAACACATTCCTATCTGGAACTAATTAGAAACCGCTTCAGACCCTACTGGGCATGCCTGGGCATGCTGAAAGTGGGGGATGCTAAATATAGCCTGTTACTGGGCAGATTTCAGGCGCAGTTAACAAAGAGGTAGGACAAATCACATGATCAGCACATGGCAATGTATGGCATACAAAATGGCCGCTACGAATACAAAATCGAGTCGGTTCATTTGCTACGACAATGGTCAAATACAGTATGTCTTCTGTTAATGCTTAACCTAATCGCCGTTAATTTACAACACTGATTACATGACACACGTGCCTCAACAACAAAACACAACTCAGACTTTGCAGTTACACACTGTGCACACTCTCAGCTGACATCAAAAAAAGGAATGTGTCCACAAGGATACAAGGACACACTGCCTAACATCAAACTCATCCATGTGCAAACAATTAGAGGCACTTGTTAGACAAGATAAACAAACAGGAAATGCATACCAGGATCAAACACGTGTGTATACGGCACGTTTAGTGCCACATACACATCAACAACACTGACAAGGACCGGCCAGGCACACTGTCTGACTACTCAAGTGCGCACATACAAATATACCCATGTGAGTATGCAGACAAGCCTACACAAGATTACAACACACACTACTGTTCACACATCCAAAGCCACCTCACAGATAGTACCAACCATGGTCACCCCGCAAGTCACACTGTGTGTGCAATACACCTTGGTTGTGGCATAGCATCCTAACATCAGATGTGTAGAATTGAAGGAATAGTAAGGTAATATGATGAGTGTAAGAGTACATCAACACAAACAAGCATATTTGCACTCCCAAGCCACATAGTTGATCATAACAAAAGTGAGTGTAATGTCAGTCAAACTATTACAAACTTAATCAATGAAATAGCAATGTGGAAGTGCCATGCAGAACATGTTGCACATTGAGCCATACACATCCATAAAACTGTTTAGTTCAGCAAGTGCACCAATGAAGTATACAACAGGAGTAACAGTGTTTATTTCAAAATAACATGATAGCCATTAAATTGCCAACAAAGGAAATTACATTGTCCAGTCCATAGTTCAAACAATGCACATGTGTGCAAGAGAATGTAGACAGTGAATGTGCCACACAGTGCACAAACATGTGAATCCAAATGCTACAGTCATACCAGAGCTCCGTCCAGGCAAAGCTTTGTGAGAGATGGGAATGTGGAAGCATTTGGCATCAGACCTGCCTGTCTTCTGGACTTTGAGGTGGCAGAGTGTCGGGACCAGTGGTAGTACCTGCCCTAGGAGACAGAGGAGCAGCAGAGGCAGAGGCAATAGTGGCTGTGCCATGCGAAGGGCTGAATGGCCCGGGTGGAATGGTGGCACGTGGAGGCGTGCATAATCTATCATGAGACAGGGTGGGTGAGGGAGAATGTGAAGGGCTGACTCTACACTTCTTAGGGATACGATATTTCAGAATTGTCTTGGGCTGACTGGGAAGTGGTGCGGGCACAACAGATTCACCCTCCAACAAAGGTGTCACAGGTGCAGGCATCTATCCCTGTGGGGATTTGACAGATTTGGACTTGGCCTTGGTGTTAGACTGACTATTGCTTCCCATCCCCTGTAGTCCTGTTGCCCCCTGCACATTGCTCTCCTGACTACGCTTCACAGGGGTGTTGGTGGGAGTGGAGGTTTTTGGTGAGGATGTTTTAGGGAGCTGTTGTTGCTTCACTTTCACAGGCACCAGCACCATAGCAGGCATGGCAACTGTCTTTGTGTCTCTTGCAGCAGTTTTCGGGATGGGGGGTCCTGTGCTGGGTGTAATGTCTTGGTAAGTGAGCTCGAGGCCTGCTTCTTAGCCTGAAGCCCCAAAGTCTCATCTGAAGGGCTTGTATTTTTGTGTCCCTGTCTGCCTGTGTCCAGTTTAGGGGCAGGTGTTTGTGGCCTCGCACGCTTGGGGTGGTGCTGTCGTGGGCTGCGTCTCACCAAATTGGGGCCTGAGGGCTCTGTTGTGTGTTCCCTCTCCACAGGTGTTGCCACTTGCAGGCTTGTTGAAGGGATAGGAGCAGGACTTTGAGAACTTGACAGCTGAATGGCAGCAGTCACTGTCGAGGACAAAACCTGGAGAGTCCTGTGTAGCCCACCCATGTCCGAATGAATACCCTCCATGAATGTCAGAACTTGTCCCAACTTCTTGTCCTGATCCTGGTATGCATTTAGGAGAGCTGTCTGCCCCACACACAACTGCCGCAAGAGGTCTACCACCTCAACACTGAGGGCAGCAGGGGACACTGGGGCAGGGGCAGCAGTGCCTGGGGTGAATGCGACTCTACCCTTAACAGTCCTGCGTGCACGGAATGCACTAGTGGTAGTATGTGGGCTGGTGGGCACTGGCCAATGTGTTGAGGATGTAGATTCTGAATTGTCACTCCCTGTGGCCTCCATTGCTGCGGACTCCCCAGTGGAGTCATCGGATGTAGATGTTGGGCTTTCTGGGCGTGATTCTTCATGTACACTCCTGTCCCCCTCTGGGGTGCTGGACACCTCTGTGTCAGGGACCTCATGTGAATCATGCGTGCCAGATGCTTCAGCACTGGTATCCACCTCGTTGCCTCCTGTGCACTCAGTAGATTTTGCAATGGACAGGGACATAGGTTTAGTACAGTGCAAGAGACACAAAGAACGTATAAATGCAGAACACCAAAGTACATAATGACAACCCCATGTTGCACAACACACTGTGCAGTGTGCTTTTGTTCCACTATGCTAGACACAGAGGCTGATGTAAACATGCATTGTAGACAGCATGGTCCCATGTGACGTACACACGGGTAAACATCCGGGCCGTGCTTCCTTGAAACCCAACATGGACATCCCTGTAAGCTAACCCATGTGCCTGTATGTGATACAGGAATACAACACAGCATGTTGCCCCTATCACATATGCAGTCACTGAAAGGAAACAACACAAATACTAGTAATTGCATCTTACATTGTACCTGAGCTAATGATGCATATCAAATTGTGCAAGTAATCACACAAACATTTGCATGTTGTTGTCAGAAGTGTAGGTCACACCATTTAAAAGTCCTGCAAGGGACAGGTCGTTAAATGCAAACCTACATTATGCACACAGCTGTTGACTGCCTGCTGATGTCATTGACACCCTCAATGCACATCATGTCATAAGGCCATATGTCATGACGCAACATCAAGTGCCATTGTACCTTAAACATAAGGATTTACATCCATGGAAGGAACATGACACCTGTACTCCACACATAGGCCACTGAGTAGTAATCGCATCGGAATTAACACATCAACAACAATAGAAGTAGCTCACAGATACCATTCATCCAGTCAGTCAGTCACACACAAAGTCAGCCTTCTCACAATACTGACAGCAAAATCCTGCTGATGGTCACTCAAACGTCCATACAGTTCTAGATGTGTCACAGATAAGATGCAGGACATAATTGGAGTCAGGGTCCGTCGCGCCAGCCTGCCTGTCCGAGGTGCCAGCCCCAACGTCATCTCTCCCACGGTCTTGCTGAGACAGGATATGTCGTCCCACCTCTTATGACAGTGTGGGTGCCGTCTGTTGGATATACCAAGGGCCTGCACCTCCTATTGCAATGTCCTTCAATGCCGCCTTACGTTGGTTGACCTTCAACTGCAGGCATGGGAGACAAGAAAAGGAGGTATCAGACACCCTGTGTAAATTCACACCGTGTGTCAGTACAGGAGAACGGAAATGCATGCCACACAAAGAGTCACGTCCTCATCACAGGCCATACAGCATTACACATTGTACATTTGCATGACATCACTACATACATATGTACGTATGATGCAGGACACAGGACATGGCAATCACGTACACAGGCACAGTGGCAGCACTGAAAGCTATGTGCAGTAAGCACCCACCGGTGACGCAGTCTGTGAGTGAGCAACACATGTAACACAGTTCAAAAGTTGTGTTGTACCTGAAAGACTGTCAACCACTCTCCCCACACCCCAATGCCCCTGGCATGGTGGTGCCTCACTGCCTCGTGTATGACGCATTTCTGGACATATTCTGAGTCATCATACCCTTATCACAATGTCAATACCTGTATTGTGCAATACCCAGCCCTATGATGGCTCTATGGGTAATAGGTGTGTGGAGTTGCAACTTAAAGAACTGGGTAACAGTCATGCAGAAGACTGTTGAACATGCCGCACACCTAAACATCATGCACTATAGCATTTCACAACACACATCATCTATTCTGTTGGGCTCTCACAGACATGTATAGGCCCCTGGGGTGGTTACAGTGATAGTCAGCTACTGTAATTGGGCTGCCTGTCTGGTATCTTTAAAGAATGTCCAATGAGCAGACCCAGGGATGCGGAACACGCCCATCGTGGTTTTTCAAATCATACTCATGGCAGCCCTGCATTTTTTTGGTACAGGCTCTTTCCAATACACGGATGCCATTGGTGGTGGTATGTCGCAAGGCACGTTCAGCATGGTGCTGTGGGAGGTTGTTTTGGCAATGAGGCTGTACAAGGACCAATACATAGGAAAGAATTGCCTGCTGTGAAGGCTGGTTTTTATGCCCTTGGCCGTATTCCTCGTGTAGTGGGGTCCATTGACTGCACACACATTGGCCTTGTACCACCACAAGCACATGAGCAGGTGTAAAGGAACAGGAAGCACTGCCATTCCATTAATGTGTAGGTGGTTTACCAAGCAGATTTAATCATCAGCCATGTGTGTGCGAGATTTGCCAGCTCTGCTCGTGACTCCTACATCCTTTCGGAGCAGCATGGTACCATGGTTGATGGCAGATCTACATCCACAGCGTGCATGGCTTGTGGGTGAGTAGACTGAGTCAAGTAGTGTGCTGTGTGTGACATGTTGTTCTCTTTCACTGTTTGTATCACAAACTTACCCGTGTATGCCACACCTAGGTGACTCAGCGTATCCCAACTGGCCTTCGCTGCTGAGCCCAGTAAGGAATCCAGGCACCCGGGTAAAGTCAACATCAACAAGGCACATGGTAGGACACGCCGGTTGATTGAGCGCACATTCGGCCTGCTGAAGTCCCGATTCCGGTGCTTGGACAAGAGAGGAGGTGCACTGTTGTATTCCCCACAGAAGGTGTGCCAGATAGTTGTGGCATGCTGCATGCTCCACAACCTTGCTGTGCGCAAAGCCATTCAATTCATTCTGGATGAGGATGAGCAGCAGATGCCCCCTCCTGCAAACCCACACACTTCCAGTGATGACGAATGGGGTAAAGAGGAAGGTGGTGACCTGCGGCAACAGCTAATTGCCAACTACTTCCCTTGAATGTAAGTGACTTTGTAGGACAGGGATATCATGTGTTGGCTTGTATGTCAGTGTGAAGGCATTGATGTTCTTGACTGTTGGCTGTTGTTGCATGTGAGATGATGGCTGATTTGTGTTGCACAGGATATTTGTCTCCAGGTACTTCATGTGTATATAGAGTTAATTGTGCCCTGCTATGTGTGGTTGTCTAAGTACCATTGATGACTATTGATGAGTTAAAGCTGCAATTGCATAACATTAGTTGTAAATGTCATCCTCTTGTGTCTTTCCAGGTTCATTCACACTGACAAGGCCTCTTCACATTTACTGCTAATGTTACTGTGGACACTGAATTGTAATTGTACCTACATAAATAAACATGGTGCTGACACAAACATAGGTATGTCATGGGTTTTTTATTGAAGCAGAGGATTTGTGCAAGCGAAGTGAATATGTACACAATTGTGAGGATTGTATACAATCTTTGTGTGTCATGGTAGATGAGATAAATGTCGTAGTCTGCACAGAGCAGGAGTCCAACAGACTCAGGCCATCAACTTGGCAATGAGGGCTAACAGAGTCTACAGAGTCCATGCAAGGGGGAAGAACAAGGTGCCATCATGGCTGGCTCAGTGTCTCTCATTGGTATGGTGGCCTGCCACTAGATACTCCCCTGAGGATTCTTCGATGGGCCCTGGGGCGTTTGGCAGGGGCTGCACTTGCTCCAGGGTCAGTGGTGTCTGAGGACTCCCTCTCCTCCAGCACATCCCTCTCTGTGGCTCGAGCTGATTCGTTGTGCTGCCTGGCAGGCATGCCACTGGAGGGGGGTTGATCGGCAGTTGGCCCTGGGAGCCTGTCCCTCAGCACACCCACTAGCTGGCCAACAATGTTGACCAGTTGCCCTATCAGTGTGTCAATGGACTGCTGCAGCATGCGGCTCTCATGCATGTCCTCGACAAGCCAGCACATTACTCCATGATTCTCATTGGTAGGAACCAAGGACTCTTGCAATGGTGGCCAGGGATTCAGGGTCATTGTCCTCCTGTGTCTCTGCCCTCCTGCCATTTCCCTTTGGCAAAGTCCCACAACGCACTGGCACTAGTAACTCTAATAGGAGCATGCTTATGAATAAAACGCACTCAGAGAGACACCTCCTTGTATACATTCAAACATTGTTGAAACTAATTTTCAATATTGGCTATCTCAAGGCACATTTTCCCATTTAATAAAACGTCCCTTAATCATATATCTACTCGTAATACTGACGACTAGCGGGTATATCTCGCGGTATGCATCACTGCCAATAACCGTGAGCACATACTATATACGGTCATAGTACGCATCTAACTGACATCCACCCTGTGATCAATTCTAATACACTGACACCACGCAACAGATGTAAAGGGAGATTGTAAATATGAGTTGTAGCCACTAGGTCTGCATCGCTCAAACTTTTTTGTGCGATTTCTAGTCTTTGTGCCACTCCATAGCATGTATTAACCAGCGGCTTTTATTTTTACCTTATCCGCCGCTCCGTGTCCAATGTCTTCACATTGACACCGATTGATAAACTTACACTTGAAACTGAAAAATCGAGCCTTAGTAACAAGTTCAGGCTACGCTCTTGCCTTTTACCATTTCCGCGTCATGTGACTTATCACGTCACTACCTACTCCGCCCAGCGATTGGCCAGCTCACCTGACCACGCCCAGTCTCAATCGCGGCCACGCCCGTCCCGGAAATGAGCCGCATTACGATGTGAGGCTTATTAACGATCACACCAGCCCCGCACTTCATCGTCGGGGTCCGGTTCGAGGGTGTTGCAGGTTTCCAGAGGGTGCCAGGGGTTGAGGGCTTGGGTAATAGACCAGCACACGGCGGAATTTCCCCTGGCTACAAATCGAGCAAGATAAGTGACATTCTCTCTATTTCTGACTGTGAATGTGTCCTTCTCTCTCTCCAAAGGGTGTGCCAATTATGCTACCACCCCCCTCCTGTGAGCCATGGTACAGATCGATTTAACCTAAAAAGTGAGACATTTTAAATACTACCACTTCTTAGGTGGGGTCACAGACCTTTAGACCTTTGGTTCATTGATCCTGAACAGGGACACTAGTCCCCTTTTAAACCTTAGCTGCTGTGTTTTACTAGTCCACCTGTAGCCCACAACACCCCTTACAATTAGCATATGTTCCCACAGGGACAGTGGTTGGTGATAATTGTAGTATCAATACGCAACACACTGTCCTCCCACTACAACTGGAGCACCATAGACATGTTGATGAACATAAGACCACTCACTAATTGTTCGTCTTGTCCTATATGTATGTCTATGTCTCTTTTTCGTTCTTCTTTCTAAAATCAAATACATACAATTAATAAGGTGATACTCTTTCAATGGCTTTTTTTCTCCACAGGTGCAGTAACCTAAAGTCGGGAAGCCTCATAAACCAGGAGTAACCAGGAAGGAGCAAGCGCCTTCCTGATGAACTTTTTTTCACCTTTATATTTTTACTTTCACGTCCCTAGGTCCGAGTGAGCCTTAGGGTGCTCATACCGCCAGGGTTTATTTCACTATTTTGGTCCTGACGAATGCCTGGTAAACTCACACCGTTTATAGGCAGAAACATGTTGACTGATATTTAAATCATTTGGAAATAACCAATCAATTAATTTTGGACCAGTTCCAACACTCAATTTTTATTCATGTCCTAGTGATCAAGTAATAAAATTAAAAAAAATGTCGATACACTTAATACATTTTTACTATAATTCCTTCACCACCACTAAAATAGTTTCACTGAACGCCTGAACTCACAAATACCCTGCTCTACAGTAGACCTGGCGTCGTAGCACTCTGGAGAAGCACTCAGCCACTTCAGGGGGGCCCGATGATGAAGCATGTAATTAACCAGGTTGGTGAATGAGGACTTTCCTAACTGACCTAAGTGAGGCCAGTTTCTATCTTCCTTTTTTGCTCCTATTGTGGTTCTTTGTGTTCTACAGGGCACTCTTCTTTTGTTTGAAAAACCTAACTGGGGACTAAGAGTGGCTCTTGACTCTCCCTACCTCTCTCCTTGTTGTCTTGTCATGGTTGCTACCTACCTGTGAGTTTTGGGATAGCAATGAGAGAGCTTCCCCATGCTTGATGGTGTGGGGTGTGCTACATCCTGCTCAGCTGTGGGACAGGGTGCATAGTGGGAGTACTGGGACAGGCCTCTCTCCCCCAAACAGCACTCCCTGTGAAGATGGCTACCTACCTGTTAGGTGAAGGTGAACAATGCAATGGCTTCCAAGTGCTTCTGTGCGGGGTTGGAGAGTGATCCATCTTGATGATGCTGTGGGACAGGCTGCAGGGTGGGGGTAGTGGGACAGGCCTCCCTCCCACAAACAGCCCTCCCTATGAAGATGGCTACCCACCTGTTGGGTGAAGGTGAACAATGCAATGGCTTCCAAGTGCTTCTGGATGGGGTGGGGGAGGGATCCATCTTGATGATGCTGTGGGACAGGGTGCATGGTGGGAGTAGTGGGACAAGCCTCCGTCCCACAAACAGCACTCCCTGTGAAGATGGCTTCCCACCTGTTGGATGAAGGTGAACAATGCAATGGGTTCCAAGTGCTCCTGGGTGGGGTGGGGGAGGGATCCATCATGATGATGCTGTGGGAAAGAGTGCATGGTGGAAGTAGTTCGACAGGCCTCCCTCCCCCAAACAGCACTCCCTGTGAAGATGGCTACCTACCTGTTAGGTGAAGGTGAACAATGCAATGGCTGCCACATGCTTCTGGGGGAGTGCTACATCTTGATCAGCTGTGGGACAAGAGGGCCTGGTGGGAGTTGTAGTGCAGTCTGCCTGTACATGTGTCACCACCACTTAAATATTGCTAAGTACCTTTGTGCTGAATGAGAGAGAGTTGATGCAGGATCTGTGAGACCTGTTTGTGGGGAGTGTTTTGGACATGAAGACATTTGGGCCTAGGAACATTTGCTTTATAGTTGTGCAAGATACTACATTGCAGTGTAATGCTAGGGTTTTGTGGGTACTTACCAGACTCTAATCTACCCTCAATTCCAGTGCAAATCTCTGGGTGCAGTATTTCCAGCACCTTCTCCTCCTATGTGTTGAACGTTCTTGGTGGGATGGGAAGGTCCACTGACCGTACGGTTCTTGCTGTTCTTCTCCTTGACCTTGCACTTGAGGTCCACTAGGCCTACACAAGGCCTACCCACACAAGTGAGGTACCATGTTCTCGGAAGACTTTGGGGAACACAGGGTGGGTGGAAATTTGTGGATCCACAAAGATTACAGAACTTTCCAGCACAGAAATCTGAGGAAAATGTGTTTTTTGACAATTTTTTGGGTTTGCAAGGGACTTTGGGAAACAGAATCTGGTGAGAGGCAGTCAAATCAACCCATCCTGGATTCACCTGGGTGTCTAGTTTTAAAAAATGTATAGCATTGCTAGGTTTCTGTTGGTGCCGGTATGGCTAGGCTTAAAATTCTACAGCTAGGCACTTTGCCAAAAAAGGGTCATTTTTCACTGTGAAATTGTGGTGAGTCCACGTTGCGTTTTGTGCAGTTTCCTGCCATGGTCACTAGGCCTACCCACACAAATGAGGTTCCATTTTCTCAGAAGACTTTCGGGATCATGGGGTGGGTGGAACTTTGTGGATCCACTCATCTTCCAGAATTTACCACCACAGAAATGTGAGGAAAATGTGTTTTTTTTTACAATTCTTTAGGTTTACAAGGGATTCTGGGTAACATAACCTGGTGAGAGGCAGTCAAGTCACGCCATCCTGGATTCCCCTGGGAGTTTAGTTTTAAAAAATGTATAGGTTTGCTAGGTTTTCCTAGGTGCCGGCAGAGCTAGAGTTCAAAATCTACAGCTTGGCACTTTGCAAAAAAAGAACTTTTCACCACAGAAATGTGAGGACATTTTCTTTTGACAATTTTTTAGGTTTGCAAGTGATTCTGGGTAACAGAACATGTTGGGAGGCAGTCAAGTAGCCCCATCCTGGATTCCCCTGTCTGTTTAGTTTAAAAAAAATTATAGGTTTGCTAGGTTTCCCTAGTTGCCGGCAGAGCTAGGGTTCAAAAAATGCAGTTGGCACTTTGCCAAAAAAGGGTAATTTTTCACTGTGAAATTGGGGTGTGTCCATGTTGCGTTTTGCACCGTTTATTTTCGCTGGCACTAGGCCTACCCACACAAGTGAGGTACCATTTTTCTTGGAAGACCTTGGGGAACGCGGGGTGGGTGGAAATTTGTGGATCCATGCAGATTCCAGAACTTTCCACCACAGAAATTTGAGGAAAATGTATTTGTTACATCCATTTATTAGGTTTGTGAGGGATTCTGGGTAACAGAACATGGTGAGAGGCAGTCAAGTCACCCCGTCCTGGATTTGCCTGTGTGTCCAGATTTCATAAATATATAGGTTTTCTAGGTTTCTCCACGTGCCAGCAAATCTATGGTTAAAAAACTACAGCTAGGCACTTTGCCAAAAAAGGGTCATTTTTCACGGTGAAATTGTGGTGTGTTCACGTTAAGGATTCTGCTGTTTCCTGTCGCGGGCTCTAGACCTACCCACACAAGTGACACAAGTGAGGTACCATTTTTCTCAGATGTCTTAGGGGAATGCGGGGGTGGAAATTTGTGGATCCATGCAGATTCCAGAACTTTCCACCACAGAAATATGAGGAAACATTTTTTTTGACAATGTTTTAGGTTTGCAAGGGATTCTGGGTAACAGAACCTAGTGAGAGGCAGTCAATTCACTCCATTCTGGATGTGCCTGTGTGTCTAGATTTCAAAAATGTATAGGTTTGCTAGGTTTCCCTACGTGCCAGCAAATCTATGGTTAAAAAACTATAGCTAGGCACTTTGCCAAAAAAGGGCCTGTTTTCACTGTGAAATTGTGGTGTGTCCACGTTGTGTTTTGCACCATTTCCTGTCACGGTCACTAGGCCTACCCACACAAGTGAGGTACCATTTTCTCCGAAGGCTTTGGGGAACGTGGAGTAGGTGGAACTTTGGGCTTCCACACAGCTTCCAGAACATTCCACCACAGAAATGTTGGAAATTTATTTTTTTTTGGTCAATTTTTTAGGTTTGCAAGGGATTCTGGGTAACAGAACATGGTGATTGGCAGTAAAATCACCCTATCCTGAATTCCCATAGGTGTTTAGTTTTAAAAAAATATATAGGTTTGTTAGGGTTCTCTAGGTCCCCGCAGAGCTAAGGTTCAAAATCTACAGCTTGGCACATTGCCAAAAAAGAACTTTTACACCACAGAAATGTGAGGACATTTTTTTGACAATGTTTTAGGTTTGCAAGTGATTCTGGGTAACAGAACCTGGTGACAGGCAGTCAAGTCACCCCATCCTAGATTCCTCTGGGTGTTTAGTTTAAAAAAATGTATAGGTTTGCTAGGTTTCCCTAGGTGCCGGCAGACCTAGGGCTTAATATCTAAAGCTAGGTACTTTGCCAAAAAAGGGTCATTTTTCACTGTGAAATTGAGGTGTTTCCATGTTGCGATTTGGGCTGTTTCCTGTCGCAGGCACTAAGCCTACCTACACAAGTGAGGTACCATTTTTCTCAGAAGACTTTGGGGAATGCGAGGGGGATTTTGTGGATCCACACAGATTCCAGAACTGTGAGGAAAATGTGTATTTTTGAATTTTTTTTAGGTTTGCAAGGGATTCTGAGTAACAGAACCTGGAGAGAGGCAGTCTAGTCACCCCATCCCGGATTCCCCTGGGTGTCTAGTTTAAAGAAATGTAGGGCCATATTATCAACAACAGCGACAACATTATCGACTGGAAACTGCTGCTAAAGCGGTGATAAGGGGCTCTATAATATGCCCTTGAGAAGTCCAATAGAAGCCCATGTTCACATCAGAACTCGGGCTTTTATGGGAATTCAAAAGGGCATATTCAAGCCCATTATTGGCGCTTTAGCGGCAGTTTCCTTCCGTAGTCCAGCCTGCTGCTGATGAGGGCCTGGGTGACCGTTCTTCTTGTTTCGGTGGGGATCCACCTGTAGATCTTGCAGAGCAAGCAGAGGGTGTTCAAAGCCGGAGGACAAGACGATGTTGCTTGGTCATGGAGAGAGAGTCGACAATAAACCCCAGGTTGTGTGCGTGGTCGGTGGGTGTTGGTGCTGCTCTCAGTGCAGACAGCCACCAGGAGTCATCCCAGGCTGAGGGAGTGGAGTCGAGGATGAGGACCTCTGTCGTGTCAGAGTTCAGCTTCAGCCGGCATCCACTCGGCGACAGCTTTCATTCCTTCCTGGAGGCTGGCTTTTGGTTTTGAGGGGGTCCTTGGTGAGGGAGAGGTTCAGCTGGGTGTCGTCGGCATAGGAGATGATGTTGAAGTTGTGCAGTCAAGTGAAGTGGGCGAGCGTTGCCATGTAGATGTTGATCAGTGTCAGACTGAGAGATGATCCTTGGGGTACGCTGCATATGATCTCGGAGGCTTCAGAACGGAAAGGGGAGGCGGACGCTCTGGGTTCTGCCGGAAAGGAAGGATGTTGTTCATTCCAGAGCCTTGTCTTGGATCCCTGCATAGTGGAGGTGTGTGCACAGGGTGTGGTGGCAGACAGTGTCGAAGGCGGCTGATAGGTTCAGGAGGATGAGGGCCACTGTTTTGCGGTTGTTCAGCAGGGTCCTGATGTCATCAGTGTTAGCGATGAGGGCAGTCTCAGTACTGTGGTTGCTGCGGAACCCGGACTGCGAAGGGTCCAGGGTGTTGTTCTCATCAAGGTAGAGGTCCAGCGATTTGTTGACGATCTTCTCGATGGCCTTCGTGGATACACAGCTATTACCCACACACACCTACCATGACAAATACACTAACTGTCTGAAAGGAATATGGGAAGAATAAACATGCACACCAGATTTAAAAAATCATTTTTTTCTTATTAACTAAACAAATACTTTGCATGGAAAAATAAAAATAAATTACTTCTCATAAATGAGCAAGGCATTATGCACTATGGAGTACAAGAATTCTCTCTCTTGTACAACAACAGGCCATGCACACAACCACATGGTTTCAAATGTGTGCCAATACACAGAAGCAGCAGCATTGCATTTCCCTAATCAAGTCATCAAAATCATCAAAGCACCTCTCACCAGTCCATTGAGTTGAGTAGGCCTCTTTGAGTCAGCAGCATGTTGTTTTCTGTGAAATTGATAACTTCATTCTTGTGGCAGTTATTGAGAGGTAGTCACATTCGGAGTCCTTCCATCATCATCCTCCTGACTCTGAGTAACAAATATGATTCCCAAACCAAATGATAGAGATTGACCTGTAGTGTAATGGTATTGATAAGCAACAAGAGAATCTGTGAGTAATTGTTTTGGGAAGACTAGATATGAGTTTGTTAGCTAAACAAATATGTCCAACTCCATTCTGACTCCCAATCCAAATGAGAGAGATTGACATGTAGTGGAACAGAAAGAGAAACATTGAGTAAATATTTTGTGTACACTAGATTTGTGTTTGTTAGCTAAACGGTCTAGTTGGGTCTTTGAAGAGTGTGACTGTGAACTAAACAAACTAAACCGGTTTGGAACCAGCAAACACATTTTGTTAAGTGTCAAAGAGGTGTAAAAAGTGCACTCAGAAAAAATTAATCAAACATTAGGCCACCAACATTTAAATCATCATAAATACAGTCAAGGTTACAAAGTATAGTTAAACACCCACCTTCACTGACTGCCATCACATGAAGCATCTCAACACTCACAAACAATTACTAATATATATCGCTCACTGGTGCATTACTTACATGTTCCAATTCAAGCATGGTGGTACATTCCTGTTTGATTCATGTAACACACTTAGTGACCTGCCTTGTAAATCAAATATTCTGTGGTAGACGTGGTAGTAGATGTTTCAGTTTCAGTTTAAGTTTATTTTGTTTGATTAATTAAAATCTTACAAAAATGGGACCTTAGCAAAAAAATATCAGCATTAATACACATTTAAAACATCGTGCAAATAGTAAATGTCATTAAAAATATAACTAGATAAAATTTTCCTTAAGACCTTTGGCAAACACAATTAAAATTTTTACAAAGGCAACATTCATTGGTAAGTCATTCGGACTTAAACACGCCGTTATTGCTTGTCTACAGGTTATTATTTCTCGTGCATTAAACAACCTCCTAAGGATTAGTCTCCTTTCTGAGTCTATGGCAGGGCACAGACATACCAAGTGCACAATGTCTTCTTTTCCCCCCTTGCAAAGTCTACATAATGTATGACCCTCGTTTGACTTCCAGGGCGGAAGATGACACAACCCTGGCCATAGACCAAAGCGTGCTCTTATAAATGTTCGCTTGCTTTGGACTGACAATGCAGTATAAAGATAAGGTTGGGCTTGTTTTTTTTTGTAGCCGTTTATGATTGGCCATGAGTGCTTGCGTTTTACTAATAGAGCTTTGTCTTTTAGCAGCGATAGGTGAGTAACCAGCTTATTGATTGTTTTTTTGAAGCTTTCCTGCGTTATTGTGTTTTCCCAGATTGCTGATATTCCGAATTCTTCTTTTGCGTTGTTTAGGTATTTCCATGCTTGCAGTTTCTGGTTATCTTTCACCTCTCTCCACAAAGCTATAGACAATTGATTGTCCTGATCATTTTTTACTCTATTCCAAACTTTTAATATTTGTCCTTGTCGGGCATACAGCTGATTGTTCATACCAAATTCCATCCTTATTTGCGCTTGTGAGGCATTACGTGGTAAGGTGAATAGTATTTTATAGGTTTTTGCCACAGCATTGTTGATAAGAACGGCATCCTTCCCGATAAGCACTTCAGCACCGTATGTTAAGGATGGTAATAGTTTGGCAGCTATGATTTTTAACAGTGGCCCATATGACAGTGCAGATAGATTCTTTTGTAGGGTTCTAAATGCCGCAATCAAGCTGTTCGCCTTCTTTACAATATCTTCCCTTTGTGGTACAAAACTTCCGGTCTCATTGAAAAGGACTCCGAGATATCGATAACTCTCCACTTGCTCTAGTTTTGTTTGTCCCAACAACCATTTCATCTTTTGTCTTTTTCTTCCTGTCACAACCATTATTTTTGTTTTAGTCTCATTTATTATCATTTGGTTATCCTTTGCATATTTAAGTGTACGGTCAATCAGTCTTTGCAGTCCCACTTTTGTGTGGCTCAGCAACACCACATCATCAGCGTATAGCAAGTTAGACATTTGTTTTCCGGCTAACCTAGGTGGGTGTGAGTTTACCTCGTTTAATGAGTTAGTAAGATCGGCCACAAATAAATTAAAAAGTAAAGGTGCAAGCACGCATCCCTGCTTAAGGCCGCGAGTCACCAGTATTTTCTTAGTCAAAGCTCGACCATCCCCTATCCTCACCTTGACCCAATTATCGGAGTATAGTAGCTTAATAAGAGTCAGTAGTGAGCCTGGGATTCCGTAGCCCTCGAGTGGTAGTAGATGAAAGAAAGGATAGGCACAGGATGAATGCAGACAGTGTCTTTTCAATGTCATGTCCTTAAAGGGAATGGGGAAGAGGCTTCATCTCTGTAAACTGGTCTAACTCCAATCTGTCTCGCATGTCTTTATAATGCTGGTGCGTTATAAGTCAGTGTGACAAAAACAAAGAAGACTCAGTAGTCAGGGAAGTAGTGTTCACCTGTAAACTCAGGTGGTTCACCAACAAGTAGTTAAGATAACACAATATCATTAATGACCTGAGTCTGACTCAATACCCTCATCCTACTCATGTTGTAATTTATAGTGTAATTCAGTGGATTAAAGTTCTAATTAATTTTGATCTTGGCTAATCTCTCCACATTTTTGGACAAGAGACTGCTCCTTCTCACTGGGACAGCTGCACTGAACACACACTCAGCAGACACACTGGCTCCCGGACAAGCTAGATACTTTATTGCCAGCCTGCTGAGCGCTGCCCATTGGTCCAGATAGACCTCTGCTGGGTCATCCAGACAAGCCTAGACAATCCTTTAGAAACAAATCAAATGCAGATTTTGGGGCTGATGACCCTGTTCCTGTTGTTGTTGCTGATGTTCTTGTTGTTGGTTTTGGATGCTGTGAGCCAACAGCACTTCCCTTAGGCTCTATGTAAGTTGAAGGTTGCACCTCTGAAGTTGTGCCTGTGAGTGAGCCTCTAATTCTGAGCTATTCTTTATCAAGTTCGATGATGTGCTCAGCAATCCACGTCTTGAAGTTCGAGACATCCCCATCTGAAAAAGGAATGAAAGTTGCCAGTAATTGTTTGTACCATGAACCAAGAATTATGGCACAGAGGTAATGTTGGATGACACAGTGTTTCTTTGCAGTCCTGTATTACCAGCCAGGCAAAGGTTTAAGCTCTCCACCAACTCATGTGCATCTGTTTTGTACCCACATCTGTGTACATTTCAGACACTTCCTTTAGCTGTTCCAGTAACATATGCAACAGCGGGATATCTTGGCCCATGGTACAATTCTCCTGGCTGACTTCCCATGTGAAAACTTCAAAAGGAAGCAACATCTCTGTACGGCATTTGACTAGTCTCCATGGGTTCGGCTCTATGAAGATGCCTATCACAGTTACATGTCATGCTCATTGATTGGTCTGTACTGTTCAAATAGACGTTACAATGACATGTAATAAGTCAAATGTGTTAAAACCTCCTGTATGAGTGTTTTAAGTAGCATTTTATCATCATTCTTAATGATCCTCCACTGCTTCTGGGCTTTAAAAGAATGGCTGAATTCTTCTGCAGGTGGACAGAAAGTTGCTGACTCAGTATTCTAATATGAGAAAGTCCTGTACAATGATGTTAATGCATGGCACCAAAAAGAGGACCCTAAATTAACCAACATCTGACATGACCTCAACTATAGTACTGCATATGTCTATGGCAACATGTCAAATGTAAAGCCCTCTGGGGTCGCCGTCTTTCAGAGACCTTGTTGTTAAAGTCAGCTAAGATGTTTGCACCTATATGGGATTTCTCCGTGGTGACCATGGCTACTGTTGCATGCTTTCGAGCACCATTAAAAATGTCAGCAGTGTCAACACCTGCAGAGAGAACATGTAATCAGTGGCTTGGCAACTGGTGTAAATGTCTGTCGTCAGGTGGATAGTGTGAATAGCACTCTGTTGCAAAGCTTTTCTAATCAAAACCAGCACATCGTGATGTAGCATTGGAACAGCAACTCTGACAAAATAAGTCTAGCTGGGAACCTTCCATTTCAGGCAGAGGGTCACGACAAATTTTACAAAACCCACTCCTTCCACAAAAGAAAAAAGCAGGAGGACCAGCACTAACATTTTACCTAGCTTGCTGTTGTACAGAAGTGCTGTTCTACCTAAACATGCCAGGAATAGTACCCTAGAGTTTTTTATTTATGATGCCACAGATGCAGACAAATTCTTGAGAGATGGTAGGCTAAATGGGCGTCTTAGTTGGGCAGTCTCTGTATGCTCTTGCCTTGGTGTCTCGACTCAACATTGTGATGTTGCTAATGTGAGCAACTCTACTGCACTGCTGGGCAAGGGCTTATTTGCATAAAGAAAATGTCACCCTCTTCTATTCCTTCACTTTTCACCATGATCGGATCAGATTCCTTGCTCTCACAACCTTCACTAACACCACTTTCAGGTTTTTTTTACCATTTAATTACGGGGTGTTTGTGCAAATTTGTTGTTTGGACTCTAGTACCTTAGTTTTTACCAAGCTTACCCTCAGTAACAAGTGTTTTGCAAAAGGAGCGTACAGCAATGTTTGGCTACTTAACTTTAAACATAAAGAGGTCCCAAACTGAGGTGGTCAACGTTCTGACACTGGGGCCACTGCCAATGTCAGAAGAAGTTTCAAAAGGTGGGTGTTTTGACATTTGCCTCTTTGTAGTGCCTGCTTTTACTGAGGTGGTTGTGGATGTAGGTCACATCTGGGACCTTGCAAAAATGAAAGCTGGCAGTGGAGATTGTGGTATCTAAGCAACATACCTTAGAACAGGTTGAAAAGGGATAACAATTGTCTACACTGGGGCTGGGCTAACTTCCATGCTCACTGGGTCACTATCATACTCTTCTTCTTCATCAATAACTCTAGGACTTTCAGGAAACTACCTTTTCACTAGCCTCTCTTGGCATGTCTTAGACTGATGGGGCATCCAAGTGGAGTCTTCATCATTAGAAGCGGGGTTTGGAGAAGATGTTGGAATACCCTTCCTTTTTCTCGGTGGATATCTGGAAGACAATAGATCTTTTGAAAGAGGGGCTTCTTCTACTTTCTCAGCATGAATCTCAATCTTCTGAAGTGCTCCTACTTTGGGAGGAATGACTATTCCTGGCTGCAGCTGTTGTTGTCCACTTATCTGAGTTTCCAGGAATAATTTGGTACTACTATGAGAAAGACGTAAATCCGATTGAACGTCATTGCTAATTGGAGTTGCTGTAATTGGAGCGGCTGCCTCTGTGCCAGACATGCGCTCGAGGCCTAGTTTGGGATGGGGCTACTGCTGCGGGAGTGCGGCTTTCACATTGATCCAGGTGCAGCAGGTATACATTTTTGCCCAAAAAACGTTCTGGGGTGTAACAGTTGTGATACACTTCTTCTTATCACTGACCATGTTCTTGGTAGCACATTTCTTTTGGGCTATTGTGAAGCTGTCAGTTGGCAGTGGCACTTAGCTTCACAAGCTGAAGCGCTGTCTAGAAGAAAATCAGTGAAACTTGACATTTTTCAGTTGAAGTAGAAGTCCAAACAATATCATTTAGTGTGGTTACTTAAGTTATACAAAATTAACAAAAATAAATTTTATCCATCCGTAAAACCACACCAATATAATCTTTATATACACTCAGGAAGGATAAGAGGGAGCACCAACATACAGATCTAACTGTATTTTTACATGCTTCAAGTTGGAATGTAGCACTCAGGAGGGTGCAGGTGACAATACAAAAATCCTTAGAAATTTAATGTTGTTGTGCAGCTGCATGCCTATGGCAGACATGCAGTTGATGAATCTTAGAAAAATTGAAAAAATAAAAATAACATTAAAAAATAACTAAATAAAAAATAAGGTAATTACTTTTTAACAATTGTAGAAATAATTCAAAAAATGCATTAAAATGTGTTTATCATAAAATTATTAAAAAAACTATAATTGCTGATGTATTAGTGGAACGGGAATACCAGGAGACAACCACTGGGATTTAGGAGACAAGGAATAATGCAGGTTAAAAATGCAAAAAAGTTTATATTAACATAAAACACTGTTCATACAGTACATTTAATATGAGCATTGAGCTGCTAGGCCCCAAGCATAACACACAAAATGGTTGCCAGCCACATGGTCAAAGAACAAGCAGGCGGTATGACCACAACAAAAAACACATGCAGGCCCATGTCCAAATCACACTGGTTGCCTATACAAATTGGCCACCAGCCACATGGTTAAAAAGCAGGCAGGAGGCATGGAAAACAAAGAACATATGCAGGCCTATGACAAAAGCAGACTGACAGCCTACACACAATGGCCACCAGCTACTTGGTCAAACAACAAGCAGGAGGCATGGAAAACAAAGAACACATGAAGTCCTAAATGCAAAAACACACTGGCTGCCTACACAAATTGGCCACCAGCCACATGGTGAAACAGCAGCCAGGAGGCATGGAAAACAAAGAATGCATGCAGGCCTATGACAAAAGCACACAGGCAGCCTACACAAAATGGCCACCAGCCACAAGGTCAAACAATAAGCAGGAGGTATGGCCACAACAAAGAACACATGCAGGACTATGGCAAAAGTACACTGGTTGCCTACACAAAATGGCTGCTTGCTGCATGGTTAAACAGCAACAACCAGCAATGAGACATGGCCACAACAAGGAACACATGCATGCCATTCCCCAAGGATACAAGATCTCCAGGAAAGACCGCCCCACTTGCTGGGGAGGAGGAATCGCCATTGTCCAAAAATCCACCCTCCGCCTGAGCACACTCCTCGACGAGCCCACAGACCTGATGGAACACCTTCACTTCAAGATACTGGCCAACCCTACCACCACACTCCAAGGAACCCTCATCTACTGAACCCCTGGGACCGGCAGACCACTCGCCACCTCCATCACAGACATCATCCCCACGCACGCCATTGCATCCACAAACTACACCCTACTGGGAGACCTCAACTTGCACCGCGACAACCAATGTACCCCAACACCATATCCCTCCTGAACAACATCGGACTCCGCCAGATCATGACGGAACCCATGCACTCAGCAGGCCAGACCCTTGACCCCCTCTTCACAACCGGAAACTCCATTCCTTTCAGCCACACCACTGAACTCCCATGGACAGACCACTGATGCGTCCATTTCACCTTCAGAACACCCACCATCCAGAGACACCAGCACTTGCTCCTAAGAAGAGATGGGGCCAAAATCACCAACGACCAGCTCACCTCCTCACTCAGCAACTCCACCCCAACCATCACGGAAGAGGATAACCACAACACCACAGCCCGAACTCTGCACAGATGGATCTCCGACAGCGCGAACACAATAGCCCCCGTCAAGAAAAACAACAACACTCATGCCTAGAAAGCCAAATGGTCTCTCACCGCTCCTTAATACACAGGTGCCACGATGCAGGGATCCCGGACAAGGCCCTTGACTAGATCCACTCCTTCCTGTCCGGCAGAAGGCAGTGGGTCAGACTCCCCCCTCTCCTCTCTGACCCCACACCCACCACCTGCGGAGTCCCCCAGGGTTCCTCCCTCAGCCCCACGCTCTTCAACATCTACATGGCTCCGCTCGCACCCATCGTCAGAACCTATGTACTCAACATACGCAGACGACACCCAACTCATCCGCTCCTTATCCAACGAACCCAACACCACCAGACACAACTTCCAAGAATGCATGAAAGCCGTTGCCAAATGGATGAAAAAGAGCTCCTATAACTCAACACTGACAAAGCAGAAATACTCATATTGGGCCCAAACCCCGACACCTGGAACAACACCTGGTGGCCCCCGCCATCCACGCATGCAAACTTGGAATCATTCTGGAGTCCGAGCTCAAAAGGGACTGCCAGATCAACTCAGTCGCATCCTCCTGCTTCCACACCCTCTGCCTCTTACGTACGACCTTCAAATGGCCCCCCCTCGAGCACAGAAAGACCGCCACTCAAGCCCTCCTCACCAGGAGACTCGACTATGGCAACGTATACTATGGCAGAATAAACAAAAACCTCACCCGCAAACTACAAAACATCCAGAACTCCGCCGCAATACTGGTCCTCAACCTGTCAAGACACTGACCCATATCCCAGCATCGGCGCACATTCCACTGGCTCCCCATTGAGGCTAGAATCACCTTCAAGATTCTCACCCACGCACACAAGGCACTCCATGACACGGAACCAGCATACCTGGCCAGCGGACACAAATTCCACGCATCCCAAAGGAGCCTACGATCAGCCCAGCTCTCCTACGCCGAGGTCCTCCGCACCAGAAATACCAGATCAGGAGGCCGCTCCTTCTCCTTCCTCGCGGCCAGAGATTGGAACGCTCTTCCGCTCCACCTCAGACAGACAACATTGCTCCCATCTTCACAAGAAACCTCAAAACCTGGCTCTTCAACAGACCCCCTCCTTGATGGACTGTAACCTGCACCCCCCTACCCCCAGCACCTTGGGACCTTCACAGGTGAGTAGTTGAGCTTAACAAACACCTGATTGATGCCTATGACAAAGCACACTGACTGCCTACACAAAATGGCCCGCAGACACATGGTCAAAAAACAAGAAGGAGCCATGGAAAACAAAGAACACATGCTGGGCTTTGGTGAAAACACACTGGTTGTGTACAGAAAAAGTCACATCGTCAAATAACAAGCAGGTTGGATGGCTACAAAAAAAGGCACACTAGGTGACTACACAAAACAGTAACCAGCCACATGGTCAAACAACAAGCAGGACAAATGGAAAAAATGTATAGATGCAGAACTATGGCAAAAGAACACTGGCTGACTACACAAAATGGCCACCAGGCACATGGTCAAACAGCAAGCAGGATGCATGGGAAACAAAGAACAGACACAGACCTATAGCAATAGAACACTGGCTGCCTACATAAAATGCCCACTAGCCATATATTCAAACCACACGCAGGAGGCATGAAAAACAAAGACAAAGATAAATGGTGACCTATGGCAAACACACTCACACACTGGCCAGACAAATGAGGCATGGTAGCACAGGGGAAATAAACATTAATTCTGTAATGCCAAAAACAAAAATTAATCGGGCTAAAATGTTTTACAACAACACATGTCCTCTAAAGGAATCAAACATATTACCCCACTTATACACTGTTACCAGAAAAAACCTTGAAATACCCCCCATTTTGTGATTGTATCCAATGCCATTCATGCCCTAATTATGATTTTCCACAGACACCACAAAAAAGTTCTTTCATGTACCAATGAATAGTACTTGGCCTACTGGCTTGAAAGCCCATTGGCAGACTAGGCCACATAGTGAGTTTTATGAATTTTTCAAATGTATTTAAATAAATGGAGAAAATGTACTGAACTGTGCAACATTATTCCTTTATATAAGAAACAAATGACAGACATGCCCTATATCAAACAAACAACACCCTTATAGAACAGTTTTTGAACTTGTGATATCACAAAAATAAAGTCCTCAAAATACAATAGTATGCATGCAGCAGACAGAGTGATCCTTCCCACTTCGAATACAAATGAAAAGTAACCAGGAGGTTGACAAAGCACTGGGATGAGCCTTCTAGGTAGGAACAGGAAGTTGCAGTCTCTGGGGCACTTCCTCCTTGTTGAAATAAGTAAAATAAATAAAAGGCTCCTCGCACAAAAAACAATGCGAACAGTTCCATTTAAGAGTTTTTTTTAACTCCAAGTTGTCTTTTTGAGGAGCATTACTGCTTCTCGAGGAGATTTATTTATTTATTTTATTTATCTCACTTATAAAGCGCTCTATCACCTGACAGGCATCCTGGCGCTAACAATTAGGAAGTACATTATTTGAAATGGTGCTACACAGGAACTGAAAACATATTTAAACTTTAGGGAAAAGCCATGGTTTGAGTCTCTTCCTAAAGGGAAGAAGTTCCCTCAGTTGTCTCAGTTCTAATGGGTGTTTATTCCATAATCTGGCGGCCGATGCACCGAAGGCACTACCACCTGATTTCATTTTATTGAATCTTGGTATCTTAACCAATCTGGCCAAGGAGGAGATAAGACTTCTCTCAGGTACGTACCAGTCAAATTTCCTCTGCATGGAAACTAGACCAGACCCATGCAGGGCCTTAAAAACTAAGAGATTTAAATTGAATTCTTTGTATTATCGGGAGCCAATGCAGCTCCGCCAAAGCTGATGAGGAGGAGGAGCCTCTGGGCCACCCCAAAGCTAACTTGGCTGCTGTTGACTGAATCCTCTGGAGTCTATCTATAAGATATTTTGGAGAATCCAGCAGCAGTGAATGGCAGTAATCCAATCTGCTTAATATGGTACTTTGTACTACTAGCGCTCGCGCGTGAGTAGGCAGCAGGGGAAAAATCTTTCACACAATTCTAATAATGGCGAAACAACTTCCCACAGTTTTATTAACCTGTGACTCGAGCGTTAGTTTGTTGTTAAACATAATGCCTAGGTTTTGTACCTTCTCAACAGGCCTCAGTGCAGTAGATGTAACTAGGGGCAAAAAAATATCAGGCAACGCGGACGGTACCTTCCCAACTGAGCAGTAGAGGACCTCGGTTTTACCGGGATTAAATTGCAATGAGTTCTCCTTCAACCACAGAATTGTAGCATGCAGGCAGCCACGAAACACTTCCAAAGATGTCAACTGTTCTTCCTCTAAGGAGAGAATCAGTTGCGGGTCATCAGCATAATTTACGATGTTAATGTTATGCACCCTCATAACCGCAATCAGGGGTTTCATGTAGATATTAAATAAAATCAGGCTAATTGCAGAGCCCTGCGGTATGACATGCGTGATGTTAATAAAATCAGACTGGTAGAGAGGGAGAGCCACCGCTTGTTCCTCTCTGAAAGGAGGATAATCATCTCCAGGTTGGAGACGCTCTCACTCGCGCTTGCCTGTGGTCCAAAAGAAGCACCGAAAGTCGATGGCATGGCCTAAAGCCAAAATCTGTAAAATCTTGCAGGAGCTTGTGGTCAACTAGAAAATACTAAAGATTTGGGCTCTGCACAAGCTGTCTTTGATTGGGGGTTTGATATGTTGTCGCGTGCTTCAGAGGTCTCACTCTCTGAATTCAAGAGTGTTGTCTATATCCTATGCTGAAGGCGATCCCTAAAAGTAGGGATCGACCCTCTGAGCACAACGGTATAAATTGCTACATGCGATTAAAAAGCAATTTTATCCGTTAATCCTTCAAAAATTGTATCACAATGTTCGTTGTCAACTTTTGCTTTTATTTAGTTCATTGATTCATGAATTAAATTCATATTCATTCATCAATGTTTCCTTTGTAATTAACATAAATCCAGAATCGTTCCAACTGATTAGAGATCAAATCCCAATGCATTTTGTGCACATTATGTGCACTTCTTCAGGGGAATCTAGGTTAAATCAAAATTAATAAACAAAATGAGTTCCACTCCGTGTACATTACATCATTATGAAACCAGTTATCATTATTTCTCACATTATTTAGCAACTTACATGGTCTAATCAATCAAAAAGAGGTTATATGTCTGAATAACATGTCAGTTTCATCATTATTATATTTTCATGTTTAAAGCCAGTGTGTAAAACAGGAAACGGATATGCGTGTTATCAATCCAGTGTGTGTTTTCAATAAAGGTTCCCAGTTGACAATAGCTCTATGTTAATCATGAATCTGTACTGTTCTGTCCCCTGTATATCTCAAATCGTATTGACATCAACATATTTATCTCAATGGTTTGTGTCCGATGTTGATGGTATACCTAATTACACTATCCGCATTATTCATTAAGAGACACCACTATTTGTACCATTAAGCAAGAATTATGTGCGTTTATTTTACAATTCTTGTCTATGCGTGCACACAATTGTTAGAACTGTATTCTCAGCTTTCAGGCTCTGTACATGGGTTTATTACCCAGGTGAAAGCTTACCTCATATTCCGTTTATCTCGTATTCGGCAGTGTAGCATAGGATTGTTCGAACGCTGTGGCATGTTTGTCGAATCAATTAATGGTGGATGGTTAACATGAACAACGGACTAACAATCACATGATTGCGTAGAAAATATGGGGGCCATCTTTGAATGTGTTGGCGATACAAAACTTGATCATTGTTATAACGTCTGGGTGCAAAATAATCAATGTGATGTACCTAAATTTGTTATATTTGAAGTATGTATCACTGTAGTGTGACATGTAATTTCTTGAGGGGTAAAACTATATATGATACAAAATCGGGTTACACAGTGTTGATTAAATAGACCCATGAGTTAAAGCAGACAAATATAAACATGAGCCAGTATAAATGAGATGATATGTTACGTTATAAATAACAGACAATTTCCAAGCGGTCATTAAGTCCTTTTGGCCTCATAGAGTCCATCTTATATATCCAGCTGTTCTCCTTATGCAGCAAGATTTTGTTATTATCTTTATCATCAGTTTTGCTTGATTGTCTCCAAAATGGTAAATTTTAATCGTGCTTTATTATGAGCTCTTTCATTGAAGTGAGTTGCAACTGAAGACTTTACATTCTGGGTTCTTATATTACTTTTATGTTCCAGTATATAAATTGTAATTCTTCTGCTGTTTTTGGCCACGTAAACTAGGCCGCAAGGGCATTTAAGCAAATAAATCACATTTGATCTGTGGCAGATAGCTGTCACTTGTAGTTTAATAGGCGTGCCTCTTAATGGGTGAGTAATTGTATTTCCTTCAACCCCTCCCATGCTCATGACGAGCTCAGCTCGTCATGAGCCACGGTTCTCGTGTGCTCATGACGAGCTGAGCTCGTCATGACCTTTAGAACGCTCGCACGCTGGGCAAACATTCTAAAGAAACGGGTGTGGTCATGACGAGCTCAGCTCGTCATGAGCATGCGAGCACTGTGCTGCATGACGAGCTGAGCTCGTCATGAGCACGGGGGCGCTGTGCGCACCTCTCCCCCCCCCCCAGCACAGCGGGGAAATGTGCTGAGCAGGGAAGGGGTTAATTATGTTATTGCAGTTTCTGCAGTTATGACAGGGTATGGTCCCTTTATGTTGGATGCTCTCAGGTATGTTAGTTGGTTTAAGAATTCTCTGGATGTTTTGACTCCTAGTATGTGCAAATATTGGTGCGTTGTTGAAAATGCCATTTAAATCTGGCTCATGTACTAATATTGGCCAATGCTTGTTGATGATCCTTTTGTTAGTGACTTAAGGTGGAACATTTTGATATGATAACTATCCTTGATTGCTCTGATTTTCTTGTTTGTTGTAACAAATCATTGCGTTTTTTTTAGCACATTTAGTTATCGCTTCCTGTAGTATCTTCTCTGGATATCCACGATCTTTGAATCTGGTCACCATTGTTTTAATCTGAGTTTGTAGTTCTGTTTATTCTGATATTGTTCTATTAATTCTGTAGAGTTGTGAAAGAGGTAAATGATTCTTTAAAGGTAGTTGGTGGAAACTCTTATATTGTAGGAGATTATTACGGTCTGTTGGTTTTTTGAAGAGAGTGGTTCCGATCTTGTGATCTTTTATTGATATGAGAACATCAAGGTACGAGATCGAGGTATTGCTTGTTTGGTAGGTAAATTGAATCCGGTCATTGATTGTATTTAGCTCTTCCAAAACTGTGTTTAATTCATCCGACTGACCTCGCCATAGGACAAAGATGTCGTTGATGAATCTCTGGAATAGCAAAGCCTTTTGTTGCCAATTTTCTTGACTGAGGATGTGTTTATTTTCAAATGCATTCTTGAAGGTGTTTGCATACACTGGGGCGGCACAATTGCCCATTGAAGTGCCAATGAGTTGTAGATAATGCTCTTCTTCCCAATGAAAATAACTTTGATATAGTGTGAAGTTAATAGTTCCATTAGGAAAACTTGAAAATCTTTGTCCATGTCTGATGTTAGTAACATTTCTTCAACTGCTTCTATTCCTAGGTTGTGAGGGATAGATGTGTATATGTAGAGAGCCTAAAAGCTTAGAATACAGTTCTAACAATTGCGTGCACCCATAGACAAGAATTGTAAAATAAACACACAAAATTCATGTTTAACGGTACAAATAGTGGCGTCTCTCAATGACTAATGTGGATAGTGTAATGAGGTATACTATCAACATCGGACACAAACCATTGAGATAAAATATGTCGATGTCAATACGATTTGAGATATACTGGGGACAGAACAGGACAGATTTATGATTAACATAGAACTATTGTCCACTGGGGATCTTTATTGACAACACACACGGGATTGATAACACGCATATCCTTTTCCTGTTTTGCACACTGGCTTTAAACACGAGCATATGTGAGAAATAATGATAACTGGTTTTATAATGATTTAATGTACACTGAGTGGAACTCATTTTGTTTATTAATTTTGATTTAACCTAGATTCCCCTGAAGAAGTGCACATAATGTGCTCGAAATATATTGGGATTTGATCTCTAATCAGTTTGAACGATTCTGGATTTATGTAAATACATATGAATTTAATTATTGAATCAACAAACTAAATAAAATCAAAAGTTTAAAACGAACATTGTGATACAATTTTTGAAGGAATAACAGATTAAATTGCTTTTTAGTCGCATGTAGCGAATCATACCGTTGTGCTCAGAGGGTCGATCCCTACGTTTAGGGATCGCCTTCAGCATTGGATATAGCCAGCTAGAAAATCTCAAGGGCACCTTGTAAGTCTCTTGATGTGCTCCCTGAGCACACATAACAAAGTTACGATCTTGCCAATGGAAAAAACTCTGCTCTATCACTGAGTTTGGAGTTTATCGTTAACTCTGTGTTCACATTGGAATGCGATATTGCTGTATTCTAAAAAGTCCATGGACAGAGAGAGTTTTATGCCCAGGCCTACCCATTATAGGGGAGCAACACACTCCCTTGTATCTAGTGGATTCAGATAATTTTTTCCCTTGGTGTCACTCATGCTAAGCATGGGCGAATTTTGCGAATCTCGCGTTCGCGAATTTTGCGGATTTGCGAACTCGCAATCCGCAAAATCCGCGAATTCTCGCGAATTTGCGGATTTTTTTTTTTTGTGTTTGCGCGGGTTTCTGCGAGTTCGCGAGGGTTTTGTACAATGTCGCAAATTGCGAACTTACCTGTCGGGTCGCAAGTTTCGCGAACTTGTTGTTTCTACGTGTCCAGCCTGTTTGGGACACTCTTCTTCATCACTGCCACTCTCTGTCACCACTGCCACTCTCTGACTACTCATGCCACCCTCTGGCCCACCCATGCCACCCTCTGTTTCATCACAGCACCCTCTGGTTGTCCAGTCAGTGTACATTATTGTGGCAAAGCAAGCACACCGTCCCTGCCTCAAGTGACCTGAATTAATTTGGGGCTGATTAATGTGTCACAGAATATTTTTTTAGCTGGCACCTGCTTCCTTAGTGCTTCCTGATTAGTGATCTTTTGAACTTGCTAAGTGCTTTCATTGTTGCAAAATTAGTTACAACACCTGCCCTGCCCCAACTGACAATAATGAATTAGGGGCTGATTAATGGATTTGAACCTCCAGCCTGGCTCCTGCTTGTCTCCCTTAGCTGTAATTCAGGACCTTTGTGGCATATGTGTAACTATTCTGAGGTTCAGAGCAGGGTCACATAATAGTTGCAACTAGCAACTGAACTCTGGAGGGGCCCCTCAGGAAGCACTACAGGAAATGGCTACTAATGATGAGCCTGAACTTTTGAACCTGGTAAGTAGTTTCAGTTTTGCTAAAATCGTATTTCTGCAATTTTGCACTTATTCGCGTGGCGCGAAGTTGTACTGGGAAGCCGCGAACTCACGCGAGCAGTGCGAGCAAAATCCGCTGCTCGCGGATTTGCGGATTTTGCGGGAAATCCGCAAAATCCGCGAGCGAAACGGATTTTCCGCCCATGCTTAACTCATGCCCTTCAGGGGAAACAAATATTTTTGAAAAAAAAACCTTGGGGTCTGTCAATGTCCCTAGAGGGTCGACCCCAAGAAAGAATGAGCAGCAGAGTCAAAGTGGCCTATAGGAAAATATGGCAATAGAGAAGGGCTTGTTTGAGAGGTCAGTATGTGATCATTTTAATGGCTTCATGGATCTATTTTATGGTCTGGTGACTGGTTTTTATAGTTGATTTCTCTGATATTACTGTACACATTGTCTGAGGCAAACACAAATGCATAAGGTCCTTGTTGGACTTGGTCTTTTCCCAAAATTTTTTTCGCTTTTGACCCCCTTGTCTAGGATGTCTCCCCCATGGGATTAAACCTGTATAGGCCATGAGTGGTGTGAGACACCTTGTCAAAATGTAAAGTCATGTAATGGTGTGAGCACTTGTAAATTCCCCCCATTGTAAAATGCACCTGACTTGAATGTACTGAGTTTAAAATGGATGCCATGGCCATGGGTTTTGCCACCGGACTGGCATAGGTCAGCGGTCTAGATAATATTACCCAGCCACCCCTAGCTTCTGGAGGGAAAGCCTGGCACCCAGGGTGCTCACCCCCTCCCCTTGAGCCAGTTTAGGCCAGCTTTGTCAACACTCTAGAAGGTTCTGGCACTGCCTGGGAGGAGGGTATAAGTAAGGGGGATGTGCCACCAGAGAGTCAGTCAGAGCTGGGACAAGACAGAGAGGGGTACTGCTGCGAGGTGCTACCGCCACATGGGCCTGTGAGCTGGCCCTGCACCCCTAAAAACCCCTTCCCCTCTGCTGTCGCCTGGGCCCCTGACTTATGAGGGCCCACCTAGGTCCCTGTCACTATTAGGGACCGTGAATTAAGCCAGCGCAGCACGAAAGGAGCGCCCAGGAGGTGAGGAAGGGGCCCCTAAGAAACTGTACTGGGACTGTCCGCCCCCCTTGGGAAGTTGTGGCCCCTGTGGAAGCGCTGGACTGGGAGGAGCTGCCCGGGGAGGATTGTGCCCCTGAGGAACTGTGTCACGCTGACCTGCCTCAGTTAACCTGCCCCTGGACTGCCTGCCAAGCGCTGTGGGGAGAGAAGCGCTGGGGCTGGTGTGGCCCCCGGAGTGCTGTTGGCCCAGAAAGCTGTGGGCAAAGGGAGGAGCAGTGTGCTGTGAATAGCGCCGTGTGGCCTGAGGGAACTGTGTCTAGTGCACAGCATTGGAGGAGCCTACCCTCGTTTTGGCGCGCTTGCCACTAAAGAAATAATTAAATAGAAGGGAGCCTACCCCTTATTGCGGCCATTCTCACCGCCGCAGCCCGAGGAGTGTTGGCGCTGCCTTGCGCCGGTGTGTTATCGCCGGAAGTCACAGCCGCAGCCCGGCGCTGTCATTGAGGAAACCCCGCCATGTTCGGCATCGTCGCGGCGGCCCCCGGTGCCAGGAGAGGGCTGCCGAAGTGAAGAAGGGCCGCGTCAGGCCCTGAGGCCGCCGACACTCGCGTCACATGACGGGGCGTCCGGCCGCATCATCGGCCCGCCCCCGCCAACGCCGCACACGGATTTGCCCGCACAGCCAGGCCTCCAGAAGACCGCACAGGGATTGGCTGCCGGCCGGCATCCCGGGAAGAAGAGCAACGCGAAGCCCTGGGTCCCCGTGAGGGAGGGGGACCCAGGTGAAGTGTCGGTGCGGGGCCCCCGTGGTCAAGGGGGAGCCCCGATTGCAAGCAACCGGAGCGGGAGGCCACCCCGCCGGTCTGTGCCCCTGAGTGAGGGGACGGTGGAAGAGGTGGGGCCGGGGCACACTGTCGGTGCCAGCCCCACCGGCACAGAGTAAGCGATCCGACTGGCCCCGAGAAGCATCGCCGCTGTGAGGAGAGAGAACGGAGGGCGGGAGCCTACCCCGCCTCCGCACTTGTTGGAAGGCCCCGAGGAAGATCCCCTCTGGGAGTAGCGTTGCGGCGGCCCCCGGTGTGAGGAGAGGGCCGCCGGAGTCCGTGTGGGCCGCGCTAGGCCCTGAAGCTTGAGCCCACCCGTACAGGGCCGTGATTGGCCATCCCGGCCGCGTCCCTCAGGAGCTGCCCTGCGATTAGCCGCTGGGGCCGAGCCCCTCCACAGCCGCATTTGGATTGGTTCCCGGGCCGTGGAGGCTTCAGAAGGCCCGGAACAGCCTGCCGTCTTAGGGGAGGGCTCCGAGAGGAGCGAGAGCCCCCACCAGCTGGCACAAGCCCCGGGAAACCCAGGATAGGACCAAGGGCCGCGTGAGGCCTATCGACTGCCAGCATCTGCGCTAGGGCTCCTCGAGGAGCCGAAGAGGAAGGTAATACCCCGAGGGGGCGGGCGGAAGTCCCGCAACCGCCCCACCTACATGGGAGACTGTAGTTGGGCCCCTTTGGCCCCTCATCAGCCCATGTAAGTACTCAAGACTGGGCCGAGGCCCCCAGAAGGCGCTAGGGGAGGGCCGCAATTGATAAAAGTTAACCCCTGGTTGGGGAATAGTTCCTGACAGGTGGAGACCAGGTTTATGCCTGATGAAATGCTTGATTCCTGGAGAAATATGGGGATCTGAAGAAGTGTTTTGCTTCCTGTCTATTCCTGCCTGACGAAAGGGGCATTATTGCCTAATGAACTGTGGCCCCATCTATAATGAAATGCTCCGGCCCAGTAACATACTCATCCTTGCCTTAAGGGAATGTTTGCTCATCCGTTGAAATAGTTATTACCTCATGAAATGGTAGGCCTGATTAATCAGGGTAATGCATGGCTTGTTTCTGAGTGAGGAAATGTTAACTACCTGCCTACATGCTTACGGTGATATTCTTTAATGGTTGCTTCCCATGAAATGTTTGACTTCTATCTAATGGATGGGAGGGCTTTACCCTACTGAAATGGTGGTCCGTATCTACTGAGTGCGTTACTTCTAATTAATGAAATGTTTATTCCTGCACAGTGACCGGGTTAGAGGAAGTGTTTGATTATCCCTGCCCATGAATGGTTGTGACCTGTTACTAGTGTATGTTGATGTTACACGCCTGTTAGGTGGTCCTACGCTGATTCCAGGCTGTTAGGCAAATAAGGTTGTGGGCCCCTGCAGATGTTATTTACCTGCCTAAGGGAGCCTAATGTACGCACTGGTGAGGTGCACAATGTGTTAGATGCCAGGGTATTGTTTAGAGATCATGCGCCAGTGTTGAAATGCTTATGGTTAAATGCCTAATGCCACAGCTTAATGTGAATGCCTAAGGTTCAATTGCATACAAGGTGCCTACTACCCTGATGAGATGGTCATCTCCCTGGCCTGAGGTGATAAGACCGATATCTAATGTTAATGTGCCCTTTTACTGCAGGTGTTCTGCCCCGGTGCTGGCCTGACGTGTCATTCCAGGTCCCTGGTTATATCCCTTTACTGATTTATTACAGGTGTTCCTGTCTGTTGGGATTTGCTGTGCTGCCATAAAGGTTTCCTTTACAGGGGTTGGGTTGGAGTTAAACCGCTAAGGATGAGAGCCTGAGTAGGCCCCACCATTGTGATCCCCAGGTTTAAAAACAATGTAAACATTCTTCTTTATTTTCAGCTATGGACTTACAGACTCAGCCCTTACTTCCCATGTAAATAAAATAATCCCCCCTTGATACATTTGGCTCTGGTGCCAGTTGGCGCCATGTTATGATACCACTGTTGATGTATTTTTGCCTAGCAGGTTGGAGATACTAAACTTCTTAATTTTACAACTCAAACTGGTGTCCTGCCTCTTTTGAGGTGTGCCTGTTGTGTTGACTGTGGGTACTGCGTAACTGCTTCACATGTCCTCCGAAGTTTGGCCTGCCCGCTTGGTTCCATGCTACCCCCTTGGAGATTTGGGTAACCCCATTTCTTACAGTCCTCCATAGTTTACAAAGCACTTTTACAGAATGTCTAAATAAGTTCAAAAGTGCCCAGATTTGTAAATGAGGGCCACCTTATTTGACATTTATTGTTTTCAAATGTTGCCTGCATTGGGGTCAGCACATGCCTGGGGGTGGATGACACCGAGAATGTCTGCGCACCATTTTGTTTTCCCCTGGGGAAGAAATCATGCCAAGAAAGAGGATAAGCAATAATTATTACCACAAAATAATGCCCCTAAGAGTGGTTGACCTACACTAGGGGGATCAGACCATAGGAAATACAATATCCCTTGTGATCTAGTAGATTTTCCTGGAGTCCAGTGATTTTCTTCTGTTTGATCATGGCGTGCCCCAAATCCATGAAAAAGAAACTGTTTGCAAAGGCAGCTCTGAAAGGGGCAACTCTCGCAAATGTAGGGGGAGTGTTTTCAGCCTGCAAACCCTACTACTTGTAATGAAGAGAACTCACCTGCTTCTGTCATTTGAGTCTGTTGGGGATCAGTGCACCTCGCAGCACACTGATTTTACAGAGAGGCTGAAGCAGAAGCTGTTTCGCTTCTTCCCATCTTGGAATTTTAAAAAGAAAACTTCCAGTTCCTGCACCAGAGGTTGCTTTTAAACCCTGCCCAACTTAGGCTATTAGCTGCATTAGAGCGGTAATGCGGGTATCAGCTCACGCCTGCACTTAGCATGTTTGCTCCTATTATATTAAGCTTCCGGCATATCAATAAAAAACAACAGCACATACCCATCAAGTTTTATTTGGTACTTTTTCAAGTCTTCATGTAAAAATACTACAATAAAACCCAGGGCTCCCAAGCTTTATTGTGAGACAGGATGTTTACCTGACCAGGTGACTTTTTCATGACATCTTGTAAAATCACTATTTAACTTATTATTCCAAATATGTACGTTTGGCGTGCTACCTTATCTATGATGCACTTACAGTTGTGGGTGTCAGTTCTCATACTGTATGCTAATCTTGCATACCTATAGAATTCCAAAGTGACAGGAGTGTCAAGCTGTTATCATTCATTTCTTACCATTCATGGAATTTATTATGTCACAAAGTGAGTGAGGTTAGATAAGTCAGTGGCACGCGTCTTTGGAATTGGTTTGTCTATTATGGGGCATTGCATATATGAAAATAATGAATTATGATAAAGATATTCAACTCTCGAGTGGAATTCTGTATGTGACATATTTAGTTTGCCTATGACCATCACTAGCAGCATTTTTACGTGTTTAATAACCATTCATTAACAAACAATCCAGTGATAATGTGATGGATAAGTGAAACTTGATGCTATATCGTGTACTGCAAAGAAAGACATAATATTGATTTTTGAACATCTAAAATCCTATATTTCAAATTTTGCACAGTAGAAGTCATAATTTAGATAAATGAGACTAATGTTTTTTAAAAAAAAAATGTTTTTCATTGATAAATGGAGTTATGTTTACAGATGGTGCCTTCATATATTACTTTGTTTTTCAGAGCTTAAGATCATGCTGGTGACCACAGGCTTTTTGAGCTTCAACTCAACCACCAAGCAGGTCACAGAATTCATCCTGTATGGCTTTCCGGGTTTCGAGCATTGGCAGCACTGGTTCTCTGTTCCTCTGGCTCTTCTCCTGCTTTTAGGAGTAATCGGCAATGTAACACTCATAATAACAATATGCAGGGATCAGAGTCTTCATGGGCCAATGTGTTACTTTCTCTGTGTGCTCTCCATTGTTGATCTAGCTTTAAGCATGGTCATTGCACCTCAAATTCTAGCCCTGCTTTGGTTTGACGCGCACTCAATTGGCCAGGCAGGATGCTACACTCAAATGTTCTTTACTCATGTGCTCTACGGGATTGAGTCGGGTATCCTTGTTGCCATGGCTTTTGACCGCTTCTGTGCAATCTGCAATCCTCTGAGGTATACTACAATTCTCAATTCCAAGCTGGTGGTCACATTTATGGTGGGCATCACTGTGAGGACCGTGTCCCTCACGATGCCAGGATATTTCCTTGTTGCCCGATTAAACTTTTGCTCTGACTATATTGTCAAATACCCCTTTTGTAACAATTTGGCTGTAATAAAACTAGCCTGTGAGGACATAACATTGAATAGAGTGTACGAAATTGCCGTCGCAAATTCAATACTAGGGACAGACATGATGTTGATCTTCTTGTCCTACAGCCTGATCCTGCATGCTGTGTTGAAACTCAATGCAGAAGGAGCAATTATCAAGGCTTTGGGAACATGTAGCTCCCATCTCATAGTTGTTTTCATTTTATATTCTGTGATGATTGTGTTAGCAATTACACACACCTCCAAAAATGAAACCACTACCCAGAAGGCAGTCATCCTCAATGTATTTCTCTTCAATGTACCACAAGCCTTGAATCCAATTGTATACGGGGTTAGAAACAAACACATCAACCTTGGCATCAGAAAGCAGTTCAGCTGTGTACATAGGTCTAGATTTGGCACGATTTTGTGTAAGTGTTGCCTCACTTTTGTGGCGCAGCCCCAATGCACGATCGTTTTCGGACACTTTGCATGTCTTTGCATAAATACAAAGTAACAATGTTTCACAAAAAAAATACAAAACATTAATAAAGTGCAAGGTGTTCTACAGAGACACATTGTTTCAGACACAGACAATAAGAGTATGAGTGTTGTATCTACCTCAGGAGAAAGCCAACAAATAATGTAAAAGGTACACTCTAAATCTGGTGAACAAGAACTGGTCATTATTACTCCTAACAACTAAAAGATAGGGTTTCATTGTATTTACAGATTTCTCCAAGATATGTCTGTGCACCTGGGGAAATTGAAAGGCAGCTCGTTCTCTGACAGCAGTCCTTATCCTCATAAAACTACCTGTTATCCTGATCTAAACAGATTTCACTATGATCTAAGGGGTGTTTAATAGGTCGGCCCTTGCTAGATGATACAGGCCCCCCTTCACATGATTATTCCAAGTGATGTGTAGGGAGTGATCAAGGGCAAGACAATCTTTCCGCATGCCTTTATTCAGCTTGGTTTCCTCCCTAGACCAAATATCTATCCAAAGACGAACAGGACAGAGCATCATTATGTCAGTTACATAAGAAACTCCCAGTTCCTCATGCGCTTCAAAAGCTGAAACTCTTGGGGTACACACAATTGTCATCTTAAAAAGTGTTTACAAATATATATGCAGCTCTTTCAATTTGATGTATCTCCAGATCTCACACCCATATAAAACTTTGAAATACTTAGGGCCTGATACACCTGTAATAATGCCCTAATGGGGTTCCAGCTTAAAAAGTAATCAAACAGTATTCCTAAATATGAAAAAGTCATAGTCATGGGTCATATATGTGTCCCAAGCTGTAAGCATTTTGTTTTTGTTGAGTGAGTGCACACAACCATCAGATAGGATTTGCTGACATTAACCAACAATTTCAAATTATCCATGAAAACTGCAAATTAATCTAGTAGGGCCTGCAAACCCCTTGCTGCTTTGTACATTAAAAGGCCATCATCTACACAGCGTAAAACAGGCAGGGGTCGAGACCCAACTCATGAACAATCAGCATGGGTATCTATTAGGGCCAGATCCAGCTTGTTTACTTATAGGGTAAATAAAAAAAAAGGCCAGAATCATTCCCTGTCTCACTCCTCTATAAATATTAACACTAAAAGTACGTTCGAGTTTTTTAGAATAATGCACCAAGGTCAAATTATTAGCATGGAATAAATCCTGGATACCAGTGGAGTTTCAGATGAGTTTATTGTTGAGAAACAGATCTACACAGCTCATCATCTGCCAGCAGTCTTCATCAATCCACTTGACCAGCCAGCATTGAAATATTAACATTCCAACAGCATTGACATCACAAACCCATTGACATAAGCTCAGTATAAAATCTACAGTAATACATAGGACATACATAGAGCTTTTAACATAACTAAAACAGTAATCCTAGAATATAACATAACTCCTTTTCTTCAACCATGAAACAAAAGAAAACACAAAAACAATAGTCCAATGAAAACAAAACCAAAGGAGAGATAGTGATAGAGGCATCACTAAACCTATAAATAACTAAACCTATTAATCCCTAAACCTATGAAGAACAACCTTCACTCTTGAGCTTCTCCTATTTTGTATAAGGGAGGTAGATTTGTGTGAAACTCTACCATCAGCACCCTCAAAAACATTACTACTGGAACCACCTCCAGAACATGATTTAACTTTGACAACCTTTGACACATTCTACCAATTACCACCTACTACTTGAATTGAATTGTTACCAATTTTGATCACCTCAACAGGATCACTAAACCTACCACTTCCTTTCTTGTTATAGATAGGTTTTTTGATCCTTACAAAATAACCAACACACAACGGAACAACTTTGACGTTCCTTTTCTTATCAAACCACAACTTTTCTTTATCTTGCATCACTTCCACATTAAATTTAACACTGTCCATCATGGCTTCAACATCACTCAAAGAGTCAAACCACTTGTTCATCCACCCAGGACAAAAACTGGTATCAGCCTTCCTCCCTCTCAAAAACTCAAAGGGACAACATTTTGTGCTGGAATGAGGAGTGGTTCTGTAAAACCACAGCATACTATCTAGCGAAGACAACACATCATGCCTTCCCTTGACAGCCAATTTGATAGACTCTCCCACAACTCTGTTCATCCTTTCCACCAGGCCATTTGCCTGTGGATAATATAGAGAGCTCCTGAGGTGTTTAATGCCACTGGACTTAAGAAAACTTTGAAACTCATAACTCATAAACTGGCTTCCATTGTCCGAAACGAGAAATTGGGGAAAACCTTCCCTAAGAAACACCTCCTTCATAAACTTAATAACGCTAGAAGCACCTGCTTCTCCAACCACTTTGACCTCAGGCCACTTGGAAGCGTAGTCTATCATAACAATACCAAACCTCAAGTTCTGAGGTAAAACCTCATATGCACCCATTACATCCACACCTACTTTAATCCATGGTCCAGCCGGACACTCAACAGGGGATAAAGGAGGTGTATTAGCTTTGAGTGTCTTATCAGAAGAAGAACACAACAGGCAATTTTCAACAGAAGTCTTGATTTCATTATCCATACTGGGCCACCAAAAATTATCTCGAACTCGTCGTATAGTAAGTGAAATACCCAGATGTCCATCATGAGATTCCTTGACAATGACTGACCTGAGAGAATGTGGAGGAATTAACTTGTCACACCTCATCAGTAAACCATCCTCTAACAAAATCTCAGACTCGACCTTCCAATAAGGCTGGAGCTCAGAAGAAAGAGCTTTCTCATTTGGCCATCCATACATTACAAACTTACACACATCTTGAAGAATCATGTCTCCTGAAAAAGCCAATCTCCAATCTTCCTCAGGCCCAACCGCCAAAACAGGAATGTCAACCGATGCCACAAAACAATATTCTTCATTCTCATCACACAGTTTTGAAAAAAAACCAGTACCTTCACTCAGATCAGAAGATTATGGAAAGCGTAACAAATAATCAGCTCTAACATTTTTACCCCCAGCAATGTGAGTAATATCAAACTGATACTGTAACATTTTGCTAACCATCCTAGTAATTCTTGGGGTGCAACATTTACTAGGACCAGACGATAATATAGACACAAGAGGTTTGTGATCGCTAATCAAATTGAAATGCCTTCCCCAAACATAAGGGCGAAACTTGTCAATAGCCCAAAAGCAAACTAGTAGTTCCTTTTCAATCACAGAATAATGTTCTTCAGCACCTCTCAAAACTCTGGACCCAAATGCAAATGTACACTCTTCGTCAAAAGACTTTTGAGTGAGAATGGCACCTTAACCATTTTTCCATGCATCCACTGTAATAAAGCAAGGTAGTGCTGGGTCAAAAGGCGTCAATGCAATGCTCTCCTTAAGAGCCTTTTTAATCTCCCTGAAAGCATAATCACAATCAGATGACCAAAAACATTTTGAGGAGCTCTTAAGGAGATTACTGATGGGTCTAACCATGGACGCATAATTGTACAAAAATCTGGAATAGTATTCTAACAGCCCCAATAAAGACTTAACTCCTGCTTTGTCCTCACCGTACAGGGGCTTCCATTATGGCATCAATAAGACCTTGTCTGGGCTTGATGCCATCCTTAGATAAAAGATGACCTAGATACTCTATTTCATCACATGCAAACTTACACTTCTCAAACTTTAACACCACACCATGTTTTTTGAAAATCTCAAGCACTCTCCTGATAATGTCATCATAAAGTTGCATTATTCTTGGCATAGATAAAAACATCATCCTGGAACACTAGAACTAAGCATGGGCGAAGTTTGCGAATTCGCGTTCCGCGAATTCCCGTATTTCCCCGCGAAATCGCAAAAAAAATCTGCAAATTCATAAATTTTCCCGCAAAATCGCGGATGTTTTTGCGATTTGCCCTGGAGTGCTTTCTACTGGCTAATCCAGTAAGTGCTCCCTCATTGGGTAAATGTATTGTGCTTTTACTACACTGCAGCTGCGGAAAGGGCAAGAAGACGTGTCTCCAGTGACCATGTGTGCCTGTAAAATAGGCACAGGCACACATGGTCACTGGAGACACATCTTCTGGCCCTTTACGCAGCTACAGTGTAGTAAAATCACTATGAGGCAGATTTACAAGCTGCTTGCGCCTCTTTTGCGCCGCAGTTGCGTCGCTTTGTGACGTAGCGGCAGCACAAAAGATGCGCCATGGTGCTGGGTATCAACAACGTGACGCATCTGAGAGATGCGTCACGTTGTAAAGCCCTGCGCCACCAGGAGGCATTCCGGCACAGGGGAGGGCGTTCCTGCACAGGAACGCCTCCTAAAAGTGGCTGAGTGAAATCTACAACATTTCACTCAGTCACTTTTAGGCCAATGCTGCGTCAAAACCCTACGCCTGCTTGAAGCAGGTGCAAGGCTTGATGCAGCATTGGGGAGATAGGGCCCCCCAGAGCATTACTGGAGCTGCGTCGCACTTGCGACGCAGCTCCAGGAATGCGCTGCTTTTATGGCACAGATGCATGATGCATTTGTGCAGTTTTTGCCACATGGTGCGCCGCATTGTAAATGCAATTCAGAAAAGGGGGTGGTGATGGACAGAGTATCTGAATTAAACAGAACACTCATACCCAGTCAACAGATCAGGGCTTTATCCATCACCGTTTTTTAGCTCACTGCACCATCCCAGCTCAGAACCTGGCTACATGCAAATTAGTCTGTCCCTGGCCCAGTGCATCATGGGAACAGGGCAGACCAAACTACCAAGCCAATTCTTATACTGGGAAGGAAACAAGCTTCCGGGGACCGGTTTCTGGCATTACAGCCGTCTTCAAGCCCTGATCTTTGGACTGGGTAAGAGTGGTCTGCTTAATTCAGACACTCTGTTCATCACCACCCCCTTTTCTGAAGCATTTTCTGCCCTTCTGCCCTTTGTTAGACTCGTTTTTGTGCCCTTCTGTCCTCTGTTAGACTGGTTTTTGGTGCCCTTCTGCTGTTAGACTCGTTTTTCCCTTGTTTTTCTGCCCTTCAGCCCTTTTTTAGACTGCTTTTTGTGCCTTTCTGCCCTCAGCACCACCACATTATCACTCAGCACCACCACATTATCACTCAGCACTACCACAGCACCACTCAGCACCACCACAGCATCACTCATCACCACCACATTGTCACTCAGCACCAACACAGCACCACTCAGCACCACCACAGCACCACTCAGCACCACCACAGCATCACGCAGCACCACCACAGCACCACTCAGCACCACTACAGCATCACTCAGCACCACCACAGCATCACTCAGGACCACCACAGCATCACTCAGCACCACCAGAGCACCACTCAGCACCACCACAGCATCACTCAGCACCACCACAACATCACTCAGCACCACCACATCATCACTCAGCACCACCACAGCATCACTCAGCACCACCACAGCACCACTCGGCACCCCCACAGCATCACTCAGCACCACCACAGCATCACTCAGCACCACCACAGCATCACTCAGCACCACCACAGCACCACTCAGCACCACCCCAGCATCACTCAGCACCATCCCAGTATCACTCAGCACCACCATAGCACCACTCAGCATCACCACAGCACCACTCAGCAGCACCACAGCACCACTCAGCGCCACTCCAGCATCAATCTGCGCAACCATTCAACAACAACTGGTTCAAATATGTTCTCTCAATGTTTAAAGCTTTATTATGAATGTCACAAAAGATGTTAATATTTCACTTCTGTTCTTGGATTTTCGTTACAATAAAATACACAGAACATAATCTTCACAAAAGTTTTTTACAAAAGTTTAAGCTATTGCCATTATAAATTAAAATCACTTTCATTTAAGTATTAATTATTTTAAAAAATTAAAACCCATTGTAATTTGTAATATCAGTACATTTAAGTTACGTAAATACAAAACATTTTGCATTACAAATGCTATAGGTGTCACATTTGCGAACGTTATAACTATTGGCATTGTAAATGACAAAGCAATTAATCTAGCTATTTTCAAAACCAACACATAAATAGAAAAAATTGTCATTTACAAGACCAATAGCTCAAACTTTCCTAATGCGAGACCTATTGCATTGCAAATGCTTGTTTTTATATCTGTCTTCGTGACGGGCGCCTCATTGCCTACTTGTAACTATTCTCTGACCCTGCTACAAGGGTCAGAGCAGGGTCAGAGAATAGTTGCAAGTAGGCAAGGAGGCGCCTTACAGGCTTACAGCAGCAGGTGCCCAAGTTGAAGTTTAAGTTGAAGTTTATTTCTTTGTAACTCCTATGTAAAAGGTTACAAAAAATTAGCTTCAACTTTTGCACCTGCTGCTGTAACCCTGTAAGTGTTTGGCTGAAGATTTGTCCCCGCTGATTCGCGGATTTTACCGCGGTTTCGCGAGATTCGCGGATCGCAAAATCGCGGAAAATCCGCAAATTCCGTGAGCGGAACTAATTTTCAGCCTATGCTTAACTAGAACTCCCTCCACACCCCTCAACATATTCTGCATAACCCTCCTAAAAACTGATGCCGCGGAGGCTAGCCCGAATGGCATCCTTTTGTAACAGAACGTACCAAGAGGGCAGTCAAAGAGCACGATTCCGGATGAAGCTCTATTTGATGGTAGGCGCTAGCCAAGTCAAGCTTAGAAAAGACTCTTGCACCTTTGATACACGAGAACAAATCAGTTTTTTTGGGCAATGGATGTGAGTCGACCCATATATTACTTGTTGAAAGACCTGAGATCCACACACAATCTCAGTTTACCATCCCGTTTGCAGGCAACCACTAAGGGAGATAACCAGAGTGAAGAGTCTGTGGGGGTATGCAACTGTTACCACGGATTTTTTACAACGCATACCATTACAACGGATACTATTACAACGCAGGTCATTTTACAACGGATACCTTCACATCGCATTACAATACAACGCACATACTATTACAACGCATACCATTACATCGTAAGTATATTTATAGGTAAGTTTTTCTTTTTTTATAAACACTGGGTTTTGGTGTACAGGGGTATTTTTAGGTTTTAGGGCTGGGTTTGGGTTTTGGGGTACAGGGGTATTTTTAGGTTTTAGGGCTGGGTTTGGGTTTTGGGGTATTTTTAGGTTTTAGGGTTGGGTTTAGGTTTTGGGGTACAGGGGTATTTTTAGGTTTTAGGGCTGGGTTTGGGTTTTGGGGTACAGGGGTATTTTTAGGTTTTAGGTCTGGGTTTGAGTTTTGGGGTACAGGGGTATTTTTAGGTTTTAGGGCTGGGTTTGGGTGTTGGGGTACAGGGGTATTTTTAGGTTTTACGTCTGGGTTTGGGTTTTGGGGTACAGGGGTATTTTTAGGTTTTAGGGCTGGGTTTGGGTTTTGGGGTACAGGGGTATTTTTAGGTTTTAGGGCTGGGTTTGGGTTTTAGGGTACAGGGGTATTTTTAGGTTTTAGGGCTGGGTTTGGGTTTTGGGGTACAGGGGTATTTTTAGGTTTTAGGGTTGGGTTTGGGTTTTGGGGTACAGGGGTATTTTTAGGTTTTAGGGCTGGGTTTGGGTTTTGGGGTACAGGGGTATTTTTAGGTTTTAGGGCTGGATTTGGGTTTTGGGGTACAGGGGTATTTTTAGGTTTTAGGGCTGGGTTTGGGTTTTGGGGTACAGGGGTATTTTTAACCTATTTTACAAATTTAAAAATTAAAATTAATTTAATTAATATTTGTATTAAAATAATAAATAACAAATAATTAAATTAAATTAAACAGTAATAAATATTTACAAAATATTTTAAAATTCAATATTATTATCATATACTTACCTATACTTACGTTGTAATGGTATGCGTTGTAATAGTATGTGCGTTGTAGTGTTTTGCGTTGTAATGGTATCCGTTGTAACATGACCTGCGTTGTAAAAAATCCGTTGTAATGGTATGCGTGCTAAAAGTACGCGTTGTAACATCATACATCCGTCTGTGGGTTCAATGACCCCCTTCTCCGATAAAGAAGTAAGTTCCTTATCAAGATCTTCCCTGACACTCAATGGGACACTCTTGAGCTTGTGTTTAACAGGAGTGGCGCCCTTTTTAACAATCATTTTGTGCTTAAAACCTGAGATCTTTCCCATTTCATTACTGAACACAGTGGGAAACTCATTGATCCACCTTGTGTTTGCTTCATCACAAGTAATGAGCATAACTTGTTCCTCTGTCCCCGGTCTCAATTGCATACCAAGCAACCCTTGGTGAAACCACCCTAGGATATGAAGTCCTTTAGCAGCCACATAGATCTTCCCCCTGATCATCCTGCCTTTGAATACCAGAAAATCCTCAATAAAACCCATAAGATCGATCTTTGTTCTTTATAGGAGACTGGTGATCGATCAGGGGGAAAGAGATACCTCTCTCCCCATGTCTCTTGGAACAGTTTTTGGGTTATCATAGTAATCCTAGCTCCAGAGACAACTAATAAGTTGATTATTTTAACAACGACTCTGATCTCAACGACAGGATCAACACATGTAAAGGGATCCCCAGTGAGTGGCATGTGGGACTCATCCGAATAACTGCGGTCCCGGACAACAGAGACAATCTCATCTTCAGAATCTAAGTCATCAGACTCCATAACAAAGGCCACAGATTTTTTTTTAAATTTCTTTTTTACATAAATGCTAGCGAAATGTTTTCTTGCAGTAATTACATGAGACATTGAGAGCAGGACATTTTGAACCCTTAGTGTGAGGAAAACTACCGCAACGTAAACAGATGTTGGAAGGTATGGGGCTATCAGACTTTTTTTTGAAAAATTAGACCCACCTTTCTTATGAATCGGAGTCTTAGATTTTTTGAATGATCCCACATAATTAATAGAATTAGAATCAGCAGGTTTATCTTCCAACTCTTTGAGAGATATATTGGACGTCTCAATGCTTTTGCCTACTTTAATTGTTTCATTGAGGGGAGGGTTATCCATGGACAGCAACTTTTGTCTGATATACTTATCCTTACAGTTCCCAACAAACTGATCATGAATTAACTGTTCCGTAAAATTCTCAAACAAACATACAGACGCAAGTTTTCTGAGAACAGAGACATAGTCATCTACATCCTGGCTATCAGATTGTTTTCTCCTAAAGAACTTGTGCCTTAATACAATCAAGTTGGGTTTTTTATCAAAGTGTGCCTTAAGTTTAGCAACAATGCACAGATACTCGTCCAATATTTCACACCATCAGGTAGATCTGGTTAGTGTTTAAAAATTGATCTACCTTCAAACCCCAGAGAATGTAATAATAGACACTTCTTCCTCTCTGGTCGAAACCATGACGCGCCAATTGCACCTAAATATGTTTCGAAGGCATCTAACCAGATGTCCCATTTCACTGCCGGTTCACCAGGAGTTTCATGGAAAGAAGGAGGGGCATTGATGGATAGCATAGAAGACATTACTAGTAAAAATACCACCAATTAGGTGCACATAAACACACAAATTGAAGTATAGAATAAACACAGTAGGACAAGATTGCAGGAAACTTGCTTGTAGAGAATCACACAAGTGTGCGAATCACAGAAGGCTTGCTTGTAGAGAATCACAAAAGTGTGCGAATCACAGTAGAACTGAGGATATGATTCGCTAAAGAAGCTTTTGGAACTTCAAGAATGAGTCAAAGTACTTTATGATCTGGAGAGAAAAAAATAGAGGAATAGAAAAAAAATAATTTGCCTTGAAAAAATGTTTGCTTGAAGTCTTGCAGAAAAGAACACAATCCTTTGTGACATACAAACTATAAACCAAAGCTTCCAGAAAGACACAGTCTCTGAAAAGGAACCAAAGGGACTATGTTAATTCTTCTTGGAATTCCTCCTAGAATCAGACTTCTTTGTGATTTGACTGTGACCTCATGGTTGGCAAAAACGGCAAGATACAAAAAGGGTTGGTACACTGGTGGTTGGCAATAATGTGGTCAGAAAAAAAAATACTCTTTGCGCATGCACGAGATTCTTGTATTGAAATCTCGCGGTAGTACACAGCACGCACGTAGCACGCTGCCCAGAGACAACAGTAGATGCCAACCATGTGATTTGCAAACTAAATTTCCAGATTGAGCATGAGCGAGACTACAACGAAGTCTCATGCGAGCGGTGACTCATGACTGAAAGAACAACAACAGCGACGCTGTGAATGCTTGATGTCTCCTGCGAGAGGAGAATGTACAAGTGGCAACAGTCAGGTAAGGAAAATTTCAAACAATAACATGCTCATAGTCCCACTTTTGAAAGCGACATGGTGCTCCAAAGTTTTTTAAATTGAAATGTTGAAGTGGTAGAGAAGACAAAACTTCAATGTAAGATCCTTGAGTTAATAAAGTCAAATCTAGGCAGAGCAAATGGTAAAATGAAAATAAAATGATGAAAAGATTAACCACAGTCTACATGTTTGAAAGAATAACGAAAAAGAAAAATGTTGACTAACCACGCTTGCCAATGTCAACAAACCACGCTTGCCAATGTTTAAAAAAAATATTCTCATGAGCAGCAGACAGTTACAAGAAGAAATAAGATTTAAATGAGTAAGTTCTTGAACTTATCTTGACCAAGCTGCGTTGAATGTTGAGGAAGATGATAGCAGGATTAAATCCACAGTAGCAAATGTCTTGAAATTGATGCAGCAGATGGTATTGATAGTGAAAAAAAAAATAGAAATTCTTGAATCTTGAACTTTGAAAGTAGACGTGGGTTCACCTGTGTAAAGTCCTCGTCGCCAAAAATATGTTGCAAACTCAATAAATCCTGGATACCAGTGGAGTTTCAGATGAGTTTATTAATGAGAAACAGATCTACACAGCTCATCATCTGCCAGCAGTTTTCGCAATCTCAGTTGACCAGCCAGCATTGAAATAATAACATTCCAACAGCAGTGACATCCGAAACCCATACACATACGCTCACTGTAAAATTTACAGGAATACATAGCACATACATAGAGCTTTTAACATAACTAAAACAGTAATCCTAGAATATAACAGGAGACCCCTTAGAAAATATGCTATGTCTAGATTCACTCCTAGGGATAACATTAGCTGCAACAGCTTGTTTCTAAAAACTTGGTTGAAAGATGAGGTGAGATTCATAAAGATTTAGGGGCAGATTTACAAGAAAGTGCTGCAGCGTGGCACCGCAGGCCCTTTGGCTGTGCCATGCTGCAGCACATTCAGAGCACAGGAATGCAACATATTTACAAGAATATGCATTCCTGTGCTCTCCCCTGCATTGACTCACAAACAGCTGCCAAGCGCTGCCGCAGGCATCCTTGCACCATGGTGCAAGGATGCCTGTGCCAAGGGGAGATTGTTTTTGTGCAGGGAGGGGCACCTCCCTGCACAAAAACAATCACTAAAGGCTTTTTCCTATTTCAATGCATGCTGTAGAATGCAGCACGCATTGAAAAAGGAAAAAACGAGGAGAAATGAAACATTTCTCCTCGTTGCACCTCCCTACGCCACCTCTAGGGTGGAGTAGCATTCAGACACATCTCCATATTCACGATTTCGCGTAAATCTGGAGATGTGTCTTGTTCCATGGGTGTTACATGGGAACACCCACAGCAACACCCATGGAACGCCCCTTCAACACAAACTGCTGCGTGTGAAGGGGCTGTATTTACAAGGAGAGGAAAAGGGTGGCTTTTCCTGTCCTTATAAATAAGGAGGAGCCCCCTACGCCACCAGTACGTCACGAAACGGGGCGTACTGGTGGCGCAGGAGGCTTGTAAACCTGCCCCTAAGTCACTGGAAACTGAATGAGCGACTGTATGATTACTGAAGAACTACAACAGATTCAAAAGTTGGTCCACTGTTGACCTTCCTTACTGAAAAGACGAAAACCATACTGCACAATCGATAAGATATTAAGTTTCTCGGCCCACTGTACCAACCTGTCCAAGAGGACGCACCCCACCACCTTAACCATAGAATATATAAGGAAAGTAGGCCTGTAGCAATGGGGGTTGTCTCTATCACTGATTTCAAATACTGGAACATTGATATAAGTAGCCCAGGACTGTGAAAGACCCTCCAAAACTTACGTTTTCAGGGTTTGAGTCAAGGCTGGAACCCAGACCTCTATATCATTAAAGGATATAGGTCTGGTGTTATACCTTCTGGCTCCTGGGCCTTGTTCTTAAATACACCTTATCTGGCCTTCTTGACCTCATCTAGTGTAAATAAGAAATTGAAAGTCCATTCCTATAGGAATCCTCCATTTCCTTTGTTAGAGGGGAAAACACTGGTTAATGCCTTAATGCTACGGAACAACCCTTATCAAACCATTTGGATACCATTAGACACTTCTGGGTGCAGGAATGGCCATCAGAGTAGACACAGTAGGATTGATGCACAAAGGTAAACTTTCAATTTAATTCTAAGTTTAGACCTGAAGTCTAACTTTAGTAGTAGTGAAGTTGAGCTTTTGGTCTAAGTGTATACCAAAAGTCTAACTCAGTCCAAATGTCTAACTTTACTAGTAGATATATTTGCCTTTTGGTCTAAACCAAGGGGCAAATTTACAAGCCCCTTAAGCCTAATTTACGCCGCCGTTACATCAGCTGCGCAAATCCTGCGCCATGGTGCGGGGTACTTACAACGTGACGCATCTGGGAGGTGCATCACGTTGTAAAGCACTGCGCCACATATAGGCGTTCCTGCACAGGGGGGGGCATTCCGGCGCAGGAACGCCTCCTAAAAGTGACTGAGTGAAATCTAAAAGATTTCACTCACTCACTTTTAGGCCAATGCTGCGTCAAAACCCTGCGCCTGCTTGAAGCAGGCGTAAGGCTTGACGCAGCATTGGAAGAATAGGTCCCCCAGAGCATTGCTGGAGCTGCGTCACGCTTGCGACCCAACTCCAGCAATGCGCCACCTTTACGGCACAGATGCGTGACGCATCTGTGCCGTTTTTGCCCCATGGTGCGCCGCATTTACAATGCGGCGCACCATGGGTGGCGGCGCACAATTACTGGCGCATCCCTGCTGAAATGCAGGGATGCGCCAGTAATTGTAAATCTGCCCCTTAGACTTCAGGTCTGAACTTAAAACAAATGTCTAACTTTACCAATAGTAAAGTTAGACTTTAGTTCTAAACGTACACTTCAGTTCTATACTTAGACTTTTGGTCTATGATTACTTTTGTGAATTGGGCCCAGTTTGAAAGATAGATTCCAAGGCCCTTAAGTTCTCTCTGAGATCAGAGTTACTAGTCAGGCAGATTGTGAACTTAGATGCACATCTTAAATAAAGGAACTGATTGAAACTTTCAGGAACTACTTGTTTTGTATTTCTACCCTGGCTAGTTATCTAGCAGGAGTTACTAACCATTAGCAGGCTCTTGTACATAATCTGGGTAAAGCGTAGGGATAGATACCCAGTGGTGTGTTCACTTAAGGGGCTCTGAAGAAATATGACACCTCTAATGTTAAGAACAATGGGCGCATTAACAAAAATACAATTTATCATTGTGTTGTTCCCCCTCTCTGTGGACTGGAAAACTAAACCTTTGGAGGAAAAGAGTTTATCCATGGAGAAGACCAGGTTACATTTGTTCAGAATCCCATTCAACATCATGCCTTGATAGAAAAGTTCCATGTGAAGGCTAGTTGAAAGCATGCATAATTTTACACTATTGACCACTGACAAAGATGAATATTAAAATCACCTGCAGGTATACAATTGGCCACCATCTTGTTGCCACCTTCCAATGCACATAGGAAAGAGCCCAAAATATGAACATTGTAAACGTCAACATTAGAAGATTTACTACCACACATTTTAAGTTATGCGATGTTACAACACATGCCATTTCCCCTCATGCTGTTGCAATAACAAACTTTACCCCGACTTGCTGTCGGGTAGCGCTGGAAGTTGGAATAGATTAATGTTCTATTCCAACTCTAGTGTGTGCAACAGTGGGGAAGGTGTTGGAGTTAAATCCAACACCTGCTACCCACTGCTAACACAATAGTGCCTGAAGGGTAGGAACCTTTGTGTTAAATACCTCAAACCATATATTCACCACCATAGAAACTAAAATAATTACAAATAATCAAACAACCTTTGTATCCACCAGCCTGCGACTCAATAGCAGGAACAAAAAAAGACTTTGACTCCTCTAGAAAAAAAGAGGTTAGTAGTAGCCCACATTTCTTGGAGGAAAATGATCTCAAATCAACATATAAAAGTTAACTATTTCTCATTGTTGAATTTGGCAGAGAGTCCAGCAATGTTGCCGCTGATTAAGTGGAGCATCTTGAGGTTTGAGTCTGAATAATCAGTCATTGAAAATGCGGGTAGGACCTGACTGATATTACGCAGATCCTCCTACTCTATCAGTCAGTAGCAAACATCAATCTGCCCCTGTGTGTTTTTCTTCTTCCCCTGGGGCTTTGGCAGGTGGCATGTCAATTTCTGAACATGCTACTGCTGAGATGCCTGCATTGTAATGACAGTCTGTTGCCCGGCTAAACAGATTTATCTAAACCTAGAATTCTCTGCTATTTTTGGACCTGCTAGACTGTAATAAGTTATTCAAGGTATCCGCTTACTTTGCCTTTTTTGCATTCCAAAATTATTTTTGTATAAAACCTTCTTTTGACAAAGTTTAGATTTATCCTGCTCATATCCTCACTTAGGGGGTCATTAGAATGGCGGTCGGAAAATCACCCCAACTGCCATGGTAGCGGAAAAAAGACTGCCAACAGGGACTGCGGCATAACCGCCGGTCTGATTAGTATAGATTACAAGCCCCCTGTGCCACCAGTAGATCACTTTTCGTGATGTTCTGGTGGCTCATGGGGCTCCCCCATATTTACAAGAACAGGAAAAGCCACCCTGCGTGACTTTTCCTCTCATTGTAAATGCAGCCGTTTCACACACAGCACTTTGCAAGGATGCCTGCCTCGTGGGGAGAATGTTTTTGTGCAGGAAGGGGCACCTAAAGGCATTTTCCTCTTTCAATGCGTGCTGTAACATAACATAACATATGTATTTGTAAAGCGCACATATCACCCAAGGGTCTCAAGGCGCTGAATAACAGATGTATATTGTAACCCAACTCAATGGTACTCATTTTATCGACCTCAGATGGATGAAAGGCTGAGTGGACCCACCAGGATTAGAACCTGTGATCATGAGGTCAAACACATGCCTCTACAGTGGATGCCTTAGTCCACTGTGCCACCAGAACCGTGCTGTAGAATGCAGCACACATTGAAAGAGTAACAAACGAGGAGAAATGAAAACATTTCTCCTTGTTATGCCTCGCAACGCCACCTCTAGGGTGGTTAAGCATTCAGACACATCTCCAGATTTACGATTTCTCATAAATCTGGAGATGTGTCTTGTTCCATGGGTGTTGCGTGGGAACACCCACAGCAATACCCATGGAACGCCCCCCATGGGTATTGCGTAACGAGGGGAAATGTTTTCATTTCTCCTCGTTTTTTCCTCTTTCAATGTGTGCTGCATTCTACAGCATGCATTGAAAGAGGAAAATGCCTGTAGTGATTGTTTTTGTGCAGGAAGGTGCCCCTTCCTGCACAAAAACAATCTTCCCATGACGCAGGCATCCTTGCACCATGGTGCACCGCAGTGCACCATGGTGCACTGCCTGCGCCAGCGCATGGCTGCTGTTTCTATGCCGATCACAGGGGGAAGCACAGAGATGCGACATAGTCTTGTAAATATGTTGCATCCCTGTGCTTCGGAAGTGCTGCACTTGGCGCAGCCAAAGGGCTTGCAGTGCCATGCTGCAGCACCTCCTTGTAGATCTCCCCCACAGATTCCAAAAAAGGAGTGGAGACCACAGACCACGTTAATGCACAGATGACAACATATAAAAACAATAAGGCACACCTAATTGATGACAAGCATTTGGGAAAACTACTGAAGAAGCTGAAAGCAGACGGTGCACCTCGACCAAATGGCCTTTCAAACATACGCTTTAGATTTGACATACAATTCTGGACCAAATACCTAGCTAAATTGTTTTATCAGGTTTACAGTATAAATGAGATCCCCCCCATCATTGAAAGGGAGCATCTTTTATCCCATATACAAACATGGCAGACAATTTTCACCTTGCAATTATAGGCTAATCACATTGAAAGGTTGCCAAATTGTATGTCTCATATCTACTTGAAGATCTCCATGCCTGGGCTGATCAGAAAAAAAAATCCAAAAAAACAAACAGGCTTCAGAGCATGCATGGTGCACTTTTGTAGTTCGGACTGGACTGTTCCCATGGGGCACAGGGTCAGAGCTGATTTGCATATCGCCATTGTCTAACCCAGGGTGGTGTGGAGTGCAAAAAAACGATGGATTAGGACCCAGATCTTTTGACTGGGTTTAATGTGTGACATTGATCCTCATTCGGTCCATCACCTGTTGTTTTTGTAAACTCGCTATAAGTGTACTGGGGATGCCCAGACGTGGGTCCCAGGCACTCCACACCACTGGAGTCAAGCTAGCCGGGCTGATGAGAGGTGTTACCTCGAAACCGAAATAAGATTGCCGATGCGAGATGTCACCGCTGTAAAGGCACTCTTGAATTGACCCAAAACCTCCAAGGCGCTGGGCCTGCGTCACCCTGGCTTGTCCGGGGCCAGGCTGCGTGTCGGGGAGGGGGAGGGTAGATTGTACAGTGCGGACCCTCGGCCACTAGACCCTGCGGCTGGGCCTTCGACCTCTGGCTTGTCCGGAGCAAGGCTGCGCCAAAGGGAATAGGAACCCGGGTGAAGGGCTGCTGCAGGGCATTTGGAAGCTGCTTTACCCAGTTAGGATGACCATCGCCAGCCGTCGCTGAGAGGGAGGGGGGAGCCGACCCCGTCGAGGAGACCCTGGCCGCGAGCCAGGCAGGGTCATTTCTGCGCTTCAGGGGTTTACAGTTAACCCCCTCGGACCACCATTTGACTGCACACGGCGCACAGCTTGGCACCAAAGCTGACCACGGCCACTAGGGATTGAGGCGTTGCCCCTTGCCCCTGACCCCTGCAAAGTGCCCCCACACCTCCGAGGAGAGCCAACACGGACAGCAGACGAGCCCGCTTTGACCCCCTGCATCGGTGAAGGAGGCTGCCGGGAGACTGCAAGATTCACCCTGCAGTACCGGCTTTTGTCCCAAGAGGGCCGGAGCAGTGAGGCTTCAAGATTCACCCTGCAGTACCGTCTTTTGTCCCAAGAGGGCCGGAGCAGTGAAGCAACTTTGAGGTGAGTCTGGGTCCCGGTTCTTACTCGGAAACTAGCTGGAGGCACACGCGAGAGAGGAAGGCTTCTCCCCCCTTTAACACCGCGGGGCAGGAAGCTCTCCCTCTACCCGCCCGCAAACCCACCCCAAACAGCAGTGGGGACTCGCAGCACCACCCGAGTGCACCCCGGTTTGAGGCGCAGAAAAGCTCTAGCCTCCATCTGGCGTGGACCTGTTCTTTCCCAGCTGATCACTCGGGATTCCTTGGTCATTTAAGGTCCACGCTCCCACATCCCTGCCAGAGCGCTCCTCGACGGCACCTCGGCTCACATCTGCCTTAAAGCGAGTGGCAGACAGGCACTGCATCCTTGGCACAACTAGTGAATTTCTGAACACTGACTTTGAACTTGGTGTAAACTTGTGTGGGCAACTACGGGTCTCGGTCACAGAGGGCTTAGAGTTACAGCACAAAAAATGTTGCCCTAAGCACAGGGAGAAAGTGCACAGCTAAAATGGCGAAACAAACTCTCCAGTATGGGGAGCTTGCCATAAAAATCGAAATAGAGGAAGAGTACAGAGGTACTAAGGATCTAGAGTATGTAGTGAAGGAAATACTTGAAAAAGTATTCAAATGTACTGCTAAGGATTTAAAATGTGTGCAGCAAAACAAAGATAGAGGTTTTTTTGAAATTACGTTTTTTACAGAGCTGAAATATGAAATTTTCTTACAGGGAGTGTCACTCATGTGTTCACATGAGAACCTCAAGGGGGTAAAAATTACTGCTATGGCAGCAGCAAAGGAGGTGCCAGTAATTGTCCATATGTATAATGCTCATGTGTCTACATGGGAGATTGAATGTTTTTTAAATAGGTTTTGCGCAAAGGTGAGGGGAGGTATATTACAAAGAAATAAGTTTGGAATCTGGAATGGCAAGAGGAAGTTTTTTGTGATACTTAAACCAAACCCTGCTGGGGGAGTGACCCACCTCCCACAAACCTTTGCATTGGGCCCAAACAGAGGCTATTTAAACTACCCAAGCCAACCACAATATTGTAGGAACTGTTTAAGTTTTGGCCACCTTAAAGAAGAATGCAAAAATGAGAGTTGCAAGTTCTGTGGGGACATAGGCCACAAACACACCGAATGTAATGCCCCCAAATCATGCAACCTATGTGGATCCAAAGAGCACCTTTATAAAGCATGCCCAAAGCAAAGATTCTCATATGCGGCATCTGCAGCTGCCAAACATCACCAGCCAGGGGATAGTAAACCTTACGCCGCAGTACTGGCACCATTAATCTTCAAGACAGTTAGTGATGGAGGCACCGGGGAAACACCCAACACAAAAAAACAAGTAATACAGGTTGAACCTACCCCTACCCCACAGGCAGAACAGGAACAAACCAAGGAAAGTACACAGGTAGTAGAGGAGACTCAAGTGACAGAAATAGTGGAAGGTGAAAAGAAAGTTAAAGGGATGTCAGACATAGACTCACAAGTGGAAGACAGGGAAATAGATTCAGATTGTACTCTTATTCCTACAGATATATATAACATCATCAAAGAAGCCAAGGACAGGGCACAGGAAAAAAGGGAAAGAGAAGAACAGACCTCCTCAGAAGAGGAAACAAAAACCACCGAGGGCCAAATGCAGATGGTTAAAAAAAGAAATAAAATCAAAATTAAAAAACAAACGGCGGACCTAAGTGGTCCGGCCGCAACAGAACAGAAAGAAAATAGGAAGAAAACTCTACCAAGAGAGAACTGCTCAGGGTCCAGGTATAGTGTATTAGGGGACCTCTCAGACTCAGAAGACCTAGGATATAGCTTATTCTCACAAGAGGTAGGAGTAACCCCCCACAAAGACCTTTTTCTACAGTCCCCATACTTAGGGGGAGCAGAAGAAATTGGCGGGCAAGAGACGCAAAATAGTGAAAGCAGTCAGCAAATATGTGACAGCATCTGGTCGCCATTGAGCTTTGAAAATGTTCAGGTTTAACATGTATTGTATATCGTGCAAAGTAATCACCATTGTAAATATAATGTTTAACATCATATCATGGAATGCCCGAGGAATGGGCTCACAAGTGAAAAGAGCGTCAGTGTTTGAGCTCTGCAAAGTACAAAAAGGGGACATTATATGTTTACAGGAATGTGCAATCCCCCACTCCACGGACTACAGTCACATATCCAAATATTGGGAAGAAGGCCCCTCCAAATGGTCTGGGGGTGGAAACAAGAATGCTGGAATAGGCATTCTCATAAAAAACAAAGAAATGTCAATCCTTGATACTAAAATCATACAGCCAGGCAGGGCTATGATGGTCACCATACAATACAGAAACACCACCTTTAAGGTCTGTAATATTTATGCACCAACCGACAAGAATGAAAGAATGTCCCTGTTTGAAATGCTCCCACTTTTTATTGCAGGTGCAACCCCAATGGTGTTAACAGGGGATTTCAACTGCATCATAAACCCCACAGACAGATGTGGCAAGAAAAATTGTTACGAAATTGATAAGTCTGCAAAATGTCTCAAAAACATGTGTAAAGATTTGCAACTGTCAGATACAGGGGCAAAATCAGGGTCAAAACAAAGGTTCACATGGGAAGCAGAAAGTGGCAAAGTCAAATCAAGAATTGATTTCATTTTCACCTCCAAAAATATAAAATCAAGGAATTATGAAACAAACGAGAGTGGTATGTCAGACCACAAAATCTTGAAAGCAACCGTTGAAATCTCAAACATGTGTCAAATGGGGAGGGGTGTGTGGAAAATGAACACCTTGTTATTACAAGAGAAAAATATATGTAAAAATTACAGTGATATGTACAACAACTTAAAAACCAGAAAGGAAAGTTTCCCATCCTTAGCAGAATGGTGGGAAGAGGTAAAAAAACAAACAAAACTTTTTTTCAGAAAACAGAGCATGATCAAAAGCAAGGTAAAGTTTCAAAAATTTGATGAAATACAACAAAGAATGATCACGCTAGAAAACCTGGAAAGGGGGGGAATGGAAGTAGGGGAGGAAAGAGAAAAAACAAAAACGGAACTGAAAGAATGGCTGAAACAACGAGGGAAAGAACACATTTTTAACTCCAGGGTCAAGATCTTTGAGGAAGATGAAAAGTGCTCAAGGTTTTTTTTCAAAAAGGCACAGCAAGTGCATAAGGTAATGAATGAACTGAAAGACACAAATGGACAAACACAAAAGGGCACAGAGAAAGTAGGGAAAATAACAACAGCTTTTTTTTCCCAATTGTACAAAAAAGAGCCATCAGATATAAGTGCATGTGAAGATTTTCTAGGGTCTTTGCAGAGCTCTTTATCCCAAGAGGAACAACAATTTCTAACCACCCCCATTTCAGGAGAAGAACTATTCCAAATCATTCAGGAAGCCCCAAAAGGATCAGCCCCTGGGCAAGACGGCCTTCCATGGGAGTTTTACAAAACTTTCTGGGGGCTTATTGCAAAGGATTTTTGGAGTTTGTTGAAAGAATGCTTGGAAAAACATATTTTACCCCCCTCCTTTCCACAGGGCATCATAAAACTGCTGGAGAAAAAGGGGGACAAGCTGGACATCAACAATTGGAGGCCAATCACCCTCTTGAATGTGGACAGTAAGATCCTAAGTAAAGTCCTGGCAGGAAGATGCAGAAAGGTGCTGGCCTCCATCGTGCACCCAGACCAAACATGTGCGGTCCCAGGAAGGAAAATCTGGGACAGCTTGACCATCATTAGAGACACCTTGTGGTTAGCGAAAGACAGGGGGAATCCACTAGCTATCTTGGCCCTTGATTTCCAGAAAGCCTTTGACTCCCTAAGTCATGAATACCTTTTCAAAGTGCTCAGGAAAATGGGATTCCCAGACGGTTTCATCAAAACTATTGGCTTAATATACACTGGATGTGAAAGCCAGGTCCTTATAAATGGTACACTATCTGAGGGGTTCCACATTGAATCGGGGGTCAGACAAGGATGCCCCTTATCACCGGCACTCTTTGTATGTGCAATTGAACCTCTCCTATGTGCCATCAGGAAGGACAAGTGCATAACTGGCCCTCTGGTACCGGGCAGCCAAGGCAAACAGGTCAAATGTGTAGCATACATGGACGATGTCACCATTGCTTGCACTGATACTAGATCCATGAAAAGAACTTTCCTTATAACCCAACTCTTTTCCCTAGCAGCTGGGCTACAGGTGAATGTTGAGAAAACACACTGCATGACGGTGGGACAATGGGACAAACTGTCTCAGCTCCCAGTGAAACCTTCCAAAGACCCAGTAAAAATACTGGGGATTCTTTTTTCACAGGACATGGCGGGAGAAATAAACTGGGAGAAGATCCAGACAAAGCTCAAGCAGAAAATGGCGCTCTGGACGACAAGAAAACTTTCCCTGGAAGGGAAAGTCTTGGTGCTGAAAGCAATATGTCTACCAATCCTGATGTTTATTGCCATGATTTTCCCTCCATCATACAGGTGGACAAAAGTGACACAAAGACTTTTTGCAAACTTCTTTTGGGGGTCAAAAATTGAAAAACTAAAAAGAGACACAGTTTTTAAACTACCCACAAAAGGAGGGAAAGACCTGCCAAACCTCCATGACTTCCTGATGTCACATTTTGTTAAAAACATACTGGGGAATGCAAAGAAAGACTCACATGTGGCTGCCTACACTCTGTTTGCTACAAGCTTCATCTTATCAAGAGAGGGCATATGTAATCTGGACAATACAAAGCCTTTTTTACTAGAACCACCCCCTGCGTACAAAGGCATCAAGCCTTTCTTCAAGAAGCTGAAAGAGAGACAAATTCAAGCGAAGGACATCACACCCCAGATGGCCTTAAGCAAAGAACTGAAAGAAACAGACTCAGTGACAATTTTAAACAACTTATCAGAGAAGCAATCAGGGAAGGTTTGGGAGATGGTGAACCACAAAGACTTGACAAACTCCCAGAAAGACTTGGCATGGATGATGGTATCCAAATGCCTACCCGTGAAACAATTCCAACATGCAAGGAAACTGGCAAAAACAGCAAGATGCCCAACACCAGGCTGTGCAGCAGATGAATCCCTGATGCACTTCATTTGGAACTGCGGCGGAGCACAAAGCATGTGGAAGGCAATGGGACAGCTCATTAAAGAATTAACAGGACAGGCATCCCTGTCCTATGAACTGGTTCTATATGGGTTGGGCATGAATTGCAATGCAAATAAAGAAAGGACACTATGGAGAATAATAAACTGCGTGAAAGAGGCGATGTGGGAAAACAGGAACCTTTCCTTGTACAAACACCAAGCAATCACGGAAAAAGAATGCCAAAAATTTGTTTTCACTAAAATGTTCTCTTACATGTGCATAGACACCCATAGATTTGGACAAGAGTGGGCAAAGGAAACCTGGAAAATCAGGAGTTGGTCTGGATGGGTAAAATGAGAAATCTTGATGGAAAACCACCAAAGATAGCCTGATGCGCTTCTTTGAGAATGGTTAAATGTACAGCACCCAAATATAAGGGACTGCTTAAAATGTAAACCTGACAAATATTTTAAATAAAGTATATTTTTCCAAAAAAAAAAAAAAAAACCGGTCCGGTCCTCGGATGCTTGATTCCGTTCTAGGAAGGACATGGCTTTTGTAGTTCGGACTGGACTGTTCCCATGGGGCACAGGGTCAGAGCTGATTTGCATATCGCCATTGTCTAACCCAGGGTGGTGTGGAGTGCAAAAAAACGATGGATTAGGACCCAGATCTTTTGACTGGGTTTAATGTGTGACATTGATCCTCATTCGGTCCATCACCTGTTGTTTTTGTAAACTCGCTATAAGTGTACTGGGGATGCCCAGACGTGGGTCCCAGGCACTCCACACCACTGGAGTCAAGCTAGCCGGGCTGATGAGAGGTGTTACCTCGAAACCGGTCCGGTCCTCGGATGCTTGATTCCGTTCTGGGAAGGACATGGCTTTTGTAGTTCGGACTGGACTGTTCCCATGGGGCACAGGGTCAGAGCTGATTTGCATATCGCCATTGTCTAACCCAGGGTGGTGTGGAGTGCAAAAAAACGATGGATTAGGACCCAGATCTTTTGACTGGGTTTAATGTGTGACATTGATCCTCATTCGGTCCATCACCTGTTGTTTTTGTAAACTCGCTATAAGTGTACTGGGGATGCCCAGACGTGGGTCCCAGGCACTCCACACCACTGGAGTCAAGCTAGCCGGGCTGATGAGAGGTGTTACCTCGAAACCGGTCCGGTCCTCGGATGCTTGATTCCGTTCTGGGAAGGACATGGCTTTTGTAGTTCGGACTGGACTGTTCCCATGGGGCACAGGGTCAGAGCTGATTTGCATATCGCCATTGTCTAACCCAGGGTGGTGTGGAGTGCAAAAAAACGATGGATTAGGACCCAGATCTTTTGACTGGGTTTAATGTGTGACATTGATCCTCATTCGGTCCATCACCTGTTGTTTTTGTAAACTCGCTATAAGTGTACTGGGGATGCCCAGACGTGGGTCCCAGGCACTCCACACCACTGGAGTCAAGCTAGCCGGGCTGATGAGAGGTGTTACCTCGAAACCGGTCCGGTCCTCGGATGCTTGATTCCGTTCTGGGAAGGACATGGCTTTTGTAGTTCGGACTGGACTGTTCCCATGGGGCACAGGGTCAGAGCTGATTTGCATATCGCCATTGTCTAACCCAGGGTGGTGTGGAGTGCAAAAAAACGATGGATTAGGACCCAGATCTTTTGACTGGGTTTAATGTGTGACATTGATCCTCATTCGGTCCATCACCTGTTGTTTTTGTAAACTCGCTATAAGTGTACTGGGGATGCCCAGACGTGGGTCCCAGGCACTCCACACCACTGGAGTCAAGCTAGCCGGGCTGATGAGAGGTGTTACCTCGAAACCGGTCCGGTCCTCGGATGCTTGATTCCGTTCTGGGAAGGACATGGCTTTTGTAGTTCGGACTGGACTGTTCCCATGGGGCACAGGGTCAGAGCTGATTTGCATATCGCCATTGTCTAACCCAGGGTGGTGTGGAGTGCAAAAAAACGATGGATTAGGACCCAGATCTTTTGACTGGGTTTAATGTGTGACATTGATCCTCATTCGGTCCATCACCTGTTGTTTTTGTAAACTCGCTATAAGTGTACTGGGGATGCCCAGACGTGGGTCCCAGGCACTCCACACCACTGGAGTCAAGCTAGCCGGGCTGATGAGAGGTGTTACCTCGAAACCGGTCCGGTCCTCGGATGCTTGATTCCGTTCTGGGAAGGACATGGCTTTTGTAGTTCGGACTGGACTGTTCCCATGGGGCACAGGGTCAGAGCTGATTTGCATATCGCCATTGTCTAACCCAGGGTGGTGTGGAGTGCAAAAAAACGATGGATTAGGACCCAGATCTTTTGACTGGGTTTAATGTGTGACATTGATCCTCATTCGGTCCATCACCTGTTGTTTTTGTAAACTCGCTATAAGTGTACTGGGGATGCCCAGACGTGGGTCCCAGGCACTCCACACCACTGGAGTCAAGCTAGCCGGGCTGATGAGAGGTGTTACCTCGAAACCGGTCCGGTCCTCGGATGCTTGATTCCGTTCTGGGAAGGACATGGCTTTTGTAGTTCGGACTGGACTGTTCCCATGGGGCACAGGGTCAGAGCTGATTTGCATATCGCCATTGTCTAACCCAGGGTGGTGTGGAGTGCAAAAAAACGATGGATTAGGACCCAGATCTTTTGACTGGGTTTAATGTGTGACATTGATCCTCATTCGGTCCATCACCTGTTGTTTTTGTAAACTGGTGAAAATCACAAGCATATCTGTCAGGATTCCGTTGACAGCAGGGAGACAGAAGTGCCCCAGGACTCTGCTAACAGCACTGTATTGCCTTACCTGCAGGCATGGCTGGAGCCCTTTAAAGAAATTTCCTCAGAGGAATCCCCGGAGGCGTGGCGTGTGACGTTTTTTCCACCATCCATTCCGGCGAAAAAAGGATGGAACAAGAGATGCAAGCCTCCGCACCGCACGTATGCGGAAGGAGAATCCCAGGAGAGAAGAGCGTCAGAAGCGTGGAGGCCGGAGAATACTGTAGAGCGGAGAAAACCTGAGAGAAGAAACGGTGTAGCAGAGGAAGATGCCAAGCCAGGAGGCCCACAGGACTGCGCTCCGCCCCGCCACCCTCCAGGAGAAGGATGGCTTGACAAGATATGGATAAAACTGCAGGGGTTTTCTGGGCACGGGTAGGGGTGGGGAACGAGAGAGAGGTAACAACCGGGGCTCACATGGTGTCGGCGTTCTTGCAGTGACTCGTCCCTCACTCCCCACTACCTTTATCAGGAAGAGTGATGCTTTCCCATTGTTCATACCGCCTTTATCTTTTGTTTTGTTTTGGATTTTTATATTCCCGGTACCTGGAGCGACAGAGGTCTTACGAAGCCAGGACGACCTTACATCTCCCTTCCCCTGGCGAAACGGAAGACAAGGCACATACTAGAGGAGGACAATAGTTTACCGGACTCTGACTTTAAGAGGCAAATAAAGACCAGTTTATGCACCGCCTTTGGTCTTATTGTAGTTTAATACCCCTCCAAGACGTGACCCCGTTACAACGTGGTAGAGAATGCGGGCATAGCCCCGTCAAGATGGAGAGCATGATACACCCCCTAAAAGAGGGACAGACCAAACTGGAGTGGGCTATTGAGAGAAGCTCCAGCCAGGCCGAGATGGACAGAGCCACCTTCACGGCAGCCATACAGCAGCAGGCCATCCAGATGGTCAAGTTGGCAGAGGGCCAGAAACCAACATTGGTCAAGGAAGAAGCCCTGCACCCCCTGGTACTGTCATCCCGTTACAGAAGTACGTACCAGGGGAGGACCCGATCTCCTTTTTCCTAAACTTCAAAAGCGCAGCCCGGGCCAGTGGATGGTCGGGGGATCGGTGGCCCTTCTACCTGGCCCCTGTGTTTACAGCCGAAGCTCAAGCAGTGTACCAGAACATCAACAAGGATGGCACGTCAGATTATGGTATAGTAAAACAATACATACTGGACCGCCTAGGGGTGGAAGACGAGACCCAATGTCTTAAATTTAGGCAAGGATGGGGCCTTGCAGGTGATACCCCCAAGATGCTTTTTTATAACATCAAGGACGCTGCTGATCGGTGGCTAAAACCCCAGGAGTGTAACATGGAAGAAGTGATGAGCAAAATCTGTTTGGAAAAATACCTAGAGGCCCTGCCCTATGGTACCCAATGGTGGCTTAAGCAACACATGGGCCTGATCTTGGAACATGCTGTTGAAATGGCTACCTGCTATTCTCGGGCCCAAAGCCGCCCTTCTATCAAAGAGCCAGAGAAACCCCGGAAGGGGGTCCCACTGCCGAAATATGACCGGAAAACGATAAAAGCTCCTGTGGAACCACCCAGAACCCGGATTGGAAGGCTAGACAGCCCGATGACATCCAGCCCTCAGTGTTTCGAATGTGGGGAGTGGGGCCACATAGCCCGCTTTTGCAGGAAAAGAAGGGACAAACCGGAAGACAAACCGATGGACGTCAGTTACGCTCCCCGATCTGTCCTGTTTGCCCAAGAGACAGAACACATCTATTATGTGAGTCTGTGGGTGAACCAGAAAGAAGTAATAGCCTTTCTAGATTCAGGGTGCAAACACTCGTTAGCCAGGTAAGACGTAGTCCCCACCACAGCTTTTTTACCAGAGCAAACTGTCAATATCCGCTTTGTTCATGGGGATATCTGAGAGTACCCCACGGCTCAGTTCACCATCCACACCAAGACAGGCAGTAGCATTATGGTCCTTGTAGGTGTCTTTCCTACCCTTCCTGAAGCCCTGATTCTGGGGGTTAATAGTCCTCGTTTTACCCTACTTATGTCTAAAGCTTTAAAAGTAGGATCGGCAGCCCGCATAATACCCTTCTGTCCTTCGAACCCGGGGCTATTGATAACAACTTTAGGGCAGCCCAGCTGAATGATGCCTCTCTCCAGAATGCCTGGCAAGGGGTGCAGGAAACAAGAGACAATCCCAGACTCAGTTACCCTTGTTTTCTGGAACAAAATGGGCTCCTCTATCGTCTTGCAAAGGAAGGGGCGGAGCCCCAGTTACTAGTTCCCACCAGCTTCAGGGACCAAATCCTTTTTTTCCGCACACTCCCATCTCCTCGCAGGCATGTGGGGGCCGAGAAAACCACTCAGGCGATTCTCAGTAGTTTCTATTGGCCCGGCATATACCTCCAAACAAAGAAATACTGTCAGGAGTGTGCCATATGTCAGAGAAGGAACCCCTATGTTCCCCCAAAGGTACCCCTACAGCCCTTACCCATCATAGGTTGTCCTTTTAAGAGAGTGGGCATGGACCTCATAGGACCTCTCCCCAAGTCCAGCAAAGGCCATCAGTATGTTCTAGTCCTAATTGATTATGCCACACGTTACCCTGAAGCACTTCTACTATGGACAGCCACTGCCACCACAATAGCACAAAGGGTAATAAAAGTGTTTTCCAGGATGAGATTCCCACGAGAATTTGTGACAGACCAGGGTACACCCTCCGTTTCCCATCTTATGAAGGAGGTCTGCAAGCAATTAGGAATTAAGCACATCCATACCTCCGTGTACCATCCCCAAACCGATGGTTTGGTGAAACGGTACAACGGAAACCCAAAACTCACCCTAAAGAAGTTGTTGAGTGGGGATGGGAAGAATTGGGACCAGTTGCTTCCCCTAGCCCTGTTTGTGATACGTAGCGTTGTTCAGAGCAGTTTGGGGGTCTCTCCCTTTGAACTAATGTTCAGGAGAAAACCACATACCCTCCTTGAGATTACAAAGGAAAGTTGGGAGGAACAGGGTAGAAACGAGGAACAAGCCCTACTCGACTATGCCAATCAGGTGAAGACACGACTTTACATGCTGTGGTCGCTAGCCCAGGAAAACCTAGAGAGGGCTCAGACACAACAAAAATATCAGTACGATAAGGGAAAAAAAGTGGAGAGAGCTAAAGCCCGGAGACTGGGTCCTTATTCTCCTTCCCTCCTCCACCCATAAACTCAGAAAAGAATGGCAAGGACCATATGAGATAGTCCGCAGGGTTGGAAATACCACCTTGGTGTTGTGTCTCTCTCCTAGGAAGACACAGATGTATCATGTGAACATCTTAAAAAAATGGTTAGGCCCCGTCCCTAATAGGCCCTTTACAGTGTCTCTTGCCTCCCCAACCAAGGCTACGGTAGGGGACACCCTCATTAGTCCAGACCTAGGGCCCCAGAAAAACACAGAAATAAGGAACCTCCTGCTCTCCTTTTCTGATATCTTCTCAGACCAGCCGTGCAGGACCTCCTTGGCCACCCATACAATACCGACCACAGAGGGGGGGGGTAGTCAAACAAAGACCATATTGGGTCCCCGAAGCACGCAGGGCAGCCCTAAAGAAAGAGGTAGAAGACATGTTGGCCCTGGAGGTAGTGGTGCCCTCAAAAAGCAACTGGTGCTCACCACTCGTCCTAGTCCTGAAGCCGGATGGGAGTATCCGATTTTGCATTGACTTCAGGGCGGTGAATCAAATTTCCAAGCATGACCGATACCCCATTTCCGCATGTGAGCGAACTGATTGAGCGCCTTGGCGAGGCTTGTTATATCACCACAATCGACCTCACCAAGGGCTACTGGCAGATCCCTCTCCATCCCGAGGATCAGGAGAAAACTGCCTTTTCAGTTCAAAGTCCTGCCATTCGGCTTACATGGTGCCCGGGCTAGCTTGCAACGACTGATGGACACCCTTTTAAGGGCCATCAAGAATATTCATCAGCCTATCTGGACGATATTGTCGTCTTTAGCAAAACCTGGGGGAAGCATCTGGGTCATCTATCAGCCGTCCTCTTTGAGTTACAAGATGCAAATCTACACATCAATGCAAAAAAGACTATGTTCGCCTGCCAGAAAGTGAAATACCTGGGGTACATGCTGGGGAAGGGCTTAATCGAACCCCAATGTGAGAAGGTAAGGACTATCCAAGATACCCCGTATCCCACCACAAAAAAACAACTAAGGGCTTTCTTGGGGTTGGTCGGGTATTACCAGCGCTTCATCCCCCAGTTCTCAGACACCGCCGCCCCTCTTACAGACCTACTGAAGAAAAATTCCGCTCCCAGCACACTCAAACCCCCTACCAAAGAGGAAATAGCAGCTTTTCAGTCTCTAAAAGACACCTTAACTACTTACCCCTTTCTACTAACACCAGACTTCCAGAAAACCTTCATTCTGCAGACAGATGCCTCTGGGTTGAGAATAAGAGCTGTCCTCTCAGGTAGATGACAAAGGGTTGGAACGACCTGTCCTGTACGTTAGTAGAAAACTCTTCCCCAGAGAAAGAGCATTACCTATAATAGAAAAGGAATGCTTGGCCATTAAGTGGAGCATAGAGAAGCTACGATGTTATCTCGAGGGACGCTCTTTTCTATTATATACGGACTATGCCCCGCTAACCTGGCTACAGAGGAATAAGGGCACAAATGAGCGGGTCCTTACGTGGTTTCTGACTCTTCAGCCTTATCGCTTTCAGGTCCTTCACCGCAAGGGCAGAGACCAGGGCAATGCAGACTACTAGTCACGTTACCCTAGTTCCACCGATCGGGGAATCTCCAGGGGGGCATGTGTCAGGATTCCGCTGACAACAGGGAGACGGAAGTGCCCCAGGACTCTGCTAACAGCACTGTATTGCCTTACCTGCAGGCAGAGCTGGAGCCCTTTAAAGAAATTTCCTCGGAGGAATCCCCGGAGGCGTGGCCTGTGACGTTTCCGTCCACCATCCAATCCGGCGAGAGAAAGAACGGAACAAGAGAGGTGAGCCCCCGCGCGTATGCGGAAGGAGAATCCCAGAAGAGAAGAGGTCGGAAGCGTGGAGGCCGTAGAATACCGAAGAGCGGTGAGAACCTGAGAGGAGAAGCGCTGCAGCAGAGGAAGACGCCAAGCCAGGATGTCCACGGGACTGCGCTCCACCCCGCCACCCTCCAGGAGGAGGGTGGCTTGACAAGGTATGGGCGAAACTGCAGGGGTTTTCTGGGCATGGGTAGAGGTGGGGAATGAAAGGGAGGTCACAACCGGGGCTCACATGGTGTGGACATTCTTGCAGTGACTCGTCCCTCACTCCCCTCTACCTTTATCAGGAAGAGTGCTGCTTCCCCATTGTTCATACCGCCTTTTTCTTTTGTTTTGTTTTGGATTGGTCTATTCTCGGTACTGGAGTGACGGAGGTCTTACGAAGCCAGGACAACCTCACATCTCCCTTCCCCTGGATGCAAGTCGGCGAAACTGAAGACAAGGCACATACTAGAGGAGGACAATAGTGTTCCAGACTCTGACTTTAAGAGGCAAATAAAGACCTGCTTATGCATTGCCTTTGGTCTTATTGTAGTTTGATACCCCTCCAAGACGTGACCCCGTTACAATATCAGTACATAAAAAACTTCACCTATTTGCCTGCTTTGTAGATCTTTTGGATGCCTATAAACAAAACTTGCAGGATGGGGACTCCCAGACAAATTGCTCAATGAAATTTTCACCCTGTACACAGCAATTTGGGCACAGGTTAAGATCAGAATTGGGAGTCAATTAACTTCCACTTTCTCCACCTGAGGCTTTCTCAAACCCCCGGGGTTTTATCACCAGAACGGTACATACGTCAATCTCTTTTCAAGGCTTCGGTACATACCGTCAATCTCTATTCTAGGCTTTCTAATTTGCTAATGTACGTTAGGCGCACAATGCCCTCCATGTTTGATACAGTTTCCACCGCCGCTATTGTTTATATTTGCCTTGTGTCCACTGGGGATTCTCTGGCACCACCACTATTCGCATTTGTCCTTATGCGTACATCATGACATATGCTGTGTTTACCCGCGTTTCAATTCATGACAACCAAGTCATGAGAGCGGCACATACACAAGAGTCACTGTTTTCCCATGCTTTCCTGCACCTTCTTCATGGGCCCTGACCCATGAGAGCCGCACTTTCACTGAAGTCACCTTTCACTATATATATTGCGCAGTGTTTCTCCTTCCTTGTTTTAGATACACCTAGGGTGATCCCTTCATCACCATTCCCCCTTTATATGACAACAACTTAGTCACCCCATGCCTACCCCCTTGTCACCACTCACCCTACGTTTTGTATCCTTCCCAGCCCTGATGAGTCACGGGACTTCTCCTAGTTATGAAACACGTGTCGGCTGGTTTTGTTTGTGATCAACAAAGTCATTGCTTCAATATAAAGGACTTTTCTAAATCATTCCGGTGTCGACCACTGCATTTATATAAACACTTTGAGACTGAAATCAACATTGTAAATATCCTCGCCACGTGTGCCCAGGACTGTGCCAACCTCCTAAAACCCTACAAACCAAGGAATAAAACAGTGGTGTGCCCTAGTCCCCACCCTGTTCAGTTTATACTTGGCCGATCTGGACATACACCCAGCAAAAGTCAAGCGGTTTTCCCCTAAGATTAGCAACAGAGCATGCTGAGTACCTACAATATGAAGATGACATGCTCATACTAAGTCAGACACCCATTGGGCTTTAAAGGACAAACAACGCATTGGTCAAATATATAGAACATGAGGGGATAGAGATGGGCGTGGCTTGGATGCCGGAGGGACTGGCAGCGTGAGCCCGGAGCTCCGCGCCTGATCCCCACTAAAATCCTGAAAATAAGAGCGATATCTCGCGTGGATGAAGTCATCCACGCGCTGACATACATCGGAATGGTGGCGGCACCCCGGGAGCCATAGGAAACACTTCTTCAGTGGTGTACTGGCTCCGACGAGGAGATGACTGGACTTGTGGACGGAGCGGCCCAAAATGGCGGAGGAGACTGCGGCTGGAGATCGGAGATACTGACGATCAGCACTGCACGATACAATCAAAGGAACATTGTCGGGGGATGATGCGGAGGCAATCGCGGCAACTCTGGCTATGGCTGTGACGAAGGCCGTTGCCTGATACCCCGGTGGTGGGGGCCGCTTCAGCTGCCGGCTGGCCGACACGGAGCTCCGCAAAATTGCGGCCACTATACGTACCGGCCACTGAGGAGGCTGCCGGAGGCCGAGGAAGGGGAGAGAGGCTGCGAGTCATTGTGGTGACGGCTTGTCCTCACTGCCGCTTGGCCGCGGGAGGAGCGGCTCATCTGCCCTGCACGATGTGCGCACCCTCGGGCTCGGGCTCGGGGGATGGAGCGTTATACGGCTAAGAGCGGCCAGGAGAGGGAGCGGACTATCGGCAACAGCGGAGCGGAGAGCGCTGAATGACTTCAGGTTCCGTGAGGGGCCAGCTGCACTGGAGAGGTATCCTGCTCTGCAGAGCGGTACGGGCTGAGCCTGTTGCGGGGAGCGGTAGCGGAGCCCATCGGCTACTTTGCTGCGGTGAGTCGGGAGAGCGACGGCGCGGCGCCCTGAGACTGCAGAGGTGTGGGGACCGGGTTGGGCTGCAGAGGGCTCCCGGGATGCCATGGTCTCCGGAGACAAGGGGGCTGAACGGTCCAGAGGCGGAAAGAGCCCCGAGAGCGCGCATGGACCGTGGCCGATCTGTCGCCCTCGCCCTGAGCTACGCTGCCGGTGCTCGCTATATACTGGGTGAGACCGTGGTGCTGGACGCTCCCCGCGGTGCTTGACACTGCGCAAGCTGAGCTGACAGGATCATCGCTCTGGACGCGCCCCGGAGTGGCGGGTAAAGCACCACAGCGGCCTGGTATTGATTGGCATTGAGGGCCAGTGGGAGATATCGGCAGCACGTCCTGGCGAGCTTGGGCCCTACGACCGGCGGCACAACGATTATTGGGACACGCCCCTGGCCTGAGGAGGCGAACGAGGGGAGCAGAGGCGAGGAGAGAGAGGAACTGGGGGATCCCCTGTGCCCTTGCACGGCTGCTGCCTGGTGGGTTTCTGAGGTGCTGGCTGACGAGCCAGGGCTGGCTGGTCCTTCTGTGGAGCGCCACGCGACCCTAGCCCCTGAGTGATGTGAGGGCTAAGAGCTGGGGACGGAGGCGATTGTGCGCCGGGAGGCTACTGAGGCATCTATACTGACTAGACTCTACGTGCTGGTCTATTGGGAGTGCTGTAACTGCTCTGGGGCTATGGCTTGAGAAGACATCGGTCCTGGGAGAGCCCCTGTTGTGCACTCCCCCTCTGTGTGGGGCTGCGGGTGCCCCCCTGGAGCTGCAGTGTGGCACGACCGGCTGGTGCAGTGGCATGATGGGGAAGCCCAAGGGGAAGCTGGAGGGAGCCCCCAGCTTCGAAACACCGGAGGGTACCGTGCCGGGACCTGCAGATTTGCAGCAACTCCAAGATAGCATTCTGGAGGCCATTGGGGCAACAAAAGAAGCTTTGCAGCAAGATATTGCACAGGTGGCAACAGGGTTGGGGCTCCTGCGCGCGGACCACGCCAAACTTAAAGACAGAGTCAAAGGCACGGAGGATGCCCTGCAGGAGCTGGTCCCGGCTCATAAGTCGGTAGAGGTGAAGCTGGCGGACGCACTTGACCGGATACAGGCGCTGAAACGACGGGCAGAGGACACCGAAAATCGCAGCAGACGCAACAACGTTCGTTTAGTGGGTCTGCCGGAGAAAAAGGAAGGTGGGGACATGGTTGGATACTTGGACAATTGGTTTCGATCGGAAGTGGCGTCGGAGGGTCTCTCACCTTTCTTCACATTTGAGCGGGCGCACCGAGTCCCGGCTAGGCCTCCCAAACCGGGCCAGCCGCCACGACCAGTAGTAATTAAGTTGTTGCACTATAAGGACAGAGACTTGCTGCTTCAGAGGGCCAGGGACGCGGGTCCATTTCAAGTGGACAATAGGAAAGTGACGCTGTTCCCTGACTATACTTTTGAGACCCAGAGACTGCGTGCTTCCTTCTTATCCATTAAACGAGAACTGAGAGCCGAAGGCATACAATACTCTCTACTCTTCCCGGCCAAGCTCAGAGTGGTAGTAGATGGCAAGACGCTCGTTTTCCCCACATCGGTGGATGCCTGGGCATATTGGGAAACTTACAAGGCAGGAACGGATGGAGCGAAATTCAGGGAGGACAAGGATCAAGAAAACCCACGGGGTCTCAGACGGATGAGGAGAGGAGGGCGGCGCTACAGGCTGTGGTGGACCTGTCAGGGACTGTTGCAACCCAGTCACGCCAGGGTACAGACTCAGAAGACCATGCCACTGGCTCGGAAACGGACCAGTCAGAAGTTAATGGCGCTAAGGGCCCGATAGTGACGCCACAGACGTCGGAGGAAATTTTGGAAGCCTGACACGGAAGCTGACTGAGGTGGAAACTTGTGGTAACTGGGGGGTCCTGTGATTAACGATGCAGAAACATATAGCAAAACGGATTGGATTTCCGCATGTGTTTATGAGGGGATTGCGGGGCGGGGGGGTAATGGGACTGTGATAGCCGCCTTCGGGATCGAGTTACACTCTATCGGCCCATAAGGCTGCCGCAGTGTCGACTGTGGAATAGGTAGGAAGTTGGGTTGTTTTTCTGAGTTTGGATGGGAGCTGATACTGCGAAATTGGGTCCTGTTCTGGGGCGGAGGGAGCTGAGGGTAGTTGGGGATGCTTTCCGATGGAGTTCATTTGGTTTTGTTCAGGGCGGGAAATGTATGGAGGGGGGGAAAGTTAACCTGAATTTCTGTTGGGAGGGTACCACCACTTACACTGGGGCACGGAACTGTGCTACACTGTTTCAGTTACTATGGGACTAAGGCTAATTCTGGTACATTGAGATGTATAACCTGGAATGTGAGGAGGCTGCATACTATGGCGAGAAGGCATAAGGTTCACGCTTACCTGGTTCGTAGGGGGGTCCATATTGCGTTGCTGCAGGAAACACATCTGACGAAACAGGAGGGTATTGCGCTGCAGCGCAGGTGGAGATGGCAATTGTTTAACACCACGTACTCTGCATTCGCAAGGGGTGCATTTTTCTGGATCAGGGCGGGCACTCCTTTCCAGGTGGTCAGGCACATAATAGACCCTGAGGGCAGATATGTGGCTGTCGAGGGCAAACTTAAGGGCCGGGATATAGCTCTATGTAGCGTGTACGCACCCAACATTGACCATTTGTCTTACTTAATGAGACTTTCTGGAGCACTTGCGAACTACTTAGCGGGCCCTATCATGATGGGAGGGGACTTTAACTCGGTGATGGGCGTTACATTAGATAGATCCCACCCACCGCTGGGAGACTTCCCAGTGCATCGACTTGCGAAGGGCAGGCTCGACTGGCAGGAGAGGTGGGGACTGGCGGACGCTTGGCGCGCGCAACACCCGACTGAGAGAGACTACTCGTATTACTCTAGCTTGCACGACCTCCATGTCCAACTCGATGCGATATTGTGCTCCCCACTTGTGCTGTCTGCTGTGGCGCGCACCGAGTACCTCACCCACACATTATTTGACCATAACCCCATGCTGCTGACGCTGGACTGGTTGACTGAGATCTCGCGAGTCCCTACATGGCAACTGCGACCTGACACATTAGACGACCCACTCTTTTGAGCAGCGCTTGAAGAGGGGATCACTCATTATTTTGCCGAAAATGATGGCACCACTGCATCCAGGGCGATGGAATGGAATGCCTTTAAGGTTGTTGTTCCGGGACAGTGTATAGGGAAATACGCAGGAGCGCGTAAGGTCCTATTAGATGACCTTGATAAGGCGGAAAGGAAATTGTGAGACGCAGAAGTGGCACGACCAAGCCACCCTGAGCTCCAGGATGTTGTAAGTGCGGCTAGGGAAGCAGTAGCGGGTGAGGTGGAGCGCCTCCGTAGCTTCGACCACAAGGCCTACCTGCTGAGAGCACACGCTGAGGGTGACAAAGCTGGGACACTGCTAGCATGGTTGGCTAACCCCGCCAAGCGCAGCTCCCCGATCCTGGCCCTGGAAGGGGAGGGCGGACGCACACTCTGCACCCAGATGGAGATACTGAACAGTTTCCAAACATACTATGAGACCCTTTATAGGAGCGTGTTAGTGGGACAGGAGTGCGATATTGACACCTTCCTTGAGGGGCTACAGTTGCCACAATTGGATCAAGAGCAGGCGGACACCCTGGGCAGAGATGTTGACTTGGGGGAGATCAGGAGTGCTGTGAAGCGGATGGCTCGTAACAAAACTCCGGGCTTAGATGGCTTGCCCATTGAATTTTACAGTAAATACTTGGAACTGCTCGCTGCGCGAATACAAACGGCGTATAACGAGGCCAAGATCAAAGGCTGATTTCCCCAGTTCATGTGCGAAGCACTAGTGATTCCCTTGCTGAAACCAGGGAGGGAGAGCCACAGCCCAGCTTCCTATCGGCCACTATCTATGCTGACCACGGACTACAAAATCCTAAGTACCATACTGGCGGCCAGACTGTTGCAGCACATGCCTGGATTGGTCCACAAAGACCAGTCCGGATTTATCCCCACGCACAATACTACATTAAATATTCGGAGACTTATACGCCTGCTGGACGACCCGCTGCCGGGAGCACAGACGCCCTTGGTGTTATCAATAGATATTGAGAAACCGTTTGATAGTTTGGAGTGGAAGTACCTGTACAAGGTCATGCAACGCTTTGGCGACATCTTCATCCACTGGACGATGGTGCTGTACACATCGGCAGTGGCGAGGGTACGGGTGGGCTCCCTCATATCGCACCAATATCCAGTGGGCCGCGGTACTCAACAGGGTTGCTCCCTGTCCCTCCTGCTGTTCGCCCTGGCAATAGAACCCTTTGCGGCTGAGACCAGGACGGGAAAACACTATAAGGGTATAGTCAGCAGAGGGGGCCCACAGTTTATCTCGCTGTACGCAGATGACCTCCTGCTATTCCTTGAGGATGCGGGATAAGCACTGGAGGGTGCGGAGAGACTTCTCTCGCTTTTTGGCAGGCTCTCTGGTTTGAAGGTTAATTGGTCCAAGACCTGCCTATTCCCTCTGCGACAGGGAGAGATACGACCCGCCAACTGCCCAGTACTCAATTGGGAGCCCACCTGCCTAAAATATCTGGGGGTGTACGTGTACCACACGGCAGCGGATATGTTGGAGGGCAATGTGGGCCGATGCATGCGAGTGCTGTAGGGAAGCATGTCTTTTTGGGCCACCCTCCCGCTGTCGGTAACCGGCCGAATCTCTTTTTTAAAAATGATCGCTTTGCCGCGCCTTCTCTATTACTACCGTACGCTGCCTGTGTGGATACCCGGATCCGTCTTCCGACAACTGAAGTCGCAACTGACATTGTTTCTCTGGGGCACGGGCAGGTGCAGAATAGCATTAACTACGCTTACTCGCCCAAAGGACGAGGGTGGCCTACCGGTCCCGGACTTCGAGCTTTATTATATAGCGGCACAGTTGCAGATCTTCACGCAGGAGGTAGTGAGGGTGTTCCGAGGTCCAGTGCACGAGAGGGATGGAGGCACCCCGCACCATGTCTTGGCTTATATCACCTTGCAGCAGAAGCTCGCCCTCAGAGATTTGTCTCTGGAGGAGCAGACGTTCAGGCTCTGCTGGAACCGCTCGCAGCGTCGGTCGGGCGTGCGTCATCCGTACGCACCTGAGATACCGCTGGGAATGGTGACGGCGCTCCCCCACGGTGGGGACTGGTCGCACTTACAGGTCTGGGAGGACGCGGGGCTGCAAATGCTTGGCGACCTGTACGAAGATGGGGTGCTAATACCGTACCAAACTTTACAAGACCGTTTCGACCTGCCGAGGGGGGGCTACTTGCTGCAGGCTGCGGTGACCGGGGCCATGCAGGCGCACTGGAGGAAGGGCTTCTGGAACCCGCAACGTCCATGGCCTGCCAATATACCATGATGGCAGCCGGCACTTAGGAGGCGGTAACATGCCTCTACTCTAGGATGCTGCGGGAGACTTTGCAGCCCTTGACGGTATTGAAAGCTAAATGGTAATTAGACCTAGATACAGAGATCCCCGACACGACTTGGGCGCAAATAGTGCGGCGAGCACGGAAGAGCACGAGAAACGCACGCTTCCAGTTAATACACTTTTATGTCCTCCATAGAGCCTATCTAACACCTGGTAAAATTGGGAAATATTTTGGAGTGGCTGACGCGGCGTGCCCCAGATGCACTGCGGGGGGAGCGGAACTGGGCCACATGCTGTGGGACTGCCCTCACCTGCGAGACTACTGGCAGGAGATTGGAGAGACACTAAACGAAGTAACAGACAGAGGGTTACAATACGAAAAGGCAGTTAGTATATTGCACTGGTTCCCTCACACACCCTAAAATAAGATCACAAGCAAATTTATTCATATGGGCCTCCTCTTGGCCAAAAGGGAAATAACGAGGGTTTGGAAATCAAGAACGGGCCCCACACACAGGCGGTGGGTCAATGAGTTCCTGAAATGGGCAGCTAGTGAAAGTACACTCCGATATCAACTGGCTCGCCGTAAATCAGACGACAAAGCACTGGATGCAGAAGTTGCGTGGGAAGCGCTAGTAAAGGCCTTGCGAGACAGTACGTTGCTAGAAGAGGAGGGTACTCCTAACTTAGACACTGATGCACCCAAAAACACACCGGGCACATCTCTTATCTAGATATTCATTCACTGCTGACTGTACTCATAGATACAGACTAACCGAGAGCTCAGGCGTAGGTGGAGGGACTTGTGGGGAGGGTGGGAGGGGAGCTGGGTCGTTACAAAGATACAGGGGAGGTTCAGGGGGGGAGAAAAATAAAAGCGGACTAGTAAATTCCTTGCGAGACGGCTGCAACTGTTAATGCGTTAATGGGATTGGTGTTTTATTGCTTGACGCCGCCCGACCTCCGGGTTGTGGGCTTAAAAGCCGTGTATGAAGGTAAACGAACGATGATGGGCGCTGACGTCAGGGGAGCAGTGCCTATATAAATGTACCCTGTATATCATAAGTCTGCAATAAAAAACTGTTAAAAAGAATAAAAGAAAAAAATTAGGGGATAGAGATGAATATGAAAAAAACTAAATAATCTGCTTAGTAGACAAACATTTCAAGTCATTCTCTGGTAGAGCAAAGGGCAAAAGCATAGAAGTAGTAACAGCACGCAAAAATCTTGGGATTCATGTGGAACACCAATTCTCATTAAATAAAAAAAATCTGGCCTCCCTACAAGCCTAAGTGCAATCTTTAATCTATCCATTTAAGTTGTTACAAAAAAATCTCAATTACCAGTGTTTTAGAAGTGATGGAATCCAGGCTTCTACCTGCTTTGGCTACCAGTGTAAAAAGTGTAAGGTAGGCACCACAGGTTCTACATTCAATATACTATTGAGTCTTCATTAAGGTGAAATAATATGCATGGTATAGACTAAATAAGCTGACATATTTTTTTATAAGTGCAGTCTCAACCTCAGGGCTTCTCAGTGTTTTATGTGACCTATAACAGGTATACGGCATGTTTACCCACAATTTCTACTTCATAGTACATACTGATAACCCTTTGAAACAGTGTGATAGAGCAATCTACAAAATCTAAGACATTTGTGGAGAGAAAATAGAAAAAATTAAGTCAGACCATAAAGCAAGAAACAAGAAGATAGAAGAGTAAATTGACCACATTCAATCTTTGAAATATGCTAGAGAGTATGGCTTGCAGCTAGTACGGTTTATTGTGGAATAAACCTGAAGGAGCTAGTAGGGGGGGGATGGGTGGCAAACACCGCTCTGCCAGGGAAGTTCATGGAAATGTGCCACTCCCCACTCTGGTTAGAGCAGAGAGTTCATCAAAAAAACAGTGCCAACCAGCAATCTTACTCTCCAAGTCCAGACTGGTGGGGAAAGCAAAGAGCTTCAGTGATGCATACACTGGTCTCACTCTTTAGGGGCAAGGACAACAGTACTGTTTGACAGTTAATGGAGGGATAACACATTCCTGTAGAAATACATTATCGCCTGTGTAAGTGCTGCTGATGATTGCTCTATGCGCACAAAGCCCTGACCTTTCTGCAGTAGCTTTAGTTTCAGGTTGACACTATCCTGAGCCAACCCTGCAACACCACACAGCTCACTCCTATGCCTGTCACACTGAGTGGTGTTCATCTTTTGCCAGCAAAATCCCTCCCATCCTGCACAGCACAGGCATACACGTGGAATATACAGCCAAACAGAAACTCAAAATTCTGTGTGTGCAGCATCCTAACAATTCCAGGGGTGTGCCAATGCTCCAACCCCAGCTCATCTTATATATAACAAGTCCCTCCTACTCCTAGATGACTCTTTGAATGTGGTCAACCAGGGGATTTGCTGTCATTCATTTTGAGCCTTACCTTGCAGCTCCTTGCATTATGTTTTACAGCGAATTGCACATTTTTCTCCTGATATTGTAGCATTATTGGTGCAGGCAACTATTAGTTTCATACATGTTATTTAGAATGTGTATATACAGCACTTGGTACAAGTTTTTCCTCCATAGGTGATTCCCAACCTGTGTCCTGGTGATTACCCTGTCTAAATTGTATGTATAGGGTCGAAACATTGACACAATAACAGTGTACTGTTTTTATTTTTATGCTGGAGCAACATTTCACCCTCTGTCAATGTGTACCAACTACCTTTGGCATCCTCAGTAAGTCACTATTCATGTACAAAGAATGTATAGGCCCAGAGCACTTTGCACTTGCTTATTTCACGGTGCACCATTTGGAAACCCCTTTTTACTTACAAAGTGGTCTGATGTAGAATTTACAGTGCTTTTTTGTATTGTTGAACAGATCAAATAAAACATAAATGGAACCAATATGCTGATGGTTAAACCTAGGAAGTAGAGGTTCACACTTCCTCCTTTAGGGACCACTGTTTTCCTTTATTACAAGATTATCCAGGTGCCGGGGTATTGGGATGCCCCTTGTTCTGGTGCATATTTAAGAGGGAGGGGCATTTCTCATATAGACAAGGAGAGCATCCCAGATCATATGGGCATTTCCATTGAGAGCATGTTTTCATGCCGCATAACTGAGAATCTTCTAAAACCTTTAACTTTGGAAGGGCGTTTTGTTGGCAAAGGTGGTGGTTTTCCTAGAGCTAACCATAATGAACAGCAGCCATTTAAACAAAAAGGGCCTGATATAATGTTCTGCAGATAGATTCCTCTGACACAATTGTGACAAATATCCCATGCACTGTATTATGAGTTTCCTTGGCTATATTTTGGGCTGCCTGTTTTATGGTATTTAGTTTTTTGCCATTTTCATCTGTATTTATCCAAATTTGTTTTTTGCTAATGTTATCTGTATTGATCCATATTTATTTTGGGTTTTGTGGAAATATTAAGCTGAAATTAGTACATTTCCACATTTATTTAACTGATAAATATGCACTCATGCTTGAATGCCTTTCAGGTTTCAGTGCTATGAACACCCGCAGAAGACAAATCAGTGAACTTATATGAAAATATGCACATTTCAGTATTAACTTTGTTCATATATACTGCTGTTAAAGCCTCTTTACTAAAATGCCTTTCTTTTTTAACCCCCTTACCTATCAATCCACACATCTATTGGCCTTGCTGTCATGGTATACAGTATTTAGAATTACTCAAAGTGACCCAATTTCCATTTTTATCCACATTTAAAAATAAAAAGGAGTGTTTTCTGTCTCTATCTGTAAAAATCAGTAAAAATGTAAAACAGGTTACACAGCTGTTAGAACTGGGGGTCTCTAGATGGCAGAGGTAGGTACCACTGTCCAAATAGGGACCCTTGCTTCTAGTCAGGGTAAGAAGGTAACACACTTTAGATAGCCCCTGCTCATCCCCTTGGTAGCTTGGCACGAGAAGTCAGGCTTATCAAAGGCAATGTGTAAAGTATTTGTACCAACACTCACAGTAACACAGTGAAAACACCACAAATGGACTCCACAACAGTTTAGAAAAATAAAGGTATTTATTCTAAAGTACACAAGTCCAAAACGAAAAAAATACAACATACACAGTTCAAGAATATGGTTTCAAAAAGAATTCTTAGTGGTTGCGTTAAAATAATCCACAATTGCCTCACGTTTAGCCAACAGTACCTTTAGATGCGACAAAAGTTCCAAGTGAAAGCTGTAGCGTTGAAAAGCAAGCGATACGTCACTCCTGAGACCCTGGGGAGGGGATGAGACAACACCGCTGGGCCCAGAGGGCGTGTTGCGGTGACTCTGGTTTGTATGGGGAGAAATGCGATACCTTGCGTGGATTCCGGTGCACAGGTTTCGGTGAAGTGGCTCGCAAAAGATAAGATGCGACGATCTTCTGGTCGGCTACAATCTCCAGTGCGGCGACCATGCGCAGCTCAGCGTTGATCTTCTCCTCTCGTGGCCCCTCGATGCAATGGCTCCTACGACGTGATGCGGTCCACAAGCAGGTGGTGTGACGATCTCACCCAGTGACGACAAGCTCTGCAACGATACTCACAGTGATGATACTCTTCCCGCACCGGACTGGTGCGTTCCGCAAGCGAAGGATGTGATGACTCTGGCAGAGACAACAGGCGCTGCGACGATCTCGGCATTCGTGGCAGCAGGAATTTCCTCGCACTGACGGGGATACGCTCCGCAAGCGAGCGATGCGATCAACTTTGCAGAAAGTTCTTAAAATCTTAGTTTCCAGCTTCCCATACACAGTTACAACTTCCAGAGGCCCCACAACTGACCTAAGCACTCTAGGAAGGACAGAACTCTCTCAGTAGAGTTCAGGGAAGCTGGGGGTGAAGTCCTTTTGTTCCTGGGACTTCTTAACAGAGGCCAGCTCTTCTTCTTGCCGTTGGAGATTCTTTCAAGCGAGGGGACACAGCACAAAGCAAAATCCTTCCCCTCTCCTTGGCAGCAAAGCAACTGCAGGTCAGTCCAGCAAAGAAACAGCAGGACAGTCTTCCTTCTTCAGTCTTTCAGCTTTTTCCTTGGTAGAGGTTCCTTCTTGATTTCAGGATGATCTAATCTTCTGTAGTCTGGGTTCCTATACTAATACCCCTAAAAGTCTTTATTCCCTTTGTGCAGAAGGGCTCTGAACCAGTTCTGGGTGTTCCTTGAGCACTTCATTTTTCTGGCTTCTCCTTTCCTTTCAGAGAGAGGGGCAGGGTCGTCAGCCGCCCAGCAGGCAGTGGAACCAGCATTGTGGAAGGCAAACACAGCCCTATCCCCTCCCACCACTCAAGATGCAGATGCACTCATTCAGTCCAGGGATGGCCCACTCAGCCTCTGGGAGCCACCCAGCCCCTGCCCCTCAGAAATCAGACAGTCAATTCACAAACAGGCCAGGGCACACAGAGAGGTCAGACAAGAGAACAGCCACTTTCTAAAAGTGCTGTCCCCAAACACAGGGTTTAAAAACAACCTTTGTGAAAAGATGTGTTATTAAATTCTTAGTTCAGGGATACCAGACTTCTATGTCCTATCTTGGTCCTATGGGAAGATATGTTGGTAGCCACTGTAGCCAGCATTCCCCATGATAGCCTATGGGCAAGATAGCCTTACAATAGCGAAAAACGAAAATGGCTGTAATTCACTACCAGAGCATGTCACCTGCACTAGTACATGCTCTACCTTTCACATACACTGCATCCTGCCCAGGGAGTACCTTGGGCCTTCTATAGGGGTGACCAATCTGCACAGAAAGGGAAGGGTTAGGCCTGGTCAGTGGGGACACTGACCAGGAGGACATGGCAGTTCACAGACTGCACACAGGCACGGCAGCAGGCCTGAGACACCATTTTAGGGCTACTCATGTAGGTGGCACAATTAGTGCTGCAGGCCCTCTAGCTATAATGCACTTGAAATATGGTGGAAGGGATATCCCTCTAAGTTGTGATGGAGTAAGCACATCTGGTTAACTCTAAATCAGGCCCAGAGTGGTGGAGAGATGCCGTCACTCTTCTTAGCTCGTCTTGAGCCACGGTGCTCGTGAGCTCATGACGAGCTGAGCTCATCATGACCTTTAGAACGCTCGCACGCTGGGCTAATTCCCCTGCTGTGCGAACATTCTAAAGAAACGGGTGTGGTCATGACGAGCTCAGCTCGTCTTGAGCATACGACCACCGTGGCTCATGACGAGCTGACCTCGTCATGAGCACAGGGGCGCTGTGCACGCCCACCCGCCCCCCAGCACAGCATGGGAATTTGCCCAGCTGCGAAGGGGTTAAGGCCTTTTGATTATAAATGGTCTTGAATATTCTGACCTCTGCACAAAGACCTGGTTGACCTGAGGTTGGAATTCCATGAGGAATTTACTTCACTCAGTAATTTTCCAGATGCAATCATTGCTTAATTTGTGTTGATTTTTGCTGGTGCTCTGCACTGGTGCCCAATTCTTGAAACTGACACTTAATTATGACAGCTCACTAAATGGGTGTGTTGTCTGAAACCTGGACCAGTCTGAATTATTTCATTTCTTGTAGTGTTTTGCTTAATATGTCTTTTTAATAGTATTATTTGGCATCACTGGTAGGGGCACTGGGCAGTGCAAGCTGAAGTGCCCTCCTGAGCAATGTTTGTGCCATGGAATTTATTTATTTTGAAAATGCACTACATGCAATAAATCCTCTACACTTTGTTACATGATGGAATTGGCACTTGCTGGAATTTAGCAGTGTAATGGAATATCATAGTTACAGTGATGTGGGATTTCAGTGCAGTAGACACAAACATCCACATTCAACCCTGAACGTTTGGAGTAGGTGCTATTACAATTTACATGCAAACAGAAGAGTTTCTGTCGAGTTCATTGAATTGAGGTGTTTCCATTCCGTTGTTGTGTAGACATTCCAACACCAACAGAGTACTGAGTAGAAAATTGGATTCAGGAGACTCCAAGTGAATGGTATACAGGGCATAACATGCGGAAGACATTGTGAAGTGTGTCATTGTAAATTGTAAGGTGAATCAGCTTGCGCATTCAGTGTTAAGTGAAGATTCAATCAAAAGACTAACTTGACCTGTATACTGTGGATAGATGCTGAACTTTGTAGTTCCCATACTGGATTGGATTGATCATATTTTTGCCCAAATAGTCAAAGCAGTTTCTTCTGGCAAGATATTTCAGTAAATCAAAGTAGACTTAATAGGTAAGGGGAAGATGTGCATTTCATGTCATGTTAACCAGAACCAATGCAGACAAGTCTGAGATTAGACTGTAGGAAGGGGAAAGGGATACTGAATCATAGGCTGCATACGCAGTATAGACTACTAAATGGTGAATGACATGATAATATGGTACTTTTAGCATAGGGTTTGGGAGCACATGCCAGCTTTTAGTAAGAAGGAGGGACACAGGGAAACTAGGAAGAACATAGATGGAGTCTTGGAGAACTGTTGTCACCCACAGTCACTTTCCCTTTGCACCATACCATGATTTGTTTGGGAGCAGAATTCCACAGGTGGCCAAATACATTTGCATTTTCTTTCTCTTTATCTCAGTACAAGGACTGGTGTGTTCCTTTCTACTGTTTGTGTACTATTTGTACATTTTAATGGCAACATTATTTCAGTTATTATTCTTATTAAGTATCATATTACATTACCTGAGTATGTCATAAGGGATCCATATTGATTTGTATCAGGTAAACAAGTTTGGGTGGTCGCTGGCAACCAGTCTAATTCTCCAATTTGGAAGGCCTGAGTGGCATCAGCAATGATACATCGAGAGATATATAATTCACCGAGAGTACATTTCCAAGGATCCTAAAGTAAAGATAAAAAAGGTTGAAATGCGCTAGCAGAGAGTTCTGAGACAGAATGATGCCATGCAAGCAGTTTGGGAGATGGATTTTGCAATTTGTAATCATTGAGAGCAAGGTGAGATATTTGGGCCAAACAGTTTCAGAAGGGACCTATCAATGCCTGTTTTCATTTATATGTGTCTAAGAAATGGAAGTTCTCAAATTTGTCAGAAACCTCTCCAAGATTCAGTAAGATGAGTTGACACATCATACAAAAATATGAGCATTTGAGTCAAATAATAATTGAGAGCTATTTCTGGGGCTAGTGGTATAAAAAGATGGGAACATTTTTTTGAGCCACCTTCCAACAGCACTGGCCCCACCACCTATTACCTAAATGGACATCACCCAAAGCTGTGTTTCATACCCGATGTGAGCTGCAGTAGGCGGAAAATGTGGGAGGTCTGCCGCCTATGGGGAAAGTTTGGAGATTTCTAGCACAATTTCCACTTGAGCTTGCTAAAAAGCCACAGATTACGAAACAACATTCTGAACTGGCACTCATGAGAGACAATAGTACTTTCATGGTAAGAAAATCAAATGGAAACAGTGGAATAAAGCAAAAGATGAATGAGTCCCTATTTTGTGGCTAGTCACATAGCACATCATGTTTAGGAGATTGCACAACGACTTGGGGCCAGATGTAGGAAGGCTATTACCGGTCGGTAACGGCCGAAATCGGCCGTTACTGACCGGTAATATGTTTTTCCTATGTACGTGGTAAATTTACTGATTCGGTAAATAACGATTCGGTATTTACCGATTCAGTATTTACTGAATCATCATTTACCGAATCGGTAAATGAGATGTAGGAAGCACTTCAAAGAGTGCTTCTGTGCTTTAAGGATTCGTTATTTACCACCAACTATTAGTTGGTGGTAAATAACAACTACCTCTGTAAATGCCAATCTGTGCATTTACACCTGTGCCATGTGACAGACATACATGCCCTTAGGGCATGTATGTGTGCCACATGTGCACACAAGCACTATTCAGGGGTGCAACAGGGTGTCAAAGTGACACCCTGCCACCCTTGACTCTTACCCTATTTTACGGAATCGGTAATTACCCATTCGGTAATTGACATTATTCCTATGGGCCTCAGGGCCATAGGAATGAATGGCAAATTAGAGTTAATTTGCTAACAACCCGTATTATTTTCACCAATTTATGTTAGGATCTAATTCCATACAATTCCTTGCAAGAACCACCGACCCGAATTACTACAAGAGAGTGAGGTTTAAGACCGCTAAAGACGCGGTTCGCATATGGAATATAAAAATGGCTATTGATAAAACGTCACTTTACCATCCTAATCTAACACTATGGAACAATCCGGGACTACCAGGAATTTTCAATGACTCTGTAGGAAAAATATGGGCTGACTAGGCATAACCAAGCTGGGTGACTTATATGGCTTAATAGATTTTTTAGAGTTTGAAACATTGAAAGTACTCTATAAACTACCCGAAAATATGCTATTTAAATATATACAGATACGTAATTTTTTAATTTGGCAAAATGAAACTCAAGGATATAGCAAACTCTGATATTTGGATATGTTTTAACGGGGGTGGGGGAAAAAATCAATCGATAATCAGCCTGAGCTATAAATGTCTCATCCAATTTAAAACTGATGATTGTCCTAAGTTAGCGCAAAAATGGACTTCTAAACTTAGTGTGGATATATCACCGAACAACATTTCTTCTTTTTTAAATAATATTGACAAGCTTGTTTAATCATCTAATTTAAAATTACAAGCTTATAAGACGGTTTGTCAGCTATACTATACTCCGCTACAAATCTCTAGATGGACTGGTAATAATGTCTCAAACGATCGTACACAATGCCCGAAATGTAACTTATTGGCGGCCGACCTTGAGCATATGATTGTTTCATGCCCTATTCTGAGTACTTTTTGGAAAAATTTAGAAGATATTCTGGAGCAGAAAAGATTGATCTCTGCCCCACTATCAGCAGAGATGATACTTTTAGGCATACAACCTACTACTGCTAAATTTAAAGATTTGCTTTTTATTTTGCTATCATGTGCTAGATTGATTATTGCAAGGGTATGGATATCAGATAAACCACCTCATGTGGCTGAATGGTGGTTTTTGGTTAATGAAATATATGATATGGAATATGCTTTGGCCAGAAAAAGAGGGAATCGATCATTAAAAAAAATAGATAATATCTGGGGAAATTTTTTCCCCGGAAATATTTGATGTTTTATGTTAACTACTAATGAACATTGCCTTTTGTATTTGCTTTGTTTGCTTTTTCTTTGCCTGCTACACTGTAATGCACTATTGATTACGATTACTCAACTGACTAATAGGTGTAAATTTTGATTGCCTGTGTTACCAATAAAAAACGATTAAAAAAAAAAAAAGGAATGAATGGCAAATAAGGAATCGGTAATTACTGATTCGGTAAATACCGAATCTTAACGATTCGGTATTTTTTACCAATTTATTACCTACATAGCTTTTACCGATTCGAAAATACAGAATCGGTAAAATTCGGTATTTTCAAATCGGTAAATGTCAATTACCTACATCTAGCCCATGATCATTAAATAAATCCAACAGCAGTCAAAGGGTGAGTGCAAGGAAGAAAAACACATCAGAACAGTAAAATCAAGTAGAACAATACCTTATAAAGCATAATGTCTTGAACACCGAGGTATACAAAATAGGGATGTATGGAAAGATTGAATTAATCTCCACTGGTAATTACTCTGTGCTGCATACTGGTACATTGTTATTTTGCACACAATGACACCTCAGTGGGCCCCAGCCACATGACAATCATTTGTCAACCTTCTCCAATAGGAAGACCTAGTCTAACCCAGCCTATGCCATGAACAGAGACTACCATTGGAGCTCTGTAATTTTTTGCACTATTTATTTTAAACTTCTAAAATTCATATCCCTGGTTGTCCTTGTAGGATATGTGTTGTTTTGTTGCAACGTTGGTATTTAAATTTGCTCTATTTTCTAAACGTTAATGTGTTTTTAAAAAATGTTCTATATTTGACTTTTTAACTGATTTAGTACTACTAAATCCTTTACATTTTATTTCTAAGTGAAGCCTGTCTGCTTTGTGGCATAGCACCCAGGGGTAGAGCCCAGGTTTAAATCACTGCAACCTTTAACAGGCCTAACAAGATAGTGAACTTATATTTTATGGTAGACTAACATCCACCCCAATAAATAATTTGCTCCCTCAAACTTACTTTCTTGGAACGTCTTACGGCACATTGATTTCTTAATTCTATTCCCACCGATAGGATGTTTACACTTTTACAAACAGTTGTCCAAAAAACTTCACTATAATAAAATGACTCACATTGTCTTTCATCATTTTAGTTTCCCCTGTTTCCATTAGGTTTTGTAACTGGAGTGACCACAAGTGAATAGGAGTAATACTTTCTAATTCACACTCCTTTATTCACTGTAGCTGGTGGGCATCTTGATTGACAAGGTCAGGATGGACTGGACTGGCGATGAAGTAGCTGCTATGCAGAGATCCTGCAGCAGAATTTCACTTGAGAAGCTTCTGGTGCATCATGGTGCATGTGCACTTATTTATGGTTAGTCCTGCATCACATGGACAACATCAAGTAGGACTGATCACCAGTTACGTTCCCTCCCGTAACCTTCGGTCACTCCATCTAGGCCTTCTCCAGACCCCTTCTTTCAAATTCAAACGTTCTGGTGGACGAAGATTTGCAACATTAGCCCCCTGCCTATGGAACACCTTTCCCCTGGAAATTCGGTCCTGCCAAGACCTCTTACCTTTCCGGAAAGCATTGAAGACCTGGCTTTTTAGACAAGCTTTTTAATCTACCTTGTCTACCTTTGATTGTGTTACTGTCAATTCAGCGCCAAGAAACTAATCAGTGTTAGTGCGCTCAATAAATGATTTAATAACATAACATAACATAACATAACAGTCTGCTGGTCTAGGCAGCAGAGGATGGGACTTACACTTACCAGTAGTATTGGAACCCTTTTTGAAAGCCTGGTGCTAATCTCCTCGCAAGAGGATTAAGGGATATGGAACATCTGCTTCTTAAAGAAGGATGGCACCAAATAATTTATTTATTTATTTTAAGAACTTGTAAAGCGCAGCTGTCACCATTGCAGGCATCCTGGCGCTGATAAGATCGGAAGAAGCGGAAGTGACCACGGGGAGTGTGAGCTTTCAGGCGGTCACCATGGGGAATAACCGGGTTTTAATCCTTCTTCTGAATGGGAGGAGTTCAGTGATGGTCCTAATCTTGACAGGGAGAGCATTCCAGAGTTTGGCAGCTGCTACCTCAAAGGATCTGCCACCGGCTCTGACTTTCCTGAATCTGGGTACCACTACCAGCTTGGCCTCAGAAGATCAAAGCTGTCTGGTTGGAGTGTACCAGGCAAATTTTGATTGTAAGGGGGCTGGGCCAGTTCCATGGAGAGCCCTAAAGACCATGCAAAGGGCCTTGAATTGTATCCTCTGTCTCACCAGCAACCAGTGCAGTTTGCCCAGAGCGGACGGCCCATGAGATCTTCTCGGAAGCCCCAAGGCCAGCTTAGCAGCTGCTGATTGGACCCTTTGGAGCCTGTCCAACAGGAACCCAGGGGACCCTAGCAGAAGGGCGTTACAATAGTCCAGCCTGCTGAGGATGATGCACCTTACCACTTGGGTGCGAGAATGGGTTGGTAGGAGAGGCAGAACTTTCCTCAGGGAGCGAAGGATGGCAAAACAGCAGGAAGTTGTCTTTTGTACATGCGTCTCCATACTGAGCCTTTGATCCAGCATGACCCCTAGATTGCGGACTGATTCCACCGGCCGTACTTTGGTCCCTGTTTCCGGGGGCCAAAAGTTGTTTGGAAACGGCCGGGAAATCTTAGTTCCGGCGCTAAAGAGCACCTCCGTCTGCCCTGCGTTAAACTGGAGGGAGTTGTCCTTTAGGCACCACGACGTATCACGCAGACAGTTGTGGAGAACCTCCACAGATGTTGAGTCCTCGCCTTCCGAGGAGAGGGTCATCTGCGTGTCGTCAGCATAGTTGACAATCCTAATGTTAAAGCTTTTGATGAGTGAAATCAGAGTTCTGAGATATAGATTGAAAAGGATTGGGCTGATTGCTGAGCATTGAGGAACCCCATGCGATATCAAAGAAAAAGCTGACTGAAATGGTGGCATGGATACTGCCTGCTGCCTATCCTGCAGGAATGATTGGAACCACTGCAGCGCTGTACCTCTCACTCCCGCCTCAAACAGCCGCCTCAACAGAATCTTATGGTTCACCGTATCAAAGGCGGCAGACATATCAAGCAGGATCAGGAACACTGCCTGCCTTCTGTCTGCACGCCTTTGAAGCACGTCCATAGCGGTGATTAGAGCTGTTTCAGTTCCGTGGGCAGGCCAGAGGCCAAATTGATCCCCATCTAGTAATTGATGACATTCCAGATGGTTGGAGAGAGTGTTGCTAACCAAACGCTCAACAATCTTGGCAGGAAACGGTAGCAGGGAGATGGGCCTATAGTTTTTTGAACAATCTGGGTCTAGAGAAGGCTTTTTTAGCAGAGGAGATACTAACGCCCGTTTCCATTGAGATGGAATGGTACCAGTCACTAGTGATTGGTTACATATTAGGTGGAGTGAGGGGAATAATTCATCCTCAAATTCCTTCCAAATTTTAGGAGGCACAGGATCCAGAGGAGACCCAGATGAAATCCCTCTGGCTAGCTTCGTGAAGGCCTCGTACGTAAGAGGTGGGAACTCAAGTAACATTTCTTTCTTAGCCATGGCTGGCCCAGCTATCCGGTCCACACGAGACCCAAGTCTTAAGTCGGAGGGAGGGACACAATCCGGGGGAGTTTCCAAGTCCCTAAGGATGAGTTCAATTTTTTCCTTGAAAAATACGGCAAGGTTATCGCACAGATCTTGGGACGGGACGATAGCGTTCCTGGAACACTCAGGGTTAGTGACTCTATTTAGTATGTTAAAAATGCTCCTGGAATTGTTGGTGGCGTTACAGATCAGAGAGGAATAGTATTCTGCCTTAGATTTTTATATTAGGTTCTTATATACTAGGACCTTATTTTTCCACACCTCCTTAAAGGTTTCCTTATAGTCACGTCTCCACCTTCTCTCAGCTTGTTTGCATCCCTGTTTTAGGTTTTTTAGATTGTCATTAAACCAGGGGGCAGAGTCCTTACCCTTACAGCTACGTGTTTTTAGAGGGGCATGAGCATTAAGGACAGCTGTGATTCCAGTGCATAGAGAGGTGTAATGTTCCTCTATTTGCTTTTCCCCATTAAAGAGCTGCTCCATATGGAACACCTCACCAAGGGAGTGCAAACGTGCAAGAGCCCTCCAGGCTCTGCACTTAAATTCCCTATTCGTCGCAGGAACCTTGTGGAGACCACTGTTCATGTGTATAAAAAATTTAACAAGTGAGTGGTCTGTCCACTCCATAAGTAAGGTTTCCCCCATAGCCACCAAATCAGGAGCCGTGAAAACCAGATCTAGAAGGTATCCCGCTTTGTGGGTTGCCCCAGTAACCAGCTGGGAAAGGCCGAAACTTTCGCAGGCTTGGAGTAAGTTGCAGAGACCCAAGTCAGGGGCGCCATTGCGCCAGAGATTAAAATCACCAAGGATAATCAGCTTGTGATGAGAAAAGGTGATATTAGTCAGGGTAGCCAGTAGCTCTTGTTGCTGCTGAAGGCTGAACGCCCCTGGCGGGCGATAGCATACTACCCCAATGACAGTAGTCCCGGAGTGGGCCTGAATAGATAAGCCTAAAAGCTCAATGCCTACAGTAGGGTCTAAAGCAAAGACCTTAATGCTGCAGGACGCTCTAAAAATAACTCCTACTCCCCCGCCTCTCCCATTAGGCCTCGGAATATGAAGAAATTTAAACCCAGGAGGACACGCAAATCCGGGGTCAACCAAACAATCATGACGAGTCCACGTTTCTGTCATGAAGAGGATATCTAATTCATGAGTTTCAATCAAGAGCTGGATCTCTGTACTGTGCTTAGGCAGGGACCTCACATTCAGAAGCCCACATTTTAGAAGATCGTCACTCAGAAAGTCGGTTCGTGGGAGTGCCGTATGTAACAGAGTAAATGTTCCTTTATCCGCATGGTGTTTACCAATTTGTATAAGCGTCTCTCTTGAGTAGGGGGGCCCAGAAGGTAGCTGACCAAGATCTGTTTAGCCAAAGCAGGCAGCATAGCTGTCACAAGGCGCTACCTTGGCGCGGACGGGCGCAGACGGGCTTGCCTCAGGCGTGCCTTCGGCGCGCAGACGGCACGCCCGCTGCGCTCGTCTGCTGCGCGTCCGGAAAGTACACATAATTTGTAGGGAGGAGGACGGCAGTGGGGGGGCGTGGCCTCAGAAAAAGGGCGTGGGAATGGCACCAAGAGTTTGTTGTGATTCTTCCACGGCAGCGCTGAAATTCGCTGCACGGCCTGGTCAGGAGCAAGCTAGTGCCCTGATATGGTGCCAGGAGGGGAAGAGGGGTAAGTTACAAAACACACAATAAGTGACTCTCAAATTTTTAAAATTAATCAGGTCGCGCTCCCGGCTTCCGCCTCAGGAGATCTATACAGTGCTTCTAAAAGGCGCTTGTAGTCAGCATCTTTTGTATGGGCTCGGCGGTGGGCGTTTTGAGTAAGGTGAGAGTGTAAAAAAGGTTAATCGTGGTCTTTATCAGAACTCAAAAAGTGTGTCCACGTTGTCCGTATGACTTTTCGGAGTGACTAAAGTACCTTGAATATGCAAAACTAATTGGACCTATATTGTAGTGTAGTTCCTATTTTCCCAATAGGCTCTGCGCATTGGAATAACATAAACAGCAGTGTAGACGTAGGACTGAGGTCATCTAGGTCTCTACTGACTATGTTAGACTTAATTTAGGTTTGCCAGCTAGCTCAGAGGTCACTAGAAACATTCTCGAATGAATAGGGAGGGGTTAACTTCCCTGATTTAGACAAGAATTGATTCAGCTTCTGACAACCGCATTAACATGACAACTTTGTTCCCTCAGAATAAAGAGTGTATCTCTAGACTCGTGTGAAAACAATAGACGGCTATTTCACTCAGTCAATCGTGCATGCTTAGTTCCACCATAGTGCAGAGAAATAGAGAGACGGGCATTTTCAATAAAAGGTGTTATTTTATTGAGCAGTCTTCTTTCTCATGCAAGAAAAATAAATTGCCACAATTGCAATACTTATCATAAAGTAAAGTGCGTGCAGTAAAAATAGTAATATGAAATAATACTGTAAAAGCATTGATACGGTTTCTTAGCCATATGATACTTTAAAATGGATAAAATATATACATACATAAAAACATTGACTAACAAACTCAACTGGTGTTTCTAGATAAGGCTACCCCAGTGTACCTGACCTAAGCCTAATACGTGGGAAGGAGTAAGTGAGTTTGCAGTTTTTAAGTTAAGTTAAGTTTTGCCAAGTATCGGAATCAAGATGTCTCTCTAGGGTTTTAATCAGCTCCGTACCTTGGTTCTAGAATGAAGGAGGTCTTGTATCTCGCTTCTCAGGACTCGATCTCCCAGCAACCCGCGTGGGTGACTTGGGAACACCGGAGCTGGATTTTCTCGGCGTGAGAAAAGGCAGCTTCTCCAGCGCGTCAAAGGAGAGGGGAGGCTTCCTCTGGCTCTCGGATCAGCTGGGCTCCGGATAAGTTGATAGCCGCTCTGCTCCACACCACCGTGTGTTTGCTTAAGGCAACGTTGGTATATTTATACCTGAAAGGTGCCGGGTTTGACGTAAGGTTGGACATAAGACGTCACTAAGAACTAAAAGTTCTTTCTGGACTCCAGGAGTTCCTATGCAAATCAAAACAAAAGCAGGGGGGATTCCCGGGCTACTGGAGGCTTGGTTTGTTTAAAGAACGCGTTGTACTTTCTAGGAGTCTATGGGAGTAGCCTTGCCGTGCTTTGGACTGCATGGGCTATTACTAAATATGGATATGATTCTTATGCCTTTATAAGGATACTATTTATTATAACCACATAAGGGCATAAATCAGGAATATAGAATTAGGGTCCTAGATAGAAACACAACAATATATATAGTGTTAACCACGTTGCTACTATTGACACCTTCCGGAAGGCCAGGCAGAACATATGGAAACCACTCGGTCCCCCCGAACGTATGGTTGGGGACCCAGATCCTCCCGGAAAACCATTTTGGGTGGGGGCGTGTCACGGCTGGTATGCCCGAAGTGGTGTAGCCGGGGGCGCGCCTTCTCCCGCCCAAGAGGGGTTGTCCTAGACACCTACGCCGATGGCCACACCCAGTAGGCGTACCAGCGGAGGGTTCACGCCCTCCCGACGAGGAATAAAGAGAGCGGGAATCCGAAGAATCATCCTCTTGTTCCTGTGCTTGGAAGCTGCACCCACTCGTTGCACGTGAGCCCTCGACGGAACAAGGAGCAATTTTGAGAATTTTGTAATTCTTGTGTTTCTCTTTCAGCGACTCCAACTAGGACCGTTTCTGAAAGGAATGTCTGGCAAAAAGGCAGGAAAGAAATCCGAGACGGATCAGATGCTCCGGATGTTGATTAGCAGAATGACGAAGATGGAACAAAACGTGGGGCGAGATATGGCGAACATGAAGAAGCAGATGGCTGCGATGAACAATCCGGGTAAACCAAAGAAGGTGATAGGCCCGGCATTGCCAGATGTTGCCCCGGAGGGTAGGGGGAAGCGGGTCAGGAATAGGGCCCCAAGGGGGGAGGTCCCTGTCCCCGAGGTACCCCTGCTGTTCCGGTCGAGGCCCCAGTACTCCCAGACGCGGGTCAGCCGATACCGGTTGTGATTACGCCCGCTAGCGAGGAGGACATGCCGCCTGAATTGGCCGCCCAGTTGACCGCATGGCTCGGCAAGAAAACAGGGGGTGCTACGGCACCTGGAGACACGGCCGAAGAGGCCAGGTTACTAATCCAGCAGTTGCGGCAGTCGCGAGATGCCGCAAAGGCGAGTCTCCCTCTTGTCCCCCCACAGGTAACATCGGTAGGACCGGCAGCTGACGTGGAAAAAACGGCAAGAACGTCAACCGAACCGGGTAAGCAGGCATTGCCAATAGCGGGGGGGGGCTCATTGCCCTCAAGACGGGAGAAAGTGGTTCAACATATCCCGTTGGCCACGAAAGAATTAATTTGGGCAGACAAGTACGTTAACATGTTTTCTCTTTTAACGGACCATCGCGAGATGGAGTATGCTAAAACGCAGAAAGATTTGTGGCACCCGAATGTCTGGCGAGCCAAGATGGCGGGTTTCAGGGTGGATGAGACAATAACAAATTGGGCCAAGGCCTTTGCGATGTTTACTGCAATTATTGGGGAACGTAAGCCAGAGGTTTTGCCTGAATTGTCTTGCTACCAGGCACGAATAATCGATTTTTATGAAACATATGAAGGTAATGAATGGATGGGTTACGACATGAAGTTCCGTAAGGCCAAGGAGTACGATTCATCTCTGACCTGGGATTGTCTCGACTCGATTTCTTGGCAGAAGCAGCTCCTGCCGGGCGCGACGAAGGCGTCCTCGTCAGGTTGGAATGGATCGGGGTTTTCCCGCCAACAGCCCGCGGTGCCCTTTCGAGCGGGCGCCGGTGGCGATCACCAACCAAAGTCCGGTGGGAATGGGGAAAAAACGGGGGGTCTGTTGGAGCTTCAATAGAGGCAACTGCTCCAGACCACAGGGGGCATGTAAGTTCAGGCATGCATGTGCGGGTTGTGGGAATTTCTCACACCCGGAAAGTTTGTGCAGGTCTAAAAATGGCGGGCCGGGAGGTAAGGGAGGGTCCAAACAGGACTGAGGAGGGTCACCATGTACCGTTGCCTACCCCTGTTGATATCATGGCAATAACCCCCTGGCTAAACAAATACCCTGATCATGTCTCCGCTGGGGTGTTGAGGAACGGATTCTTATATAGTTTCCGCATCCCGGCGGGGGATTTTCGTGGGGAATCACATTGTAGAAACCAATTATCGGCTCGGCATAATCCAGCGGTGGTAGAGAAGAAGATTGGAAAAGAGGTTTTACTAGGCCGGGTGGCGGGCCCATATCAGCACCCTCCAGTGGCAAATTTTGTCTGTTCCCCGTTGGGAGTAGTCCCCAAAAAAGACCCAGGGGATTTCAGGATGATCCATAACTTGTCAGCACCGAAGGGTCTCTCGGTGAACGAGGCAATTGACCCAGGAGTTTGTTCGGTGCAGTACGCATCCTTCGATGATGCCGTCACCATGTTGAATCGCCTGGGGCCCGGAGCGCTGATGGCGAAGTCAGATATCGAGTCGGCGTTCCGGTTGCTCCCGGTACACCCACAGGACCAGCGCCTGTTAGGCTTTGTGTTCCAAGGACGTTATTACATGGATAGATGCATGCCGATGGGTTGCTCAATCTCTTGTGCCTATTTTGAGAAATTCAGCTGTTTTTTGGAGTGGGCATTCACTGAGGCCACTGGGTATCGCCATGTTATGCATTACTTAGATGATTTTCTGTTCTTGGGGGCAGCCGGCGACACAACATGTGCGCAGGCGCTACAAGAGTTTTGCATCCTCATGAGGGAATTCGGGGTGCCATTGGCACCAGGTAAGACGGTGGGACCAGCTACTACACTCGAGTTTCTGGGAATTGAGCTCGATTCTGTGGAGGGATGTTTCCGTTTGCCGGTAGGGAAGATAGCGAAATTTAGGGCTTCCCTGGAACTGTGCCTTAGTAAGGAGAAGGTGACCCTGCATCAGCTACAACAGGCAGTGGGTCAGCTTAACTTTGCCCTGAGGGTGATACCAATGGCCCGCCCCTTTTCACGCTCTATTGCGCAGGCTATGGTTGGTCTCAAAGAAGGACACCACCGCACAAGACTGTCTGCAGAGGTTCGCCAGGACATGCGTATTTGGTTAGCATTCCTGGCGGACTTTAACGGTCGAGTGGTGTGGCACAAGCCGCCGGCGTCTTCGGACGAGCTAGGTTTGTGGACTGACTCGGCGGGGAGCGTGGGATTTGGCGCCATTTTCGGCAACCGATGGTCGGCGCAAACATGGCCAACATGGTGGCACACCAGCGGCCTCACCAATAACATTGGTTTCCTTGAGCTATTCCCTATAAATTGTGGCTCTCAAGGCCTGGCCGGATGAGTTCAAAGATCACTCGGTGGTATTTTGGTCTGACAATATGACTGTTGTTGAATGTATAAATAATCAGGCAGCACGCTGCAAGTTGATATTGAGATTGCTGAAGGAAATTGTACTAATTTGCATGAAGTTAAATGTACAATTCAGGGCGAAGCATGTGCCGGGGGTACTGAATCGTGCTGCTGATGTACTCTCTCGTTCACATATGCAGGCGTTCAGGGGTTATCTACCTACTGCAGACCTAGCGGCGGCACCATTCCCCGAAGTACTCTGGCTAATCGGTGCCCCGGATTACAAGACCTCGTGGCAGCAAGCCTAGCTCCCAGGACAAGGAAGGCATACGAAGGAGCGTTTCGTTCCTATTGTGCATTTTTGGGTCCGGCAGTGGAACAGACATGGGGTCAGGAGGATTGCTTCCTGAGGTTTCTGGTAGCATTACATAAGGAAGGCCGATCAGTGGCAACGGCCAATAGGCACCGGGCGGCCATTTCATTCATGGCGCAGGTGCATGGCGTCAAGGACCTGACATCTTCCTTTTTGCCAAGGAAAGCCCTTCGTGGCTGGCAGCGCCTTGAGGGTCGGAGAGTAGATGAGAGACGCCCGATTGGGTTAGAGAGGTTGTCCCTGCTCATGGCGATACTACCCACGACATGTTCCTCCCAATTCGAGGCTGTGCTGTTCCGGGCCGCTTTTGCATTAGCATTCCATGGGGCTATGCGAGTGAGCGAACTGGTAGCAAGGAATAAGAATGATGTGGGGGGAGGCCTGTGTAGGAATCACATCCTGATTAGGGGTGATTCAATGGTGGTTACGATAGCTAAGTCCAAGACTGGCCAGACAGCTATGCGAGACAGTGTTGTGGTCCAGCGCATGCAAGGGTCCCCCATGTGCCCAGTAAAGTGCGTTGAGGAATATCTGGCGCTGAGGGCGGATACATGGGGTGGGAGTCTGCTGAGATACATCGATGCCACCCCACTGACGAGGTTTCAGTTTCAGAGGGTGTTAACATTGGCAATCGCAGCGGCGGGCTTGGACCCGGGCGATTTTGGGACCCACTCCTTCAGGATAGGAGCGGCTACTAAGGCTACGGCCAGGGGTCAGAGTACTGATGAGATGAAACTGTTGGGACGATGGTCCTCGAATTGTTTCAAAAGGTATGTGCGGTTGCACATGTTGTGAAGTCAAGTTACATGCACTCACGCTTCTTGTCTTCTGTTTGATTTACAGTTTCGCGAGCATGTTATGCGGGGCGGAATTTGCTGTCGACCTGGCACCTGGGGACCAGCGGTCAGAGATCACCGGCTGAGGAGAGAACGGTGTGGGTCATGGGCCACTCATACGTGAGGCGGGCCGGGGACGTATTCAGAGCAGGTGAAGCGACTCGCGCAGCTGGGGAATACGGGTGCAGAGTGACCTTCCACGAAAGGGGCGGGCTCTGTATTGACCAGTTCGAATCTTTTATCGAGGGACTGTTAGGGCGGCAGAGGTCACCGCCATCTGTAATCATAGTACACCTGGGGGGCAACAACATGGTCACACTCGGTAGGCGAGTATTACTCGAGCGAGTGTTGTCCACCGTTAGCTGGTTAGCGAAAAGGATCCCGGGGTGCACGATTGCATGGTCTCATATGATTCCCAGGAAAGTATGGCGGGGGGCCGTTCGATGTCAGCATTGAACCATTCAGTAAAAAAGGTCAACAACAAAATTGGTAAGTTGTTCCGCTCAGCACAGTTGCACAGTATTCCGCATGGATGTATTCGGGGTGATCACATGTATCTCGAGGATGGGGTTCACTTGTCCCGGGAGGGGAATGTCTTACTCATAGGAGACTTCATAGCATGGCTAAGGGGTTTAAGAGAGCATGACCTTTAGGAGGAGTTTGTGGGGGGGCCGGATAGCCGGTCAACTATCCGGCCTGTGGTGGTAAGGTCATGATCGGTGAGCAGTAATTTCAAGGTCCCTAGAGGGGGGCGCCACCCACTATGGGTGGGAGCGCCTGGGGGGAGGCGGCCATTGGCCCCTCCCACGGGGAGGCGGCACCCACTAAGTATGGGACGCCTAGGGGAAGACGGCCATAGACCCCTTCCAGGGGAGGAGGCGGCTATATGCCCCTCCTACGAATTTCCCGGGGCCCGGAAATCCGCGACGGCGGATGTGATAGACTGTGTGGGGTGGGAGGGGGGTCTACGCTACCTTCTTACAGACACCTCACACGGGTCCTCAGACGACCTTTAAGATGGCGTCGAGTTCAATGGGGGGCCCAAACAAGACAAGGGAAATTGGAGTTGGCACAGAGGGTACAGTCCTCTGCGCATGCGCCACTCACACCGTGAGGGCGAGAGTTTTGGTAGTAGGGATCTGACACCGGTTGCGACCTCGCCGTTGGCCCGTAATGCTAGGATGTACAATTTTAAATTTAGAAAGTATGCATTTGCAGGATGTTAGACTCGCTAGGAAAACCTTTGTATTAGAGATTTGTTAAGGTTAGCCAATGAACATGTCTTCATCGAAGTGTAATAAATGAAAATTGTACATGATATGAAACTTTTATTTAATGTTTTAATTTTGTTTCATATTTTAATAAATACGGCCGGGAGGGTAACTCCCTCCCGCCTTCCAAAAGTTCAGAACTGCATTTGTCTCCCATCATTGGGGATTGTGTTGGGAGGGGGTGACGGGTATCCCGGCCATATGGAAAGGGGCGACCACTCGGTCCCCCCGAACGTATGGTTGGGGACCCAGATCCTCCCGGGAAACCATTTTGGGCGGGGGGCATGTCACGGCTGGTATGCCCGAAGTGGTGTAGCCGGGGGCGCGCCTTCTCCCGCCCAAGAGGGGTTGTCCTAGACACCTACGCCGATGGCCACGCCCAGTAGGCGTACCAGCGGAGGGTTCACGCCCTCCCGACGAGGAATAAAGAGAGCAGGAATCCGAAGAAGCATCCTCTTGTTCCTGTGCTTGGAAGCTGCACCCACTCGTTGCACGTGAGCCCTCGACGGAACAAGGAGCAATTTTGACCCACCCACCAGCCCCTTATGGCAATGTTTGTTTTAAATAAAGTTTTGCTGAGTAGGCCTTTTTTCCTTTGTAGAGAAGTAAAGGAATGTTTTAAGTTAAGGATGTGACTTCTGCTTGTAGGATATGTTTTTTCCTTGTAGGAGTGAGCAGTCGATGACACATTGAGGCTATGTCTGAATTTTCTTCCTTAGTAGGTAAACAACTGTCGTATTTATTCTTTTGGTCGGGCGGTAAGGTCATGATCGGTGAGCAGTAATTTCAAGGTCCCTAGAGGGGGGCGCCACCCACTATGGGTGGGAGCGCCTGGGGGGAGGCGGCCATTGGCCCCTCCCACGGGGAGGCGGCACCCACTAAGTATGGGACGCCTAGGGGAAGACGGCCATAGACCCCTTCCAGGGGAGGAGGCGGCTATATGCCCTTCCTACGAATTTCCCGGGGCCCGGATATCCGCGACGGTGGATGTGATAGACAGTGTGGGGTGGGAGGGGGGTCTACGCTACCTTCTTACAGACACCTCACAGGGGTCCTCGGACGACCTTTAAGATGGCGTCGAGTTCAATGGGGGGCCCCAACAAGACAAGGGAAATTGGAGTTGGCACAGAGGGTACAGTCCTCTGCGCATGCGCCACTCACATCCGTGAGGGCGAGAGTTTTGGTAGTAGGGATCTGACACCGGTTGCGACCTTGCCGTTGGCCCGTAATGCTAGGATGTACAATTTTAAATTTAGAAAGTATGCATTTGCAGGATGTTAGACTCGGCTAGGAAAACCTTTGTATTAGAGATTTGTTAAGGTTAGCCAATGAACATGTCTTCATCGAAGTGTAATAAATGAAAATTATACATGATATGAAACTTTTATTTAATGTTTTAATTTTGTTTCATATTTTAATAAATACGGCCGGGAGGGTAACTCCCTCCCGCCTTCCAAAAGTTCAGAACTGCGTTCGTCTCCCATCATTGGGGATTGTGTTGGGAGGGGGTGACGGGTATCACGGCCATATGACGAGGAGCACAAAGATAATGAACTCATGTATCTAAAAATAATTGCCCTCACTGATCCTTGGAGTACTTCTACTATGTAATATATTCTGACAGTAAATTAAGGGGAACTAACTGACAAAAAAGTTGGATAGTTCAAGTTTGATAGAATAGAAATCGATCAAAACGGATCAAATCACATGATTTGTCAGTATCGTATACTTTGGGGAAATGTGTCTTTCCTTCTTCCTTTTTTATCTTGTGAATTGCAGCATGAACAGCCACTCAAGAATTGTGTGTAACGTTTTAAATAAATATTGAAACTATTCATCAATTATGCTCTTGTCTCATCTAATGATACTTTTTCCAAAATTGTTTACGGTGCCACTGTTTGATTTCGTTCCTATTTATTGTCAAAGCATTGTTGAGTAATGCAAAATGACATGTGTTTGATGTGAAATATGGAGTTACATGTATAAACTAAATTTAGACACCTACTTGATAAGCTGATTCTGATGGAAGTGTTAGCATCCAAAAGAAAGGAAAGAACACATAAATGCATGAGACCTCAAAGCTTATGAAGCATGGTAGGCTAGTATGGGCAGACCAAAGTCTGTGTCCCTCCTCTCTGTGTCAATGTGTTATTATCCTCAGGCTGCCACAGTGAGTTACAGTGGGTCTGGCACTCCTTCAAATAAAAAGTAATGATAAATGATTAATGACTGCACTGAGTTTCAGCCTCAACCAGATTATTGAACTTGCTCTGGTTTTAATAAAACAAACGAGTAATAACTGGGGCCCACAAAACTCATCGGTACAAGTTAAACCTTTGCAATTCTAAACTGAATTTGGAATGTAGAAAGTTGGCTGTTTTTTCTACCTTGGTTTTTTTACTTGTAGTATCAATCGTGTTTCCATGACATTCAATAGGAAAGTGAGACTTGAGATTCTGTTAACATACAATCTGATCCTTAATGAATCAAAGTTTTTCATCTGGCAATGCACCAAACAATTGGTATACACCCAAAGTAGTGTAGTATTCAGGTATCCCTTTTGCCTATCTTTGCCCATTGAGAGCCCTATACTAATCCAACACTTCAAGAACAGTGTGCCAGTATTCAATGGTCTCAGTGGCATGTTGTATCATATTTTCATAAACGTGCACTACATTGTCATTCCAATAATCAGGCATGTTAGGAAATAATTTTAATTTTTCTAAGTAAAAAACGTTTAGTGACTCAGCGGTATGGAGATTGTTGTATTCTTGTGTTGGGGTGGCTTTAAGAGTAGAATGTACTTGGGGAGTTCCATGTCGAATGTGGAGCTCAGGGGAAATCAGTTGGGCTGTCACACAGGGGGGTTCAGCTGTAGGTGACATATTTTGTTACAATAAATCCTAATGTATACAACCACTTGTTATGGATGGATTCCTTCAGAGATGTAGAAGACTTAATTCTGTTTATATCCCTTAAGATAAGAGATGCTGTAATACAGCACATTTTGTGACCGAATAACAATATTATTTTATTACTTTTACACTCATTGCACAGGGAACTGGCTGCATCCCCTTAGTACCAGTTTAACACCTAAACATAGCAATTAGCAACAAAAAGGTGGCCAGTTAAACTTTGCAAAGGGCCTCTGCCGCACCGCAACACTTGTTTTCTAACTCTTTGATCTAAAAACATTTTTTGGGTAAAATCTCTAGATAATGCAGCAGATGATGGATAATGTGGAAAATATGGCAAATCTATAAGTATGCAAAAACTATGATGTTTGTCAGAGTGCTTTATTTGTAAGGGAGAGGGCTAGAATATGGGCTATTAGCTGGTAACAAGTCTAAGGATCTGATTATGAGTTTGGTAGAGAGGGCTACTCACTGACAAATGTGACGTATATCCCATCTGCCAAACTAGAATTCCATTAGATGTAATGGAATTGTAATTTGTCAGTAGGATATCTCTTACTCTGTCCATCAAATTCGTAATATGGCCCTTAATCTGCAACCTGCATTGAATTAAGACGCCATTGTTGCACTTGACTCTCTCAGGGTAGCAAGACAGGGAGGTCTAAGCCTACACGGGGTGGTGGTCTGGGCTATCAGTTCAGTCTGCAGACTCTCAAGAAACAACGCTGAAAAAATCATTTTCCAACTAGTGCTTTTACTTATTAAATGGAAAGTGCTTTAATATACACACTACTTAATACTGCATTTTAATTTACAAACATATACATCTGAAGACAGATGGAAGTACCTATGGTGAAACCCTCCTAGCATTCACACCTGAACAAGCCAGGAAGCCGGAAACCATGATAACTCTCATATTATAAGGAAAAAGTTCACCTCAAGGTATTTGCTTCAATATATTAATTGGAACGCCTGCAGGAGATATCATTTATTCCTAAAGATTTGTGGTTGAAGCCCTGCTTAATTAAAATCTGAAACTCCATAGAAAGAAATTGTGGATGATTTTAGACCTTCACTTTAGGCCTCCTCAAGACATTAGAACAACGACATGGAATACAAACACATTTACCTTAAAAGAAGATTAGATACATAATTATAATAATTATATTTATTTATTTTTTTCATTTATTTTATGCAATTTGTTGAGCGCACGATTACCCACGGGTGTCTTGGTGCTTGACAGAAAGAACTGAAGGTTATACCCAAGAAATGATGGAATCTAATGAATAAATAACCAGGTCTTCAGCTGCTTTCTAAATGATATTAATGTAGGGATGTTCTTAAGATCACCTGGCAGGGTGTTCCATAGTTTAGATGTGGCTACTGCAAAGGATATGTCTCCCTCAGTGGCCTTATAGGTTTTGGCTACCTTCAGAATGTTAGCATCAGCAGATCTGAGAGTGCGTGATGGTCGATAGGGAGAAAGGGCGTCTTTGAGAAAAGACGGCGCTTTTCATGAACGCTTTTAAAAGCGATACTCAGAGCTTTGAATTTAATTCGCTGTCTGATCGGTAACCAATGAAGTTTGCGAATGCTATTTGAGATGGGTTTGAATTTGGGTGTGCCAGTCACGAGTCTTGCGGCCGTGTTTTGGACCAGCTGAAGTTTGTTGACTAAATGTTCTTGAGGATTAAGCATAAGGGCGTTGCAGTAGTCGACTTGAGACATTAATAGAGTTGAAATCAAGGTATTTATGGTGTTTAGGGGAAGGTAAGGTTGGAGTTTTTTAATCATTTTAAGTGTAAAAAAGGAGGCAGAAACTATTGAATTGGCTTGATGAATGTATGAAAGTCTGTTGTCAAAGATTACACCCAGGTTTCTAACCTTGGTGACCCGGTTAGGTGGGGGGCCAAGGTCTTGAGGCCACCAACGGGGAGACCATGCAGGAACGAGTTTCCCAAACACCATCACCTCGGTTTTATCCGAGTTAAGTTCCAGATAGTTTGAGTTCATCCAATTACATATGTCAAGCATTCCTTTTTGGAAATTATAAGCAACTTCCATTCCATTGTTGTTAATGGCCAGGAAAAGGTCTGTATCGTCTGCGTACAATGTTAGTGCTAGACGATGAGCTTTAATGACCCTCGCTAAGTCCGCCACATAAATGTTAAAAAGTGTTGGACTCAGCGAGGATCCCTGGGGGACTCCACAAGGTAGTGAGAAGGAGTCAGAAGAGAATGCATCCATGGAAACCGATTGCTCTCGGTCTGTCAAGAAGGAAGCAAGGAGTGAGACGGCATTTGATGAGACTCCAGCTTTTCTGACACGGTCGATAAGAATAGAATGATCGACCGTGTCGAAAGCCGTGGAAAGGTCAAGTAGTATGAGCACCGCGGCACCTCCTTTATCGAGGATCATTCTTATCTCATCTGAAGCTTTTATTAGTGCCGTTTCCATCCCGTGTCCCTTCCTGAATCCGAATTGGGAAGCATCTAAGCAGTTGTTAATATCTATGTATTCAGAAAATTGAGTATTCATGATGTTTTCAATGATCTTAGATGGGTAGGGAATACATGATATGGGTCTGTAACTAGTGACTTTGGAAGGATCTAATGTGGTTTTTTTAAGTAGTGGCTTGATTACTGTCTTTTTCCATATGGTAGGGTAAGTGCTTGATGTGATAATGGCATTGAAGATGTCTGCAAGAACAGTTGAGATTGTTTCTGGAACCATTTTAAAAACTGAAGGTGGACAGGGATCGTTGGGTGAGCCAGAGTTGGTGGTCATCATAAGTTTGTGAACTAGCTCAGGCGAAATGTGATTGAAAGAACAATTGGGAAGATTGGGGGGTGTGAATTTAGGTATGGTCTGAGTATGGGTCTGATGTGTATCATTAGTAAGTTTATTAAAGTTGGAGTAGATGTCACAGACCTTTTCTTGGAAGTAGGTAGAAAGTGCATTGCACATAGATTGAGAGGTTTCTGCAGTTGGAGATTTGTCGTGTCCGGAAAGGTGGGAAACGACCTGAAAAAACTGTTTAATTGAATCTTGAGCTGTTTCATTTTGATTGTTAAAGAAAATGCTTTTCTGAGTGATGATTGATGATTTATAATTCTTTAACTTCTCTTTATAGCAGCTTTTTTCATGAGGGTCATAGTTACTGCGCCACTTGCGTTCCTGTCGTCTGCAACTTTATTTTTCTAACCTAAGGGCTTCAGTAAACCATGGGGCAGAATTTAAAAGTCTGTTGGTAGAGCGTTTTTTTGTGGGGACGGAGATATCAGTTGCAGTCTTGATACATGTGGTGTAATCAATGGCCGTGGCTTCTGGATCAGAGGTATCAATATCTTTTAAGGGGCCTAGTTTATTAATAAATTCAGGAACATTAATGTTTTTCCAGGATTTAAAAGTGTTGGGTTTACAAGGTTTCGTAAGGGTTGGGGTAGAAGGGAGAATATTAAAACAGACAGCGGAATGATCTGTCCATGTGAGTGGTATTATATGCTCTATAGTTAAGGAATTAAGATTGGAAAAAATTCCATCTAAGGTGTGTCCAGCTAGGTGCGTAGAGGAATGGACAGGATGGATGAGACCTGCTGCATTCATTTCAGTGAGGAGGGAGTGAGTGTCAGGATCCTCATTCCTCTCTAGGTGAAAATTAAAATCACCCAAGATGGTAAAGTTATTTTCTCCAGGTATTGGCTCCAAAAGATGACTCAAAGAGGGCAGAAAAGTGGAGCGAAGGCCTGGGGGGCGATAAAGCAGAATGCCTCTTAAGGAGGTGGAATGAGGAGTAACAAAAGTAAAATTCAGAGCCTCGCATATGTTAATTCTTAAGTGTTCTGTGCGTAAGCTAAAAGTGTCGCAATATATACATGCTACCCCCCTCCTCTTTTAAGCGATCTGTCAAGTCTAATGTTAGAGAAACCCTCCGGAGTTGCTGAGGTAAAGTCAGGGTCGGACGCCTGGTCTCCCCAAGTTTCGGTAAGTAGCAGGATGTCCAAGTTCCAACTTTCAATAAGGTGTGCAATCTCATATCTATGTTTTGGGAGCGATCGCACATTCAGAAGGGCTAATTTGATGGAATTGGAGGATTTTTTAGAAGATGTAGCAACTGGGTCTAATAAGTGGGGGTGGTCCATAATATGGAATGAACAATGGGGGCAGGAGTACGGAGCATAGTTGAAAGTATGTAGGTTGATTGGAGCGCAATGGATGTTATTGGTGTTAAGAGAATTTAAATAGTCAGCATCGTAACAGATACCTATTTGTGATAGACGAGATGTCTGTGACCCAGGGGGGGTGGCTCTGGGCTCGGGACAGGCTCGGACAGGCACAGACGGGCTTGCCACCGGCACGCCTGCTGCGCCCGTCCTCTGCGCTTCCGGGGAGGAGGTACCATTTTATTGTAATCAGGGTGGGAGGGCTGAGCAAGTAATCTGCTCGCCCTCTGACTCACCCAAGATGGCGGTGTTGATTATCTGTATGCAGCGTTAAATCGGCAGCTGTGGCCCAGCTTCAGCGCGATGAGTGCTTGCGTGAACAGAAGGTGAGAAGTGCTCAGGGGGTAATTTTACACATAAGAATACACAAAATACGATTTTTTTACAGTTTCAGTTAAAAAGAATCAAAGTCCCCGGCTCACGCCTCAGGAACCATACAATCAGTCTGTACAGATAAATTACAATTATTATAGGGAAAAAAAAAAGGCCTAATTACCAGTACAGCAGTCTGACTGCCGGCGTGGCGTCGGGCCTCCCGCCCCATTACAGTGATAGCAGTTGGACTGCTACAAGATTGCCAATTCCACTGGGATCCAGAATACTGTAGCTGTGGCAGTGGTGAGAGTGGCAAATGGTGACGGTGACTATGCATTTCATGGTGGAGTCCCGGTCATGAAACGGGTGGTGGAAAGGCAGAGAAGAGGCCTGAACAGGGTCCTCTGGTGAATCCGGCCATGGGGGTGTATGCAGGGGCACATGTTGTGTATGTGCATGAAACACCCCTTGTGAGTCTTTAGTATTAACGCAAAACAAAGAGCTTCTATCGAACCATTTGCAAGAATTGGGAAGTGCTCCACATCTACCTTCCCAGGGAACCACAAGGCTCAGCTCCTTGGTTCCGGGCAGGGTGTGAGGGGTTTCTAGCATCACCAAAAGTTTGCAAAAGACAGCATTGTTCTTGATTTTTTTATGTGTTGTATCAGTCCTCTATACCTTTGTTGCCAAGGGCTGGGGTATGTGGGTCCCTAAAAATTAATAGGAGGGCTACAGATGACCTGAGGACTTGACCCACCTTGGAAAATTTGAGAGACTTCAGGAGGGTAATGCTGCTTTTGCTTGAGGTGAACTCTTCGCCCCCTTCGGACCACACTTCTTTCTTTGTTTTATTAAGCCCTGGTGGGTCAATTTTTATGGTGAAAGTCTCGTTTAGCTGCTGCTGATGGCAGAATCTAGCATCATGGACTCTTGTAGTTGTCCTCTTAACTACTACAATTAAATTTTTCCTTTGTGTGCTTGAAGTTTCTAAACTTTATCGCAACCTTCTGCTGAAGTCCTCTGGAAGGTACAACCTGGGGTTGCCCCCAGTAGTATAAAAACAAAGAAGGATACGCTGGCGCATTGCAGGCTTCAACAAGAATACTCTCATTGTTTACACTGCTTGGCATCTATACCCTCACTGGCCACTTGCAGGCCCTTTTTATGATAGCAGTTGTTAGGTGGTACCCCTCTGATGAGAGTTTCCCCTCTGCAGTCTCATTCCTCAGTTCCCCTTATCCTGCTGGGTCCCCCACAACCATATTTCTTTACTATCAATATCAATCACAAGATGTCAGTGATCCAGCAATTCTGTCCCTGGAGTGTTGAATCCATAGAGTTCCATCCAGTCTGCATGCTTATAAGAAACAGTGGTCCAGATTTACTAAGCCTTTGCAATACCCTTGTGTCGTGCAAGGTGAGTCAAAACAACGCAATAGCTTAAATTAAATGTATGTAACAACACAGGAGGCGATTCGCATCATTTTCAGTAACAAAACAAGTGATGTGCTGCATTGGCCTGCATGATGCAGGGATTAATGTAGGCAAGCCAGGTATTCCCACACAATCTCCAATGCAACATTAGTGAAGAGGGATTCACAAAGACATTGTTGTGAGGCACAGTGTCAATCCAACAATGTCAATGCTGGTGCAAGCAATAACACAAGGTCCCCAATATATATCAGAGTCCCACCTAGCACATCCAGGAAAAATCTTATCAGCCATAGAGATAATTATACTGCAACACAGTGATAGTCTAGGTCAACAAAAGCTACAGGGAAGAAGAGGATTTTCAGAGTAAAACTCACCCTTATAAAGCTCAGAAAGGAGGAGGGTTTTTATTTATACAGACTCAAGAAGGAGAGTATTGTGGAGAGGTTAGACAAGATTCCTTCCAGTCTGGGACCAGCAACTGGATGGTTCAAGGGCATGCCACCACATGTGGCAGCACTCCACATGCTTCACTGGCCTCGGAGACCCTCTGAGACCTCAAATCCAAATCTCAGTGGCTCCTTTCTTGGGCCAGTTGGATCCTTGTTTCTTCCGGAACCAACTTTTTCTACTTCTGAACCAAGATTGCTGCTGCCTTCTTCCTCCTCCAGGACCATCTCTGCTGCAGCCGACCTTTCCTTAATGGCTCGGATAACCAGTATTAACATTAACTCCCACTCTGCCTGCCTGTCCTCCAGCTCTAATTGTGTGCAGCTGGTAGAGTGGACATTGGTCTCGCCGTGGATAAGACAGGACAAGTTTCTCTTTTGGACTCACAATCATCTGGCACTGGAGCGGCCTCAATGTTCTTTTTATTTTCCCCCTTCAACTCCTCCTCTTCATTGACTTATTCCTGTGGGGCGGATTAAATCAGTTACTTCTTCCTGTGCTCTGAGGACAATCTGATAGTCATCTTTCTTGGACTCTCTCACCTGTTTTGGCTCTATTTCTTTGCACATTTTCCCCAAATCTGCTATTCTGAGTTTCTTTGTGCTACTGAGATCCACTTCATACTTGCAAAATTTACAGGTACAAACATTAAACATCAGAATGAATGCTGGAAATGTAAAAAGTCAGAAGCCAATTTTTATGTCAAATTAAGGTATTTATTGTATTATAACTCACATCACTAAGTGGTAATGCAAAACATAAGTCCTGTATCAAACCACAGAACACCAGTTTGAGCAATTGGGAGTATTAGCTAAAGTAGATGGTGGCCCATCTTTAGCATTTTGCCAGGGTGACCCACTTGCCCACTTTTAACATTTTACTTACAGGCCCTGGAAACCCTATGTACCATATATTAGGCACTTGTTGGTAAGTTATATATGCAAATTTGTCTTACTTTCTTACTTGTTCCTAATTCCGCACCTGGAGATGGGCCACCAACTAGGACTCTCCAGACACCTCTGCCGTAGGCTTTTCTTTCAATCTGGCTCCACGTGCAATCCATTTCCTTGCAGTCAGCCTTGAGAACTTAGCACCAGGTGTTTTGTGGCCTTCCTCTTTTCCTTTTCAGATATGGCAATCATGTGTACACCAATTTGATTGTGTTGAAAGAAGGAACACAGGCATTTTACAGGAAAAAGCAGGGGTAACACAAATAAGCCAAGGTTTACAAAGGGCTTGCACAACCTTACCTGGCTTGCTGTATCCAGAGCACTGCAAGGCAGCGGAAGTCTCTGCCTTGCATCATTCTTTGTTGGGAAGGCATTCCAAGGGTGTTCCAGGCATCCACCCATAGTTTTGGCACTTTTCGAAATTTCCTAAGGCTATTAAAAGGTAAACCCTAAGAGTTGCATTACGAGGAGAAATATCTTCTTTTCTCCTCAATATTTCCTCTTTTCTATTCTGCAGTACACACAAAAAAAGGAAATGCCTCTGAGAATTATGTTTTGTGGAGAAGGTGTTTCTTCCTGCACAAGAACAATCCTGGCTTTAATGCTGGGCAACTTGTACCATAGTGCAAGGGTGCATAGGTTGGCACTTTGCAGCGACAAGTGCCCAAGCAATAATAAGGTAGTAAATATGGCACAATCTGGCTCTGCTATTTAAAGCAGTGCAACAAGTTGTTTTGCTGTGTTGCAATGCATAGTGCCACATGTTGATAAAACTGCCCACAGCATTTCAGAGCCGGTAAAAACAATCAAGATGAAAATCTGTATATAGACCATGCAAACAATGTGTTTTCCGACATAAGTCCGTAAAATCCATCTTCTGTTTCTCCACCCGTGCAAACGTTTTTAAGTGAGGATGAATGTTTTTAGATGATGTGCACCTCTCCCAGTCCTGGAATGACACATTCTTACCTCGTCTCGTCCAAACCATCCTGCTCAGCCTTTAAGAAATTCCAAGATAGAAACTGGAAGTTAGAAGACCTCTCAGAGAGCCTGAAACCACACCTCCAGCTGTCTGGCATTTCCCTTCCACCTCGTCATAGGCGAACCCCAACTTTGCTTGGTGACATTGCACTGGCACCAAGCATTGATAAATCTACACCCACATTTGCAGTTTGACGGCCATGTTAAATGTGAACCGAAGAGAGCTCAGTCTATTGGCCTGTGCTCATGTCCTGCACATGACCTTTGGTTGAGAGTAAACATGAGAATGGCCTGTCTTGCAGGAGGGATGCAATGTTGACTTTAATGCACAGATTCCACTGGTCCTATCTGTTGAGTGTGGATTACTTCCAAGCATCATTTTCTTCTTTCCTTTAGGACATTCCTCACACATGGTGTTTTGGCCTTAGGCTATGCTGTGAGTGTTCAGGAACTGAGAGTGGGTACCAGATCATCATTATATGCATGTTTTGGAGTCATACCAAGTAAACCTCTCTGCTTAACTTATACTTGCTATTTTACAGTACAAGGGAAACCCAAAGGAGCAATAGGTGAGGGACCTTGGGTGCATATATTGTTTCAATTAATTGATAACTTGGAATAAATATAGATCAGAAATTAAAGTCTATATGAACTGTCCAGCCGGACAGAGTTTAATAACACAATTGTGGAATTTGTCAATCAATTAAATACAATATCAAAAGTGGGACACAGCCTGTGTCCTACTACTGTATAAGAGACAATTGTGACACAAATGAACATGAATGAGGCAAGAGCGAGCAGTCTGCATACATTCCAAATTTTTGGCAGACAATTATTTGCACAGGGTACACTGTTGTGATTTAAATAGTAATCAAATCAAATCATCCAGTGTAAGGTGTTGACGACGTTTCGATCCCCTTAGGGCATTACGGGATCATCATCAGGACAATCAGAATTCATGCTTTATCATACTAAAAACCAAAATCATGCCCAACCATTTAAGATAAAACATAGACAATAATTAAACACAATAGGAACAATAACCATAGGAAAAAACGGGGAGGGTAGGAGGGGAAAAAAGGATACAAGGGTTAGACACAGTCTTATTTAAGAACCACAAAACATATAAAGTCTTGTCTGGTAGTACAACCCATTACAGGAGTACACAATCCAATTCAGTCTGTTCATGCAGCAATTTGTTACCGCACAGTCAGCCTGTAAGGGGCATCCAATTCAGTGCGTGCATGCATCAAGATGCTACAGCAAGGTCGAACAGTACGGAACAAGTGAGCAGCTACTGATTCGTGGAACCCATGAGGGGCAGCTGGAGAATGAATCTGGCCATCGGAGTGGTGGGCATCCGGCAGTGTGGTGAAATAGGGGGGGTATTTTGAATTACAAACAGATGGATAGAACGTGGGCCTTAATGTGGGATTAGAACCAACGGCGAAAAGAGGACCCGTGCGCTTACCTAGGTTTTTCCTACTACCCAGCGGTGCCAGGGGACAACACCTGAAACCTTGTGGGTTACCTGTTCCGGCGTACAAATGACAGAGACACGGGACACTTCCTTCGGCGTCAAAGATTCGAGGTTTATTACTGCAGGGAACACAGAAGTCACGAGAAGTACATAACGTAGGTTCACGTAGCCTGATGTGCTACTGTGGATCGCTCCTTTTTATAAAGTTTTCTCCCATAGGTTAACATGGTACACAAAGGTTTACAACTTGGTTCCCATAATTATCCCCGAGAGGGGTCACTTTGATGCATTCAAGGTCCGGAACATAAGTACGAAACATTTGGTGGTTCCCAACTGTAAAAACCCATCTTCCCACCATTAGTACATTCCAATTGGCAGTAAACAGATCGAAGAAGGAACAAGGACAGGTGCAGAGGAGGGCAGAAACAGTGGGGAGATCGGAAAGGGTGTAAAAAAAGGTGGTATCGGGAAATACGAGCTGCAGGCATCAAAGGGACGTGCCTAATGAGATGCACGGCTAAGACAATAGACCAGCACGGCAAGATGAGCCTCGAGCGGGGCCATCTGCCTTACAGTATCATCCCCCTCATCATAAAGACTCTCTAAAAGGAAACGTGTCTTCCGCAAGAGTCTTGGGAATCCCAGGGTCGCGAAGCGGACAGCGTTCGTTCGCTGGCTACTTGAGGGCAAGAAACAAAATGGATGCCATATCTAAGATGGAACCCGTGGGCTCGGAATAAGAAACCCACGAAACAAACGAACGGTTTAGATTAGCGCAGCGAAACTATGCACACCCACTAAACTCGTCATTTGCGGTTCATAGATACCAGACTCGACCATATTCATACGAGTCAAAAACATCACTTACAATCGTCACGGAACCTCAGACGCTCCTTTTGCCCTCATGTAGGCAAGCACTAGTCAGAATCATATTCGATATTCATCAGACTATCTAGATGTTGCTGCAACATAATTCTGTCCATCCGAGTTCCTTTGGTAACAGGCGGCTGTCTTATACACGTTGTAGCACAGAGGCCACATAAGGCAGGACCACACTGCACACAAAGGCAGCACGTGAACAGAAACGCTACAACAACTCCGGTGATCATCAGAATCTTCCAACCCCAAGTCGACATCAGGCCCCAAAACCACCCAAGCAGCGTCCAATCCCCTACGTCCACGTGTATGGACTCAGAGATTTTATGCAACTTTGAGATGGCTTGATAGACAGTCGGAGCGTTATCTGGAATGAAAATGCAGCAGCTCGAATGGATGACCTTACATACTCCACCTCGATCTGCTAAGATCACGTCTAAAACCATACGGTTTTGTAACGTCATAAGCCTATCCGCCTGAAGCTCTGTGGTGATATTACCAAGGGCACTGGCAGTGATATTAGCTGTCGATTCTACCACTCGGGTCAATTGTCTCAGGTTCCTACTATTAACCATAGGTCCCCAAAACGGGAGGAAACCCTTGAGAAAGTCTCCTGCCTCTTGACCAGCAGTGTCCTCTTCGCTAATCACGCCTCTCACAACTCTAATCTTGTGATAGTCTGCGTCAACAGTGAACGTCGGAGGCAACAAATTTGCGATATAACATGAGCCCACAAAGTCGGAGGGCAGCCATGTATACGCACGGTCATGACAGACAAAATATGTACCCTTGGCAGCCAGAAACACAGGGGACGAGGTCATCGGCAGGATATAAGTCTCGGAGCAAGCACTCTCTCCAAGACGAATTTTTGATCTCCGACCACGACCCAATAGGCAGAAGTTACCAAGGTGGGGTACGACCCATATCGGAGGCGAGCTCCTAAACTGCTTTTCACCAGTGAGCGCACTATACTCAGCTTCACTCAGATCCCTATAGGCTCGCACCTCTTCCTCTGGGATGAGCGACGGCTCATAGATATCCCTATCTAGATCAGCGATCGCTATAGCCAAAGGCTTATGGTATGGGCCAGGACCGAAATGTGGAGAACGTGGCTCTCGATTGGGGTAGGAATCTAGTGCACTTCGAAACATTGTTTGAAATGCTCGAGCTGAACCCTGGGAACTATAAGGAAGAACCAGATATGGGATTCCCTTATCCGTGGTATGTGGCATTAACCCGCACACCCAACAATTTGTAGTATTGACCACTAACTGATGCTGATGGAGGAGCTGAATAAAAGAATTATTTCTGAATTCCGCACGTCTAGCCTGTTCGTGTTCGGGTAAGATATGAAAAGAATGAGGGGATACAGTGGAGGTAGTTTTAGGTTCAAAAGTAGGAGTAGGTATAGCGGAAGGTAAGAAGTATGACATCAGGTAATACACCCCACCCGCCAATAGTGAAGAAACAATCAGAAACAGTAGGAACACCTGGAACATAAAACATTTGGTACGAATTATCTGCTGTAGTTTGAATCTTTGCGCCTGAGCTTCTTCCATGTCCAACAGCTTTGAAAACATCATCCCCTAAAACCGTCCGCAACGTTTCTTGACGCACTTCGTTCCGTGTAGCAGTAGTCAATCCCTAGGAGTTCCCAGGAATCGACGGTCTTTGACCTAGCGCCAAGACCTACTAACCAGAAGGAAGTACACGCGCGGCCCTACGGTACACCTGGATGCAAGGTATCTTATTTACAAATATATACAAGAGTCTCTCAGCTGTGGAAGTAGAAACACATAAATGGAACGAAACTTCAATGTTTACAAAAATAATCACAGTTATACGGGTGTCTTAGACTGATCGTGGCAAACGGGATAATGTAGATGTCAGGGGACAAAACTAAATCTTTATTAGTCTCTAGTGCTGGATCGCAAAAAATATTGAGTTTTCCCAGGACGTGTCTGTTCATCAAACAATGGATCCAACGAGGGGACAGAGTTCTGCTGATCAGTCAATTGTTCAGATCTTGAGTCCTGTGATGGCAAGTGTTCAACAATGTCTTTCTGCTGCACTGAGGATTCTCCGACAGGCTGTGCGTCACTAAAGGGTACAAATGTCTGGAATTTCTCTGTTTCAGACGAAGCAATGCCTTTCCTCACCCACGAGTCCGCTGGTAAAGGTATTGGTACCTTTTTCGTATGGGTGGCATGCACCCAGTGTTTACGCCCTTCCAAACGGACAGCGGTTCTTGTGGCGAGGAGGACTTGGTAGGGTCCAGTAAACCAGGGTTCCAGACTCCGCTTGTGAGCGAAGTTTCGTGTGACCACCCAGTCTCCGGGCTGGAGCTGGTGGCCTGGACCCTCCGTCTGCGTCGGCAGTGCTTCGTGAACCTGTTGGTGAATTAACCTCAGTTTAGCAGTCAGATCATGAAGATAATCAATCAACATTGGGTACTCAAGATTAGAAAACACACTTGGTCTAGGGACCCCCCAAACATTCGCAGGACGGCCGAACACTATTTCATAGGGACTAAGCCCTACTCGGGAGTGTACTGTCGCCCTTGTTGATAACAAGGCTAGAGGCAAAGCGTCAGGCCACGAAAGACCAGTCGTAGCCTGAATCTTAGCCAGTTTGAGTTTAAGGGTGCCATTATACCCTTCAACCAAACCTGCTGACTGAGGATGATTGGCGCTATGGAATTTTTGATTAATTCCAAGGCCCTTACACACACTCTTCATCACACTCCCCACAAACTCACTTCCGTTATCAGACCATACAATTCGGGGCATTCCATACCGAGGAAAGTATTCCTTCAGCAGGATTTTTGCGGTAGACAGGGCTGTATTGTCTTTAAGAGGATAGGCTTCGATCCATCGGGAGAATGCGCAAACCACAACTAGAACGTATTTCAGGTTATTGCATCGCTCCATATGGATGAAGTCTAGCTGGATCACTTCAAAGGGGTATGAAGGGGGAGCAAAATGGCCAGGAGGTGTAGGGGTTCCCTTACCAGGATTGTACAACATACACACCATACAATTCTTCACCAATCTCTCAGCACACTTCGTAATACCATCATTCTTCCACACCGGGGACAACAACTTACAGATACCTTTCGCACTAATATGTGCTAACCCGTGTGCCATCGTCACAACAGCCAGCACATATGCATCTGGCAACATCCATCTCTTGTGCTCTGACAAATCAATCCAGCACCCATTCGCATCCAACTTTCCCGTATTCTCTTTCCACTTCGTCTTTTCAGTATCAGTAGCCTCATTCTGTATCGCTTTCACACTCTCGATGGTATCCTCACACATACTTGTCTCTGTAGGCCACCTAACCGAACTCGTCACATACATTTTAGTGCTAAGGTTCCGGGCAGTCTCCTTAGCCGTCTCATCTGCAAACGCATTACCACGACCAACATCATCCGTCACCTTACGATGCGCACTACATTTAACAATCGCTACCTGCTTAGGCAACGTAAGTGCATCCAAAAGATCATTCACAAGCTGTCCATGCTGAATCTTCGTACCATGCGACGTCAAAAAACCTCTCTCTCTCCACAATCGTCCAAAGCTATGAGCGACGCCAAAAGCATATTGGCTGTCGGTAAACACATTCACTCGTTTCCCTTTCGCCAACACGCACGCTCTAGTTAACGCAATAAGCTCTGCAGCCTGGGCAGAGTTCTGATTCAATCTTGCAGTTTCCACAACAGTATTCAACGTTACCACAGCATACGCAGTAGTTACATCACCATTCGGCAACTTAAAACATGATCCATCCACATACAAAGTTCCATCGGGGTCTTCCAAAGGAGTGTTTTTAAGGTCCACCCGACCTTTGGTTTCCTCCTCAGTCCTTAAGTAGCAGTCATGCGCTGCTACTTCATCTGACTCTGCACTAATTGGCAATAAGGTCGCCGGGTTTAGGACATTACAACGTTTTATCTGAATATGGCTTGCCAACAGCGTCAACTCATACCCAGACAACCTCGCACTCGTCAAGTGCTGAGTTTTCGTACGATTCAAAAGAGTATCAACTGCATGTGGCACCATCACCGTAAGCATATTATCCATGACCAATCCTGCTGATTGTCGGATAGACACCGCAGCTGCCGCAGTTGCTCTCAAACAACTCGGCAATGCTCTAGCTACCGGGTCCAAGGTCGAGGAAAAATATGCGCATGGACGCTGCTTACCACCAAAAGGTTGCATTAAAACACTCAACGCACAACCTTCCCTCTCGTGAACGTATAGTGTAAACGGCTTACTGTAGTCAGGAGTACCTAACACAGGAGCCGAACACAACGCATCACGCAGTTCAGAAAAACTTTTCTGACATTCTTCCGTCCATGGTAAAGGAGTCGAAACATCCTTGCACGTAAGGGCCACCAATGGTTTCGCTAACAGAGAAAAATTTGGAATCCATTGTCTGCAGTATGACGTGATACCTAAAAAGGCACGCACATCTCTTTGGGTTACTGGCACAGATATACGTGCAATAGCTGCAATTCTCTCTGGGGTCAACCTTCTTCCCTCCTTTGACAATAAGTGACCTAGATAGGTTACTTCTTGACAACAATATTGAAGTTTAGAAGGCGACACCTTGTGATGTAAGTCACAGAGATGCTGCAACAACGATACCGTGGCAAGTTTGCAAATGTCCTGAGTATCTGCGGCCACCAATAAGTCGTCAACGTATTGAATTAAGGCTGCACCAGCCGGCAACACAAATGCATCTAGTTGGCCCTTCCAGGCTTGGCTGTATATCGATGGACTTTCACAGTAGCCCTGAGGAGCACGTTTAAACCGGAAGCTACGACCACCAAGAGAGAATCCGAAAAGGTCTCTGCTTTCCTCAGCAATCGGAATACTGAAGAACGCATTCTTCAGATCGATCACTGAAAACCAGGATGCCGAAGCTGGGATCAGAGTCAGTAGTGCCGTGATGTCAGGCACAACAGGGAACTGAGGAATCACTATTTTATTTACCTCCCGTAGATCGATAACAAAACGATAAACGGGTGGTTTCGAAGGATCAGTACGTTTCAAAATGGGCAGCACAGGGCTGTTGCACACGTTTCCCCGAGTCTCTTCAATAACATCTTTCTCGATCAAATCATAGATAATAGCTAACAATGCTCGCTCACCATCAAGGGAGATACGATACTGGGGAAGACGTGGCAGTCGCACATTAGATTTTACATGAACAACATACGGAGAGATGTCAAGCAGGCCCACGTCATTAGGACCCGTTGCCCACAAAGATGCAGGAAGGGAACTCAATTCCGGTGGAAGCTTATCAAGAGACAAATACATTGGAGAGACAACTCTCTCGCCCAAAGTAAGCTTTACTCCCGCAGGAGAACAGTACAAAGTCGCATACAAACGTTTCAGCAAATCCAGGCCCAAGAGATTTTCACCACAGCCAGTGGTCAAAATCAACGGAGCTTTAAGCTCACGAGGCCCAATCGTAAGTGGCAAAGGGCACGAAACCGGATTGGTAACAGGGGCGCCAGAGAATCCAACAGAAACATTTGTTAAGCCAGACAAAGGTGCGCCAGGGAGTTTAGAATGCATGATGGAACTTTTCGCTGCACCAGTGTCCAACAGAAAAGGCTCAACGACGCCCGAGGTGGCAACTGCGACGTAAGGCCCTCTCTGATCAACCGGAACTGATACTACTCCCTCTCCTTGTCTATGGCTGTCCTAGTAATTACCGTCGTCAGTATCCTGATTGACGTAATAATCATCCACATTATACTGAGCTGATCGCCCTTGCGACGATCCGCTCTGATCAAAACAATTATTGGAATCAGAAGTATTAGTAAAACGATCGTTTTGAGCACCGCGACCCCTACCGCGTGATGTCTGTTGAGAACCACCACGACCTACTCTAGACGAATTACCACTATTACGCTCATTTAGAACTGGACAATCAAATTTTAAATGACCCTCATTCCTACAATAGGCACACTGATTGTACCCCAACGAAGATCTCTGCGAAGAGGAATCATTTCGTGATTGTGACCTATTTGACTGAGATTGTGATCTGTTCCGCTGTTGCGAGTCACTCTGATTCGAACGCGGAGGATACGCCTGTTGTAACAATACCTTAGTTTTGAGCTCTTTCGTTTTCTTATCCGCACGATCGTTCTCCTCTTTCTCCCTATTCTCATAATATTGGGCCGTAGCCAATATTTGAGCAGAAGTAGAAACAGCCCACGCACCTTCCGAATTGCGCAATTTGTTGCTTAAGTCAGGCAGTAAATTCGAAACAAACTTATCCACAAACAATCGCTGACCTCCTTCAGTACCCATGTCTTGACCGCTATGGTCGATAAAAGCCTCCTCAAATCTCGTAAAGAAGTCAGAGACGCTCTCATCCTTCTTCTGCTTGCAAGCGGACAGTTTGTCCTAATTTACCTTCATAGCTGGCATAAGCGTTTTCATAAGAGTGATAATTCTCTGAGGCAAAGCCGTAATTAATCGATCAGGCTTGGCCCCACCAACTTGTAGAGCGTCAGCAGCCCGCAATGCATTCCAGTCACCGCCCAGTTCTCCCGGATGGTCTTCCTGTCGAATCTTAGCCCACACCGGTTGCGGCACGACATTGCCAAACAGCATATCGATATCAGCAAGATTCATTATAGTAGCATCTGCGAGCTGCGATAATTCTTTATAATACCCTGCAGGATTCTTGCGAGGGTCAGGCAAAGACTGCTTTACCTGCAAAACTTCGGAACGTTTCCACGGGAGATGTATCCACACTCTCTGGAAATATGGCGGAATAATGGGATTAGCATTAGGATCGCCAGGCATCCACACCGGTGGAACTTCGCGCATGGGATACTGACCAGACGCGTCTAGCTGCCTTTCAACATCCTCAACAAACAATGCTTGAGGTATCGGAGAAGGACGGAGGGCCAATAATTGCTCGATGGCACGTCGAACATTAGTACCCACTATCATTCCACTCGAAAACTGAAGCTGTAAGTTGTTCAAGGCAGTTAATACATCTTCCGATGCATCTACTGATATTTGATCACGCAAAACCTTGCACATTTCCTCAAAAACATATCTCTGTGTCGGTATATTGAATTGACTAAACGTATTCAACACTGTACGTGGAGGATTTCTATAGGGATGCAACATCCACGACATTGCCATATTGTACAACGCAGCACGTTCCCTGTTACCGGGAAGCTGACTACGTCTTTGAGGACCGTCCGAACCAGCGGACTCAAGAATAGGTCCAAGAGAATTAGCAAAATTTGCCGCCATGGAAGGGGTACGACGTCGAGTAGTTGGAGAAGTATACGATAGAGTAGTAACAAGAGAAGAAGTAGGAACAGAAGAAGCAGTAGGAGTAAGTAGAACAGGAGCAGTAGCGGGAGCAGGAGTATGTGGAAGTACAAGCGGAGGAGCAGTAGGGACAGAAATAGGCAAGGGAGCAGGAACAGTCGGAAGAACAGGTTGAGGAGCAGGCACAGGAGGAATCGCAGGAGCTGCGGTATTCTGTGCGTAAGGAGGTGGTGACTTCATAAGATAGGACATTAAAGAATCCTCAACTAATTCTTCCTTCTTATCCGACTCCGTTGGCAAGGCGCGATAACATTTATCTATAGTCATACGCTGAAGCCTATCGAAAACTTCCTTTTCCTTATCCTCCTTATCACGCTGAAACTGCTCTGCTTTCTTTACAATGGTAGCAACACCATCTTTCTGATTATGTTTTAACTGTCTGATCTCTTTCTGTCTGGCTTCTTTGCGCCACAACCGAAAGGCATCAAACATGGCCGGCCTTGATTTTTTCTTAAATAATTTAGCCTCAAGGTTATCTAAAATCGGGGTCTCAAAACTACCATGAGGTGGCCAACTAAGGACACCATCTTTTTTGGTGTAACGAATCCAATATTCATTAAAGGTAATCGGACCTAACCCATGCTTGCTATATAGCTCATAAGTTGGAGTTCCAACCGGAGGTATCGGACACGAGTCCTCCAGTCGGGAATCCGTACCACAACGTCTGAAACAACTAAACAAAGTACTACGACCAGGCATCTTGCACACTAGCCGAGTTTCACAAACTTCAAGGGTTACGGGATTTACCAAGTCCCTGCAAAGAGCAAAAACCCTCGGTTTTTGGCGACTGCAATCGTCAAATATTACAACAAAGAACCAAGTACTAAAAACCACAAATGCAATGGAACCATGCAACAACTAAGCACCCACAACTAAGAACTCTGGGAGTGACCCACAAATACTTAACTCAAAGATCGATGGCGTCACCAGGAAGGCCCGTCAATCGTCTCGCTGTACCAAGGTCTACGCCAGGCACCAAAACAGGTCTACAGTCAGGGCAGCAGTCCGTCGCAGCCGTCAGGAGGCGGGAATCTTCGCGGGAAAAGTCGTCGGGCCACTTATTTCGACAACAGGATCGATGAAGCGGGGTGCACCTTCCCTCGGAGATTTCACACGAAGTTCCTCACGATCGTCGGGCTTGGACCGGTACCACTGATGCAGCCCCACGTTGGGCGCCAACTGAAGGACTGGGTTTTTCCTACTACCCAGCGGTGCCAGGGGACAACACCTGAAACCTTCGTGGGTTATCTGTTCCGGCGTACAAATGACAGAGACACGGGACACTTCCTTCGGCGTCAAAGATTCGAGATTTATTACTGCAGGGAACACAGAAGTCACGAGAAGTACATAACGTAGGTTCACGTAGCCTGATTCAATGTGCTACTGTGGATCGCTCCTTTTTATACAGTTTTCTCCCATAGGTTAACATGGTACACAAAGGTTTACAACTTGGTTCCCATAATTATCCCCAAGAGGGGTCACTTTGATGCATTCAAGGTCCGGAACATAAGTACGAAACATTTGGTGGTTCCCAACTGTAAAAACCCATCTTCCCACCATTAGTACATTCCAATTGGCAGTAAACAGATCGAAGAAGGAACAAGGACAGGTGCAGAGGAGGGCAGAAACAGTGGGGAGATCGGAAAGGGTGTAAAAAAAGGTGGTATCGGGGAACACGAGATGCAGGCATCAAAGGGACGTGCCTAATGAGATGCACGGCTAAGACAATAGACCAGCACGGCAAGATGAGCCTCGAGCGGGGCCATCTGCCTTACAGTATCATCCCCCTCATCATAAAGACTCTCTAAAAGGAAACGTGTCTTCCGCAAGAGTCTTGGGAATCCCAGGGTCGCGAAGCGGACAGCGTCCGTTCGCTGGCTACTTGAGGGCAAGAAACAAAATGGATGCCATATCTAAGATGGAACCCGTGGGCTCGGAATAAGAAACCCACGAAACAAACGAACGGTTTAGATTAGCGCAGCGAAACTACGCACACCCACTAAACTCGTCATTTGCGGTTCATAGATACCAGACTCGACCATATTCGTACGAGCCAAAAACATCACTTACAATCGTCACGGAACCTCACATCTGTGCCGGAAATGTGGCACATTGCTGGAGTTGCGTCGCAAGCGCGACGCAGCTCCAGCAAGGCTCGGGGGGGCCCCATCTACACAATGCTGCATCAAGACCTGCGCAGGGTTTTGACGCAGCATTGGCCAGAAAGTCACTGAGTGAAATCTTGTAGATTTCACTCAGCCACTTTCAGGAGGCGTTCCTGCGCAGGAACGCACCCCCCCGCGCAGGAACGCCTCCTTATGGCGCAGGGCTTTACAACGTGACGCATCTCCTAGATGCGTCACGTTGTAAATAGGGCGCATTGTTTGCGCCGCAGTTGCGTCAAATAAAGTGACGCAATTGCGGTGCAAGGGCATCATAAATCTGCCCCTTAGAGCTTAAATTAAAATCCAATTTAGTAAGCTTCAACATAGATTCATCCAAATTAAAATAAATCTTCACCCACGTTTGTCATTCTTTTGGAGCGGTGTTTTACCGACTGAACAAGGCAGGAGTTCTCTTTAAATTTTCTACATCTAACTTCACTGCTGAAATAAAATGGACTCGGTGTAGGATTTTAGTATTTTGGAGAATAAGTTTATTAGACAATCTTTCTCAGGTTGGAGCATAAAATAACCCTCTGAAACCTGCAAACATTATGATCTGTTGTTAACAGTCCAAATGAGTGTTAGAGTCTTTCTTGTCATACATTTACAGCATGCTACTGTTCATGCCAGTTTTAGGATGAGGAATAGGTGTGTGCACTGGCACCTGGGGTAAAAACATATACCATCTAGGAAGGACATCATTGGCACAACAAAGCAATGAACCAATTACCTTTATCACTTACATGAAAGAGGCTTTAAGGTGAATATGACCCAAGGGATGAAAGAGTAAAAATAGGTGAAAAAAAATTGAAGCAGGCGCAGACATTCTACAAAAGTGCACACAACACATGTACAGTAATAGGTCACCTAAAACAGATACATGCCTTTCTTCTTCAGTGCACACCCTCCCCATGAAATTGTCACATACACAGTGAATTAATGTACTAAAACTCCCATGAAAGTAGGTCTTGATCCAAAATTCGGCAACAAGTCTGTGGCATTTTCCCATGATGACTGTTGTATGAATTCTACTGTGCAATATGAATGCTTTGTTTGATGAACTCAGGAAGCTGGTATAGCAGTATAACTTTGACAAAACAGTTGTATAATACGTATGCATAGTCTGTGAGTATTTGAGCTTTCTGGTGAGGAAAATTGGCTCACGAACTTTGTGGAATCAGTAAGACAGGGGTAAAGTCCAAGAAAACCTACTTTCTCCTTCCTCATCACTGCTGTATCAGGGGGAAAAGACCTATGCCCAGATTGAAGAATCCTTTGTTTTGCATTTGCGTCACTCAAGGTGCTGCAAGGCAGCACAAGGGCTTCAGTGAGATCTACAAAGCCACACAATGCCACCAGGTGGTGGCCCTGCATGGCTTAGTTAATCTAGAGTGATGTAGGGAAGTGCAAGTCGCTGCTTTGCGGTACTATGTGGTGGGAAGGCGTCATATGGGGAAAGTGGTTTTCCCACACACCCACTCATGCTTTTTAATGCATTCACATATTTACTAAGAGAAGTAGCCCTGGGAATGCATCAACATTGTACTGCTTACCAACAGAGGCAACACAAGGAGAAATATCTATATGTTTCCCCCTTTTCTTCCTGTTTTATGTGTGCTGCATTCTTCAGCAAAATAGAGGAAACAACCTTCGAGGTTTCTTTTTGTGGGCACCTTTCTACACAAAAACAATCGTGTATGTGACACAAGGGTGCCTGCATTGGTGCTAGGCAGCACAGAGTACGCAAGCGCAAAGAGAGAGCAGGAATGAGCCATAAATGAGTAAATGGGGGGCATTTCCGCTCCCTCTTTGTCAGGCAGCACAGCAAGTTGTCTTTCTGTGTTCAAATGCAAGAATGGTTTGAATTTCTGTCCCAAAATTTCTCAGAATGTGGACGCATGGCATTCAGGCCTTAATTAAAAGATGGCTAAGATATTCCTGTTTTAGTGGGCCATTGACTCTTGACTAGAGGAGGTATGGTGGTATGTAAATTTCTACAAAGTTTGCATTTCTACTATATTATTTTTTCTAAACAAAAAATATAAAATGTCTGCTCTGACATGTTCAGGAAGGAAATTCTTTGCCAACATATATGCTGTTTACTAGGACACCCTTGTCACATTACTGTGATCACTGCCAGACCGACTACTATTAGCTGGATCATATGTGTCATTCTCCTGTTATTATATTTGCCAACAAAGGCTCTTACTCTTAATTTCCCAATACTTTATTAGGGAGATACTGGAGCCAGAAATAATGATTCAAGTAAATAACACTTTCAGTATTGGGGAATAATTTTCAAGACCCATAATTACCAGTCTTTCTTACACTGTTTTTCTCCTGATTCTAGGAACTCTGGGCCCGATTCACAGAACTAGTTTAAGACAAAATCCTAAACTTACTACTTTTGGTATTCACAGAAGTTAGGATTTTGTCTTAAGTTTGTCTTAAGACAGACTTAAGAAAGACTTAAGACAGACTAAAGTTAGGATTTTGTCTTAAATCTGTCTTAAGTCTGTCTTAAGACAAATTTAAGACAAAATCCTAACTTCTGTGAATACCAAAAGTAGTAAGTTTAGGAGTTTGTCTTAAGTTAGTTCTGTGAATCGGGCCAAATAACACTTGCATTTAGCACCTGCCCTGGGAAGGTGGTAAATATCTGCTGGGGGGATGGTGTGGGTGGAAAGGCTGTGATTTCTTTAGGGAGAGCATTGTCTGCCCCCATGGTGCCAGAGATTACATGGATATCCGGCTATACCCCGCTTCCTTTTTGAGGTTTTACTGGGTTCACATAAGCACCTATTAATACCAGGTTGTTTTTTTCAAACCAGGTAATTGATGTTCCAGAAACACTGAAACAGTTGTAATTGCTTGGCAGAATTCCAGCCAGGCTTTCTCAGAGTTACTCTAAGGGCCTTATTATGAGCTAAGGCATTATGTATCGGTTATAACAACTAAAAATACCCTGCGGCTACATTAATAATTGCGTGCGATAGCCATGAGGTCAAACACAGGTCCCTACATGGGATGCATTAGTCCATTAAGCCACCAGACCCGGCACGATAAACAACACCTAGTATGAACTCTGCGGAATAACATGCAGATTTTGCTATTTAAAGCACCAAAATCAGCAAGATACACTAAATACCATAAGTTTTTCCCTGTTAAATTTTGGTAGGTTTGACCTTCTGAAATTAATGAAGGTTGAGTTATAAAACTCTTCCCTTAATTTTTGGATGCTTTAAATACATTCTAACTCATAATTATGGCCGGAGTTTACGCATTGACTGGAATAGTACCAGGAACTCCTAATCAGGCCGTAGCTGAAATACCCCTAATTATAATGATTGTTCAAGTCTTAAACTAGTTGTTACTACCTCAAAAGTGTACATATTTTCATTAGTTCGACATTACATCTGATTGTTTTATATTTATTAACCAAAAATAATTTATAGAAAAAGACGATGATTGTCACTCTACCACTATTTTAACTTTTGGCCAGTACGAAGGCCACTCACAAGTATATAACTTTTAACCTGGTTTTCCCATGGGGCACAGGGTCATGACTGATTTGCATATGACTGAATTCAAACTGGAATGGGAAGGTGAGCAACACAACGATGGATGTAGGCCCAGATCTCTGTTGTGGGTGAATGTATGACATTGTTCTGCATTCTGTCCATCAACTGTTGTTTTTGCGTTTGTCACCCCGAGTGGGAGAGGAATGCTCAGGCGTGAGTCCTGTGCTCTTCATGCCACTGGAATCTAGCTATCCTGGCTGATGAGGGCTGAACGGCCAAAACCGGATCTAGGATGCTTGTTTTCAGTCCAGGGAGGACCTGGCTTGGCTAATCGGGCTGAAAGGTTCCCATGGGGCACAAGGTCAAGACTGATTTGCATATGGCTGGGTTCAAACTGGAATGGCAAGGTGAGCAAAAAAACGATGGCTTTAGGCCCAGATGTCTGTACTGGGGTGAATGTATGACATTTTCTGCATTCTGTCCATCAACTGTTGTTTTTGCGTTTGTCACCCCGAGTTGGACGGGTATGCTCAGACGTGAGTCCCGTTCTCTCCATGCCACTGGAATCAAGCTATCCTGGCTGATGAGGGCTTAAAGCCCGAAACCGGTCCGAGGATGCTTGTTTCAAGTCCAGGGAGGACCTGGCTTGGCAGTTCGGGCTTGACTGTTCCCATCGGGCACAAGGTCAAGACTGATTTGCATATGGCTGGGTTCAAACTCGAATGGCAAGGTGAACAAATAAAACAATTATTTAGGTCCAGATCTCTATACTGGGGTGAATGCATGACATTGTTCTGCATTCTGTCCATCAACTGTTGTTTTTGAATTTGTCACCCCAAGTGGTACGGGTATGCTCAGACGTGAGTCTCGTGCTCTCCATGCCACTGGAATCAAGCTATCCTGGCTGATGAGGGCTGAAAGCCCAAAACCGGTCCTAGGATGCTTGTTTCCAGTCCAGGGAGGACCTGGCTTGGCAGTTCAGGCTGGGCTGTTCCCATGGGGCACAGGGTCAAGACTGATTTGCATATGGCTGGGTTCAAACTGGAATAGCAAGGTGAGCAAAAAAACAATGGATTTAGGCCTAGATCTCTGTACTGGGGTGAATGTATGACATTGTTCTGCATTCTGTCCATCAACTGCTGTTTTTGCATTTGTCACCCTGAGTCAGACGTGAGTCCCGTTCTCTCCATGCCACTCGAATCAAGCTATCCTGGCTGATGAGGGCTGAAAGCCTGAAACCGGTCCTAGGATGCTTGTTTCCAGATTGGATACATATAAAGGTTGTCACTTTTACACAGAAGTGCTTCATCACTAAACATTCCCACCATTAATGCCACAATTTTGCAGAAATTATTCATCAACATAATATTTGAAATATCTTTATGTACTGAATACAATGCATTGGCCTTGAGTTCTTGGAAGCAAACCCATATGATGTCTTCATTACATGAAACTGCCTTTGTTACCCTATAATACCTCTATCACTCTAATGGCCTTTGGTGTAGTTCTAAAAATTCCAGTTAGTCTGTATTCTCCACAGTGACATCTGAGGTTCAAAAGCTTTATACAGGTCTGAAAACCACTTACCCATTCTGTTGGTCCACATATTATCCTATCCACTTTTAGTATTTTGGACATATAAAGATGCTTGGTTGATAATGTCCTTATGCCTGTAGAGAACTCATCATATGGATGAGAGACCTCAGTGAATCTGCCATATATTAGAATAAAAAACATCACTCAATAATATTTTATGTTCATATAAATGTCCAAAATTTCATGTTAGGTATGTTCATGTCCCCACTTGAACATGCATGATGGACTTCTTAAAACAGTGCTACACTAGATCTAGAGTCTCTGTGGTGCTCTTCTTCACACTTACCAAATTTCATATGCATGAAAGTCCTCCTGCTTCTGCGTTGGACGTGAGCGTCTCTTATAGAAGCAATGTTGTGCATATCACAACCCACATCATTCCCATGACCTGGGTCTTTGGGCAACGAGTAGCCACTGCACCTAACAAAATAATGCCATCAGTATACTTTGAAATGCTGAAAATGAGTTGCAACTATGATAAGTGATCTTAACCAGTTCCACAATTCCGACTTAGAGTTGCCTTGTGAAAGTCGTGGTTCGCCTGCCTTAGATATAGGTGGGCAAACAGAGGGTTTTCATCAACAGAAAAATTTGGCCTTGCTTCCCCGCCCATTTATTAAGGGTGTGGCAACCATGAATAGATCCATTGTTAGTTTTACACAAACAAACTCATGCTCTGAGAGCTTCTTCATGTAAAACACAAATAAATGGACTGAAGGCCACACAAAGCTACCACAGCATTTTACTGACCGTAGAATTGAACCCCCTGTGTGATGGATGTAGAGTTATTTATCCCTACCTGCCAGGGGAAGATCTCTAAATCATATGGACAGTCCTTTATCAGAAGATTGAAAGTTCTTATCTCTTCCCCACTTGTGTACTGACCATTCTACCGCACTTTCTGAATGATCACTATTCTCAGGATGATTTGTAAATATCCATTCTCTTTGTAAACACCAAATTTTTGTGTCTAAGTGTCATTTGTAACAGTAGAGGGTAACTGGGTAACTTCATTCTACTGTGTAATATGTCCTTTGGGCAGTGGATAAGGGAAAAGCCTGAAAACATATATCTATTAAGTTCCTTACCCAATTGGTGTGCCAACCTTTCATTTGCCTTGCATACATAGACAAACATTCATACGCGTATAGCAATATTTAATCTAATTGTTTGTTTACTTGTACTCCACTATCTGCAAATATCTCACTGATACTGCATACAAACAGTTCTTAGTCAATTTGACTATTAGGAGCAATAGCCATTATAAACAATGGACTATTCCCAAATGGTCCCTGACCTAGGTATCTTTTATTAGAAAGGAACAAATTGCCCTGGACCAATTCTTCAAGGAATAGTTAGATTAACAGAATTATCAACATATTTGAGCTTACATTAATCAGCTCACAAACGTCTGTAAAATAACTAAAACAAGCAGATGTGCAGAAAAACCACTAAGTAATATTACACTATATTTATTTAGTCATTTAAAGGAACAATCATTAGAGGTTCAAGAAGGTAGGAGAATGTTCTAGGGAACATGTAAGAAAAATTGCTCAAATGTGTATATAGGAGTCAAGAGAGATCAAAGTGTGTAGAAAAGTATAGGGCATATATTTACAAGGCTGTACAAAACTGATACCCAATGAACAGTTAGATGCAACCTGGCAATATGCAAATTATTCACTTGAATTATATTTACTAAAGTTGTGAGGAGAGTTTCCTTAAGGCTGTAAACAGGGGTAATGGGGAAGGGGGAATTGGTCCAGGTGCGGTAGGGGGTAGCATTGACGTTTCGATCCGGCTTTTCGGCAACCAAGGGAATTTAATACCTCAGCCATGCAGATCTTCCTCAGGACAAGGGGACAGGTGGAGTGACCCTATAGAATAAAAACAAGGAACTTAGAACCGGGACCTAATAGGTTACCCAAGCATGGTGCCTGCGCAACAAATGGTGGGAGTAATATATTAAACCCACCTCATCAATCTTGCAATGCTCTAATGGAGTCCAAAACCTGGTTACACCAACGCCTGCAATTCAATAATAATAACAACAGTTGTTGTCAAGGGTCCATAAGGATTATACACTAAAAGTACACACGGACTGGCTGTAGCAACTCACCCGTAAAGTTGCTAAGGGCCAACGAAGGGCAAACCATGTTTATTCAGTAGATATAAATCATAACTGTGGTGCCCAGACCATCCATGGAACATAATATACAGGCCCTTATGTGTGGCAAGAATTGGCTTAATGAATCAGGCAAACTGGGGCACAGCGTGATTTATACTACTAGAATTCTAATTAAAATACTAACTAAGGAGTGCAAGGCGTTTCTAGGTGATGGTCAGGTGTGAAAGGGAATTACTTGGAGACAGTCTAATCGATGTCCTTACTCCATCGCAGTAGCAGCCATCCACTGGAAAAAGGGGCAGTGGCCTTGAAAAGGTGTGGGGTCAAGTAAAAAGGGTCGAAAGACTCAATAAGCTCACAGTTTCTACAGCATTACAGAAGGCCTCAAAGTGCTATGTCACAGTCTAATATTTGAAGATAGATACAATTGTTCAATGTATATTAACACTGCCAATGTACAATTAAACAAAAAACATGCTCTAATATTTAAGATAGACTCAATTGTTTAATGAGTATTTAAAACTGACAGTGTACAATTAAACAGAAGGTGCAGTCTCACATTTCAGATTTAGGAATCAGTGTGTATAGACAATTAGCAACCAGTGCTGAAGCTTGGACATATTAATGTTATAATGTTATAAAGAATTTCTAAAGCGCACATACACCGGATGGTTTCATGGCGCTAGCTCTAGAGTGTGTCGAACCAGAGTGAGTTTACTCATGCGCTTGCCAAAACAGCCAGGTCTGTAACATTTGCCTGAAGCTCAGAAGGTTGTTACAAGACCAGATCGCCAGTGGAAAGGAGTTCCACACTTTGGGGTACAAGGAGGCAAACCGGCATCCTCCCTGGCGTTTTAACTTGAAGGCAGGAGTATTTAACAGCTGAAGGTGGGCTGAACGCAGGTTGCGGGAGGGGATATACCTAGCTAACAGGCAGTTGATGAATTTAGGGCTCCGGCAGTATCGAGACTTAAAAATTAAACAGCTTGTTTTGAATGCCAAGCGTTGGGGAATGGGGAGCCAGTAGAGTTTTTGTAGTAGGGGTCTGGCAGATTGACATCTACGTTGCTTGTGGATCAGTCTTGCAGCTGGGTTCTGGACCAACTGGAGACATTTGATTAAGTAGACTGGCATGCCAAGGTAGATTGAATTGACAAAGTCTAGGTATGTAAGTACCAAGGCAATCATTACCTGTATCAGTGCTGCGTGGGTTAGCAGATGGCTGATCTTCCTAATTTTGCGGAGCTGGTAAAAGCATGTCGAGAGCACTGCCCCTACTTGAGATTTTAGTGAAAGATCGTCATTTATGTTAACACCTAAGCTTTTGACAGAGGGGGACGCGGTGGGTGGGGATCCAGGCTCCATCGGACAGTGGTGTTGGCCCCAAACGATTTGGCTGTAACCGGTCAAAACTAGTTCGGTCTTTCGTGGATTAAGTTTTAATTGATATAGGTCCATCCACTGCTGAATATGGAGCATGGTGACCTGGAATTCCTGGATTGAGTTAGGGGAATTATCGATTGTAAAAATTAGCTGAAGGTCGTCAACATAATTATATGTAGTAACCCTCCTGTCCTTCAAGACCTGGATCAGGGGCTGGAGGTATAAATTAAACAGGTGGGGAGAAAGTTATGATCGCTTCGGATGTGATGTTAGGGGCGATGAATGGGGCAAGTCGTACTGCTTGTGTGCGGTCCTCGAGAAATGAGCAGACTCAATTAAGAACTGAGCCCTGAATACTGGCCCATTTGACACGGTCCATAAGGATTTTATGGTTGACCGCGTCAAACGAGGCCGACAGATCCAGAAACACCAGGGCCTGAGGGATGCCCTTATCAGCGTTAGCATGTAAGGCGTCCAGTACTTCGAGAATCACTGTCTCCATGGAATGGACAGGGCGGAAGCCCGCTTAGTGGGGATCTAAGTATTCAGAGTGTTCTATAAAGTTGGATAGGCTCTTTGCTATGTGTGCCTCCAGAACCTTGGCCAACTAGGGGAGAATGGAGACGGGGTGATAATTAGATAGATTCAGGGTGTCTGCTCCCATTTGTTTTAGGAGGGAGACCACTATGGCATCCTTAAATGCACTAGGGACCTTGCCCTGTGAGAGGGACTCGTTCAAAAAAGGCATTATGGTGTGCGGCAGGGCAAAGAAGGTGTCTTTTAGAATGTGAGGTGGACAACAATCCCTGGGGGAGTCTGATTTAACTCTGGATAGCAAGTCCAGGAGGGTTTGAGTGCTGATAGCAGGAAAGTGATCTAAGGTGGACGGATTCATTACCCTGGTACTCCATGGAGCTGGGTGTGGGGATGCTAGCTTTGATGTATGAGATTTTTTCCATAAAGTAGTTGTTCAAAGAATTACATCATTCTTGAGTGGGTGTCTGTTTAGGTTGTATTCTTTCTGCATTGCAAAGGTCATTACCTATAGAGAACATTTCCTTTAACCTATTGTGAATTCTATCAGAGAAGTAGGCAGCTTTGGCTTTGGTAATAGCATTCTTATATTCTTCCTGCGCCTTTTGATATAGAAGTTTTTCTTCACAAACGTAACTTGACCTCCATCTCCTTTCTTTTTGGAGGAGGGCTAGCTTTTGTTTTTTTAGCTCCGTAGAGAACCATTTCTGTCCGTCGACTCGACAAGCGCGGTTTAGTTTTCTGAGAAGGGCATATGTATTAGTTGGCGTTGGTAGCCAGACTGAGATGTTTTCTTCTGTGGTATTGATATCAGGGTTGAGAGCGGCGGCTGAGCTAGCTAAGGAGTCAAAGAATTCCAGTTTATTAAGGGCCCTCCATTTCCTTATCATACCGCCCTCGGCCGTGGGGGTCTTGCTATTGAAGGAGATCATTACCGTGAATTTTAATAAATAATGGTCCGACCATATGCATGGCAGGATTGTGGACACGGATACTGTTAGATTTGTTGTCCAAAATTGAAGGTCTAGGCAAGGGAACCAGGCCTTCTCAGTTAAAGTGGCCCAGATGTGGAATGAGCTTCCACGCACGTTAAGGGCATCAACAGAGCTGTTGCAATTTAGAAAGGTGTTGAAGACTTGGCTCTTCATAAATAACCTGGGAATGACCGGATGCTGTGCATGTGCATTCTCAGTAAGACAGTTTCACTTGTTCGCTAGCTCCAGGATACCAGTTTGGTGAGAGACACACGTTATAAATGCTATGAATAAATAAATAAATAAATAAATAAATAAATAAATGAGAGAAAGTAAAGTTTAAATCACGGTGACTATGGGTGAAAATAGAAGAATGCAAGGATGAATAAATAATTGCTTGTATGAATAAACAAGGTAGGTGTTGTAGAGAGAGCCATGCTGCTCACCTACTTGGTTTGCTTTGTTTTATGGCTATCAAAGATATGGTTCAAAGTGGAGTTTTTTTTATTTTTTATCTAATCACTGTATTTGTTAAGCGAGGCAGATATGCATCCCACCCATCATCATTCATCACCCCCATCCTTGCCCATGGCATTTTGTTGCCCATGACTGAAATGCAGTATAGTTCACTGTTTGAAGACAGTGTTGGCTGTGCAATTTTCCTTGGTAAATAAACAACTTACTGTCCATTTGGAAAGTCATGGACTTCTTGACTCGTCGCAATCAGGATCTGGTTGGCGCATAGCACCGAAACGGCAGTAGTAGAGATGGTTGATAACATCAGGTTGGCTTTGGATAAAAGAGAAACAGTTATGCTGGTTCTTTTGGACCTGTCTGCCGCCTTCGACACCATCTCCCATGACATTTTAGAACAACGGCTCTGGGAGATTGGGGTCCCAGGGAAAGCTCTGGACTGGTTTAAAACCTATGTAAGAGGATCGCTCCATTACTGTGCATATAGATACTCTGGCCTCATGCAGCAGACCAGTAAGCATTGGAGTTCCTCAGGGATCAATCTTGATCCCTATGTTTTTTAATCTCTATGTAATACCTCTGGCCTGGATAATCAGGACTTACCGGTTTGAGGTCGTTTCATATGCTGATCACACCCAGCTGCTGATCACTTTTAGTCCAGACCCTACAGACACAATGATCCAGTTTAATATCTGTCTGACCTACATCAACAACTGGATGGGCAATAACAAATTACAGCTAAACGGCAGTAAAACCAAGATCATTCTGTTTGGCAGGGCCGAAGAGTTTTGGTCTGGCAGCTGCTGGCCTCAGGCATTGGGCCCATGCCCGTCCCCTAAACAAGTAGTCTGCAACCTCCCTAAATAAAGACCTATTTTCTAAACTGCAAATTCGGCAGAATACTGAGGCCAGACTGATCTTAATTTACCTCCAAGATCTCCTTCAGTCCCAAGTCTGAGATCCCTTCACTGGCTTCCAGTTAGGAAAAGAGGTCACTTTAAAATCCTGTGCCTAACTTGTAAAGGTATATATGGCACCGGGCCTGGTTATTTAGCAAAGAAACTTAAAAGATATCAGCCAGAAAGAACATTAAGATCCAGTTCAAAATCTCTTCTCACCCCATTGCGCATCTGCACATATGCAACGGGTGTAAATTTTTTTTTTTCTCAACCCCCATCTCTGGAACAAGCTGCCGTTTCATCTTCTTTCTATTGCAACCAGCATTTCCGCAAAGAATTGAAAACATGGCTGTTTGAACAGAAATAACACACATTGGATATGACCTCCAGTATCTGGAATCGCCGCAAGTGCCATTAGACATACCGGTGATATGTGCGCTATATGGGATTCTCTGACTTGACTTGACTTCATCTGCTTGAGTCAATGCAGCACTTTAAAATTTTAAATGCATTGCAAACTCAACATGCAAAGTGTGTTTCCCTTCACCCGCTCAGTTAACGCTTAGTACTTCACTCCTTTATTCGTCCCTAAATTCTTTCATCCCTGCCCTAAAAAAATGTAAAAACACGCTCTTGACACGTGGCTCATTTTTAGAACGAGCCTCGAGTCAGCAGGCAAGCGCTGCTTTAGGGAAGATCTGTGGTAGTTCAGTCTCTTGTCCATATTTGTGTCTTTGCACTTCGTAAATGCTGTCTTGTAGTCATTTGTATCCTCCCATGGTTACTGGCCCCTTTAAATTGAGTGTTACACCGTACGTGTTATTTAGACTGTGAGCACTACTTTCTTTAAAGAGTTCTCCTACTGCCTTCTCTTCTCCCCTCCCCCTGCCCGCCCTCATGTTCTCCATGCTTTTTCCACTTCCCCCTCCCTCCTGTTGTCCGTGCCTTCTCGCCCCATTCCCGCACCCACCCTCCCGTTGTCCGTGGCTCCCCATCCACCCTCCCGTTTGTCTGTGATTACTACTGTTTGCAATGCAATAGGTTCATATAAATGCGAGTCCTATTGCATTGCAAAAGCTTGTTACCATTTGTTTGCAAGTGAAAATGATTTCCTGTTTCCCTTGCTACTAACCAGGGTCCGTTCAATCATAAGACAAAGACAAAGATGCGCAAGGGGGAAAAATGTATTTATAAAAGTTTGTTTACAAATTTTTCTCTTACTTTTTCCGGTCTCATATAGGCCTACAACACAGAACATTTCTTAAGATGTCCGCCAAACTATTATTTTTCTTTTGGGAATCATGGGGGCGTGTCACTTTCAACAGCGCCTGTGTGATTTGATTCGAAGTGGCTTTCGAAGCTGTAGATCACCTTATAGCGCAAGTGTGGCACTGTGCATTCTGGGCATCGTGGTTGGTTTCTCTGTAGATCAGCATGGCCTGTTTGCATATTTCGCGTGTGTCTAATATGAAGTGTCTTAAGAGGTTGGTGGAGATGGCGACACGTCACAAAAGAAGCCATGGGTTCATAGTGATATGGAGGTCCATCATGTGACTCAAGAAGTGTCTTAGTGCACAACAGGGTATTTCCCTTTTTAAGGTCAGTTCCCCTCACACACCAGAGGTGTCATGCTTCATCAGGGGGGTACCTCCTCGGATGAGAGACCTAGTCTTCACGCGGGCTACAACCCCCTCGCTGCGAAGGAGGAGCTCAGAGATGTTTTTTGAAAGGGCGGATGGGTGTACTAAAACCCCATGAGAGCTTGGTGTGATGAAAGAAGTGCAGTGCTGTGATATAAGTGATTTAAACTGGCTACAGGGTCAGCTATGAAGCAACTTTTATTCAGCTGCCTGGTGTCAGGATTAAAAACAGAATATAGCTTGTAATGCAGGTGCCAGAATTCAATGCCACTGTGTTATTACAAGACCAACATGTTTCAGCATATCAAACCTAGAATAGTGTTATGGCTTTCTTCAGGACCGGTAATGTAGCTAACGCAATAAATATGTGAATTATACGTGAAAAAACCAAAGAAAAAACATGCGATAAGTGAATGATACAATACTGAACCAGGGATTTTTCTGTTCAGTATGTTCAACGTATACCCACTCTGGGTATATGGAGTTCCCCACATCCTGGACTCCTCCCTCATGATGACCAAGCAACTCAACGCCGTCTTGTCATCCTGCTTCAACACCCTGCGAATGCTCTGAAAGATCTTCCGATGGATCCCCACCGAAACCAGGAAGACGGTCACCCAGGCCCTCGTCACCAGCCGTCTGTACTACGGGAACACCCTCTACGCCAGAACCACAGCCAAACTCCAGAAAAGACTCCAGCGCATTCAGAACGCCTCAGCACGACTCATCCTGGACATCCCTCGCCACAACCACATCTCTGCCCACCTGAAAGACCCTGGCTCCCTGTCAACAAGAGGATCACGTTCAGACTTCTCACCCACGCACACAAGGCTCTCCACGACACTGGCCCGAAGTACCTCAACAGCCGCCTCACATTCTACACACCCACCCGCCAGCTCCGTTCCGCCAGCCTCACCCTTGCCTCCATCCCACGAACCCGCAAATCCACCGTCGGAGGAAGATCCTCCTCCTACCTGGCAGCCAAGACATGGAACTCCCTCCCCACTCACCTACGGCTGACACAGGACCATCTCTCCTTCAGGAAACAACTCAAGACCTGGCTGTTCGAGCAGTAGCGCCCCCCCCCCCTCCCCCCCTCAGCGCCTTGAGACCCTTACGGGTGAGTAGCGCGCCATACAAATTCTGTTGATTGATTGATTGATTGACATCTGTCTCGGCTTCTCAGCCATATGGTACGTACGCCACTACAGCCAAATGTGCAGTCCGTCATGGAAGGCAGCGCTCGTCCAGGAACAGGAGATGACGGCACACCATGATTGTAGATCCTTAGTTTCAGCATAACCGTGTTCCAATGTCTTTCAGGGTCTACGGGCTCACAGTGGTGTTCGTATACATTTCGTCCAAATTATATATTATTCCTTCTGCAATGAACAGTATGATTTTGCAGAACAATGTTGCTTTAATTGTTCCTAAAACCAGCCCTTTGGGGAGGGATTGTCGAAAATGTGGCATCTAATATGCCTGTTAGTTGGCTAAATTGTGAAATGGTCTGTGGTGCATTTTCACTCTCCTGGCAGTGTCTGTCCTGTATCCCCTCAGTCAGTGAGCTGTCCAATAAATGTGACTAAGAGGTTTTAGAAGGTGACCCCATTAAATGCATGGAAAATGAGCTGTGTTTGGATGGTAATATGCAGGTTGGAAATGACGATGACCATATTGACTGACGTCTATGTAGGCATTTTCCTTTTCAGGCGTATGAATCAGCGCCCGGTTGGGGGTAATAAGCACCATAACAATGCAACTACAATACAACACATGATGAGCGAAAAGAGGTGTGTGCGATATCCCTGGCATCCTGGAGACCATCGCAAGATTGTCCTATTTTGGCATACCCCCAGACTTCTTCTGAAAGTGCTTGCCAACTAGCAATTGGTTTATTATGATACATACCTGTACATATATACTTCCAAGCTACGTGTATGCTAAGTGACTTTTTGTGATGTTCCATACAACTCTACTGTTGTAAATAAGATGGCCATAGATGACAGGATACTTCTAGTTGATTACATGTAGATTTATTGTAGGACACAGCCGAGTACACAAACCTCGCCAGCTGACCAGACCACCAACTGACACTAGTGGAATTCTCCAGGTAGAAGTCAGAACATACATAGGCATTGTGGTAGACAGAGAACAAGAAAACACAAAGAAAGGACTAAGACAAAAGACAACCATATTACATGAAGAATCGATGTACAACACATCTCCCTCCTTTATAGAAAAGAAAAGGAATAAAGGAAAACAAAGATTACAATACAAGAGACTGCAACGACAACCACAAAGACAAAAGAGTAATCAGAGACACAGGATGAAGAGTGAAGAGTGAGGTGAAACAAAACACTCATACGACCAGACAACACCTACCCCATGGTGTACAATAACAAGATACACAACACCAATTAAGAACCATGCCAGGTATCCGAAATATCATTACACTCCATCCCCCTCCCTCAGATACACCGGGTAGAAACCCTATTAACAAAGGTAGGTATAAACATAGACCCTTGGGAGAAACACAACATACCCCAAGAAAGTAATAACACAACTTTCCTTAAACAGGGTACACCTCAGGATAGACAACCTGGGAACTGACATGGGCAATGACTAATAAGAGCAGCACTAACACTACTACCCATTTCAGAAAAACTAAACCAGTCAACCTGAGAACTAATATAGGTATTGATTGCTCACCAACTCCACACCCTCCAAAGTAGGCTACACCACACGACAGCACAGGATGGTTAACTTGGAGATTGACTAACTTCCAACACTATTTCTCCAAAGAAGGGTACAACACAGAGTTCAAACCCTGAAACCAAACCTACAACATGCCCTACAAAGGGTAAACCATGGGTACCAACAGGCCCCACCCCCTCCCCAAAGAAGGGTACACCAATGGGTAAAAACAGCGCCATAGGAAAGTACAACAACAACTCTCAATACACTTTCCTCACCAACCCCAATAACACACAACAGGTTGCACAGGGTTCACACCCTGGAACTTATACACCAACATGCCCTACATGGGGTATACCATGAGTACCAACTGGCCCCACACCCTCCTCAAAGAAGGGTACACCATTGGGTAAAAGACACCGCCATAGGAAAGTAGAGCCACAACAGCTCTCAAAACACTTTCCACACTAACCACCAAAACGCTCAAAAGGTTAAACACACCAGGAAAAAACACATAAGCTCTCCTAGATAGAGTACATCGGGGGAAATGGCCCTGCAGACTAGAATGAGGCACCAGATGTCAGTGCAACCTCATAAAAAAAAGAATACGAAAGGAGAACAGACCCATGAAACCGTCATCACATACCTGGTGTTGATCTAGTTCAAGCATTCTCATATCACAAACATGCAACATTTACTAACAAACTCGGTGACCTAACCACCAACAACACAACAAAACAGGGTGACAACAAACATTGCACAAGGCTCACGCCTTGGGATTTATACTCCAACACACCCTACATAGAGTATACCATGGGTACCGACAGGCCCCACCCCCTCCCCAAAGAAGGGTACACCATTGGGTAAAAGACACCGCCATGGGAAAGAACAGCCACACACTTTCCACATTGACCCCCAAAATACAAGCTAATGAGCTGCCTAGCAGCAAGACACAACAGCTCGTAGTCCTGGTTCCTCTCAGAACCTCTCTGTAACAACTCGCTGTCACAAATCCTTAGACCTGGAAGATCTTGAAGCCCTTCAGTCTCAAATTTACCTCTTGGAATCGTTCCGACAAAGAATCCTCACCTTGCTTCAGTGACATGCTTCAGGACTCACAGTTCAGATTTTACTAAGTTTTGAAGTCACCATCAGTACAATTTCAGTCCCGGCCACTTGACGGTAAACTTTGTCCTCTCCCAGCTAGACACTGAAATCCATATCTCTTTCCAGTCCCGAGGCACACATCGACCTTTCCTTGTAACTAACTTGGATTCTTCATCAATGTTGTGAACCTACAGACCAGAGACTCACTTAGGACTTACCATCCCGAGTCTCACCAGGAACTTTTCCCTATTGCGGATTTACTGTCCAGAGACTCACCTTGGACTTACAACTACGAAGGCAAAAGAGCATATTGGGTTAAAGAGTGTAAAAGTGAAGTGTGAGGTGAGACACAACACTTAAAACAACTAATAGGCCGGATAAAGATAGTGCACTCCCTCCAAACTGTCTTTGACCAGCAAAACAGGAAGAGAAAGTCCACTCTCTCAAAAACTGTTTCAGTCCAGCAACACTTAACGCTCCGAGTTGAAGATGGACAGTTCAACATACGCCTTCGTGCTTTAAAGATACCACATTCATAGATAAGATTACTGAGTGCAGTATAACAAGCGATGTGAAAAGATAAATTTTTCCTGACCAGGAACCTTTGTCCCCACTGCGGACCTTCTGTCCAGACTCTTACCTGGGACCTTTGTCCCCCATTGTGGACATACTGTCAAGAGTCTCCTCTGGGACCTTTGTCCCCACTGCGGACCTTCTGTCCAGACTCTCACCTGGGACCTTTGTCCCCCATTGTGGACATACTGTCAAGAGTCTCCTCTGGGACCTTTGTCCCCACTGCGGACCTTCTGTCCAGACTCTCACCTGGGACCTATGTCCCCATTGTGGACATACTGTCAAGAGTCTCCTCTGGGATCTTTGTCCCCACTGCGGACCCTCTGTCCAGACTCTCACCTGGGACCTATGTCCCCATTGTGGACATACTGTCAAGAGTCTCCTCTGGGATCTTTGTCCCCACTGCGGACCCTCTGTCCAGACTCTCACCTGGGACCTATGTCCCCATTGTGGACATACTGTCAAGAGTCTCCTCTGGGACCTTTGTCCCCACTGCGGACCTTCTGTCTAGAGTCTCCCTTGGGACCTTTGTCCCTGTTGTGGACTTTCTGTCCATGCGCCCAATCTTTTGTGCTGAGACATTCCGCTCCTTGATCCGGGACAACCTTGTCTCCACTAGCACAATGATTTCGCCCTTTGTCCATTTCTGCTTCCCCTTGTGATCATGGACCGGTAACCCTTCAAGATAGAGTCCAAGGGGTTTGTCCCCCAAATTCACCCTGAAAACAAAAACTCCTTTCTGCTTGTTAGTCATGGTTCAGGCACTTAGACCAACTCAATCTTTGTACGGAGACATTCCGCTCCATGTTCCGGGACAACCCTGTCTCATCTTAGACCATTGTCCATATTTTACTTTTTGAAGCAGTCTTGGTCCAAACAGTTTCTTTTACTTCTACCACCTTGTTTCCTCTGCTCAGTTATGGACTTTAGCACTGCTTGTAAGCTCTCGGAAGGTTCCGTGCACAGTTAGATATTCTTTAATTATCCCTAAGTTCTCAAATGTCTCTCACGAAACAACAATAAGAATTGCTTATTCAGTTCTTAAGTTCTCTGCGCTGATCGTAGTTTTAATAAAACAAGCCAAAGGAAAAAAAAAAAAAAGAAAAAATACAAAATAAGTCCACAAGATGGCACTGTTGTCAAAGCTCTAACATTGATTGACTGTAAACCCATTTGCGATCACAAACACAAATGCAAAAAGATTATGTGCCTCGGTAAACTTTCCACTTTCCTCTGAACTTAGACCATAGAGCTTAAGACACGTTTCTGGTTCCGTTACACAGCATTTTGTATATCATGTTGACCTGACTGTTGCTGAATTAGTCCATCTAGTAAGAAGGAGCTCCTCATCTCACAATGAATAAATAGCATGAATGTAATTGACATGCGAACTGACCTCTTCTTGTTAGGAACTTCCGTGGTCCTTAGCGCTCGCAGTGAAATAACTGCACTGAAATAACTGCACTGTTCTCACTTGTTGTGAGTTGAAGCAGCTCTACACTCCGCACTTGGGCAGCATTGCGAAGAGTTCCCGAAAGCTGTTGCCATGAGAACACAGGAAATGGCTGCTTGACCCAGGATGACGTTACACGCTGCGCACAATGCGTGATGATGTCCCCAACTTGGAAACGAGAAATGAGGTAACGCAGGCACACCATGTCACAATGGAGCATGCAGCTCCTACGCTGAGACTAATGGAAACAGCACCACGTCATCATTTTCAAATGGGCCATGGGGAAGTACAGATCAACACAGAGGCAGAATAACGGTATACAGCAGGACAAAAGACTCACGGTAGATGACCTTGAGGATTGCTTCTTGTTTTCCTTTCTCCGTTTAAATCTGTAATTCACTCGTTTTTGGCAGTATGTAACTGTTTATTCACTCCAATTCACTTGTTAGGATTGCTTCTTGTTTTCCTTTCTCCTTTTAAATCTGTAATTCACTCGTTTTTGGCATGTAACTGTTTATTTACACCTCATTTATAACATCACACAAATTAGAGGAGAAATTTCTTGAACCGATTTCTTAAAGTTAATGGTTCCTTTCCATTCATGAGAAGAGTTACACAGCATTGGCAATTACTTCTTTTCGAGGTTTTAGACTGTTATTTGAGATGTAGTTCATTTCAACTTTAGTTGCTGCTTTAGACCGGTTTCTTAGAATTTTGATGCACTACAAAAACTTGCGGCTGGTATGTTTCCTTTCCCAGAGCGCTTCAAAATCTTCTGGTTACATCACTGCTTTTATTCTCCTACACCTTACTTGTTGCCACAGTCAAAATTGCGCTGTACTGCCAGAGATGAGTAATGTACTCACAGTTCTTATCTTGCTTTAATTCTCTTCGAATTTTTCCTCATTCATCTGGTTTCGAATTTCTTTTGATTATATTACTGGCAGTAGATAGGTGGACAACAGTGGGTTCTTTCCGCGAGGTGTAGCTCAGGCTGTGTTAGATGGTTTCTTCTCTGGTCTGGTCAGCAGGAAAACGTCGCCAAAATGTTGTAAATAAGATGGCCATAGATGACAGGATACTTCTAGTTGATTACATGTAGATTTATTGTAGGACACAGCCGAGTACACAAACCTCGCCAGCTGACCAGACCACCAACTGACACTAGTGGAATTCTCCAGGTAGAAGTCAGAACATACATAGGCATTGTGGTAGACAGAGAACAAGAAAACACAAAGAAAGGACTAAGACAAAAGACAACCATATTACATGAAGAATCGATGTACAACATCTACCAATCCTGGTTGTTTAGCTAACAGACACCGCCATACATGTAAGACCCAGATACATCGAAAGCTTCCCATTCTGGTATCTGTAAACAGGTATCTCTAAAGATAACATTGAAACAAGAAATGAATGACTGATCTGACACTGGTAAATGAGACAAGTCGTTGGCTAAATGGGAACCTCCTTGAAACAAGACATTGAAGGCTTATGGTACGGTGTGATGGATAGCGATTACTAATCCTGATGAGGTGCAGTAGCGCCTGGGGATAGGTTGCACTTTTCTCCATGGGATCCCAGTGTAAATAATTTAGTCATGCACAAGGCTTAAAGTTTGTTATACTGTGTCTTGCATTTCGAAATTATTAATTCATAGATGTTTATTGTGCAATTCCTTTATAGATTGAGGTTAAAGTTGTGAACTTTTAATAAAATGGGATGTTTGATGCTATTAGGAAGTTTTACATAATATTCTTTTTAGGTCGAGCTTGGGCAGCGCATGTTTTTACCTTGAGCCTAAGCAGCGCATGCGCTCCTCTGTGAGACATGCTGTATTGGAGTATGTACTTGAAGCCCTGCCCACTCTTCACCCATATTTGTCATTGGCTTGTGTCATTGTACTATGTACATGCTGGCTTCTGATTCATTTAAAGGCTTGTCAGTCCCTCCTTAGTACTGCCTTGTCTTCATTGTAACCTCCCATGAGGACCGTCCCTTTTACTTTGATTGTTATACAGTGCGTCTCATCTTAGACTGTAAGCACTATAGGGCAGATGTATCAAGCATTTTTGAGATCGCAAAAGGGCAGATTCGCAGAATCTGCCTATTTGCAAAGCCAAACATTGCTTTTCCTCTGCAACAAACCTAATATTGCGATTTGGTAACCTGTTACTGAATCGCAAAATGGGTCTGCGATTCTGTATTAAGAAGGGGCGTGTTTAGGGCTTCCCTTCCTAATACCGAATTGCCTCGGTATGTATGAATGTGTTGCGGTCGCAAAAAATTCACATTTTTCCACCTACTTTAAGTAGGTGGTAACCCATTCGCAAATGATAAGGGGTCCCCATGGGACTAGACACCTTCATACATTGCATTTTTATGTTTTTCAATTGCGAATCCATGTGATTCGCAATTAGAGAATAGTAAAATGCGAGCTACATACATCTGGCCCTAATTTCTTTAATGCGTTTCTCCTACTGCAGGCACTACATGATTTATTGCAACCTTCAGCGTGCCATGTACACTTCCATAGGTTGCTTTTGATAAACAAATGGTTTTTTTGGGTAAAAAGCGCTGCATACAGTGCTTTCACTTAAATAGCGGCCGTCAACCTTTCTTTAGGCATGGCTCGTCTAAAGAAATGAACGTGGCCTCTAGTAACGTGAAATTAGGGGTGTACGAAGCTGCATAGTTTTTTACTCACTCAGTCAAACTATGGGTTATATAGGTGGTACACGAGGGTGAGCACCTGTCTGAAAATTGGGACTGTCATAACAGTTTTCATTTCCAGAGCCCCATTTTTGCCAATTGTTTACGAGTGAAAATTATTTCCTGTTTCTCTTGCTACTAGCCAAGGTCCATGCAGTCATAAGACAAAGATACACTGGGTAAACATTTATTTACAAAAGCTTATGAGATATCAGCAACAAGGTTTGTCCATCCAGTGCCAAGACACCTGAAAATGCACCTTGCGAACACTATAAGAGAAGGTGCACTTCCAGTTTCACCAGTCCCACAAGAGATGTCTGCTCCAATCAAGTCTAACCTGAGAAAAAGCAGTCAGCAAGTAAAACAAGAAATTTCGCAAGATATTTTCAGCTCAATGATCGTCAAGATTACCCTCCCATAATAAATGTTTGGCATAAGAGATACTCTGTAATGAATGTGCTAAATACAATCTATATGGCCCAAGTAGTGCAGTGCATCATTTTCCCCAGTATCTACTGATGGCAAACAGAATATTAAAATACACATTTTATATGCGACATGTGTGATGTAGTATCTTATGTATTATTCATCTGCCTCTTTGGAGTCAGAGGAGAACATGAAAGGCATTTGGAGAAGAGGAGGGCCATTGAAATTCAAGATAGATAATTGGCAACTACAGCTGACCCAGCTGCAGACAGTAGCAAAGTACATAACATGCTCGCCATTAATTTAGCACAACAACTTGTAATCCATAATGCCTAAACCATTGATGAGAGATAATTTATTTTTATTTGTCCACTCAAAGTGTAGGTTTAGATACCAGAAAAACCTGTAAAAGCAAAACAAAATCAAATCTTTTTTATCAGTTGTTATTCTGCTTTAATTCCTTTCTACCTTTCTAACTTTTCCTTTCGACAGTCTGTTATTTTTTATGTAAGGCATACGTGAGTGAAAATCAAATTGACCCTGTGATTCTCCTCATCATAAACACATCAAATTACAATGGTCCTAGGGGACCAGCAATGTACAGCTACTGTGTCACCCACAACTTAATTTTAAACAAGTGTTTGAAAGGAACATTGTTTACAATTTGTCTTTTTGTTTTCCTTGATGTAGCTACTCCTGCAGGTCCACCAGTACCACCCACCAGACAGAAAACAGCTGTCCGGCTGCAGTGGCAGAGGCTTGAGACCATCACATTTGATTTCTGGCAGCTGGTGGCCCTGGAGGATGAGGAGGCAGAAGTAGCTTTCTCTGACCCCGGACCCATTTCAACATGCCAGCCCCAGCCTCCGGCCTCCCGGCAATTACATTGCTGGCACCGCCGCCAGCTGTCAGGGTACTGACTGCCTTTGCTGCCACCCCTACCCGCTTGGACATGCAATTTCAGCTTTGCTTTCTGCAGCGGCTCAACCACATTGAAAGCCATCTAGGGGGCATTGTGCACAGCCTGCACCCGACTCTCATGATCAACGCACTCTTCAAAGTCCTTTTTTGGTAGGAGGGATTAATTGTGGGTAGAGAGGGTGAGAAGGGAGTCGGGACTGGGTGCTGTTGTCTTGGAATTTTGCTTGGACATTGGTATGGGACTGGTCAATTTGTTTGGGGAGCGGAGTGGCCTGTTGTGGGGTGTTTTTTCTTTAAAGTATTAAAGGGGAAAATTATTTCATCACACATTATGCCTTTAGTACTTCATTTGTGTTTTACTTTTACTTTGCATTGATGTCTTTTTGCGCAGCCAGTTTTAAAAATCTGTTATGTAAAGCATATACTAGTTAGTTATGGTTGGTTATATACCCTTGTCCTATTGTAATCTGTAACTATCTTGACCATTAGGGGGGATGCTGCCATGAGCTATATTGCCTACTACAACCTAGAAAATCAATTAATTATATGCAGTATGGTATGTTATTTTACAATTCTGGTATAGCGCATGGCTGCCCCAGCATCAAGGTGTCCCGAGGCTGAAGCAGAACAGAGTGAGGAGGCAGTGCGGGAAAAGTAGCAGTTGCTATGAATATTTAGAGGGATGGAGTTCCATAAGGTGCGAGCCAACCGCACAAAAGATTGGCCACCCGATCTGACCCTTCGTATTCATGGGATTCTGGCCAGGAGCAGGTCTTCTGAGCGCAGCACTCGTGTAGGTACATATTAGGAGCATAGATTACTCAGGATTCCTCGGCCGATGACTGTGAGAATCTTATGCGTGATACATAACGCTTTAAAACAAACTCTTTGTTCAAGACAGTGTAAGGGGTGGAGGAGGTTGGAGACATGGCAGTGTTTAGGGAGGGCAAAGATAGCGCGGGCCACAGCGTTCTGGACATGTGGCAGTCTTTTGATCACAGATCTATTGCAACCCAGAAGGAACATGTTACAATAGTCCAATCTGACCAGGATGGAGGCTTGGAAGATCAGCACACGTGTTTGAGAATATAAAAAAAAACAGTATAGGATTTAGACCTTGCAGCAGTATGAAGCATTTCCCAGCCACAGATTTGGTATGCACCACCAAAGTGAGTTCTTTGTTCATCATGATGCCCAAGCTCTTCACCACAGGTTTGGGTGAAGAGGGCACGCAGAGAGTAGAAGGCCATCATTCATTGTCGCAGAGAAGGGAGTCCTTGTCTATCAGAAGGATCTTGGATTTGGCTGAATTTAACTGCAAATAATTAGCAGTCATCCACTTCGAGATGGCCAATAAATCTTCTTAAAATTTCGCAGCATCCTGGCAGGGATAGTTGGAAAAAGTGATCACCAGCTGGGTGTCATCTGCGTATGACACTAGGGAGATGCCCCTGGGTTAGTGCCAGTGTTTTCATGTAGACATAAAATAAGGTAGGACTCAAAGCTGACCCCTGAGGAACACCACAGCATAGTGTGTGTGTGAAGGAGGAGAAAGGGGGGCCAGTTACATGGAATGTCCGATCAGCCAAGAAAGACAAGAACCCTGAAAGGGCTTTATTGTTGACCCCGATCTCCTCCAGCTGATGGAGCAGGATTTTTTTGAGAGACCGTGTCGAAGGCCACACTCAGATCCAGCAGAACTAATGCTGTAGTTCTGCAGGCATCCAAGGCGGTCCACAGCTGTTCTATGACCATCAGCAAAGCACACTCCGTGCTATGCCGTGGTCAGAACCCATTCTGGGAAGTGCCTAGTATTGAGTTTCCTTCCAGGTAGTGAGTTAGAATAGAATTATTATGAGATTTCATGATTATTTAGATAGAAACGGAAGGAGCGAGATCGGTCAGAAGTTTTCCGGCTTGGACACATCTAGTGTTGTTTTTTTTCATTAGGGGGACCATTTTGGCATGTTTTGAGAACTTAGGAATCACCGCTGGAGATAGTGATAGATTGATCCACGCACAAGCACTCAGGCAGGAGACACTGTTGGAATGTTAAAAAAACTGCCGGTCTCATAGGGTCATCTGGAGACCCTAATTTTACATTGACAAAAAGTGCTTATATAGCTTTAGGAGAAATAGGAGGGAGCGAGTCGAGAGAGTAGATTTCAGGGCCCGGAGACACGTTCCTCTCAATGACACTGTAGGTGTCACCTGGGTGAAAGCTACTGAAGATGCGTTACACCTTCTCCAGAAAGAATTTGGCCACCCATTCACATTGTTAACTAGAGGATATGGCACTGCCCAAAGCTGAGGGAGGTTTGACCAGGTCCTTCAAAAGAGAGACTATGGTTTTACTAGGATTATTACTTGTGGTGATCAGGTTCAAATACTGTGCTGCCCTAGTCTTGTGATATACCTTGATCGCACATCTATACTGTGTCTTAGCCTGAGGGTCATGGACTCGCCTTCAGGCTCGCTCCAGGACCTTGCAGTTCTTCCTGGCTAGGGTCAGACTATTTAAACCAGACTTTAGCCCTTGCACTTTTTGAGTGTGTAAGTTTGAGCAGGATACAGGTGTCCAGGGCTTGGGTAACCCACCTCTGAAAGAGTGCATCGGTCTCTTTCATATTTACAGACTTTTCTGGAGGCTGAGTGCTCAAGGCTGCAAGGAAAGCCAACTGGTCCAATTTATGGCAGGGGCATTTGAGTGAGGGGTTGTGGTGTGACTGGAGTTTAGGGCCAGCTTATGCTAGCCGCATGGAAATGAGAAAATTATCTTTCCAGTGCATAGGAAGGGGTGCCTGATCTTCCAGAGGCTGGAGATTTGAAAAAAATGGGTCGACGAGAAGCCCTGCAATGTGGGTTGATTCCAGGACTGATTGAGCCAATTGGCAAGCTACCATATCCCGGAGAAAACTAAGAATGTCAGGGACTCCTGCAACTCTTAATGGAGGTTCTGGCCACCGATAACCTTAAAGTCAGCTGTCTGAAGGGCTAATGCGGTGATAGCATTAGCCAGGGTTACTCTAAAACTTTTTGATGGCCCAAGTGGGCTGTAGATAAGTAGCCCAGAGAAGGTGGAGTTTGCTGTAAGCATAATTTTAAAAAGGCGGCTCCCCCAGTCCGGGATGTCTTGGAGGACGAGGCTACTCGTGTAACTGCTTTATGTATAATTGCAATACCTCCCCCTCCCCCTTCTATTCTATTCAGACTACTCATTAAATATCCAGCAGGGAGGGCCAGGGCTGGTATAGCCACAGAAACCTCTGAGAGCCAAGTTTCCGTTAGGACCTCAGGGGACCGTTCCCTGTAGGAGATCGAGACCTCAGTGTGGTGTTTGGTAAGGGAGCAGCAGTTTAGACTGAGAATTATGTTAGTCTGAACCTTGGGACCAGAGTCTGTGGGGTGTATGGGAGGGTTAATCCTGAAGGTGCACTGCTAGCAAAGAATAGGGCAGGCCTCCGGGGCCAAACTGTGATCCCCACATGCAACCTCACCTGACAGAGTGACTAGAGCTTCATGTGAGTAAACTTGTCTGTGTGCCACAGATGGAGCAGAATGCCTGGCGATGTCCCGGCCTGGATGAGCGCAGGCGTGCTTCCACTGTGCATCTGTGCTGCGGCATGCATTAAGTGCCTGGGGGGCTCAACTGGCTCCTTTCAGGCTGATCTCTGATTGGCTGGGAACTGGCCAATCAGAGCGAGGCACTGCTGGTGATAGAAAGTGTCCAAACGCTCCATGACACTCAAGCACAGGAACCAATTATGTGCAAAATAACCTTTTTTTTACATGATTAAAAACAGTCGTAGCAACAGTTTTGACCAACAAATTCACAACAATGCCCCCAACTCGGTCTAACAGCGTGTCCACACTGCGGCATGCATTAAATGCCTGGGGAACACAACTGACTTTTCCTGGGCTGATCTCTAATTGGCTGTGATCTGGCCAATCAGAGCGAGGCACTGCCAGTGATAGAAGTTCCCAAAAGATCTGTGACACGCAAGCACAGGAAGCGATTATGTGCAAAATAAGCTTTTTTTTAAAGTTACAAGATTAAAAACAGTTGTAGCAGCAGTTCGCCCAACAAATTCACAACAATGTCCCCAATTCCAGTAGCAGTTAGTTGCTTACTTACTAACTCAACTGGTTCACTTTACTTCATAGTTCTCTTGCCTGAATATAGATGAAACGTTAACAGGGAAGGCATCACAACTACACAAGCGAGCCCGCAGCTCAAACTGTAGGATTATTTGGAAGGAGTATCAATTGCATGCATCTAAATGGAATAAAAACATTGAGTTAGTGTGCGATAAACTATATCTTAGCTTTACAAAGAATTGAAACCAGACTACTACATGACACAACAAAGAATACCTGATAGTGATAAAATAACAAAAAAATAGCAATAGTAAATTCTTCAGAGCAATAGGGAGCTAGTATTTCATTAAAACTAAAGTTACTAAATCTACTAGTCATGAAACGTGGACTCAAAGTGTTGTTTGGATAAGGCTAAATCTTTACACAACACAAGGCTGAATGATGATGTTGGCCACTGATGTTCTTCTATATCTAAAATATGGATCACTTTCTTGCATGGGTGGGTATATCGGGGCAGTGTGGGCTTTTCTTAGGTAATGGAAGATCCTGCAGTGAGTTTATGTTGCTTTCACCCCATCCGCCACACCAAGTGTATGATCCATTTATGTTGTAAATTATGTCACACCTCAATAAATCACACAGCCTTGGGGAATAGGGTTAAGGATTTGATGAATGGATGGGAACGGGGATTTGGGAAAGGGTGTGACAAACAGAAGCACTACACAAGGACAGTACTCATCTGGGTGGTGAGCTGCATGTTATCATCATCACTCTATCATGGAAGAAAATAAAGAAATGTGTATGATACAGTACTGTTAAAGGCATTGCAAACAGTTCTTTTCAAATATCTAAATGTTCTGTATTCTAGGTTTAAAAAAATCTAATTATGGAGAAGTGAACCCACTCAGTTCTAAAAATGATTGTTAAACGAAAAATAATTCAGCATTGCAAAACTGGGTGGTGCCTCTGCATTCTCATTCTGAATGTCCATCACTCTAGGATTTCTGTCTCAGCCGGTCTGGTAGGTAAGCAGGTGTGTTATGCTCAGCTTTCACCTTTCATTCATGCAGCAGACAGAAAGGCCTGTGGGAAGGACAGAAGGAAGGTAAGCTTCATGAGGAGTGTACCAAGAAGAATCAAAGGCAGATCAAAAAACAAGTGAACTAAGGGTTTCTCTTTTGCCACCAGTGCAAAACAGACACTTAGCAACATTCCCAAATCCATACAACTCTCTCCATTCCACATAGATGAGTACTAGGTCTCAGAGCAATAGTTCCCCTTTGAAATCAATAAATTCTTCATCCTAGCTGTGGATACAAGTAGTCCCACCCTGCTTTCTTCCATCCTCCTCCTGACTCCTAGTAACTCTATCCCAGTCCCGACCAGGGTGAGGTAGACGTGTAGTGAATTGTTGTTGAGGATCAAGTAGAAAAACAGACTTGCTGTATTTTGTGTAGGTTTTTGTTTGTTAACTAAAGTGACTGTTCTGGTCTCTTAGTAACTAGAAAAAGGGAGTGGACATTGCAAGTAAATCTCCCAAAGTTTGTTAAGGCAAATTACCTCCCGGGAAAATGGCCAACCATCATTTAGACCCCCTACTACTACAAATCATCACAATCAAGTTTACAAATCATAGTTAAACACCCTCCCTCAATGTCTACTACCATATGAATCATCAATCATCACTCACAATGAATTGGTGCAATAGTTGTAGGTATCTCTTCCAATGAAATCATGGATAGGTTAGGTAGTCGGTACACAAAATTATCTTTGACACAGGCAACACATTAGAATTTGGTATTGGCACTCTTGTAAATCAATGATCATTTGGGGGAGTCCTGTTAAATGATGCAGAAAAGGGTAGGCATGCAAGGGAGGCAGGTCATGTCTCTAATGGCATGAAAGAATTATGGGGGCTTCTTCACTACACAACTGTAACCTACCATAAATGTGGGGTAAAAAGTGTTGGGACAGTATACATCTGGTCATCTAACATACTTGATTCTGACCAATCTTCCTCCTCTTCCTCATCATGTTCTGTAGCAGGAAAGGTGTAATTATTTGATATTAAATGTGGGTTCATTTTGATCAAGGTCAATCTCTCCATGTGTTGAGGCGAGAGAAGGGTCCCTCTCACTGTAAGGACTGCATCAGTTGCACTGAAGAAATGCTCAACAGACCCACTGGCTACAGGACAAGCCACAAACTTTATTACCAGCCTGTTAAGCTCTGGCCATTGGAGCATCTTCCATACCAATAGATTATTGGGTTATGATACACAGAGACCACTTTGGGATCATCCAGCTACTCCTGGAACATACTCTGGATGGTCATTGTTGCTGCAACTCACTCAACGTTTATTGCAATCGCCACACAGGACTTAAACCCTGCCATTTGATATCAATACAATGCCGAGGTCCAAATTCCTCTGTTGCTGTTGTTGCCCATTTACTGGTTGATGATGTTGGTTGTTAGCTGCTTCAAAGCATGACTTCCCTGCCTGGAAGTTGAAGGCAGTACCCCAGAACTACAGAGTGGGACTCTAAGTTCCAGCCATTCTTCTTCCAGGTTTCACATTCCACCTTTATTATTTTAAAACATTTCCTTCAGAACAAGTAATGAAAGTGGGCAGAATTATTTTGTACTGTGCATCAAGTGAGTGATGTGGCACATATGTACTCTTTGGATGAGAGGATGTCCTGTTGCAGCCTTGTATTAAAAGCTAAGCAAAGGATTAAGCTCTCAACCAAGGTATTCACATCTTTGAGGACAAACCTTTCAGGCACCTTATTTAGCTTGTCCTATAACAGATGCAACAATAGGAAAGCTTGGCCCATCATACTGTCCTACTTGCTTAATTTCAGTGTGAAAACTTCAAAAGGGAATAGCATCTGTGTCAAGCATTTGACTATGCCCCCATTTGTCTGCATCCATGGTCAAAGCTTTCCCAATTGCATCCCCTACTGTTTGAATTGCATAGTCATTGGTCTGTTTGTACTGCTCAACAGACATTGCAACCTGTAATAGGTCGAATTCCAAAGTTGTGTCACCTCCTCTATCAGGGATTTAATGGTACTCTATTAGCATGCTGAATAATCTGCAACTACTTCCAGGTTTTAAAAGAATGACTAAAATGAGTTCAAATTCTTCTGCAGGTGGTTAGTATGTTGCTGACTATGTCTTTTTTTCTAGGAAAGTCTTGCACCACCAGGTTGATACAATGCGCCAAACACAAGACCCTGAAATAGCCACCATCTTCCATGACCTTGGTTATGTTACTGTTATTGTCCGTGGCAACAAATTAAAATCTATCCAAGATGGTTGCAGCTGTTTGTGATTTCTCCATTGGAAATATGGCTAATGTTAAAAGCCTGTAACACAGACAGTAGCTCTTGGGATTCTCTGTGTGATTGATTCTGAGTGGAGGGAGCCCTTGATGCATTTCTTATTACTCTGATGCTCCTTTTGTTGAATAATAGTGTTGTATGCCACCAAACGCTCTTCACACTTTTTCATGGCCAAGTCTAGATAGTTTTTGTTTGAGCCACTTAAAGCAGATCCAGTGTACAGTAGTGCATATGTAATCAATTGCCTGAGAACTGGTCCAAATGTCTGTAGTCAGGTGGATAGAGTGAAAAACACTTTGCTGCAAAGCTTGTCCATCCAATTGCAGCACATCGCAATGCAGCGCTGGAAAAGGAACTCTGAAAAAATCGATCAGACTTCGATCCTTCTATTTTGGGCAGATGGCTGTCATAAATTCTAACAATGCACTCCTTCTATAAAAGAAAAGGGAGAAGGTCCATCACTAACATTTTTGCCAGCTCTTATTGTACAAACATGCCATCGGTTGTGATGGTCATAGTGCCCCTCCTGCTTAAAAATGCCCATAATAGTAGCATGTAATTTTTTCTTCGTTTTGGGAACCACTGATTCAGGTGAATTTTGAGAAGTAGATGGTGGTAGGCTCAGTTTGCATCGTGGTGAGGCTGTCATTGTATGCTGTGGTTTCTCCATCTCACTCCATTTTGATTCCTGACCTAAATCATATAGATTGACCTGTAGGGCAATGCTGTTGATAAACAATAAGAGAAACATTGAGGAATTATTTGGGGCAGACTAAATTTGTGTTTGTTGCTAAACGGACTGGTCGGGTGTTTGAGGAGTGTTACTGTGAACCAGAAAATAAAGCAGTGTGGTTCCGGCAAACAAATCTCAATAAGCATCAATGGGGAAAGAAACATCACACTTAGGCAAGAAAGGTTCTTCCATTTGGCCACCAACATTGTAAATCATCCCAGACACAAATAAAGCATACAAATTATATATATTTCTTCCACCGCAACACTCACAAACAATCAGTCATATATCACTCACTGCTGATTTAGTTACCTGATGCAATTCAAACACAGCGGTATATTGCTGATCCTCCTTGATTCACGCAACATACATTGGGCAGCCTTGTAAATCAAATATTCTGGGCAGTCCTGCCAGGGGATGAAAGAACGGATAGGCATGGGATGAATTAAGGCATTGTCTGTCCAATGTCATTGATGGAAAAGGAGGGAGGCTTTTCCACTGCACACTGGTCCAACTCCAATCCCACCACACATGTATCTAAAACAGTGGGGCTTTATTAGTCAGTAAGAAACAAATAATAATATATTGTACCGCTAACTATATATTTTTTTGTCAAAGCAGTTCAGTTATAGAAAGTTTTATGGTGGCCCAGGCCTACTCAGTTGTCAGGGAAGTAGAGTTTGTCTTCAAACTCAGGTGGTTCACCCGTAGGTTGTTCAACTAACACACTGCCATGACCTAAGTTTGGCCAATCACCCTCATTCTCCTCCTGCACACTTCAGGTATGGTGTAATTTGTTGGTATAAAACGCTGATTCACTTTGATCATGGTTTCCATATGTTGCGGTGAGAGACTGGTCATTCTAACTGTGACAGCTGCACCAGCGGCAATGAACACATGCTCAGGAGACACACAGGCTACACAACAAGCCAGATACTTTATCGTCAGACTGCTGAGCAATGACCTTCCGATACCAATACGCCCACAGGTTTTGATCCTGATAGACCTCTATTGGGTCATCCAGCTAGGCCAGGACCATCCTCTCAATAGTCATTGGTGCTCCAACTTGCTGGCCTCTGCCTCTGCACTTGAATTAGGCTTAGCCTTTACAACGCAATCAAATGCAGATTTTGGGTTCCATGCTCCTGTTCCTGTTGTTTTTTTCTGCTGGTGTTCTTGTTGATGGTTTTGACTGCTGTGCATTGACCTCAGCCTCTGTGAAAGTTGAAGGCTGCATCCCTGAACTTGTGACCATGAGTGGGCCTCTAATTCCCAGATATTCTTTTTCTGGGTCGCTGGCAAGCTCAGCAATCCATGTCTTGAATTTTGAAACATCACCTTCTGAAAAAAGAATGAAAGTGGTCAGTAATTTTATGTACTGTGGACCAAGAATTGTGGCACAGATGTACTGTTTGGATGAAACAATGTATCTTTGCACCCTTGTATTAACAGCCAAGCAAAGGATTAAGCTCTCCACCAGCTCATGAACATCTGTTTTTATACCCACACCTGCAAACATTTCACACACCTGCAAACCTCCTTTAGCTGTGCCTGTATCATATGCAAAAACGGGATAGCTTGGCCCAGGGTACTGTCCTCCTTGCTGACTTCCCGTGTGAAAACCTCAAAAGGAAGCAGCATCTCTGTCAGACTTTTGACTAGGCTCCATTGGTCCATCTCAATGATCATGCCTCTTACAGTTGCATTCCCCCTTTGAATGACATATTCGTTCATCAGTCAGTGCTGCTCAGACATTGCAACATGTGATAAGTTGAGATTCCAATGTGTTGTCAGCTCCTGTGTGAGTGCTTTAACTGGCATTTTATTATCACTCTTAATGCTCCTCAACTGCTTACGGGCTTTAAAAGAATAGCTGAAAGAGTGCAGATTCTTCTGTAGGTGGACAAGTAAGTTGCTGACTCGGTCTTCTATTGGAGAAATTCCTGTACAATGATGTTAATACAGTGCACGATACACAGGACCCTGAAATGGCCATCATCTGACATCGCCTTAAGTGGAGTTTTTATTATCAGAAGGGGGTTTGGAGAAGAAGATGATGGAGTACCCTTCCTTTTTTTTGCTGGAGATCTGGAAGACAATGGAACTTCTGAAAGAGGAACTTTTTCTACTTCCTCAGTCTACAGCTCAATCTCCTGAAGTGCTCCTACATCAGGAGAATCTATTATCACTGGCTACCATTGTTGTTGTGCACTTATCTGAGTTTGCAAAAATGATTGGGTACTACTTTGAGAAGGAGATAACTCTTATTGAACATCACTGCTCATCAGCCTTGGCATGATTATAATGACTGAATATGTGCCAGACATAGGCTTGAGTCTACGTTCAGGTGGGGACACTGATGTGGGAGTGCCGCTCCAAGATTGCTTCACTAACACCGGTGCGGCCAGCACACATTTCTGCCCAAAAAGGTCTGAGGTGACATACCAGCATTGGTTAGCTCCTTTTTATCACTGTCCACTTTCTTGTTAGCCCTTTTCTTTGGGGCCATCTTGAAGCTGTCAGTTGGCAGTGGCACTAAGCTTCAGAGGGTGAAGAGATGTCCATGTTGTGTGGTCATACGCCAGGCCAAGCACAGGCCTTCTGTCTGGCAGTACTATGGGGGATGTCTCTTCTCTTGTGCACCTAAAAGCAAACAAGCAAGAAGAACATCAGTGAAACGTGGCATTATTGCAATTGAATTAATTGTGCAAACAATATCATTTAGTGTGGTGACTTAAGTTATAAATAATTAACAACAATACTGTGTATCTATTCGAAATACCACCCCAACATAACCTTTCATGTACACTCAGGAAGGAAAAGAAAGAGCAACAATATGCAGATGTAATTTTTTGCTTCATGAGCATCAAGTTGGGATGTGGCACTCGGAGGTACAGGTGACAAATGAAAAATCCTTAGAAAATTAACGTTGTTGTGCGGCTGTGTGCTTAGGGCAGACATGGGGTTGATGGATGTTAGGAAAATGGGAACTATAAAATAATATATATATATATATTTTTTTTAATTAAATAAGTTAATTTCTTTTTTTTAAATAGTTTAAACATTTGAAAAAATGTATTAAAAAATAATGTTTGTCAACAAATTATGAAGAAAAATAAAGAAAATATAATTGCTGATATGCTAGTGGAAGGAGATTACCATGAGAAGGCCACTGGGATTTAGGAGGCAAGCAGTGGTGCAGGTTAAACATGCAAAAACAAGTATATAATAATATAAAACACTGTTCATACAATACATTTAGTATGAACATTGCGCTACTAGACCTTGAGCAAAACAATCTAAATGACCACTAGCCACATGGTCAATCAGTAAATTGGAGGCATGGCGAAAACAAAGAACACAATCAGGTCTACACCAAAAGCGCACTGTCTGCATACACAAAATGGTCACCAGCCACGTGGTCAAACAATATCCAGGAAGAAGGCACGGTCACAACAAAGCACACCTGCAGGCCTATGGCAAAAGCATATTGGCTACCTAGTCAAAATGGCCACCAGCCACATGGTCAACCAACAACAACAAGCAAGGAGGCATGGCCTTAACAAAGAACAAATGCAGGCCTATGGATGGCAAAAGCACACTGGCTGCCTTCACAAAATCGCCATCAGCCACATGGTCAAACAACAACCAGCAAGGAGGCATGGCAACAACAAAGAACACATGCAGGCCTATGGAAAAGGCACACTGGCTGCCTTGACGAAATGTCCGCCAGCCACATGGTCAAAGAGCAAGCAGGTGGCATGGAAATCAAAGAACACATGCAGGCCTATGGCAAAGGCACACTGGTTGTGAACAGAACATGTCCGTCAGCCACATGGTCAAATTACAAGCATGAAGCATGGCAACAGCAAAGAAAACATGCAGGTCTATGGCAAAAACACACTAGCTGCCTACAAAAAATGGCCACCAGCCACATGGTAAAACAACAAGCAGGGGGAATGGAAAATAAACAACACATGCAGGCCATTGGCAAAAGCACCCTAGCTGCCTACAGAAAATGGCTGCTAGTCACATGGCCAAACAACAATCAGGAGGTGTGGCCACCATAAATAACACAAGTAGGTCTATCACAAAAGCACTATGGAATGCTGAATGAATCATACATTCATTCCCAGTCAAGAGATCTGGGTTAAATCCATCGTTCAGCTCACAATGCGACCCCAGTTTAGACCCAGCCATATGCAAATCAGTCTTGACCCTGTGCCTCATGGGAACAGTCCAGACCGAACTGCCAAGCAAGACCCTCCTTGGACTGGAAGCAGAGTTGTACTACCTGGCCAATCCAGGTTGCAGTCACGGTTGCTTGCCTATGATGCAAAAAAACTGCTGGAAGTCGCTGCTACATCCTAAAGCCCTGCTAGTGGACGCAATATCTTGCAGGAGCACATGGGTGGCTAGAAAATCTCATGGGCACTCATGAGCAGCTGGCAAGTCTCTTGTCATGATCCCCACATGTGGGAAATGACGAAACAAGTGCACCAATGGAAAAAACTCTGCTCTGTTGCAGAGTGCAGAGTTTATCAGAATGTGGATTTGCTGTATTCTACAAACTCCTGGAGCAGAGCAGAGTTGTACTACCAGGCCAACCCATTCTATGGGAGCAACATACTCCTTGGTAGTCTAGTGTATTAGGACCATGTTTTCAACTGCGAGGCTCGCTAATGTCCTGCAGGGGAAAACAAAAATTCTTGACAAAAGGTTGTCCTCTGTGGGGTCTGTAAGTACCTCTGGAGGGTTGACCCCCAGAGAGAATAAGCGTCAGGGTCGAACTGGCCTGTAGGACAATATGGCCATAGAGAAAAAGCTAGTCTGATAGTTCAGTTTGTGAGCATTTTTATGGCTTCATGGGTCTATTTTATGGTCTGGTGGCTGGACTTTACGGTTGATGTCTCTGATATTACCACACACATTGCCTGCATCAAGCACAAATGCGTACGGTCCTCCATCCTTTACAAAGCACAAAAGTTTTCCTGATTTGTAAATGAGGGCAACTTTATTTGACATTTACTGTTTTTAAATGTTTTAAACAGGAGAAGATAGTAGAGCCTTCCTAGGTATAGCACCTAACCCAAATAACTCATCATTATCCAATTTCCCTAAGTATTAGTTAAGGGATTTGTGTGCACACTGATTGGCACCCACCTTCACAATGCTAGTTCATAAGAGAACTTTTAAACAGTATCCCCAATTGTGGAATATTTATACTCCAGATTGATATTGAAGGGCAGCATCTTACATCGAGCCTCGTACCTGTTAATAGTCTTCATGTTATCCTGGTGATGACTTCCCATCAAACACGTCTACTAGCTATCCATCACCTGGTTCTGGTACTTTCCAAATACGACCACATCAAGAATTAGGACCTACCATCACGACTACGTATATTAGAACAAATTGCCCAGAAGAAGTCCCTAGTGGATGAAACGCATCAGCTGTATAATCGTTGTTCTTCACGTATTTTGGAATAAAAAGGAATCGAAACTAAGGAACACTATTCCTGTGGTCATTGGACTTTGTACCATATTTTACTGTTTAAATTTGTGTTGTGCACCTGTGCGTTTATGTATACTGTTTTTAAATGTTGCCCACAATGGGGTCGGCTCGTGTCCGAGGATAGATGACATCCAGAATGCCTATGCATTATTTTGTTTTTACCTGGGGACGCAATCACGTCAACCAAGGGGATAAAACACAATTTTTTCCAAAAAATAATGTCTTCTAAGGAAGGTTGGACTATACTAGCGGGACCAACTCACAATAAAGACAATATCCCTTGTGATCCAGTAGATATCCTTGCGGTCTATTGATTTCCTTCTGTTAGACCGAGGCGTGCCTGTAATCCATGAGAAAGAAAGTGTTTGCAGAGGCAACACTGACAGGGGCAACTCTCCGATTTCCATCAATGCTTACCTCAAAAGTGGGGAGGGTGTTTTCAAGCCGAAATCCCCACTAGACGCAATGAGGAGAACTCACCTACCTCTGTGCCTGTGGCTGATGGGGATTGTTGACATCAGTGCACCTTGCAGCACGCGGATGTTACAGAGAGTTTGAAGCAGAAGCTGTTACGCTTCATCACATCTTGGAATAAAAAAAAAAAAACTTCCAGTGCAAGCACCAGATGTTTCTTTTAAACCCTACCCAGTTTCAGCTATCAGCTGCACTGGAGAGGTAGTGCCGGAATCAGCTAACGCCTGCAGTAAACAGGTTGGCTCTTGTTCCATTAAGACTAAGAAAGAGTTTAGATTCTGAAATATCGATGGAAAACAATGACAACAGCAGACACCCATTTTGTTTTATTTAGTCTTTATGTTAAATACAACAGTAACACAGAGGGCTCCCAATCTTTAGTGTGAGACAAGATCTTGGTCAAGCTGACCATGTGACTGTTCCATGACATCTTGTTACATCACTTGTTAATTTATTAGTATGCATGTTTAGTGTGCTACCTTATCTTTATATATTATGCGCTTACAGTTGTGGAGGTCAGTTTTCCTAATATACGCCAATCTTGTATACCGATAGAATCCAAAAGTGACAGGAGTTTTAACGTTAACACATGGCACTGTTTTTCTTCATTTGTTGCAATTCAAGTAATTTATTTTGGAAAGACTTGTGTGAGGTTAGATAAGTCATTGTCATACACTTTTAGAATTGGTTTCTCTACTAGGGGCATTGGATATATGACAATAATGAATTCTAACAGGTTATTAAACTTTCGAGTGGAGTTCTGGATGTGACATATTTAGGTTGCTGATGACCAGCACCTCATTTTATACTAATAGCGTTTTGTTAAGTGTTAAACAAACATTTATTAACAAACAAGTAAGTGGTTATGTGATGGTTAAGTGACACTTGATTTTATATCCTGTACTGCAAAGAAAGACATGAAACTTGTTATTTGTGAATATCTAGAATCACACATTTAAAATCTTTCTCATTAGGAGTCATAATTTAGATACATGAGACTAATGTTCTTCAAATAACGATATATATGCAACTAAAATTGTTTTATGTCTACAGACTGTACCTTCATGTCTCACTTTCTTTTTCAGAGCTTGAGATCATGCTGGTGGACACAGGATTCTTGAGCATCAACTCAACTGCTGAGCAGGTCACAGACTTCATCCTTTATGGCTTTCCGGGTTTCGAGCATTGGCAGCACTGGTTCTCTGTTCCTCTGGTTCTTCTCCTTCTTTTAGGAGTGATCGGCAATGTAACACTCATAATGACAATATACAGGGATCAGAGTCTTCATGAGCCAATGTGTTACTTCCTCTGTATGCTCTCTATCGTTGACCTTGCTATCAGCATGGTCATTGCACCTAAACTTCTAGCCCTCCTTTGGTTTGATGCACGCTCAATTAGCCGGACCGGATGCTTCACTCAAATGTTCTTTATGAATGTGCTCTACGGGATTGGGTCAGGTATACTTGCCGCAATGGCTTTCGACCGCTTCTGTGCAATCTGCAATCCTCTTAGGTATACTACAATTCTCAATAACAAGTTGGTGGTCACAATTATGGTGGGAATCACTGTGAGGTCAGTGTCCCTCACAGTGCCAGGATACTTCCTTATTGCCCGATTAAACTTTTGCTCTGACTACATTATCAAATATCCCTTTTGTAACCATTTGGCTGTAACAAAACTAGCCTGTGATGACATAAGCTTGAATAGCATGTATCAAATGGCCGTGGCAAATTTATTACTAGGGACAGATATGATGTTGATCTTCTTGTCCTATTGCCTGATCCTGCATGCTGTGTTGAAGCTCAATGCAGAAGGAGCAATTATCAAGGCTTTAGGAACATGCAGCTCCCATCTCATAGTTGTTTTCATTTTATATTCCATGATAATTGTGTTAGCAATTACACACACCTCCAAAAACGAAACAATTACCCACAAGGCAGTCATCCTTAATGTATTCCTCTTCATTTTGCCACAAGCCTTGAATCCAATTGTATACGGGATCAGAAACAAATACATCAAACTTGGCATCAGAAAGCAGTTCAGCTGTCTATGCATGTCTAGATTTGGTATGATGTAGTGTCGGTGATGCATAACTTTTGTGGTGCAGCCCCAAGGCACAATCCTTTTTGGCTACTTTGCGAGGTTTAGTAAATGCACAGGAACGGGTAGGTATTACATGGGTGGAGCATTGACTGTTCACATGCATCCACCAATATATTTTGATGCAAACTCAGATGTACAAAGACTTGTAAACCTGTGGTTGTGCCAAAATGATGCACCTACATGACAGAGGTGTTAAAGAGGAGAAATATCCTAATTTCTCTGGTTTACTTCCTCTTTCTTTGTGTGCTGCATTCTGTAGGAATATGCCACTAAGGATTGTTTTTCGGCTATAAAAGAGGCTCCCTTGCACAAAGGCGCAAGGGTGCCTGCATTGGCGCAAGACTTCATTGCGCATGTCAGTGGGAGGAAACAACAGTAATGCTCCATGCCTTTGTATGTATGGAGTATTTCAGCTTTCTCCCTTTCATGCATCCCTTGCTGTGCTGAGTTGTGTGAAATATTAGTAAATTGTGGTTTAGTGAGAGATGGGGCAATGTAGTAAGCCACCAAGTTGGAGCAGCAGCCGGAGTCATTGGAGCAGCTTCCTCTATGGAAGAATGCAGGTCAACTTTGAGACTTAGAGGGGCATAGGGGACCTCAACAGACTAGGCGAACTAAGCCTCTGTGCCTGTTTTGAACTTGCAATCTCTGAAGGAGCCGGCAGTTTGAGCAAGCCGGCAGCTTGCAGCCAGCGGTTTGCAGCATACAGTCGTCTAAATAGGGCAGGGTATCCATACCTACAAGCCTCATTCATCTCACTCACCCTTCTACCCTACAGAGGAGTGGACAGGATAGGAGGAGCTCCAGTAAGGGGGAGAAAAATCAGCTCGACTTTTCCAAAGAGCATTGGAAATCAGTCCCCTCCCTAAGGTCAGGGAAAATAAGAGGAAATCAAGGTCAATTTTAAAGGAAAACATATTCTCATAGAGACAAACTCGGAAGAAGAAGATAGAAAAAAGAAGTAAAAAAGGGCCAACATAACAGGGGAATAAAAATCAGGATGGAAAAAGCAGCGGAGCACAAAATTACAGACTTTCTGAAATCGAAAAAGTCCAAACAGGTATATAACTTAAGCCCCGATGTTCCAGGAACACCACTGGAACCCAACTGGCAGCAATCAACTATTGTAATCAAGGGGTAAACTCAACAAGTTATTCCACCATAGATACAAGCACAGGTTCATGCTGATAATGCAATATCATCAGTTCTATCCCTGGATATATCAGGCCTCAGCAACTCGGAGGCTTCCCTAGTTATAGCCCTCTAGGGACAGGGGACAGCAAGGCTCAACATCAGACAGCACAGTCAGACAGTCATGAGAAACCCCTAACAGACCTAATGGAAAATCCATCTCACTACCAATTGGCATACTTCAACATCAAGATACCTCCTTAGTAAGCCTGAGTCAATTTTCCACTCAAGAACACACGTCCATTCAAGGTCAAAGTCCCGCGCCAAGCAAAAAGAAAATGTACCTATGGGATAATCCCTATGTCACATCCTATCAGGTTGACATCAATCCAGATGACCAGTATCTGCCTGCAAACATATTAAGAACATTTAACACCTCTGCTGCTAGGGGGTTTTCCCCTCCTGCGCTGGATATGCATGATCCCCATTGTTCATGACAAGGTCAACTCGTCAAACGCACAGCGCAGGTAACACCCATGACGAGCTGACCTTGTCATGAGCATGGAAGGGGTTAATAAGTATTCCTAAAGACAAACCCCAACAAATGTCATCATTTAAAAGGGGCCAACTAGTTGAAAGTTGTACAATTAAAGTAAAGACAGCTAAGAAGCCAACTCCAAATACACCGGACGCTGAGTCCACCTGCGCCCAATAAAAGAGGAGCCAGTAGGGGACCCATGGACCTCTCTTTTAAATACAATGGCTGCAATTTGAACAGCAATTCGGGATCAGGCCAATAAACAAAATATTCAGATAGATCACCTCAACATGCTTGCAGTTCACGTAGCAGGCATTGACAAGAAATTGCAAGCACTGAACGGTCCATAAATATGGCTCAGGTGAACTGCCATCTTCACCAAGCGGATGCCAATGCCTGCTATTTGTGGATAGACTACAGTCATCACCAATAATTTTGAAAAAAACACTGCGGGAAGTCAAAGAATGATCAAATACACCCCTGGAATAGCAACCAAAATAAATCAAAACAACTAATGGGGCAATATAGGGCAACAACCTCAGTGCCAAAATCCCGAACAGCATGTAATGCAAAACAATTAATCAAAAATGTATAGAAGGACTCAGATACTAATACAGAGGAAAACAACATTAGACAGAGGATACAACCCTGCGGTGGCACAAGAGGAGTCCACTAATGAAGGACTAAATTTAAGAAAGGTAACGTAAAAGACAAAGAAAAAAGCTGAACAAGACATCAACGGATGTCATTGCTTCTCTGCTGCTGAATAGACGCTGGGCTCGCTGTGTGTGCTGAACTATTCTTGCCTCCCGTTTTCATCTACTGCTCGCGGAACCCGCTGCGTGGGTCCCGCTTCGTTGGAGGTCATCCTTGTGAAGCGCCACTGCCCAAATCCATCCTCTGGGTGCTGCGACCTGCAGGGCTGCGAGCGTGTTGTGGGCGCAGGACTCCAAGTCTCAGGAGCGCCCACAACTCCCAATCGACAACAGCTGGGACGCTCTCCCTGCAGGCTCCTCCCCTGGCTTATCAACGCAGTGAAAACCCGCCTTTTGACCTGCATCGACGGATGTCATTGCTTCTCTGCTGCTGAACAGACGCTGGCCTCGCTGTGTGTGCTGAACTATTCTTGCCTCCCGTTTTCATCTACTGCTCGCGGAACCCGCTGCGCGGGTCCCGCTTCGTTGGAGGTCATCCTTGTGAAGCGCCACTGCCCAAATCCATCCTCTGGGTGCTGTGACCTGCAGGGCTGCGAGCGTGTTGTGGGCGCAGGACTCCAAGTCCCAGGAGCGCCCACAACTCCCAATCGACAACAGCTGGGACGCTCTCCCTGCAGGCTCCTCCCCTGGCTTATCAACGCAGTGAAAACCCGCCTTTTGACCTGCATCGACGGATGTCATTGCTTCTCTGCTGCTGAACAGACGCTGGGCTCGCTGTGTGTGCTGAACTATTCTTGCCTCCCGTTTTCATCTACTGCTCGCGGAACCCGCTGCGCGGGTCCCGCTTTGTTGGAGGTCATCCTTGTGAAGCGCCACTGCCCAAATCCATCCTCTGGGTGCTGTGACCTGCAGGGCTGCGAGCGTGTTGTGGGCGCAGGACTCCAAGTCCCAGGAGCGCCCACAACTCCCAATCGACAACAGCTGGGACGCTCTCCCTGCAGGCTCCTCCCCTGGCTTATCAACGCGGTGAAAACCCACCTTTTGACCTGCATCGACGGATGTCATTGCTTCTCTGCTGCTGAACAGACGCTGGGCTCGCTGTGTGTGCTGAACTATTCTTGCCTCCCGTTTTCATCTACTGCTCGCGGAACCCGCTGCGCGGGTCCCGCTTCGTTGGAGGTCATCCTTGTGAAGCGCCACTGCCCAAATCCATCCTCTGTGTGCTGTGACCTGCAGGGCTGCGAGCGTGTTGTGGGCGCAGGACTCCAAGTCCCAGGAGCGCCCACAACTCCCAATCAACAACAGCTGGGACGCTCTCCCTGCAGGCTCCTCCCCTTCCTCTCCAGCCAGTATATCGTCAACCTAAGTGACCCACTGCGCGGGAGGGCGCCGGGACAAGCCCGGGACAAGGGCGGGACCGTCTGTTGCCGTCCGGGGCCGAAGGAGGCTGGGCTGGGCCCACTCCTTGACATCTTTTATTACGGATTAGCTAAGGTACTGTGTCACATGAGAACATTTTTGTGGTCTCCTGACATTGTCTGTTATTGAACAGTGCTGCCCGGTCCACCACCTATTCTGCACCCTCCATTTTCCTCCTGGTTACCAGACGGGGGTCAGTTTGAAGAGGGTCTCTCTGAGCCCTCACTGAATCGCCCAGGAACAAGGATTAGTGTGGGGGGTTGATGCTATAGAATAGGACCAGACTCTGTATACATGGTCTTTATTAGATTTTTGATGAATGATTTCGCCCTGTAGGGGATTCACTTGAGATTAACTCGGACTGACCTTAGGCTACTTTCGAGACTACCTCAGATTTGAACCCTAGCATTTATCTGTAATCGCCTTAGGATTTTGAATCCACTGAATCCAGATATTGTTTATGCTGCATGGTATTGTTTTACTTTTTGTCCTGAGGTAGGCTGGGCTGGGCCCCGTTATTTTTATTTTGAACAAAATAAACCTGATAAGTGCTTTAAAGTTGTGCTACCTATATCTCACCTTTACACTATGACAGCAAAGACATTACGTTCCGGAAGAGTCCTAGGTGGGAGGTCTTGTGTAAAAACTAGATCAAATCCATTAAGGAATAAATATGAAAATAGCGTTCTACTGAAAGGTCAGATGCAGCTGCTGAAAATTTCGGAAAAACCAGTGAATAAACCTACGGATGTGCCAATTATTTCTAATGATCCATCGTCAACTATGGTTGAACATCAGCTTGAAGTAGTGAAGACTTCTAAACCTGAGTTAACTACAGAAAAAATATATCTACTTCACTTTCAAACATAAATTCAACCACCTTAGTAGGGACATCTAAAGGCTCTAGTTCTGATCCCACTAAAGCACATTCCAAAGTTCCTCATGCCATGACTAGCAAACATACAGAAAAAGAGGAAATGAACATAAATAAACTTTCCATTCCATCCAGTATCGATTTTGAACTTTGTGGTTGCTATACGGACGAGAAAATACTGGAACAATCTAAACCCAGTAAAACTCCAAATGGGGATACACCATCGGGGTTATTGCTATATAGCAGCACTCCTTCTCTGACATCAAATGACATTTTTTCGTTGCAGAGCAATTTAATCTCCCCGCAGCTCAATCTATCTGGGATTTGCTCTCTTAATGCATCCGGACAACCAGAAAATGAAAAACCTATTTCCGAATCCCTGATAGCTCTCGAACATTTACTCGCTTCTATACTCCTTCTCTTAGGTAAATTTGTTGGGAGCTCTGATTGCATTTTGAACTCGGTTTCAGAGATATTGAAAGTACTGCTTGCAAAAAATATTGAGATTGGGACTACTGATCACACTGAAGCCGCTGACCAGAAGGACTTGGTCTCTAATCCTACATTGAGTAAAAATGCACAAATGGAGAAGATGCTAATGGTTGACATCCATGAGCCCTCTGTGGCTCTCCCCTTGCCCCCCTCAGAAAGGAGAAAAGAATCTGAACCATCTTTGAAGGAAATAAGCTCGGCAGAGGTCAATCAATCTGTCATGATAGATCTTTTTCCTATCTTTAATCAGGATGTAAAAGATTCTGAAGGAACAGCATTGTCTAAAGGGATGGTAAAAGTAAAAAGTAGAAAGTATAAGGGAAAAAATAGGATACCTACTCGCAAGCATAATAAGAAAAAACAGAGACAAATTATCTTCCAAAAGAACATTGATACAGAAGTCCGTGATGTAATAGAGATTGTAGATAGAACATTAGTGGACATTTCCTCCAATATGGTTATTGTTTCTGCTACTAACTCTGTTGTAGAAGATCCACTTGCTGTCAATATCATGAATGAGGATCCTTTAAACTCTGAAGTTGCCGTTTTAATTTCTACGGAACCAGTAAAGGAGGCTACAAGAAATAATCCTAATATTGGAAAAAGGGCACTTAATCCATCTGCTCCTAATTTTTGCCTCATCGTTGAGGAACCTAGGAACATCTCTCTTGCCCCCATAAAAGTCTCTAACCTCTGTATTGATACTTTGACATTGGACTTCCTTCCATTATTTGACTCTGACCTAAACTTGAATAGATCTTGGTTGATTAATTGCTTCAAAGATATTGAAAGTTTAAAACTTATCTTGTCCAGTGACATTGATCTGGTCTCCATAATAAGGGCTGGAAGTGAGCAACGAGCACGAGTAAAATTTTGTTCCAAAATTATCGCTAATTTAGTTCTCCAACAAGCCGAGGCATTTCAGTGTATAGGGATCGATGTGTTACCTTTTATTAATAACGTAAAGCGTATTGCTCCCAGAGAAGAAGCCTTTAAAATGGGTTTTGAGAAGGATGATCATTATTCCTATAGTAAAGATTTAAAAATTAGGGTATCCAGAGGTAAACGCATGGTTTCAGAGGTACTCCCCCCTTCTGTGAATCTGGATAAACCTCCAACAGAAGATAATCAGTTATGGAACTGGCTTCCAGGAGTTCTGTCTAATAATACATCGAACAACCCAAGACTGTTTCAACATCTTTAACAGTCAATTAAAAATAGTATCCTGGAATGCTGCAGGTTTATATAATTGTTCTGAGAAATTAGAATTTTTATTTTCTTTGCATGCTGATGTGTTATGTATCCAGGAAACATGGTGTAAAAGCAGTGTATATAGAGGAAAAGACTATTTTGTCCTTGAGGCCGCCGCCGCATCTGTAAAAAAAGGCCACGCAAAAGGTGGAATTGCCTGTTTTTTGTTAAATTCACTACAATGGCAGTTCTCCCACTACACGGACAGTAGTAATCTTTTCCAGGCTATAACTATTAATAATATAGGGACAGTAGGAAATCGTTCTTCTCTTGTACTTTTAAATGCATATATTCCCCCTGAAGATACTTTTAACATTGTTTTGAAGCGAATGTTTTCTTATGTAAAACAATTATTAGAGCTGGATCAGCCCCCTTATATTTTGCTTACGGGTGACTTAAATAGCAAAGTTTCCAATGCAAGTATAGATATGTTTCGAAATACTCATAAGGAAGAAGCATATAATATACCTCAAGCAATTTTTCCTAGTAACATAAAAACTACTAAAAGAGGAAAAATATTACTCGAAGAACTTAGCTATTTTGAGGGTCTAATTGCAAATGGTAGGATGCCTTCTGACATTCCTGCCAAGTTTACACATAGGTCATTTAGGGGTGAATCCATTTTGGATTATGTGATCACGGACTATGACACATTTTCCTTTATTCAAGATATACGGATCTCTCAGTCTCTTTTAAGTGATCATAATATGATTAACTTAACTGTTTCGCTACAACCTCCAGAAACAGACTCTTGGTCTATAATTAATAAAGGAGTCTCAATTCACTCTAAATCTGGAAGATGCTTCTGGGACCCTACCAGTATGAAGGAAGTCCAAAACGTACTAGCACAAACTATCCTGGAATTAGTAGAATGGCAGGGTAGGGAATTCCTAAATTTTGAAAACTTCAAGAACAAGGTTACTATGGTAGCTAAGAAAACAAAAATTACCAAAAAATCGTATTCCCCTCCTAGTATATTACTACCCTTAAATAAGGAGATAAATAAACTAGTGAGGCAACAGTACCTTAGTAGAACAAAGGAAAATGCACAGAAATTAGCCCTACTACGGAGAAGGAGGGTCAGACTGAAAATAAAATTAAAAAGAGATAAAGAAGATGCCCTCTGGATTAGGTTAAGAGAAGCAATGGCCTCTAATAATTCCAGAGAATTTTGGTCTATAATAGGGAAGGGTTGTGGCGCAAGAACCACCCCTACTCCCATTGCTATTGCAGAAGACATTTGGATAACATTCATATCTGGTTTGTACGCATCTAACGGTGCAGAGGGTGACAATGGGGATTTAGTTCTGAATAGCAAAAATAATATAGAGCTTCCAACCGAGAAAACCATAGCCTCTGTGTTAAAGAGTATGCGCTCTTCCGGAGCTATGGGAAGATTAACGTCTCGAAAAGTAAAATAATGTGCATTTTTGGAAAGAAAAAATGTAGATCTAAAAATTTTTGTTGGGCCATAGGAAGGCAAAAACTCGAGGTGGTTAAAAATCATTTCTGCAAACTTAAGTGAGAAACCCCACATTGAGCACAATGCAAATAAAGCATCTGCTCATGGTATGGGATTAAGTTCACTGTATAACGCTACAGGGAAGAGACACTTCACACTATTTCTAGAGGTATTTAGAGCAAAGATCCCCGCGACATTACTATATGGATTAGAATTAGTGGAGCTAAAACATTGGGGATTCTTACAAAAAATAGAAGGAAAGGTGCTAAGAAGAATTTCTTCTTTAAATACAGCCTGCTCTGTTTCTGCATGCAGGCTAGAATTCGGACTCCGAAGTTGTTGGGTACAAGGGCTGACTGCCCTCGTAAGGTGGGTGGCCTGTTTAGCGAGAAGTAAACCAGATACCTTACGGGATGCCATTAAAAAAGAACTTCTGGGCCATTTCAATGAGTTCGCTATGCTGGTTAAGAACTTTAGAAAAGCTGTAGTTTTGTTAGAGCTGGATGAAAGCTCACTGTTTTTACTTACTCCTGCAGAACTAAAGTCAAAATTAAAATGTGCATCATGGGAACTCAGTTTTAAAATGGATATGATCGCTAAACAAGGGGATAAAGAAAGGCAACTTCTGTTAAGTTCATATACCCCAAAACTGGCCCAACAATATCTTACTTGGAATATTCCCCACAGAGTCCGTAGATTGTGGTACCTTTTAAGGCATGATCTGCTCCCGCTTAATTACCTCATTGCGAAATGGTATGGTGTATCCCCTATATGCAACCTTTGTAGTAATGCTATACAGGATCGTAATCATGTCTTGTTTATCTGTCCTGCACTGCGCCCTTTGCGTTTTAAGTGGTTAAAACCAATTTGTTTACAACTGGGAATTTTAAATGTTAAAACCTTGTTCCATGCACTTTACTGTCCGCCAAATGAAATGTTCTGTTTTAGAATTTTTAATTTCTTTAAGGGGTTTTTAGATATTTATTAAATGTTACATGGAGAAGTACTAGATGACTGCTCAACCAGTGAATAAGTAGTGATTCGTTATCTCTGTAACCTATGTTTTCCTTCGTAATCATTATTGTATTATTGTATGTGTTTTATGTGGCCCTCGGTCGAGAGCCAAAACATAATAAACTAAACTTGAAACTTGAAACTGAACAAGATCAGAGTCATACATCACTAACAAGAAGTATATCACATTTTCACGGAAAAGAGGGTAGGAGCAAAGACTAGGTTAACAACAATAAATCAAACAAATTCGATAACCATATTACCAGATACAGATACACAGACGGATAAAGAAAAAATGGTAAAAAGAAACTAAACCTCATTCATGGAAGTCATGGTACAGGGAACTTCAATAAACAGCCATTTCACCCAGCTCAATAAATCATCAGAATTAAGGGCAAATGCAGAAACATTTAACATAAGTACACCACCCTTATGACTGAAAAACATCTGATTCCAATAGAGGGTCACCAGAATAGGGAGCCAATAAACGATTAACAGTTTATAAGCCTTTGCTTGCCAACCAGATCAGGGGTTAAACAGTTACAAAGTGTATCCACAATAAGCACAAACACAGGAGGCTAAAAAAAAACCTAGATGGGACAACTGCAATGGTGAACTACCCACTTATAACAGAGCATCTCCATTTCTGTTTACAACCATCAAATGTCATACAATTACAACACATGCCTTTACAACACGGTTTTTACATAACAACAACCATTAAATCGTATGATTTTACAATGCATGCCTTTACAACGCATTTTTTAAAACCACCATTACAACACATTCCGTTACAACGCATACCATTACAACGCATAATACTTTTAGTGCAACAGTAGGGGAAGTGTTTGATAGCATAGGGGTGAAAAATATTGTTCCCCCTCCAGTAAGTGCAACAATAGGGAAACTGTTGGATAGCATAGGGCTAAAAATTACAATTACGCACTCCAGTGAGTGAAAAAGTAGGGAATGTGTTGGATAGCGTAGGGGTAAAAATTACTATTCCCATCTACCCCAAAACCCATACCCACCCTAAAACCTAAAATACTCCATTACTTACTGTTAGACCTGGCATCATTGGCGTGAGTTTCCCTTCCATTTTTTTACTGATTGCCTCCTCTGTTTTCTATCTGTTTTGCTGGTTAGACGCTGAGGGCACTGTGCTACTGCTATTCAGTGCCACAGTGCAAGTGCTCCCTTTGTTAAATTGATGTTTTTATTGGTGACTCGATGATTGGGTTATTTCATTTACTTGTCAGACCCTAGGACAAGGCACACTGTGTGCCCAGGGCTTGTAAATCAAATGCTGCTGGTGGGCTTGCCGCACTGGTTGTGCCAGCCACAGAAGCAGCTTGTAAAGTGTGTCTCAGACCTGTCATTGCATAGCCTGTGTGCAGTCTAGTACTGCCATGTTGACTTGGCAAGTGCACCCACTTGCCAGTCCCTAAACCTTCCCTTTTCTTCATATCAGACACCCCTAAGGTAGACCCAAGGGCAGGATGCATTGTAATTATAAGGTAGGGCATGCCCTGGTGTGTGTGGCATGTCCTAATAGTGAATTACAGCCATTTTCGTTTTTCACTATTGCAAGGTTACCTATTCCCTATAGGCCAGAATGGGCAGTTTGATTATTACATCTTATAATCCTAAATGACTCAGGGAACATGGTAGAAATTCGAATTTAGTTTCCTGAACTCAGAATGATAAAATACATATTTTAGTAAAGTTGGTTTTAACAATCTGTGTTTGAAAACGCCACTTAAAGAAAGTAGATATTTTCTTGCCTAACTATCCAAGCCTGCCTCTGCTAGGTTGTCTATTCCTTGTCTGGAGTTTGAGTGACAGGGGCTGGGGGATTCCAGGAGAGAGAGTGAGTCAGCACAGTGCTGAATAGAGTGATCTGCATCTAGATGGGTGGGAGGAGTTGCACCTGGTACCTGAATAGGGCTGTGCCTTCCCTCCACAATGATGGCTTCACCTCCTGTGGTGTGTCTGATGTCTCTGGCCTACACTGTGAAAGGAAAGAAGGAGTCTTGTCAACATAGTGCTCCAGAACTGACCAGAACTGGTAAGGACCAGGCAGAGGCCTCTCAGTCTTCAGAGAACAAAGAGAATTTGAGTATAAATATGGGGACCCAGACCCCAAGACTTTACATCACTTCTGGGAACAAGACAAACCTTTTGCCAAGGAGAAGATCCAAGGAAGCTGCAGGAGTTTGGACTGCCCCTCTACCAGTGTGCTGTTTGCTTGGTTGGCCTGCCGTGGTTTCTTTATTGCCAAGGAAAGGAGAAGGAACTTTGACAGAACTTTCATCATCTTGCAGAATATTGCTCCAAGGGCTTGAACTTGTGCTTGCCTCCTGCTGAAGTCTCAGGGACAAAATACTTCACTTCACTACTAGCTCTCCTCTGAATTTCCTTGCTGGGAACTTTATCTGCTGAGGCCTGCGTGTGGCTGGGAGCTGGAAATACGACACATTGAAAAGAAGCGTGTTGCAGTCGCAGCTGTTGCCGTCGCATCACCGGAGAAAAATGTCGCCACTGCAGAGGTTGCCGCCTCATCACCAGAGAAGCATGCCTTCGCCAAAGCTGTTGCCCGAATCATCACCGGAGAAGCGAGTAAACGCCGCAAGGTTGCCGTCGCATCACAGGAGAAGCGTATCGCAGGGCCTGCCACTGCTTCATAGCTACAGAGTTCACTGCACGGCCGCTGGGCGTGCACGCACCGTCTTCATGTCGTCGCATCCAGGGCGCCATCTTACCGCATCACACCTGATCATCACATCGCATCGAGGCACCATCTTGTCGCATCGCAACCAGAACGTATCACGAGAATCTACGCATCACCTCCTCTCCGGTAAAGAACGAAACACATCCCCTACTCTGCAGAAGTATTGAGGCGCGATGCATCGTCTCCCCTGAAGCAAGGGACCAACACATCTCATCCCTGCGAACCTTTTGTTTGTTTTGCGTTAATCATCCAGGTACTTTTGTGAGAACTTTGTTGCATTCATCACCAACTTGAATTAAGTAACTTCTACCATCTTTAAGCCAATTTTAAGTACAGTATTAAGGATTTTTGGTTTTTGTGGTCTTGTGTTAAGTCTATGTAAAGAATACTTATTTTTATAAAACAGGTGTGGTGTTTTCATTGTATTACTGTGTATATTCACAAATGCTTAACACACTGCCTCTGAGATAAGCCTGTCTGCTTGTGCCAAGCTACCTAGGGAGTGAACAGGGTTTATCCAGTAGTGTAATCCCCTTTCCCTGACTTAGAAGCAATGGTCCATATTTGATCAAAGGTGTAAATCATTGCCATCTAGAGACCCCCAGTTCTAACACTTACCCTATAATGCGTTGTAATGGCATGTTTCGTAGTGACATGCGTTGTAATAGCATGAATTATAAAGGCATGTAATGTAATGGCAGTTGCATTGTAACAATTGAGTTGAAAAATCAGTGCGATGTAAATGACTTTATTGTAATGGATGTTTCCTGTCCTATTGAGTCCAATGAAGAGGCCCAAACTAAATTGAAAAAGGAACATCAGGGGGAAGTATTGTTGGGGAAAATCCAAGAACAATCAGACATAGAACGTATGCTTATCCCCAGGTATGAATTCAGAGGAGTGCTCAATATTTTAAACAGAAGTGCAGTGCTATCATTTTAAAGGAAATCAGAACATGGATACACATCGATTCATATCATCTAACAGCAAATCAATTACTACTTCACCCATATCAAAACTTTTGTGAACCAATGTTAACAAAATGGGCCACAAGTGAGACTGCAAGCCAAATGTTCAATCATCCTGAGCATTTCCAACAACGGGAGCTTGAAATATGTAGGCTTCAGCCAGTACAATACCCTGGGCCTTTGCTACCAGTAAAGACCACACTTTCCATTTTAAATTCAAAGGAAGATCAGAAAAATACTTCAACCGAGATGCACATAACTTTAAGAGGAGCCCTGTGTCCTGAATTCCCATTCACTTATCAAACCTCAAATACTGGTGAAAAGATGCAAGAATAGTTGTGGCTCACTAACGTATTAGATCCTGCCTGTCTCTGATGAGCAGGAAATATTTCCAAAGCAAAAGTTTATTAACATAAGCTTATCGAACATACATCAAACAATGATTTTCCTTTGAAAGTTCAATATCGTTGTACTACAAAAAACAGGGGGGATATTTACAAGGAAGTTGCTTAACGGCTCTCTCAGCCATTTCTGAAACGCAAGGCTGCACCATATTTACAACAATATGGTGCAGTCTTGCAATTCCCCCTGCAATAGTGAATGTGTTTCTTCCTACAAATAAACAATCCTGTCACCCATTTTAAATACAGGAACAATGATAGAAGTAGCCCAGTACTGTCAAGCATCCTCTAAAACGTCATCATTCAAGGTTGGAGTCAAGGCTGGAACTCACTATATCTTTAATGTATTGGTCTGGTGGTATACAGTCTGGCCCTGAGGCCTTGTTCTTAGATAAACCTTGTATGCCCTTCTTGACCTCATCAAGTTTAAATAACAAACTGGAAGTACCTTCCTCCAGGAATCCTCCATTGACTAGGTTAGAAGGGAGAACACTGCTATAAATTCCCTCAAAGTGGGAAACCCAACTATCTTCTGTAATGTGTGAGGCGAGTGCTGCTGTGTAATCTGAAGCAAATAGGCGGTCACTAATAATGCTCTAGGATATGGCACAACTTCTCAACATACTTGCTTCTAGTAAACCACCTAACGCTTTGTCTCATTCTATTGTTTCACAGTTACCTCCTTATATGTATTACCATAAAAAGTCAATAAGTGTGTAATCCCTGGGTTTATTATGCAAGAAATGCTGTAAATGCCTTAAGGCTAGGGAACACCCCTTATCAAACCATTTCAATACCACGAGACATTGTTCAGTGCAGGGATGACCAAGAGGGTAGACACTGTGGGCCTGATTTACAAACGTGAATTTAGACCAAAAGTCTAAGTTTAGACTTGAAGTCAAAGTTTAGACCTGAAGTCTTACTTTACTGGTAGGAAAGTTACACTTTTGGTCTAAGTTCATACCAAAAGGCTACCTTAGACTAAAAGTCCATCTTTATTAGTAGTAAAGTTAAACTTTTGGTGTAAACTTTGACTTCAGGCATAAATGTAGACTTTTGGTCTAAGTTTACCGTTGTGAATTGGGTCCATTGTGAGAGACAGATTCAAAGGTCCCAAAGAGCTCTCTGGGATCAGAGTAACTAGTCAGACAAATTATGAACTTAGATGCACATCTTGAAGGGACTGATTAAAATGTTTAGGAACTACGTGTGACCACCTTAGTATTCCACTCTGGCTAGTTGTCTGGCAGGAGCTACTAACCATTAGCAGTCTTTTGCACACAGTCTGGGTCAAGTGTAGGGATGGACACACAAGATTGTGTTCACTAAAGGGGCTCTGCAGAATTGTGACATTTCTAATATTAAGAAAGATTAGGACAGAAACAAAAATAAAATTAATCATTGTATCGCTCCCTCTCCCTGTGAATGTGGGATACAAAATTGAACCTTTGGAGGCAAAGAGCTTATCCAGAGAGAATACCAAGTTAAATTCAAAATCCCATGTTACATCATCCCTTGAAAAGGATGTTGTATGTGAAGGCTAGTCGAAGGCATGCACAATAGATCATTACTGGACACTGCCAAAGGGTTCTCATAAAGACCAATATTAAAATCACCTGCAGGTATAAAGTTGGCCCCCATTTTCTTGGCACCTTCCAGAGCACATAGGAAGGAGCCCAAAATATGAATATTAAAAATATCAACATTAGCAAATTTAGCAATATAAAAATTCACCAACATAGATTTTACAGACCTTGAAATAGATCTGATAGTGCCTGACGGGTAGGAACCTCTATGTTAAGTACCTCAAACCTTCCTTTCAGTAACAGAGAAACAAAAATAATCAAACCACCTTTGAATCTATCAGCCCAAGACTCAATAGCAGGAACAAAAAAAGACTTGAACCCCTCAGAAGAAAGCGGTCAGCAGTACCCCACATCTGCTTCAGGGAAATGATCTTGAATCTACAAATAAACGTTAAGCAGTTCTCATCATTGAATTTGGCAGAGAGTGCAGTAATGTTACAGCTGGTTAAGCTGAGCATCTTGTGGTTTGATTCAGCATAATCAGCCAACAAAAATGTGGGTAGGACCTGATTGATAATACTCAGACCCTCCTTCTCTATCAGTCAGTTGCAAACATCAAGGGGACTCAAAAGGGCATATCTTTTGGAGATGACAACTTGAAACAGAACTAATCAATCTCCACTCCAATCCTGAGACTGTAACTTTGGCACTTGCTGGGGCAGTCTCAGTGATACCATGGGAAAGGCTATTTTTGCAGTAGAAACATTAGTGTGTGATGCCTCCCTAACGGATGTGTGGATTCTCCCCACCACTAAATGCCTGTTAAAGTTTATTATCACACAGTCACCTTCATATTTTTTCACATAAAGAGATTTCTGCAAGGTCATATCTGTCCTTGCCAATAGAACTGTACTGTTTGCATATTATGATAAAGGAACAGTTTTACTACTAATTTTGGGAAAGCCAAGTTCCCTATTTGGTAAAAAAGCCTCCAACCCATTTGTATAATTCAAAAACAGAAGAGGGGCGAGGATTCTTCCTTGCTGAGTACCCTTGTTTGAAATGATTGGGTGAGTTTTTCCCCTTTACTGCCATATCTTATAGTGACTATTGTGTCGGAATGAAGCTTACGGAGGAGGGTTACTATTGCTTTTTCAACAAACATGCCTTCCATCATGGCCCATAATTTATCCCAGTTGACAGTATCAAAGGCACTAGATACGTCCATGAAGGTCAGGTGAATACAGCTCTTCATGGACCTCACATGCTTCGTGATAATTAGGGATAAATTAAGACATTGTTCAGATGTACCCCGCCAGGTCCTAAAACCATATTGTGTATTAGGCATGATCCCTGTAGTGAATGCCCAATCCTCCAAACATACAAGAAAGACCCAGCCCAGTACCTTTGCTGTGGCATCAATAAATGAAAGGGGCCTATCACATGCCGGGTCAATTATATCACCCTTTTTGAAGACATAGACTACAATTGCTTCCTTACATGATGCGCGCAATAGGCCGATAATGGCTGGTCTCTAAACGTTCAGTAGCCCTTTAAATGCCAGCGAAGTTTTCCTGCAGTGTGGGAAAATTTCACGCGTGTGCAAATCAGACAGCTGCCGGCCATCCGACTCACACACCACCCATGATGTCAGACGGCCGGGGGCCGTCTGACGCATCCAAAGGGTTAATATAGAGGTGCCCACAGATTAGGATTTCTTTTAAAAAGGTCAAGGGAGACCCCATCCGGGCCTGGGACGTTCAGACATATACCCTGCGTTAAAGCTACTTCCACCTCCTCAACTTTGATGGACAAACTAAGTTGTTTGGCTAAAGTTAAATCAATGGGAGATTCCCTTGATTCCTCCCCTATCAACTGGTGTAAGGAGTTAAAAATACCTGACAAGTCGGTTTCCCATGCTTCACCTGAGATCAGTGAGCCCAGGGGCAATTAATATTTTCCCCAAATGTTTTTTGTCTTTGAGAGAACCTGCTTTTTCCAAATTCTCAAAAGGCATCCTCCTCAGTTTCATCTTCCTGTAATCAATCACCTTCTTATATTTATGCCTTGTGGTTTTAATTAACTTTCTATCAAAGGGGATGATACGTAGGGCACTTTTTAATTCCTTGTGGCCTTGGAGCATTTGGTGTTAAACCATTGCACATCTAATGACATTCATGGTCAGCTTCTGGGCTTTATCACAGCAACGTAACTCAAACTCCGCGAACCAGTACTGCGGGGGAGGAATCTAGCTGTTAGCACCCATCTATTAAATGATAGGTACTTGTAATAATATCTTCCTCACATTTTAAAGGGTTTACCTGTCCCTGGTTCAATACAACTCCGTTATTTCAGTTGTATTGAATCGGATGTTCATCACTATGCCCCATTTTTGGTTTTAAGTTAAGAGATACAGTAAGAGGATAGTGATCACTTGCACAGTGTGGCTTAACCATAAAATCCTGAACAAGAGTGGTAGAATTCTTTGGTATTAGTACAAAACCAATAAAGGTAAGCCTACCACCACCAATGAAGGTTGGGTACTAGAAGCATAGATTGCAGTCATAATTGTTTAAAAAGCTTAGATCATTTTCTATAAGAATAGAGCTTAGGGTTTCGATATGAGGAGATTGTTTAAAGTGAGCCAATGGCTGACCCTCGGTATCTTCCAGCCCACATGCACGCTGAGAACTGTACTTACAAATCGTACAATTAAGAACCCCAACCCATAGAATACATAATGGCTGCCACTTTATCAAAGATGTTATGTTACCAAGTCACCAATAATATTTTAACCTTAGCCAGACCAGAGATAATAATTTGTTAATACCAATGGGATGTGCTTATACATTTGGCTTTTACAGATTCATATTTTACCGCAAGAAGCTACACAATGGCGCCCTTGGCTCTTCCTGATGGGCACAAGGTTACAGGGACACAAAAAAAGGAATAACCATCAATAAAGATGTTGTCTTGTAGACATAAGAAAGTGAAAGTTCTAATAAAACCCAACCATTCCTCGTTCTCCAATTTTGAACAAATACCCTCTACATTCCATGATAGGATTTTAAAATTCATGGCAGATTTTTTCAGCTCAGCTAGCCCTCAAAATATATTAGCAGGCACATCAGGCATACCATCATCTTAAGATCACCACTTCTTTAGGTTTGTTTACTTCCTTGCATGCCATTTCCCGTTGATTATTACATAAATATTCCAAACCTCCCACATCGTCTAGCTGACAAGGCAGTTCCTTTCAGTCAATCGATATCAGTTAGGCCAGAAAGAGCTTCATAACGGTTTGTCTGTGGGTTAATAAAATTACATTGCATGGGATAAAAAAAAACAAGGGATGTGCCCTTATTTTACCATTCACGCCCATCAATTCCTTAATACGTTTCAACAGGTACACAGACAAAATATCGATTTTTAAATATCGATATACAAAAATATCGAAGTTTAAATATCGATGGGACAAAATATCGAAGGTAAGTAATATCGACAGTCTTAATATCGATATTGGTATGATATCAGTAATATCGAAGTTGTAAATATCGATGTCAATAATATCGAAATTAATAACTTCGATGTTACTAATATCAATTTTTAAATAAATTTAGTGTATATTATATTGTATTTATTATGTTTTATTATTTATTTTTAATGTAATTTAATTAAATATTGTCTTTTACTACTGTAGCGGGTTGTGGGTTTATAGGGGAATAGGGTGGGAAGTAATTTAATTATGTTAAATTAATTATTAATTAGTAGGAATTATTAATTAATTAATTAATTGAGAAATAATTTTAAATTATTTTTAATTAATTGATTAATTGATAAATATGTTCTGTCGCGGGTTATGGGTTTATAGGGGAATAGGGTGGGAAGTAATTTAATAATAATTAATTAATTGATATATGTTTGTACATATTTTAATTAATAATTAACTGGTAATTAATTTCTATTAATTCGTTAATTATTTAATATAATTTTTTTACATATTTATAAATATTATTTAGTTGGTAATTAATTAATATTAATTATTTAATTACATTAATTATAGTAATTTGTTTTATATATAATTTATTGTTATTCTTAATTAATTAATTGGGAAAAATAATATTAATTATTAAATTAAATTAATTACAGCAAATGTGCTAATATATTTACTTTATTGTTATTGTTAATTAATAATTAATTGGTAATTAAATAATATTAATTAATTTTGGGTAAAGGAGTATTTTTAGGGTTCAGGGTCAGTTTTCAGTTTTTGGGTAAAGGGGTATTTTTAGGGTTCTGGGTCAGTTTTCAGTTAATGGGTAAAGGGGTATTTTTAGGGTTCAGGGTCAGTTTTCAGTTTATGGGTAAAGGGGTATTTTTAGGGTTTAGGGTCAGTTTTCAGTTTTTGGGTAAAGGAGTATTTTTGGGGTTCAGGGTCAGTTTTCAGTTTTTGGGTAAAGGGGTATTTTTAGGGTTTAGGGTCAGTTTTCAGTTTTTGGGTAAAGGGGTATTTTTAGGGATAAGGGTCAGTTTTCAGTTTTTGGGTAAAGGGGTATTTTTAGGTTTCAGGGGCAGTTTTGGGTTTTTGGGGTACAGGGATATTTTTAGGGTTCAGGGTCAGTTTTGGGTTTTTGGGGTACAGGCGTACAGGGTAAAAACAAAAAAATATTACATTAAATCAAATAAATTACATGAAAAAAATTAAAATTACATTAAATTATTAAGTGTTTTATTCATTTTAAATGTATATGTATTACTTTTAATTTTGTTTTAATATTTTTATTTAATAGTTGTAAAATTATATGTATTTTAATATTATTTTTACATTATTATTAATAAATTTTAAAAAACGATATTTTTGATTCCGATATTTTTGTACTACGATATTATTTTTTCGATATTTTTGTACTTACCTTAATGAAGATAGGATTCCGATATTTTTGCTGTCGATATTTTTGCTCCCATATTTTTGCATTTCGATATTCTGTCTGTCGATATTATGTCAGACATTCGTTTCAACACAAAGAGTACACACCTAAGGTCCCTAAAGGTTAAAACCACACAATCTCCTCCCACAGATTTCAGAATGCGGCCTATCTGGTCAACATACCATGCCATAATGATGATATCAAACAGCTTAGTCTGCCACATTGTTTTACTAGTGCACCAGTGAGCTGACTTGTTTATGAGACTTTGACCGTCTTTACGATAGCCAGATGGCAATGGGAGGACTCCAGCTAGTACCAGGGTGAAGGGGGTGCAATCTGGCAGTACAATTAGTAAATCCTGAGCCTCTTCCTGATCAATAGGTGCTTGTGGAACTTCCGAACCTGGTCAAATCCTTGCACCTCAGCAGGGCTAACCCCTTGGCCCAATTTTGGGGTTTTCCTAGGTGGAACCATTTCCCAAAAGGCCCGTTCAGCTAGCAAGATAGACTAGTTGGGAGAAAAAATGTATTCAAAATAGAGATATGTGTTATCAATGTGCCCCAACCATTCTAGGATAGGGTCTAATATCATTTGTCTAACTCTATTAAGGAAAGAGGTGTCCATTTTCTCTGAAGAGGCCCTTGTCCTGCACCACCTCGTGACTTGGTGACATTCTCCTTTGAGGATTCTTGCCTGTTTTTTCTTTATGAGGGGCAGTGCCCCTTTAATTTGGAATCCACCTCTGCCACCTCTGGCCTTTTCCTTTCCCCTCCCCCTACAACGTGTGGGCATCTGGTTTCCTCCATAGTCAGATTAGAATTTTGTAAGTTTGTTTCAACATTTATAGTAACATTGACTTTGTCAATTGTGTTCACCACTGGTACTTTGGTCATAGGCTTAGTGTCACAAGAGTCCAGGGGAGATAATGGTGTGATAGAGACGAGTGAAAGTCTTCTCTCCATCAATCCGATTTCCTTACTGATTGCCCCCATAGATTTTTGTAGAAAACCTTCCAATGTAGAACTGGTGGGGTTTAGGGATGGTGTGACTTTCTGTCTGCCCATGTCTTAATTGACCCAAACTTAAAAACAGTTGAAACAAGTCAAATAGCCACCTCAGGGAAGCTTGATATGTCGTTGGCAACGTTAAGAAATAAATATGGAACATTACCTCTGCAAGAGGCCTCTAGTTACTGCGGCAAATTACTGAGTCCCAAATGGAGAGGCCAATAGAGTAGGTCCAACCCAGCCTCAATCAGTTGCAGGTGGGCACAGGCAGGCCCGCTCTTGATTCGAGTGCGTTCTGCGCTGCGGGATCCCTGCTGAGCTTTGTACTGTGACTCCTGACATGGAAATATTGTGTGCCTTCCTGCTGCTGACTCAGCTTGGGCTTGTGGTCCGCCCATCCTTTACAGAACACTGGCTCCCACTCTGTGGGAGCCCTGCCGGGCTTTGTAGTGTGCTTGCTGGGACTGAAACAGCATGGGCGTCTTGCTGTCACAGACTTAGCTGGGGCTTGTTGTCCGCCCCCTCCTTCATGGAACACCTTACACCTTCTAACTTATTCCTTCATGTCCCAATACACCAGAGGAGTACAGGTAGAGGGCAACAGCTTGGTCCAGTCCAGGTCCTGTTGCCACTGATCAGCTGGGCAGGTTTTGGAAAGGCCTCTTGTAGCTTCTTGTATTCCTGCAGCTTGAACCTGAGGGCAGCCGTATGATGACCCTTTCAGTCCACTTATTTGTACTGGGTACAAAAGGAAACTGGGCCAGTCCTACGGGGTGACTTCTTAGGTCACCGACAACAGGTTTTCTGTTCTTCTTTTCTTCCTCAGGTCTAGAAAGTGTCTGAAGCAAGAACCAGGGTCTAATTTGCTTTTCACATGACTCAGAACTGAATAAATGCTCCATTTGGTGTTAGCCAAAGGAGCAGATTTAGGGGCTTAGAGGATAGTTTTTAGTTCACCAGAAGTAATGCTGGTGAGATGACCTCCCTGTCCACTTAGTCCAGTTATTGCTTGTGGAGTTTATAGAAAGTACATTTTGTTTTCTTCTTAAATATCTTGCAGACGCAAATCGATAACTTAAAAAAAAGTATGTGCTACCTTTTACCTTCATGGAGGGAGGGAGTTGGAGGTCACTAATGGACGTGGTGGGGTATCAACAAAGTAAATAAAAATGCTTTCCTCATATTGCTGGTGGCACATCCTTTACCAAAAGGCACTAGGATTGACTCTCTGTGAAATTACAGAAAGATCTGTGAATGATATCTTTATCCTTTTTCTTCCAGAGTCTTCAGTGGAAGTTCTAACATTTTAATCAACCTCTCATAAGTTCCATAATGAATGATGATATGCCCCCAGTTCTCTGCCAGTACAAGGAAGGATTGTTGCTAGATATTTCACAAAATTTGACCAAAAATGTAGGCTTAATAATACAGAAATGCTTGGTGTACCCAATCAATAATTTAGGAGATAGGAGGCTGATTTAGTTGAGGGTTCTACAACAGAACCCTATAAATTAAATGTAGATTCCCCGCCCACATCCAGTAGAATAGTATGTCACCTTATTGTATTGTAGGTTGTGGACATGCACTGAGCAGAAACTCTTCCATCTCCATTGTCAAAGTTTAGGGTGTCTCCTCCAGACCCAATGGTGGATCTATCACCTGATATAGGTGACTTGAATACCATGATATCTAGCAGACATTGAAAAATGGAAAGTTGGGAGAAAAAGCATTGTAAAGAACATATTACACAACTAATACAGGGGCATTGGCAAGATACCCATTGAGATTGGTAATTAATTGTTTTGTGGTTTATTTAAACTATGGGAAGCACCCTGCTTTTATGGAACTTTTAGATGTAAGGTGGAATGTGAAATATTAGGTGATAGCTAGCCAGAGGAGTCTTTTGTGTTTCAATTCCTTTAAAAATATGATGCTTTTCTATGCAGATGTTATAGGAGCAGGGCATTTGTAACAAATGTGCATAGTGGAAGGAATTTGAGTAGTTTATTCCTCAGTAATGTAGATTCATTTCCATGGACTGCCATTTTGTTCATATTTGTTCTATACAGGATGCTCACAGTGACTGTATAATGAGATACACAGAGAGACTTGAATCAATTATGGTCTTGATAAAGATGGACTATTAACAAGAAACCATCGAAACGCGTCAACGCAATGAATAGCATAATCTATGAGAATTCTTGGTCTTGTAAATGGTATAAGATTAAGTGCATCAAGGCCTAGTATTTCCTTTGTCCTAATCGATATGCTCCTAGAATGACAAATTGTGCTGTCAATATTCCCTTTTCTCTCTGCATATAAAATACTGTTCTGCATATGAAATGTCGTTTTGTATGATGTTTTAATTGTAATGTATTTTATGTAATACTGTGTTTTTACCCCCAAAAAAGATTGAGTCCCACATAGTTTGTGAATTTTTTAATGTCATTTCAATAGTATCCAATATGCTTTTAATAAAGTAGCTTTTGGTGATAAAATTTGGAGTTGATAATTAGACATCCTTTTAGAGTGGTTACAACAATTGTATGATTGAATAACATGATTGGATTATTGTATCTGTCCTAATTATACTCCAAGGGATAGTCCACCTCAAAACTACTTAATAGTACCCCAGTCCCTTTGCGTTTGAAAAGGGGTCTCTCTCTATTTTCATACATATTAATATGAAATAAACCAGAAAGAGCTAGTATCTAATGGTGGGTGGCACACTCTGATCTGCCAGGGGAGTTCGAGGAAAGTTGGCATTTCATGCTCTGGTAGGAGCGCAGAGTTCAGCAAAAAATCTCTGCACACCCCTGTTGGAGTGGAGTTTATCAGCCCGCTTACCTATGAAGACCGGACTGGTAAGGAAGCAAAGCGCTTTAGTGATTCGCACACTGGGCTCACTCTTTAGGGCCAAGGAACACAATTTTGTTTCACAATTACTAGAGGGATGCCGATTTCCTAGAGAAATGTAATATCACCTGTGTGAGTGCTGATGATAAATGTTCTATGCACGCAGAGTCCTAGTCTCTCTGAAGCAGATGTAGCTTCAGGTTAGTGCTATGCAGACCCAGCCCTACAAAACCACACAGCTCACTCCTATGCCTGTCACACTGACTGCCCTTGGTCTTCTGCCAGCAAAATCTCTCCCATTCTGCATAGCACAGGCATACGTGTGAAATCTACAGCCAACGAAAACGCCAACATTCTGTGTGTGCAGCACACTAACAATACCAGAGGTGTGTCCATGCTCCAACCCGAGATCATGTTTTACATTACAAGTCCCTCCAAATCCTAGATGACTATTTGAGTTTGTTCAGCAAGGGAATTTCCTGTCTTGTGACTTGAAAGTACTGAAAGTCCTCATTAATGTCACTTGTTGAAGGCTCAAAAAAGCACTACGGACAGTCGGTTGCATTTGCAGATGATTAGTGTCAGCACCGGGCAGGTTGCCACCTGAGTGGTCAGTGGTGAGTCTGCCTGAGAGATGCTAGTCAGCCGTATATATACATTTCCTAATTTTACCAGCATGATGTCAGCTGATGGACTCCAGTGTTTCCATAAACAGAAGGACGTTCATCCTTGATGCACTGATTCAAGGTGTTGATACCTGTCAGTGTTGCTGTCAGTGACAGGCAGAGAGCCATGGGTGTCTTGAGCCCCGTCAGCCTGCTCTCCCTTGCTATGCTGGTTTGGTGTTATGTGGCAGGGACCATCCGGCTTTCTGTCAATTTATCAGAGTCAAGATATTTCCGGATCTCTGGGGCCAGCTTCATGAGCCCAAAACTGTAATGTTGTTTAGGGTTCGGTGTTCACTATAGAACCTGTGTGCTGACCTACGTGTTGGATGGAAGCCCCAGGCATATATATCTACCTATCCTAGCCCGGATTCCTAGAGTGAACCTTGGCGTAAATGGCGTCTGATTCAAGTTGTCTGCAGGAATGTTGATGAAGCTCTGAGACTTTATCTCAGAAATGTCATTAGTTTCGAGCGTGACCTCGTAGCTCCTCGCATCAAGTTTTACAGCCAATTGCACGTCTTTGTCCTGATTATTTCAATTTATTTATTTTTATGGGCTCGTCCTCTTGTAAAAGTATTAGTGCAGGCAGCTAATAGGTCCATACAGGTTATTTAAAATGTGCATGTTCAGTACATGAGAGCTTATGAAATGTCTCCTGAGTGCAGATTGGTCCGCAGGTCCTCCTGCCTCTCACGTTACCACCAGATTGTGCACTCTGGGCATGCAGAGCTTGGTGTGCAGATACACATGATATTCCTCCATCACTCACACACAGGCCAAGCTGCAACAAACAGGCTTGAGATGCATGCCAAAAACACATTTTAAAAATCAGCCACTGCTGAAGGGCCTGGCAGGACACGGGCATGGCCACAAAGTCACACATCCATTTAATGTGAAATGAGAGCCAGGATCGCTCTGCTGGCTGCCCCTTACCGTCAGGTTTGAAAAGAAGCTGTTGCAAAAGGCTCGGATTAGTGCTAGATTCAGGTGCATTATTTATTGCTCTCCCTGCACTCACGTTTGAGCTGCGGGGAAGGTTCTGACCCCCATTCCAGACTAGGGGTTGGCATCCAGACAATACTCCGCCCGTGCACGGGACTCCGTGGAATTTGCTGGAATTTTTCCCCAATTTTGCTGAATATATTGGAGTTAAACTCCATGAGCCTCATTTATGAGGCTGTGCTTCACTTTTACGCCGCCGGTGCGTCACTTTTTGTGACGCACCATTGGCGTAAAAAATGCGCCCTGTTGCGCCATATTTACAAAGTGACGCATCTAGGTAGATGCATCACTTTGTAAACCCCTGCGCCACATTATACCTGCGCCAGGTATAATGTATGCAAGGGGGGCGTATTGACGCAAGGAAGGGTCGTAGAAGTGACGCAGTGAAATCTATGAGATTTCAATGCGTCACTTTTAGGACGCCGTTGCGTCAAAATCTTGCCCCATGTGAAAGGACGCATTGCTGGAGTTGCGTCACTTTTGTGACACACTCCAGCAATGCGTCACTTTTGCTCTTACAGATACGTCAGAAATACTGACCTATCTGTAACTCCTTGCGACATGATGCGTCACACATTAAATATGACGCATCAGGAATGTCGCAAGGAGTGCGCACTGAGAAGTGACGCAACGCTGCTTTCATGATGCGTCACTTCTCATAAATGAGGCCCCATGAATGAGCTCTGTCCATGCCTATTAGTAGCTAACATATTTACAACAAGGGGTGGTGAGGGACAGAGTCTCTGAATTAAGCAGAAAGCTCTCACCCAGTCAAGAGATCAGGGCTAGATCCAACACCGTTTTTTAGCTCACTGCACCATCCCAGTTTCAGAACCTGGCTGTATGCAAATTAGTCTGTTCCTGTCCCAGTGCATGATGGAAACAGGGCAAACCAAACTACAAAAGCCAATTCTTACACTGGGAAGGAACCAAGCTCCCGGGGACCGGTTTCTGGCATTACAGCCGTCTTCGGCCCGGTTTGCTTGAATCCTGATGGTGCAATGAGCAAGGGTCTCACATCTGAGAATACCCTTCCACGCTTAGGGTGGACAAAAATATTTACAACAAGGGGTGGTGAGGGACAGAGTCTCTGAATTAAGCAGAAAGCTCTCACCCAGTCAAGAGATCAGGGCTAGATCCAACACCGTTTTTTAGCTCACTGCACCATCCCAGTTTCAGAACCTGGCTGTATGCAAATTAGTCTGTTCCTGTCCCAGTGCATGATGGAAACAGGGCAAACCAAACTACAAAAGCCAATTCTTACACTGGGAAGGAACCAAGCTCCCGGGGACCGGTTTCTGGCATTACAGCCGTCTTCGGCCCGGTTTGCTTGAATCCTGATGGTGCAATGAGCAAGGGTCTCACATCTGAGAATACCCTTCCACGCTTAGGGTGGACAAAAATATTTACAACAAGGGGTGGTGAGGGACAGAGTCTCTGAATTAAGCAGAAAGCTCTCACCCAGTCAAGAGATCAGGGCTAGATCCAACACCGTTTTTTAGCTCACTGCACCATCCCAGTTTCAGAACCTGGCTGTATGCAAATTAGTCTGTTCCTGTCCCAGTGCATGATGGAAACAGGGCAAACCAAACTACAAAAGCCAATTCTTACACTGGGAAGGAACCAAGCTCCCGGGGACCCGGTTTCTGGCATTACAGCCGTCTTCGGCCCGGTTTGCTTGAATCCTGATGGTGCAATGAGCAAGGGTCTGCCCTGTTCCCATGATGCACTGGGCCAGGGACAGACTGATTTGCATATAGCCAGGTTCTGAGCTGGGATGGGGCAGTGAGATAAATAATGGTGATGGATCAAGCCCTGATCTTTGGACTGGGTAAGAGTGGTCTGCTTAATTCAGACACTCTGTTCATCACCACCCCCTTTTGTAAATCGTTTTTGGCCACTATAGGTGTGGCAGGGTATACTCAGACATGAGTCCCTTTCTCACTGCTCCATCAGGATTCAAGCAAGCCGGGCCGAAGACGGCTGAAATGCCAGAAACCGGTCCCCGGTAGCTTGTCTCCTTTCTGGTGAAGAATTGGCTTGGTAGTTTAGTCTGCCCTGTTCCCATGATGCACTGGGCCAGGGACAGACTGATTTGCATATAGCCAGGTTCTGAGCTGGGATGGGGCAGTGAGATAAATAACGGTGATGGATCAAGCCCTGATCTTTGGACTGGGTAAGAGTGGTCTGCTTAATTCAGACACTCTGTTCATCACCACCCCCTTTTGTAAATCGTTTATTAGTAGCTAACAGCATGATAATTATAGGATAAGTGACTTTAGGTGGTGACCGAAACAAAATAAGGACATTTACCGTGTTTGATTTTCCTAATTACTGTCGTTGGAATCTGTAGAATTGGAAAGCAAGGTAGAGAATGTAACACAAGAAGTCCCAAGAAGAATGCTTCATTAAGCATTCAGTTCTTTAAATGTAAGATGCTTCTTGATATGCATGCTTTTTAGAAGCCTTCTTAAGGAGTAGGCAAAACAGTGGCCCCTCAAGGGGAAAGTGTAAACCTCTACTTCCTTGGAAAAAATAAGTTTGACCATCAACAGATTGATTCCATGTACAAACAAGAACATGTTACTCGATTTGTTTTACAATAGACTAAATCATTGCATCTTCATAATCATGCTAGTTTGTAGGTAATGAGGTGATCCCAAACTGCACAACTGTGCCGAGCAAGTGAAATCAGTGAGAATAAAATGTGCTGGTGCTATGCAATCTTTGTACATGAATAGTGACTGACTTGGGCTCCAAAAGGTGTTTGATATACACTCTGACACAAAGTCAAATGCTCTAGAATCATAATAAAAAAAGTACACTATTATTGTATCAATGTTACAAACCTATGCATACAATTGAGACAGGGTCATCCTCAGGCGCATGTTGGGAAGCACCTATGGGGGAGGAAACGCATGTCAGTGGGTCTATTTGCATTGAACACAATTTAAAGGTATTAATTGCACTGTTGGAAGGGCCAAACTAACCTAACCAATTTGTAAGATGGATGAGGAGACAGCGGGATATACATTAGAGGCTTACTGTTGCACCGGATGGCTCACATGCGGCACAGAATGATCCCTAATCTGTGATAAAAAATAATGCAGTTATGCTCTGTGTGTATGTGCTCTATTCTCAAGAGGAAGTGATGGATTGGGTGACTCACCAGTCAAAACTTGTATTTGAAAGCATGGGAACTCAGGCTGGTGTTGTCCTGTGTGGAGTTGATGGCCTTCTGAGATTCTTCTAGTAAATAGAGGAGGTATTAATGAGGGAACATATGGAAGTGTCTTGTGGTGGTATGTACCAGGATAAACAACTCATCAACAATCTTTAATTAAGGGCAGCCTGAAGCTAAAGGTTGTTACAAAGCACTGCACTGGATCAGTCAGTTGGATGTACTGACAAATGGGTGAGATGTATCCTTAAAAACCCTTATGTGACTCTCCAAGTAAATACAAAAAACACTGTAGACCATCAGTGTGTTGTAACCTATATGACCACAAATTCAGGTTCAGTATACATTAAATTACTAGTGAAAGTGATGGGTCAACCAAAGAATTCAGACTCACTACATGAGGGCATGAATAAATCAAACAATCATTTACAAAAGGCCACTTGAATTGCTCATGGAAAGATTCCTCCGGCTACAGGTAGAAATAATAAAGTACAATAAATAAAACAAGGATTATAGAAATCCACTGTTAGGACATTAATAGTAGGCATGGGCGGAAAATCCGTTCCGCTCGCGGATTTTGCGGATTTTCGGTAAATCCGCAATCCGCGAGATTCGCGGATTTCCCGCAAAATCCGCAAATCCGCGCGCTGCGGATTTTTTGCTTGTGTTCGCACTGCTCGCGGCCCGCGGCGCGGGCAGCAACAATCTCGCACTCGCGAAATTACATTAAAAAAAAAAAGATTTTTGCAAAAGCTATGAGCAGGTGCAAAAGTTCAACCTCATCATTTGTAACCATTCCCTGTAGTGCTTCCTGAAGGGGCCCTCCAGAATTCGGTTTGGTTCCTGTAAAAAAAAAAATTATATTGCAACAAACAGGAAAAGGAAAGGAAAGGGAGCAGACAAGCAGGTGCCAGCCTTCATTAATGTCAGTTAAATTTAATTTACATTGCAACAGCAGGAAAAGGAAAGGAAAGGGAGCAGACAAGCAGGTGCCAGCCTTCATTAATGTCAGTTGGGGCAGGGCAGGTGTTGTTGTAATTTAATTATGCAAAACTTAAGGCACTTAGCAGGTGTGCTTTGCTTTGCCACAATAATGTACACTCACTGGTCAACCAGAGGGTGCTGTGATGACACCGAGGGTGGCATGGGTGTGACAGCCAGAGGGTGGCATGGGTGAACCAGAGTGCCAGTGTTGACAGAGGATGGCAGTGCTTTGCTTTGCCCCAATAATGTACACTGGTGAACCAGAGGGTGCTGTGATGACACAGAGGGTGACATGGGTGAGCCAGAGGGTGGCATGGGTGAACAAAGAGAGTGCCAGTGGTGACAGACGGTGGCAGTGATGAAGAAAGGCTTGCAAACAGGCTGGGCACGTAGAAACAACAAGTTCGCAAAACTGGCGACCTGACAAGTAAGTTCGCAATTTGCGAAATTGCACAAAACCCTCGCGAACTTGCAGAAACCCGTGCAAACACCCAAAAAAAAAATCCGCAAAATCCGCGAGGATTCGCGGATTTTGCGGATTTTCGCAATCCGCAAATTCGTGGATTGCGAATCCGCAAAATCCACTCATGCTTAATTATTAGAATAAGAAATGAAGCCTGAGTTTGGTAACTATGACTGACCCATAATGATCACTTGTTAGCAGAGTCGATGGAAAAGAAAACCATAAGTTGAAACACAGATTTAGAGATCTACTACCGTAAAGAGGTTGTTTGGAAACACAGGTTTACGGTGTAACTGATCTGAAAGGATCCACCATACACGTCTGGATGCAGCAAAAACAGGCTGATGAAGGAAACCAGTGCAAGCAGCTTTTCACATTCTCCACCAATTAGTGATAATTGGAGGGAGCTGTGTCAGAGTGTATGCCAACCACCTTTGACATCCTCAGTCAGTCACTATTCATGTACATAGATTGTATAGCACCAGCGCACTTTACACTAACTTGTTTCACCTGCACTGTGCTGTTGCACTATTTGGGATCAGATTTTTACTACAAAGTGGCCTGATCATGAAATTGTATTGATTTTTTGTATTGCTAAAAAGATTGAATGAAACTGTCTTGTTTGTCAATGCAGCCTAAACTATTGACTATCAGCCATTGAAACACAAAGGATTTGATTTAAAGTTCTGCAGATGGATTCCTCTGTCACAGTTGTGACAAATATCCCATCCACTGTATTATGAGTGTCCTTGGATATGATGCACTTGAAAGACGGTGACCGGTATGTTCCTCACAGTTGTGATGGAGTAAACTTGTCCGTTGAACTTTAAAATATGCCCAGAGTGCTGGGGGATGTTATCACTCTTCTTAGTATTAGGCCTTTGGGCCTTTTGATTATGAATGGTTTTGAGTTTTTTGACTCCTGCACAAAGACCTGGTTAAGCTGTCGTTGGAATTCCATGTTGTGAGGAGTTTACATCACACAGTAATTAACCAAATGCAATCAGTGCTTACTTTGTGCCGGTGCTTACTGGTGCACCGCACTGGTACTTAATTCTTAAAACTGGCACTCATTTCTGACAGCTCACCAAATGTTTGTGTTTTCTGCCTACTGTTGAGGTGAAAGCAAATTTAAAGTTTGAATATGTGTTTAAAAACACAATTATATAATTTTGTTTCAGGTCCTATTTGGGCAACTTGGAACAGTCCAAAGTATTACATTTGCAGGAGTGTAGTGGTTAATAGGTCTTTCTAGCACTATTATTTGGGATATCTGGTAGGGGCTCCTGAGAAATGTTTGTGCCCTGGAACTTATCTATTTTGCAAATGCTCTGCATGCAAAAAATCCTGAACATTTTGTTACATGATGGATTTGATACCTGCTGGAATTTAGCAGTCGAATGGAATATCATAGTTACAGTGATGAGGGATTTCAGTGCAGTAGACACCGAAATCCACATTCATCCATGAAAATTTGGAGTATGTGTTATTTATTGATAAATCCCATACTCTTGAGAATAGGATCTTATTGATTTTGATAAATCGTAACTAGACCTCTGCAGCTCTCATAACCAGAAATTAAATCAGGAAACTACCTAAAGCAAAAATGAGAGCTCTAGTTGTTATGTTGCTATGCCAATAAGAAGCCTGATTTATATTCTAAAACACAAGGCCTCAACTTCAAATGCAAGATTTCCTTAAGACAGAGTTTATGTTAGATACTTTCGCTTTTGAAGATGGTATCTTGCAGAAGTTCCCATGTTGTCTTTAAAATTACAGCTCTTGTCCCATAGAAATTATTTGTAGAAGGTATTTCAAAGTCATATCAATAATCCTTATGGATTTGGACTAGTGCAGGTCAATATTCAATTTAAATTTGCCAGCAAGTAGAATAGTTTCTCTCTTGAATTCATTGGATTCTGATGTTTCTATTCCTTTGGTGTGTATGCATTCCAACAGAATACTGAGTGAGGAGATGGATTCAGGTGAGTCCAGTTGTATGGTATATAGGGCATAACATGCGGAAGATATTGTGAAGTAGGTCATTGTGAAGTACAAGGTAATCAGATCATGGGTTGAGTGAAAATCAAAAGACCAACTTGACCTGTGTACTGTGGATATATGCTGCATTTTGCTTTTTCATCCTAAATTGGATCAATTCATATATTTTCCCCAAATAGTTAAAGCAGTTTCTGATGGCAAGATGTTTTAGTATTCCAAAGTAGGCTTAATAGGTAAGGGAAAGGAGTGCATTCCTGGTCATTTTGACCTGAACCAATGAAAACACATATGCGATTAAACAGTTGGAAACTAAAGGCATACTGAATCATGGGTTGCATATGCATTATTGACTAGCAACTGGTGTATGACATGATAAAATGCACATTCATCATGTTTTTGGAGTACAGGCCATCTTGTTAAGAAGGAGGGGCCCGAGGCAACTAAGGAAGAACACGCATAGAGTCTTGTAGAACTGTTGTCATCCACAGTCACTTTCCCTTTGCACCAAAACTCTGATTGGTTTTTGAGCAGTCTTCCTGATGCTGTCAGAATTCTACAGGTGCCCAGACACATTTGGCATTTTCTTTCTCTGTATCTCAGTACAAGGACTGGGGTGTTCTTTTTCCCTGCATATGTACTATTTGTAAATTTTCCTTGCAACTTTGTTTAATTTATTGTTCCTATTAAAGATTGTATTGCATTATCTGAGTATGTTGCTCATTATTAGGCATCCTTATTGATTTGTATCTGGTGAACAACTGTTTGGGTGATTGCTGGCAACCAGGCTAATTCACCAATTTGGAAGACCTGGGTGCATCAGCAATGATACGTAGATAGATATTTAATCCACTGATATTTACAAAGATCCTAAAGTAAAGCTGAAAAAAGATGAAATGTGCTAGCATGGAGTTCTGAGTCAGAATGAATGCCATGCAAGCAGTTTGGAACATGGATTTTGCAATGCACATTTTCCATAGTTTTATTGAAAGAAAATCATGATTTTATTAAAGGCACAGAGGCTCATATTATGCATCTCTCTTTTGTTGTCTCATACACAGCAACAACAAGAACATAGAATTATAAAAATACAAATCTAGAACCCTTAAAACATGCATATATCAATGAACACGCAGCCATCGTTCTTATTTTCTTGCTGTTCGTAAACTAAAAAGTTCATCTTCATATTAAACTGTAAATCCAGCAGAAGCCTATAAATCCTCAAGAATCCATGTCGAAAAACGCCTTCCTAACTTTAATCTGAAACACAAAATCAAAAAACACATGAGAGGGGCTGGGAACAATTAAGGGAGGGATAATATTAGCTTCCGTGCCTTTAATAAAATTATGATTTTAGGGCAAGGCTCGGAGGCCAATATTCTGCATGTTCAAAGCTCATCCAGTACCCTCTGCACAGCATTTTCCAAAGATTTAAAATAAAATCTTTTAAACGTTTAATCACTAGACTGATCTGCTGCTTTCAAAATGCTACTCAAACTGGAACCTTTAGAAAAAGCCTTACTAGCCATAGCCCCTCTAGCTGAATGTTCTTATGCCAATACCTGTCACTCTCATTACCCCTGATGGCGTGACATTACCAGTTCAGGATAATCTCTAATACCATACTCACCTGGGCCCATAAACGTACACACCTTAAACCGGTAATCTATTTTCCTGCCTATCAGTGGTTTTAAAACGTATACCTGAACACCATAACTTACCAATTCCTTGTCACTTTCATTTATTCTAATTATCGAGGAACCTGGCTCTGGCAGTTAGAATATTAAGTAGTATACAAAATTGACTTTATCATAAAATAAGCACAGACTTTGGGAAAGTTTTAAACACTTTATCTATGCAATAGTTTGTGAGTCAGGTACCAAAACAGAGAGACCAACGACTTTTCAAGTAAGAAAATAATGATCAAGAAAAATATCTTTAGAGACTTAGCAACATTTCTAGACATTGGTACCTGGGAAGGGTGAGAAAGAGAAACAGTACAAGGACATACCCCACCAATTATATTTACCTAGCATGGTGTGAGGACCAACCCCAGGCGAAGGGCTGGAACAAACGGGCTCCCGACTAAACAGGAGCCAACAGGTCAGGACAGGTGCAGGACAGGACAGGTACCTTCTACTAAGTGCAACACCAGCATTACACCCCTCTCTGCAGCTACTCTCATTCCCCTTCTCTAGGACAGAGTTCTCATCTTCAGCAAAACTCCCGATTCTTCTTTCAGAGTGCTTAACCAGCCCTCTGAGGTCCACAGCATCCAAAATTCTTCTCCAGCATACGTTGGGTCAGTGACAGGTGTCTGACAAGTCGGACAATCTAACTGACTAAGCTTACCTTAGTTATACCATGTCCAGGGCATGTACCACCCCCTCAATGTTGCAAATTTGTGTATTCCCTTTATTTGATTGGTCAGAAAGACGGGGAGAGGTCATTACACCATATCTAGATTCCTGGCCATAATTGTATTTTCCCATGTCTTTTAGATCACCCAGCAACATTTATTTCATTTAATATGCAATGTTTAACAAATTTGCAGTTCGTCTTCCCCTCTCCGGGTCAAGGGGTGAGTTTCTCAAGCGCATGGTGGGTAAAACAGGACTTGACAGTAGTTCAATGCCAACGTTTCAGGTCCTTCAGTGCTCCCAGCACATGCGCAGAGGGTTTTAAAAATGGCGTTCAAGTCACCCTTCTGGCCTAAATACGAGCTATTAATAAAGTCAAAGAGAGAGACATTAGAATACAAAAATAAATGAATGCACTGTATACCACTCATCTCTACTCTAACCACAATGGATGGATGACATTACAACGCATACTATTACAATGCATGCTTTTACAACGCATGCCAATACATTGCATTTTTAGAAATGCATAATACCATTACAACGCATACCATTACAACGCATACCATTACAACGCATTTAAGGTAACTGTTGGATAGTGTAGGGGTAAACATTACTATTCTAGATCCAGTGAGTGAAACAGTAGGGTAAGTGGAAAATAAATGTAGTAGCAAAAATAGCAATGAATAACCCATTTAGGGGTAAAAATTACTATTCTAACTCCAGTGATTGCTATTGTAGCCTTGGGGGAGGAGATTTCATTACAAGACAGGAGGCTACATTATGCATTAATCCTTTAATGCAACTCACAAACAGCCACGTACTACACAAAGAATAAGAACAAGAATGAAGTGACATCATGTCAACAATATAAGGCATGAGCCAGTGAAGAACTGCCTCTTTTAAATGCGGCTCGCAAACAGATAAGTTGTCTCCTCATTACCTCTTCAAGTTATTTACTGTTTATTGGTTTAATGATTTATGATTGCCTATGTTTATTTGTATAATGATTTATGATTGCCTATGTTTCAGAACTGGGACTTTATACTAAACTTAACGTTTAATCTGATCTCCTTAAGCTTTTCACAGCTCCTTTCCTGCTCACCCCCCACCCCGACTTCCAATTTATGGTTGTCGTTTTTACCCACCCACCACCCTTTGATGTCAGCGTGTGTGACTCTCTCTCCAAGGGCTGCTCCCTGCCCTCGAGCCTTGCGATATACTTATATGTCCCCACAAACGTCAATACGCACTTAAATGTTACCTCAGAGGTAAGAAGTGTTCTTTAGACGTTTCTTCGATGCTTTTATGGCCATTTTGTGATACTTTTATGCCATTTTGTGACACGCTCGCGTTCAGCGCGAGCGCGTCTCTCTCCCCTGCTTGCTTCTGCCCTTCAGTGAAGATCGTAAAGATCACCCTTGTCTCTTTAGGAGACTGTGAGGGGGTCCCAGAAACTCAGCTGCCCAGAAACACTAAGAAATATGGGCAGTGGGTGAACATCAATGGCCAAAGGGTGGAAGCTCTTAGAAATACAGGAGCCAGTGTGACAGCTGTCAAGTGTCACCTGGTGTCTCAATAGCAGATTGTCCCTCATGCATTTTCCCGAGTTGTTGCCGCTGACAACACAGAGAGACGTTGTCCAATGTCTCAGGTTCCCTTTGAGTGGAGGGGGTCTTTGGTACTCTTTAGGTAGCTGTGAGGCCCACCATGTCTGTTGACTGTTTGTTGGGAAACGATTTGGAGAACTCACCTTGGAAAATGGTGGAGAAGAGTACTCACTTGAAGATGGTGGGTCTGCCTGACTGGGCGCGCTTGACCACCCGGTCAATGGCAGCCAGTAGGGGTGCTCAAGAGGACCTGGAGCCTGGGAGGGAGGCTCAGGAACCTGCCTTAGAAAGAAGTGGCAGGGGGCATGGGAAACTGGCCCCTGAAGTCCCCGTGGACCAGGATGAGGTAGACCCTGAGGGGGATGCCCTGGAGCCTCCCAGGAACAAGTAGCTGAACTGGGGGACCTGCCTGAGCTGACCCATTGGCAGCAAGAAGGAGGCCCCTCCAGGAAAGAATTCTACAAGGAGCAGAGAGAATGCCCTTCTCTTGAGGGCTTGCGGCAACAGGCTGCAAGCCAGGCAGCAGGTGATCAGTCTGGATCACATTGGATCTATTGGGAGAATGGTCTCCTGTATAGTGAGCTCAAGGTTGCTGAGCCTGGGTCAGCCCGGGTGCTGGTTGTACCCCAGAGCTTCAGTGCCTTCCTACTGGTGCTGGCTCATGATGTGCCATTGGCAGGAAATTTGGGGCAGAACAAGACCTTTGAGAGGCTTGTAACCCACTTTCCTTGGCCCCAAATGCGCAAGAGTTCAGACACGCAGCGCCGGACTTCTCAGACTTGCCAGGCAAGTTGAAAGAGTGGGAAGAAGCACAAGGCTCCTCTCCAGCCATTCCCTGTGGTCATTACACCCTTTGAGCGGGTGGGGATTGACATTGTTGGGCCACTTGACCCCAAGACAGACATGGGTAACAGGTTCATCCTGGTCTTGGTGGACCATGCCACCCAGTACCCAGAAGCCATACCTGTGAGGACAGTGGCGGCTCCTGTGGTGTGACGAGCACTGATGGGAATTTTCTCCCGAGTGGGATTCCCTCGCGAGATATTGTCTGACTGGGGCAGCAACTTCATTTCTAAGTATATGAAGTCCCTGTGGCAGGATTGCGGTGTAACTTACACGTTCATCACTCCTTACCAACCCCAAGGAAATGGATTGGTTGAGAGGTTTAACCAAACCCTGAAGGGCATGATAATGGGTCTTGAAGAACCCATGAGGCATAAGTGGGACGTCCTCTAACCATGCCTACTCTTTGCATACCGGGAGGTGCCACAGAATTCTCTAGGGTTCAGTCCCTTTGAGCTTCTCTACGGACACCCAGTCAGAGGACCTCTAAGTCTGGTCAAGGAAGGCTGGGAGCAATCTCCCCGGAAACCTCCCCAGGATGTATATAACTACATGCTGGCCTTCAGTAACCAGACTCTGCGTTTCAGACAACTTGCAGAAGCGAATCTAGAAACCAGCCAGGAGGAGATGAAGCGATGGTTTGACCAGAATGCCACTCTGGTAGAGCTTCAACCTGTCCAGAAAGTGTGGGTCATGGCCCCAGTGGAGCCCTGTGCACTCCAGAGTAAGTGGACCAGACCCTTTGAGGTTGTGGAGCGCAAGAGTCCAGTTACCTACTTGGTGGACTTGCGGTCTCTCAGGAACCCCTTGAGGGTCCTGCATGTCAACCGCCATAAGCCCCACTTTGAAAGGTCTGAAGTGATCATGCTCTTAACAATAGATACTGGAATGGAGAAGGAGACTGAGCCTCTTCCTGACCTCCTGTCTGCAACAGAGCAAGATTGATCAGTGGATGGTGTTAACCTCTCTTCCACCCTTGCTCATGAGCAACTGATGACTGCCACCAGTTGCTGGGACACTTTTCTGATCTGTTCTCCCTGGTTTCTGGTGTCACAGATTGGTGCGTCCTGTGAAGCGCAAGTCTTACAGAGTAACTGACAGAGTGAGGGCTTGCATCAAAGAGGAGGTTTCAAAGATGCTTGCGCTAGGGGTGATTGAGTACTCTAGCAGTCCTCGGGCCAGCCCAGTGGTCTTGGTCCCGAAGGCTGCAGCGCCGAGTGCAACACCCGAACTCCGGTTCTGTGTGGACTACCGAGGGCTCAATTCAGTCAGGAAAACTGACGGGCACCCCATCCCAAGAGCTGATGAGCTCATTGATCGGCTGGGGGCTGCACAATACCTCAGCACGTTTGACTTGACGTCTGGGTCCTGGCAGATCTCCTTGACTGATGGGGCAAAGGAAAGGTCAGCATTCTCCACACCAGTCGGGCATTTCCAGTTCCGGGTTATGCCCTTTGGGATGAAGAATGCCCCTGCCACCTTTCAGAGGTTGGTCAACCAGGTGTTGGTTGGACTGGATGAGTGCAGTGCCACCTTCCTGGATGACATCGCAGTGGTCAGTGCCAGTTGGGAGGAACATCTGCATCACCTCTGGGAAGTGTTGTTGGTGCTGCGTAAGGCAGGCCTCACGATCTAGGCGAGTAAGTGCCAGAGCGCGCAGGGTTCCGTGGTGTACTTGGGACACCAAGTTGGGAGGGGCCGGGTGGCGCCCCTACAACCCAAGATTGAAACCACCCTGTTTTGGGAGCCCCCCAAAACCCATTCAGAGGTTAGGGCCTTTTTAGAACTCACAGCGTACTACAGGAGGTTTGTCAAGGGGTATGGCAACATTGTTGAACCCTTGACAGTGCTGACTTCCAGAAAGCAGCCCAGGAAAGTGATTTGGACTGACACCTGTCAGAAAGCTTTTGAGGGCCTGAAAGCTGCCATGTGCAGGGAGCCCGTGCTCCTCGCACCCAACTTTTCAAGAGAGTTCATCGTTCAAACAGATGCTTCAGAGCATGGTGTGGGGGCTGTTTTGTCACAGATGAATGAGGAGGGCCTAGATCAACCTGTAACCTTCATCAGCAGAAGGTTACTTCCACGGGAACAGAGGTGAAGTGCTATTGAGCGTGAGGCATTTGCTGTGGTCTGGGCACTGAAGAAGCTGAGGCCATACCTGTTGGGGACTCACTTCCGAGTTCAGACAGACCATAGGCCCCTCAGATGGGTATTGAAGATGAGGGGTGGGAATCCAACGCTGTTGAGGTGGTCCATTTCCCTACAGGGTATGGACTTTACAGTGGAACACCGCCCTGGTACAGAACACGCCAACGCTGATGGTCTGGCCAGATCTTTCAGCCTTAGTGATAAGAACTCTCAGGAATTAGGGTAGTTCTCCCCACATTTCAGCAGGAGAGGACACATGTTAGACCTGGCACCACTGGAATGGGTCTCCATTCCATTTTTTGCCGTTGCTTCATGTATTTTTCCTGGTGTTAGATGCTTTGGGCACTCTGCCACTGCTGTCCAGTGCCACAGTGCAAGTGCTCCTTACTGTAAATTGATGTATTAATCAGTGGTATCATGTTTCGCTATTTGGTTTACTTGTCAGACCCTAGTACAGTGCACTGAGCGTGCCCGGGGCTTGTAAATCCAAATGCTGCTGGTGGGTTTGCAGCGCTGGTTGTGCCACCCACAGAAGCAGCCTTGTAAAATGTGTCCAAGGTCAGCCGTTGCAGAGCCTGCTTGCAGTCTCGTACTGTCATGCTGACTGGTAAAGTGCACCCACTTGCCAGTTCCTAAACCTTCCCTTTTCTTCATATCAGACACCCCTATGGTAGTCCCAAGGGCAGGGTGCATTGTAAGTATAAGGCAGGACATGCCCTGGTGTGTGTGGCATGTCCTAATAGTGAATTACAGCCATTTTCATTTTTTAACTATTGCAAGGCTACCTGTTCTCCCTAGGCCAGAATGGGCAATTATATTATTACATTATTATAATCCTAACTGACACAGAGAACATGGTGGAAATACGAGTTTAGTATGCCTGGACTCAGAATGATAAAATGCATCTTTTATTGAAGTTCGTTTTAACATTCTGTGTTTGAAAATACCACTTTTAGAAAGTAGGTATTTTCTTGCCTAACCTTTCAAGCCTGCCTCTGCTAGGTTGTGTATTCCTTTGTCTGGAGTTTGTGAGGGACAGGGCTGGGGTATTCCAAGAGACAGGATGAGTCAGCCCAGTGGTGAATAGAGAGATCTGCATCTAGATGGGAGGGAGTAGTTGCACCTGAACCTTGAATAGGGCTGTGCCTGCCTTCCACAATTCTGTCTCCACCTCCTGGGGTGCGACTGATGTCTCTGCCTTGCACACTGAAATTAAAGAAGGAATCCGGTCAACAAAGTGCTCAAGGGCTGAGCTTACCTTCCACAATGCTGGCTCCACTTTCTGTGGGGCGTCTGATGTTTCTGCCCTGCACTATGAAAGGAAAGAAGAAGTCTGGTAAACAGAGTGCTCCAGAACTGGTTTGGACTAGGCAAAGGACCCTCTCCCCTCAAAGAGCAAATGATTTTGGGGTATAAATATTGGGACCCTGATCCCATGAAATTAGATCACTTTTGGACTACAAGATGAAACCTTTGCTGAGTAGAGGAACCTGAAGAAACTAAGGAGAGACTATCCCTAAACTGAAGTGCTGGTGGGGGATTGGCCTGCAGAGGTTGCCTGCCTGCCAAAGAAAGGAGAATGAACTTTGTATGCTTTACTTTCAACTTGGGAGGTTGTGGGTTCAGCGCCATCTTTGTTTGGGAGGAAGCGCGAGCGCCATCTTTGAGCGTCCAGGTCACCTGGGACGCAGAGACGACGCTATTTAGGGCGAGCTGGCCGGAAGGTGAGCCTGCTTAGTGTTCCTGAGGCCGAGAATCTCTCTGGTGCCTCGCTGCTGTTCGCGCTGGTCGCGCGCTTATCTGCCCAGTATAATTTTTAAAATATCCTGTTTTTTGGATTTCTGTAATTTTTAATTTTTGCCTTCTTCCCTGCTTTTAATCTGTTCTGGCCCCTACCTTGCACAGTAATTCAGGAATCACCACCGCTGTTTGGCGGGTCCGGGTTACCGGGAGGTTGTGGGTTCAGCGCCATCTTTGTTTGAGAGGAAGCGCGAGCGCCATCTTTGAGCGTCCAGGTCACCTGGGACGCCGAGACGACGCTATTTAATGCTCGCCTGCGGCGCGCAGCAGTGACGCGAAGCGGAGCGCCCTCCCTGCGCCTGAGTGGTGCCAGAGTCCTGCCCGTCTGCGCTCGTCAGCGTCTCGGAGGCGGACGAGGCCGGACACTGGCACCTGGCTCTTCCATCTTTTACTGGGTCCCTGCTGATCTGGTGCGTGGTGGTTGACTACCTTTGCTCCGGGATGATCACCTACAGCGCGTCTGCCTTGTCAGCTTTGCGCCCTCCTCGCTCTGACTGTAAATTTCTTTTCCCCGGTGGTCGCCGATTGGGCAAGGGTTGCCCTTTGTGTGACTGGCGCCCTACGTTTACACCAACCCGTGTTCTATCTGCTCCTCCTTTGCATTGTCATTGCGCGTTGCTGAATACTAGGTCCCTTCCTCGTCATGCCTCGGACATATGGGATATTCTCGCGCATTCCAAAACTTCATGCTTATTCTTAACGGAGACTTGGTTGGGGGTGGGTTCGGAACCTGACATTGCATGTGCTCTCCCGCCCAATTACTCCATCTTAAGGAAAGATAGAACTGAGGGGAGAGGTGGTGGGGTGGCCCTGATAGTGGACAAGGCCTTTGACTGCTCCTCCTTTTCGGTGGACAATATTGCTGGATGTGAAGCCTTAGGTTTTACGCTCGGCCTATCGGCCTCTCAGACCTGCACAGGGATTCTCCTCTATAGACCCCCTGGACCTATCGGGTCCTTTTTCGAGGACTTACAGTCGGCTCTATCAGTACCGTGCATGCGTTCTGCGCATTGCCTGCTATTAGGCGATTTAAATCTGCACATGGACTCTTTAACCGATGCTGAAGCCGCCAAACTCCGAGACATTACGGCGTTGCTGGGGCTAGCCTTTTTTATTGACAGCCCCACTCATGTGAAAGGCCACACGCTAGATGTTATCTTCTCCACTGTGCATATAGAGGTGTCCCCACCACTCCCAGTCCTTTGGTCAGACCATTATCTTATAAACTTTGCCATAGTGCATGAGTCTAGGCCCAGACAAAGAATACAGAAGGAAGGGCCTCGACAATCTAGAGCTTTTCACCTAGTGACAGCAGATATGCTCTCCGATGCTCTATGTCAACATCCGTGTCAACTGACAGGAATCTTAGAAGCTGATCTAACCGTGGTCCAGAATTGGATGCAGGCTAGATTCGAGGAGCTGGCTCCACCGAAGTCAGCTAGAACAACCTCCCATCATGACTCCGCTCCTTGGTTTTCTTCCACACTGCGTATAATGCGCCAAGAGTGTAAAAAGGTGGAAAGGCGCTGGCTGCGCAAGTACGATCTTGTGGAAAAAACGAAATACCGCGATGTCATAAAGACATACCACAAACAGATTGCTGTAGCTAAAAAGAACTATCTTGAGCAGAGAATTGACAAAGCCGATAATACGAGTCGGGAACTATTTAGGATTGTGAAGGAGTTTGTTAATCCCGCCGCAGGCACCTGTTTACATTCACATACGGAAGAATGGATTAAACAGCTTGCAGACTTTTTTGTGGCTAAAATTTTAAAGATTCAGGACTCTTTTGCGTCTGTGGATCCTTCAATTGATGCCGCTGCCTCAGGGGGAAATCTGAAGCTTAAAGCTTCCTTACAGGCAGAGTCCGGGCCCATACTATCTGTCTTTCCCCAACTGTCCTGTGAAACTTCGCTCAAGCTACTATCCCGTTTGCAGTCTGGCTCTCCTCTAGATGCCTGTCCGGCGAAATGTTTGGGCAGGGTGGCTTCAGCTGTGAACAGCTTGCTGAACCCCCTGCTTAATCTATCATTGAGCTCCGGGGTGGTTCCTCGACAATGGAAACACGCACTTATTCTGCCGTTGATCAAAAAGCCTCTGCTAGATCCCCTGCAGCTGGCTAACTATAGACCTATGTCCCTCCTCCCTGCTCTGGCGAAGGTGATGGAGAAACATGTTCAGCATACCACCTTTATCGAGAATAACAAACTGCTGCATGACTCCCAGTCTGGTTTTCGTGCGAATTACAGCACGGAGACAGCTCTGGTAGAGGTAACCGACGCCATCAGGGAGACGCTCGATCAGGGGGGAAAGGCTATGTTAGTCATGCTGGACTTGTCGGCGGCTTTCGACACCGTCCCACACGCAGGTCTCCTTTTAAGACTCAGGGAAATAGGTCTGCGTGGGACGGTGTTGGATTGGTTCCAATCCTTTCTTGCCGACCGCCGACAGGTGATCTGGGCTCCGCCGTTCACTGCAGAAATGCCTTCGCTGGAGGTGGGGGTGCCTCAAGGGTCCATTCTGAGCCCCACCATCTTTAACATATACATGGCCCCTCTGGCGGAGGTAGCGGAGGCGTTTGGGGCCCGGGTCATCTCATACGCTGATGACACCCAGCTCCTGTTCACCTGCAGGAAGGGAGAGGTCTTCGACGGCGGCAGAATTAAAGACTGCCTGAGTGCAGTCTTTGCGTGGTTTCAGCGGCACAGCCTTAAATGCAACTCAGACAAGTCTGAGCTGCTCTTTTTCGGCTGTGCCCCAGATCCTGGTTGGAAGACATGGTGGCCCCAGGATATGTTCCCCCCCGAGAAACCATCTTCTCAAGTGAAAAATCTTGGAGTTGTGTTTGACGATGATCTCTCGTTCCGTCCACACATTCTGGGATTATCAGGGAAATGCTTTGGCATCCTTAAGATGCTTAGGAAATTCCTCCCACTGCTTTCCCTGCAATATCGTAGGACTGTAGTCCAGGCGCTTGTGGGATCTCGTCTGGATTATGCAAATGCGCTTTTTGCAGGCCTACCAAAGTATCTTTTATCCAGACTGCAAATCGTCCAGAATTCGGCGGCCAGAGCCATCTATGGCCTGCCTAGGAGAGCCAGTGCCTCATCGCTACTAGCTAAGTTGCACTGGCTACCGATTTCTGGTAGAATCAGTTTTAAACTCCTTACATTGGCGTTTAAAGCCCTTCATTCTGTTGGTCCCAATTACCTTAGGAAGCGTATTGCTTTCTATGTGCCACGGAGGATGCTGCGGTCAGCTGACTTGGCCAAAATGGAGGTGCCTGCGGTCAAACGTGCCCGGATGGGCGGCCGATCCTTCCAACATGTGGCAGCTTGCTTGTGGAACGAGCTCCCACTTTCTCTCCGGAAAGCGAATAACCTTCTGGCTTTTAGGAAGGAGCTGAAGACTTTGCTCTTCACTAAGTAATCATCGTGACTGTAGCTTGTCTGCCTCTGGTTTCATGGTTTCTCTCAGGCCTCTTTGCTAAAGCGCCGGGACACCCTCTTGGGGTAGCCGTGCGCTCAAAAAGTACGGCTTAACATAACATAACATAACTTGTGAAAGATCTCCAAGAGCTTGGAAGAGAGCTTGCCTCCTGCTGAAGTCTCAGGGACAACAGACTTCACCGACCAGCTCCCCAAAGTCTTCCTGAAGTGCCTGCAGTTGTGCTGGACTTTGTGGCGGATTTGCATGACACAAGGAGCTGAAAGCGTGACTCAATATCGAGAAGTATGTCGCCGAACTGCCGCTGCCGCTTCACAAAACAAAGCGCCCCGCATCACCGGAGAAGAGAATCGACTTCGCAGCAGCCACCGAAGCATCATGGGGAAGCCTCCCGCAGGAGAGAAGGATCGATGTTGCATCAGACGAGGGCATGATTTCTTAAAAGATTGGGGCATTAATGGACTAATCTCTGGGCAAATGCCTATCACAAATACAGCATCCGGATCACTTCAGAGATAAAAATTGTGTATCTGTTTCAGAATGCCATTCGCTCTGAAATTACACCTTGAATAACATTTGCTGCTATATTATAATTGAGATTTGATTAGTTAATTATTTTAAGCAATGGGAACTTGGGAGGGGCCAATTGATGTGGCTGAAGCCTCATCCTCTGAATATTTGTGAGTTCTGCATTCCTAGAATACTTGTGTAAAGTCATTGTGGCTCCTGGTCCGAGTCACAGTTCTTAAAAATGTGCAGTGGAGCCAACTTCTTTTTAGATCGGCACCTATATTTCTATTTTTCAGAATTGATAGTAACACATGCAAGTGCGACATTCCTAAACATCCTAGACTGTTGCTCCAGGTCCAAAATGAATGGTAAAGCAGAATGTAATGCTACTTTTACACACAAACTCAAATTCAATGTAACACAGACCTTAGCAATGTACTTTGTGCCTGCCCCCCTCCCCACCCGACAATCCCCATTGTACAAGGCCCTAAATGGGCCAATATAAGTTAAAAAATGCCCGCCTGAGCCTCAGCTCGTGAACTGCCCGACTCCTAAAGTCCCCAGTTCACAAGTAGTCCTACTGTCCTAGTGCTCCGGACAGTAACCTGGTGTGCACAGTGACAAGCAGACAGGACAAGCTCAGGCTCAGCTCCTGCTGGCACTTCAGTAATGTTGAATCTGATTCCAATTGAGACTGCCTCTGCTGCATAAAACATGCTGTCCGACTCCGATTGACATAAACTTGCGTGGGATGAAGTCTCAAGTCGAGTCTGCACAGGCTCGATTCCTGCTTCCTACCTGCCACACCCTTTCCCAATTCAACACAGGGTGGGTCCCATCACGACCTGCAACGAGTTGGGAAAGGGTGGGTCAACAAGCTCTCCACTCTGATTGACGTGGAAGGTTAGCGATATCAGGCTTGGACTGAAAACGCCCGGGGCTAATTTTACCTCCACAGCCTCAGGGGTGGGGACTGGGCCTTGAAACTAGGTCTTTGCTGAGCTGATGAAATCACAGCTGTCATCCCAGCAAATAATTAGGCTTCTTTGGGCCTGCTAGGGGAGCAAGCAGAGTCATGTGACTGTGTTTACAATGGTCATTGGATAACGGAGGCAGTGTCGGTAAGTGGTGCAGACAGTGTCCATCATCTAGCAATAAGTACAACACAATAAAAGGGATTTTTAAATTTAAAACAAATATGAGCATTGCCATTGCTATTAGTCGAATGTAATGGGGCGGAGCCATGACACCCTTGGAGAGAAACCCCCCTTGAGTTTCATCCTTTTAGTTGTGTACACAAAGCATATTCCATGTGATCATCCTAAATATTTGATCACATTTTTTAAAATTTAAATCAGTCATCCATCACATGGCATGCAATAGTACATTATGGAACCTAAAACAGTTTGATGAGCATTTCAGAACTTCCACTGAGGACTATAGAAGAAAAAGCATAAGGAGAGTAATCATATATCTATCTCTATATTATAAATATGCAGACTCAATCTCAAGGCCCTTCCGTGAGTGATCTGCCACTGGCAACTTGAAGTAAGCATTTTCAATCATTTAGTTGATACCCTTTAGCAATCTTCAGGAACTAATAATACCTATGTTTCTTCATATCATCCAAATATGATCCATCAGTTACTAGATATTTGCACACAAGGGACCACCAATGCTGATCATACAATTTTGAAAGTGCATATAAGCCAACATGATGGACTCTCAAAAAACTCTGTTGTTCTATAACCCTACTTAATCTTGCCTTCCAAATATTTGTGAATTTAAGCCAAGATTATGGGCTCTCACAAAATGTTGATGCTCTAGAAAGCTACTTATTTTTACTTCAGAATTTTTGCACTGAGAGATTTCCGCATTTGTAGGAAGTACAAACATAGACTGTTGTTTTTACAGTGGATAAAAGAAAAATTATTGCATAAAGAAATCAAGGATTTTACCTGGGGAATTAAATGATTGACTTCCTTGATCCTTGTGACCGGAACACAATATCAATCATTCAATCAATCAATCAACACCTTTTGTTAAGAGCAACACTGTCACTTCTAGGGTTATCTGGGTGCTTTGTCTCCGCCAAAGAGCTGGGTCTTTGGTCTTTTTCTTGAGTCTGCGGGTGAGGAGGCTGTGCAGAGCTGGAGGGGAAGGTCGTTCCAGGCCTTGAAAGCGTAGGAGTGGCCACTTCTGCAACAGTGATAGATGCGGCGGGTGCAAGGGTGAGTGAAGAGGAGTGCAGGTGTCTTGCAGGTTGGTGGAAGTTCAGTCGATAATTGAAGTAGGCAATGCCTAGGTCGTGGAGGTCTTTGTAGGCACATGTGAGGATCTTGAGCTGGCATCTCTTCTGGATGGGGAGCCAGTAGAAATCTACCGCTTTTCCTCATCAAGGTTCTTTTCTTGAAGATCAGTACTTCGATTTTGTCAGAGTATATTTGAAGGCAGTTCGTTCTTATCCATTTGGCTACTTTGGTCATGACATTGCAGAAGTTTGTTTTGGCTTTGGAGGGGGGTGTTATCTGAGTAGGCGATTATCTTGAGTCTGTGGAATCTGATGACATCTGCAAGGGGAGTCATGTAGAAGTTGAACAGGGAGAGGCTGAGGTATGTACCTTGTGGCATGCCTAAGATGATGTCTTTGGGTGCAGAGGTGAAATGTGGCTGTTGTATGCTCTATGTGTGTCCTGTAAGGAAGAAGGCGACCCACTTGAGTGCATCTTGCTATATGCCTATGTTGTAGAGTCTGTTGATCAGCATGTTGTGGGAGACAATGTCAAATGCCATGGAGAGGTCAAAGAGGTTAATGGCCACAGTTTTTCTGCAGTCAAGGAGTGTTCTGATATCATCCATGGCGCCATTCAGGATGGTCTCAGTGCTGTGGTTTGCAAGGACTCCTGATTGTGAGGCGTAGAGTGGATTGTTCTAGGATTTGGTGGTCAAGGCGGTGAGTGGAGACCAGGAGGTAATCGTTTGTCTGCTGGTAGGTTGAGGTTGTTGGTTTTGAGGGTGGTGGGTTGAAGGTTGAAATTATTGTAGATGTTGTTGATCTTTCTGTGGACGTAGTCTGAGAGGGTGTTGCAGAGTACTTGTGAGGGGTGTATGGAGCTCTATACTGCTGTCTCGTTAGAGAATTATTTGACTATATTGAAGAGTTCTTTTGTGTGGACGGCCATGACCATGGAGTCAATATGGGTGGTGATGGCTGCTTTCTTGGCTTCCTTGATGTGCTGATGATAGTTGCTGATGTCTGTTTTGTGAGCAGCTCTGCTGGTGGGGTCTTTAGTGGCGTGGCATTGCTTATTGGTGGCAGTGGCGCTTGGCGGTCCTGAGTTCTGAGGTATACCAGCTTGCATGTTTGGAGGCTTTGTTAGATTTTGAAGGTTTCAGTGAGGTGACTCTGTCTGCACTGTAGCTATCCGGACAGACTGGTCGAAGTCTATTGAGGCCTTGAGTTGTGAGGTGGCGAGGACCTGTGATCAGTGAGTTTCGGTAACCTTGCTCTAGCTGCGGTAGGAGGAGATATGATGCCTTGTGATGTTGTGCTGGGTGTCTTGATGGTGAAGTGTACGATGATGTGGTCAGTCCAGGTGAGGTCTGTGGTGTGGCTGAATTTCATTCTGTTGCTGGAGGTGAAAATAGGGTTGCATTGTGTCCAGTTTTGTGTGTGGGTTGGGAGACCAGTTTGATACAGCTGATATTGTTCAGGTTTTCCTGAAAGTTGTAAGAGTTACATTACAATGATGAAGGCAACATCTGTGGAGAGGATGGTGATGGTGCCCTAAATTTCCCTGATATGTTTTCAGAGTGTGAAGGCAATGAGCAGAATACAAAGGAGTGATTGCGAGGTATTTTTGGTCTTGTGGGAAGGGGTGGTGCGGGCTCTTTCATAGGATATGTCGCAGGAGAAATGGCAATGCCAGAAGGTAAAGGGTCCTTTGGTCGATCGTGGAGAGTAGGAGATGCAACTGTATTTCAGCATCCAGGTTTTAGGTCCAGGAGTTCCTTGGCTGTGTACCACTGGGGGACAGGATGGCCCAGGGTACTGGCACTGGGCATTGTGCACTGGCAGCGAGATATGGACTGTCTTCTTAAGATCTGCTAATTAGGACCAAGATTAAGTATTGTATTTAAAGACTACTATCACATAGACTGTCCTCATTGCTATAAGATATATCTACTCACAGAATTTCTCTGAGTAATAACTAAGCACAGAGTGTAAATATTATTTTAGTTGAGCGACGAAAAAAGCAAGGTTAGATAAATCGCACCTAAATGACAATGCTTTGCACTAGTTGCAGGTTAATTATAATTATCTCTTGAAAAAATCAGTCATTAAATGTAGAGAGGCCTTTGAGACATGCTTGGATGATGCAGGCAATCCTGACAAAATTCTTAAGGACATCCTCACTCTTACTAACGAAATGCTTAACTGTATAGAGGCAAAAGTCTATTTGTATGTGACAAGGTTGGTTTGCCTCCATCTGTTTTAGGGCTGAAAAGGTCTTATGGAAGTTCTCAAAACATCTACAAGGTGTACATAAGAAGTACTAATGTGTAGATGTGATTGGATATTAGCCATACAGGGGAGGGAAAAAGACCTAAAGGACAAAGCCTGGTAGTCTCCAATTGAAGCCATCCTAATTAAAGACAGCACAGCTTTATGGCCTGCTACAAATAGCTCGTATTTAAGAGACTACAGGGTCCAAGAAGAGAGATTGCGGTTTCCAAAACAGATTGGGTGACCCACTTTATGAAAATATATTCAAACCCTAACATGGCTGTGATAGGGATAGTGCCCCCTGATTCAGATCTCCCTTCAGTGAACCTTCCTCATAGTCTTGTTGACTTACACTCACTCTAGATGACATTAATAGAGCACTTATCGGCAGCATAAGTGTTGTAATCTCCTTGTATTCAATTGTAATATTAATGCAGTAGTTGGTACCTTCCGGTCCCCCCTCCCCTTGAAGTGATCAAAATCCACTTCTCAGGGGTTCCACTGATACTTTGTTCATTTAAACCAACAAAGAATACATTGGCACAGAAGCTGAAATGTAACGTCTCACAGAAGCCTTAGCAACTGAATGAGCCAGTCTAAGGACTACAGAACATTGGGGCCTTATATATTTGAGGGGTACATACTCAGAATAAAACCAAGGGGCAGTCCTGGCTCATGTAAGCATACAAAATGAATAAGTTGGGCATACAAGATCTACTTGCTCAACAAAATGGGAGGAGAGTTACTTCTCCATACAGCAGCAAAAATAGCCTGACAGTTATACTAGAGAATGTTTTGACAAAATGGGGTAACCCTGTGTCCCTCAGAACCTGGGTGTAAGTGATTGACAAAAAAATGGTTCTGTTGGGTGTTACAATCTCTTTGGGTTAGGCTAAGGACAGCTCTAAAACACAAACAAGCAGAACTCTCTGATATTCAAAGTTTTTATATATATTAAAACAAGAACCAATGAAACAGTAAAATGGAATTACTTCATTCCACTACATTACTGGCAAATATTTATCAAATACATGTGCAGTGACTGTGGTGATTCAAGTGACAAATGTGAAGCATGTAGTGACACTTATATACAAAAGACGTTAAATCAATACAATTTATAAAAAAGGGGGGGAAGGGGAGGACGGTGTAGAACGATGTATTTTTTATCGTTTTATGGCCAGTTTCATCATAGTAAAAGTTCCAAGGAAAACTGGGAGTTATTGTCCATATTCCTGGAATTATCTTGGCCAAAAGGAAGAGCGTCGACGTTTCGACCTAGGTTGCGCCCCAGTTGGTGGTCGCGGCGGGTCTTTATCAAGACAGGAGGGGGCTGGAAAGGAAGGGAAATGCGTATCAGAGAGATGCTTGTATAAAACGTCAAGAATGACGAGAGTAGCTCCAGCTTACTTACATGGGGATCGGTCAAAAGTTATTATATTCCAGAGAGTAGCCCGTTGGTCAACCTGGAACAGAATATTTAAAAAGGAATTTTAGGACCAGATGGTGTAGGATTCATTCAAACTCATAACCTTAAAGTGCCTGGGTGACAGAGTGTATCAGTCTACTCAGAACAGTGCACGAGTGATTTAGCCGCTTTATTATGTCTTTAGGAGAATGCTCCCCGGGTTGATTAAGAGGGAAATAGCAGGTCCTAGATATAATATCATCAGCGCTGAGCATCCGCGATGTAGCAAAGGCGATCTGAGTATGAGCGCCAACTCGAACTTGCCGTATGGGGTGCTGGTGCACATTCATACCATTGAGTGCTTAAGTGACAGAGTGTTTGATTATCATTAACGGAGTGCCTACGTGAAATTTAAAAAAAGGAAACCGGTATGGTTCCGCTTGAAGGAAAATGCTCCCGGAATCATCTAGGATGGAGATCCGGGTATGGCATGTGGGCTTACCCTCGATTTAACGTCATCAGCATGGAAGCCTCCGCGATGTGAGAAACGGCGATCCGAATGTGAACGCCAAACCGAGCTCTCCGAGTGAAAGCGCTCGTACTGAGGGGCTTGAGTCAGAGCGATAAATGTACTCGTATCCAGGCAACACCAACCCGGAACGAGACTGGCCAATCAAATTGGAAGCGTCGACAGAGAAGGCAGTAAGCCTTTCTCCTCGAGGACGCAGCGGACGTCCGTTGCTAGGCAACGTTTGAACAAAGTATGTCCAGGCAACACCAACCCGGAACGAGACTAACCAATCAGATTGGAAGCGTCGGTAAGCCTTTCTCCTCGTGGACGCAGTGGACGTCCGTTGCTAGACAACGTTTGTAAAAGTTTGTCGGGTGGAGCTGCGCGTGGTCATGGAGGGGGCGTAGTCTCTCACAGTGTGTAATGAGGGGGAGCTTGTGGCAATACTCTCATATTAGTGAGAAAACAGTGTAAGACAACACAGCATGTATAGCATATACAGTTTTGTTACCAAACATTCATTATCTCATGGTGAATTTAGAAAATACAATGCAGATAATGAGAGCGCCATACAGATTAGTACGTCTGATCGAAAAAAGTCATTAATGGAATGAATGATAGCAATGATCCAAAGTTGATGAGAACCAGTTACAAACAACACAGCGTACACATTTACATTCAATGTCTATCCTGGGGTTTAGGAACAAACATCGAGAATATTCTATGTTGTCTCATAAAGAACAATAATTGATGCTAAATATTTACAATAGCGCCATCTGTTTACTGATTCCCTCATGCTCATTTAATCCCTGGCTCACAGAATTTAAAATATGGATCCATTTACATTCTTTTCTACTCAATGTGGTGGTCAAGGAACCACCTCTTGGATTCGTGTTGATTTTTTCCAGGATGCGCCAGCGCATGCTTGTGGGATCATGGTTACTACTCAGAAAGTGATCTACCATAGGTGCACCCTGTACTTTGCAACGAATCCGGCTCATATGTTGCAAAATGCGTGTTTTTACTTTTTGCGTCGTCTGTCCAACATAGGGTTTATTACATGGACAAAAGATGATGTAAACGACATTAGCAGTGTTGCAGTTGGTCAGGGTGGGTAGGCTATGGGTTTTGTTATTGTAGAAAAAGGATGGACCATCCATGCACATGGGACACGCTTTGCAAGTTCCACATCTGACATGTCCTTTTATAGGTGGTAAGCCTAATTGGTCTCTGAGAGTCACTGGTTTTGGTGGTTCTAAGAAGGCTTTTACTACATTGTCCTTTATATTTCTCCCTCTCTTAAAAGCAAAAAGTGGAGTAGTTTCAGTGTTCAGTTCAGAAGCAACCAAGTTCCAGTATTTCTTTATTGTCTTTTTTACCACATTGCTCTTAGAATGGAAAGTGGTGACACAGACCAAACCAACAGAGTCTGAACCTTTGTCTTTCGGGGTCAAGAGTTCCTCTCTCGGGCAGTACCAAGCTCTTTTTTTGGCACGTTTTAAGAGACCTAGCGGATAGTCACGTTCCCGTAGGCGTTTGGTTAGAGTCTCGCATTCTTTAAAGAAGTCCGTTTTTTTAGTACAGTTGCGTCTAATGCGCAGATACTGACCAAAGGGCAAGTTATCTCGTAGATTGCGTGGGTGGTGTGAGTCATATTTTAGTAAAGTGTTTTTCTCCATAGGTTTCCTGTATAGATCACAGATTACTACACCCTCCTCTGTTTTGAAAACAAGATCCAGAAAGGCAATGTTCTTCTTGTCATAGTTCATGGTGAATTGTATGTCTTTATTTCTTGTATTGAGCCAGAGGAAGAAATCTTTGAGGTAAGTTTCAGATCCAGTCCAAATCATTATCACATCGTCGATATAGCGTTTCCATATCGAGATGGAGTCAATGAATGGGTTGTCTTCTGTGTACAGATGGCATTCCTCATATTGATCCATATAGAGATTCGCCAGACTCGGGGCATACGTAGCTCCCATCGCTACCCCTTTACATTGTAGGTAGAACTGTTGCTGAAACACAAAGTAGTTCCGCTTCATGGCGATTTCAAGAAGGTCAATTAAAAAGGAGGTGGGTATCCAATGGGGTGCAGGCCGTTTCTCCAATATGTCATGGATGCCTTTGATTGCATTGTCTTGTGGTATCGATGTATATAAGGAAGAGACGCCAAGTGTAACCATAAACTGTGTAGCCTCGTCATATGGTTGCCCTTCTAAGAGTTGAATAATGTGCATAGAGTCCCGCACATAAGATTTGGTTTCAGGTACCAGCGGTTGCAAAAAATAATCAATAAATTGATTTATTGGTTCTAGCACAGAACCACAGCCAGAAATTATTGGTCTTCCAGGAGGGTTATCCAACCTCTTATGTACCTTTGGTAAGGTATAAATTGTCGGGATCCGGGGCTCCTTTTTGATCAAGAAGTCTCTTTCCGATGTACTCAGGAAACCTTTGTTGACACCATCCTCCGTCAGAGTTTCAATCAGTGTCTTTATGCTGGTGGTCGGGTCCCTGGATATCGGCTGGTAGCTCTCCTTCACAGCTAATTGGCTCTTAATTTCCGCCACGTAGTCTTCTTTATTCTGTAGGACAATTGCACAGCCCTTATCTGCTGCTTTGACAATGATAGAAGTGTTATTGCTGAGTTCTTTGAGTGCAAGAGTCTCTTCCTTCGTGAGGTTATATCGTATGTATTGTCTCTCTTCAATATTCATCATCACTTCTTGCATTACAATTTGCTCAAATGCCGAAATCCGTTGGCTCATACAATATGAACCCGGAGTGAAGGTCGATGGTGGTTTGAATGGCGTGGCAGCCATTTTTGGGGTGTATACATTCCTTCCAAAGTAGTATTGCAGCCTCACTTTCCGGAAAAATCTTTGCAGCTCCAATTTTGTGGTGAAAGCATCTGGTCGGTTACTCGGCACAAATGAAAGGCCTTTGTTCAGAACACTTCTTTCTGCAGGAGACATCTGATGATTAGAGAGATTTATAATGCAGTCATCTGGTGGAAGGGCATCCACTTGGTGCTCAAGGTCATTCTGCATACCAGAATACCAGAATGCAGAATGACCTTGAGCACCAAGTGGATGCCCTTCCACCAGATGACTGCATTATAAATCTCTCTAATCATCAGATGTCTCCTGCAGAAAGAAGTGTTCTGAACAAAGGCCTTTCATTTGTGCCGAGTAACCGACCAGATGCTTTCACCACAAAATTGGAGCTGCAAAGATTTTTCCGGAAAGTGAGGCTGCAATACTACTTTGGAAGGAATGTATACACCCCAAAAATGGCTGCCACGCCATTCAAACCACCATCGACCTTCACTCCGGGTTCATATTGTATGAGCCAACGGATTTTGGCATTTGAGCAAATTGTAATGCAAGAAGTGATGATGAATATTGAAGAGAGACAATACATACGATATAACCTCACGAAGGAAGAGACTCTTGCACTCAAAGAACTCAGCAATAACACTTCTATCATTGTCAAAGCAGCAGATAAGGGCTGTGCAATTGTCCTACAGAATAAAGAAGACTACGTGGCGGAAATTAAGAGCCAATTAGCTGTGAAGGAGAGCTACCAGCCGATATCCAGGGACCCGACCACCAGCATAAAGACACTGATTGAAACTCTGACGGAGGATGGTGTCAACAAAGGTTTCCTGAGTACATCGGAAAGAGACTTCTTGATCAAAAAGGAGCCCCGGATCCCGACAATTTATACCTTACCAAAGGTACATAAGAGGTTGGATAACCCTCCTGGAAGACCAATAATTTCTGGCTGTGGTTCTGTGCTAGAACCAATAAATCAATTTATTGATTATTTTTTGCAACCGCTGGTACCTGAAACCAAATCTTATGTGCGGGACTCTATGCACATTATTCAACTCTTAGAAGGGCAACCATATGACGAGGCTACACAGTTTATGGATACACTTGGCGTCTCTTCCTTATATACATCGATACCACAAGACAATGCAATCAAAGGCATCCATGACATATTGGAGAAACGGCCTGCACCCCATTGGATACCCACCTCCTTTTTAATTGACCTTCTTGAAATCGCCATGAAGCGGAACTACTTTGTGTTTCAGCAACAGTTCTACCTACAATGTAAAGGGGTAGCGATGGGAGCTACGTATGCCCCGAGTCTGGCGAATCTCTATATGGATCAATATGAGGAATGCCATCTGTACACAGAAGACAACCCATTCATTGACTCCATCTCGATATGGAAACGCTATATCGACGATGTGATAATGATTTGGACTGGATCTGAAACTTACCTCAAAGATTTCTTCCTCTGGCTCAATACAAGAAATAAAGACATACAATTCACCATGAACTATGACAAGAAGAACATTGCCTTTCTGGATCTTGTTTTCAAATCAGAGGAGGGTGTAGTAATCTGTGATCTATACAGGAAACCTATGGAGAAAAACACTTTACTAAAATATGACTCACACCACCCACGCAATCTACGAGATAACTTGCCCTTTGGTCAGTATCTGCGCATTAGACGCAACTGTACTAAAAAAACGGACTTCTTTAAAGAATGCGAGACTCTAACCAAATGCCTACGGGAACGTGACTATCCGCTAGGTCTCTTAAAACGTGCCAAAAAAAGAGCTTGGTACTGCCCGAGAGAGGAACTCTTGACCCCGAAAGACAAAGGTTCAGACTCTGTTGGTTTGGTCTGTGTCACCACTTTCCATTCTAAGAGCAATGTGGTAAAAAAGACAATAAAGAAATACTGGAACTTGGTTGCTTCTGAACTGAACACTGAAACTACTCCACTTTTTGCTTTTAAGAGAGGGAGAAATATAAAGGACAATGTAGTAAAAGCCTTCTTAGAACCACCAAAACCAGTGACTCTCAGAGACCAATTAGGCTTACCACCTATAAAAGGACATGTCAGATGTGGAACTTGCAAAGCGTGTCCCATGTGCATGGATGGTCCATCCTTTTTCTACAATAACAAAACCCATAGCCTACCCACCCTGACCAACTGCAACACTGCTAATGTCGTTTACATCATCTTTTGTCCATGTAATAAACCCTATGTTGGACAGACGACGCAAAAAGTAAAAACACGCATTTTGCAACATATGAGCCGGATTCGTTGCAAAGTACAGGGTGCACCTATGGTAGATCACTTTCTGAGTAGTAACCATGATCCCACAAGCATGCGCTGGCGCATCCTGGAAAAAATCAACACGAATCCAAGAGGTGGTTCCTTGACCACCACATTGAGTAGAAAAGAATGTAAATGGATCCATATTTTAAATTCTGTGAGCCAGGGATTAAATGAGCATGAGGGAATCAGTAAACAGATGGCGCTATTGTAAATATTTAGCATCAATTATTGTTCTTTATGAGACAACATAGAATATTCTCGATGTTTGTTCCTAAACCCCAGGATAGACATTGAATGTAAATGTGTACGCTGTGTTGTTTGTAACTGGTTCTCATCAACTTTGGATCATTGCTATCATTCATTCCATTAATGACTTTTTTCGATCAGACGTACTAATCTGTATGGCGCTCTCATTATCTGCATTGTATTTTCTAAATTCACCATGAGATAATGAATGTTTGGTAACAAAACTGTATATGCTATACATGCTGTGTTGTCTTACACTGTTTTCTCACTAATATGAGAGTATTGCCACAAGCTCCCCCTCATTACACACTGTGAGAGACTACGCCCCCTCCATGACCACGCGCAGCTCCACCCGACAAACTTTTACAAACGTTGTCTAGCAACGGACGTCCACTGCGTCCACGAGGAGAAAGGCTTACCGCCTTCTCTGCCGACGCTTCCAATCTGATTGGTTAGTCTCGTTCCGGGTTGGTGTTGCCTGGACATACTTTGTTCAAACGTTGCCTAGCAACGGACGTCCGCTGCGTCCTCGAGGAGAAAGGCTTACTGCCTTCTCTGTCGACGCTTCCAATTTGATTGGCCAGTCTCGTTCCGGGTTGGTGTTGCCTGGATACGAGTACATTTATCGCTCTGACTCAAGCCCCTCAGTACGAGCGCTTTCACTCGGAGAGCTCGGTTTGGCGTTCACATTCGGATCGCCGTTTCTCACATCGCGGAGGCTTCCATGCTGATGACGTTAAATCGAGGGTAAGCCCACATGCCATACCCGGATCTCCATCCTAGATGATTCCGGGAGCATTTTCCTTCAAGCGGAACCATACCGGTTTCCTTTTTTTAAATTTCACGTAGGCACTCCGTTAATGATAATCAAACACTCTGTCACTTAAGCACTCAATGGTATGAATGTGCACCAGCACCCCATACGGCAAGTTCGAGTTGGCGCTCATACTCAGATCGCCTTTGCTACATCGCGGATGCTCAGCGCTGATGATATTATATCTAGGACCTGCTATTTCCCTCTTAATCAACCCGGGGAGCATTCTCCTAAAGACATAATAAAGCGGCTAAATCACTCGTGCACTGTTCTGAGTAGACTGATACACTCTGTCACCCAGGCACTTTAAGGTTATGAGTTTGAATGAATCCTACACCATCTGGTCCTAAAATTCCTTTTTAAATATTCTGTTCCAGGTTGACCAACGGGCTACTCTCTGGAATATAATAACTTTTGACCGATCCCCATGTAAGTAAGCTGGAGCTACTCTCGTCATTCTTGACGTTTTATACAAGCATCTCTCTGATACGCATTTCCCTTCCTTTCCAGCCCCCTCCTGTCTTGATAAAGACCCGCCGCGACCACCAACTGGGGCGCAACCTGGGTCGAAACGTCGACGCTCTTCCTTTTGGCCAAGATAATTCCAGGAATATGGACAATAACTCCCAGTTTTCCTTGGAACTTTTACTATGATGAAACTGGCCTTAAAACGATAAAAAATACATCGTTCTACACCGTCCTCCCCTTCCCCCCCTTTTTTATAAATTGTATTGATTTAACGTCTTTTGTATATAAGTGTCACTACATGCTTCACATTTGTCACTTGAATCACCACAGTCACTGCACATGTATTTGATAAATATTTGCCAGTAATGTAGTGGAATGAAGTAATTCCATTTTACTGTTTCATTGGTTCTTGTTTTTAATATATATAAAAACTTTGAATATCAGAGAGTTCTGCTTGTTTGTGTTTTAGAGCTGTCCTTAGCCTAACCCAAAGAGATTGTAACACCCAACAGAACCATTTTTTTGTCAATCAGTTATACTAGAGAAGCAGGTGCATTCTACTAGCTAGGCCCTTCTGGGCATGTGCGAAGTGGAAGATGCTAAACATAGTTTGTCTCTAGGCAGGCTACAAGAGCAGTTAACAGAAAGGTAGGACAGAGCACATGCCAGACAAAATGGCTGCCAGAAATACAAAATGGCATTCATAAAGCGGATAAGATAACTTCTAATTACAAGATGGTGATCCAGCGTCACTATAGAAATTCTGTCTCACTTGCATCACCATTTACTACCTAATACTCACCATACTAATCAATACTAAGGCCCATACAACTGTGACAAAAAATCATGGAGCTGAATCATGTGGCCTAATTAATCACACTACTCAAACTTATATATACATTATTTACAACTGCAGTATAACATTTATATTCATGGATAAATAAGAAAACATTTAATTAGACCACTATGGCCAATTAATCTGCTATTGGTAACGACTAAATAATCAAGACCAGCATGACGTTTTTAGTCTTTTATTTTAAAGTTTCAAAGTTTTAAAATCTTTATTAGCTCATTTATTAATTTCAAACATTTTAATTAAATCAGTTATAATCAATAGATTATTGGCTCAAAAGGTCTGGCACTTCAAATTTCCACAAAATTAATGAATTAAAATAAACATCAACCCTAAATCCCTATGTTAAGCTTTCTGACCTGAAAAGAAAATTATTTATTATGCATTCATAATCCTTACGTGTCCAAAGGAAAATGTAGCGATCGCCACCATCGACACAGCCAAATGCAAAAGATTCCGTACTGAACGCCCCTTACGGAAATACTACAAGTCCCAGAAGGCCATCCGGCGCTGGGGGTTGAATCAATGGGAGGACCTTATTTAAACTCCACCTCCGGAACATAACGGGGCTTGTCAATCTTGTTCCGTATTTTGTCGTTAGCAGTTGGTTTGTTCTCTCTGAGTGGAGTTGCCGTTGTCTACGCCGAAGAAAAGCCTGCGTGGTCAGTATTCTGATAAGCAACGACGCCGACGAAGAGCCTGCGTGGTCAGTATTCTGATAAGCAACGACGCCGACGAAGAGCCTGCGTGGTCAGAATTCGTTTGTGCAACCAGCGCCGACGAAGCGCCAGCGTGGTCAGAATTCCAGTGGAATCATTGTTACAAGCCATATATTGCCGCGCAAGTATACCTGAGGAGTGCGGGCCCGCCTCCTACAAAAGTGTCTTGTTGCTAATTGATATTTGTTTAGTTCGGTGCAGAAGCATCTTCCTTTATAGTTTATGTACCGGGGGGGGGTTACAATTCTCTCTGTCCGTGTTTACTGACACTAACTGCAACTTGGGCTAAACCTTTCCACAAGGAGCATTGTGGTTCTCACGAAGCATGTCTTTTAACGCCGAGTACAATTAGCCCTCTTATATTCTACCTTAGGCAACTGTAGTGTGTTTTAGGTCGAGAAGTGAAGCTAACTTCTCCGTACTTCTGGCAACATCTTCACAAGCGTGCAGAGTGTATTTGTAGGTTCCTTCTCGGATACATGGGGTTGAGAAACTGGTGAGTTTAGAATCAAAAGGGGGGACAAGAGTTCAGACAGTAATAGTTTGTGGTATTAATTTCTTGCTCTCTGGACACTCCTCCGTCTGCAGTGTCCCAGTACCGGTAACCTCGTGGGTATATCGACCAGACGATACCAGAAGTACCAAATCCCCCGCTGCCAAACTACCTCCCGGCCCCTTTCTGTACATACTCGAATAGTGGGTATAATTCCATTGTTGGGTTTTGTGCAGTGCGGAGTTGGGAGGACTATCATCTATCGTCTTTGCTGGCCATTGGAGTCAGGTTAGTGGCGCTTGCGGGTTCTTGCGCTGCTTTCAATCACGACAGAAAATCGGACAGCACTTCGCCCTCAGGAACAGTAAGCCCCGCTCCCCTCAAGAGGCTACGTTTTTATACCTTTCCTTACTCACTAATCTAGCTAAACCATATGTTTTAATAATTTCCAACACCCTGATTGGTTGCTGACTGTCAGACCACCAAAGGCCACTACTTCCAAAGTGAAAACGTCATTTCATCATTGTTCATTGACATGAAGCGACACTAGCTTCCGAAGGTTTGATACAGTATCCAAAGTTATTTCACTGTTTCCTCCAGAGCTCGGCCAAACCAACCCTTGTCACTTCCTTGGCCTTGTAGAAATATCATCCAGAGCACATAACGCACAAGTCTCTTTGTTTAGGCTTCAGTTTATTCCAAAGAATAGTTTTTTTGGAAAAGTTTCAACACGGCTGTGCTTGGCTCTGCTCACGTACAGGCTAACCATCATTTTCCAAAACTAGGCCTCAAGCCTTTCTCTCGGGCTAGTATTTAAACAACCACAAAAGAATAATTAATTCAGGTAAAATAAACCCTTCTGTTACCCACCCTCCATTGCTAATATTTAACCCATTAATATATGTCACCTAGCAGAAGCACACAAATAAAGCAGCACATTTAATATCTACCATTCTTCTTAAAGTCCAGTTGAATTCTTTATATATCTGAAAGAGTCAAAAGATAGACGAACAAAACATGGATAAACAGGCACAACATAAACCAACATAAACAAACACATAAGCACATATAATAGAAGCACATGTCATCAAATGATTTGCCGCATTAATAGTGACAAAGACAATAGGACGAACAAGACAACGTTAATTATGTGTTACAGAACAAACTCGCATATGCAACATGAGCACGTAAACATTAGTCCTGCGTGTGATGTGGAGTGAAACTTTTAATCTAGATTGATTAATACAACAAATATTGCAACAATTCATTAATAAATTAGTTCATGTTACAGAGAATTATTTTCACGAGCCAGAATAAAATGAATTCTGAAACTCGCTCCATCAACTCCCTCATCTGCTGATTTAAAAATCACCAAACAACACCCAAAATTTAGGAAATTTTGAACCCAATTTAGAGACGTCACACTTTGAATTCTTTCAGTATTAGTTTCCCTAAACCCCTGTTTCTGCTGTTTGCTCAACACTATCAAACTGAGCCCTTCGCATCTCTTCTAATTCATATTCCTTCTCCTGTTCCTTTCTGAGTTTGTAAATCCTCCTCTTCTCTCTCTAATGTTTCTTCCTCTTGTGAATCATGCAACTAATTTTTTGCAGCAATATCACTATAATGATGACAATTACTGGATAGAGCACTTTGCCAATGATGGAGCCACCAATTTCTGAAAACCATTCTTTTGCCTATTCGTTCAGTGAAACTTTGTTACCTATTTCCTCGTGAAACTCTGTAATATTCTTAATAAGCGACTCTATATTCCGACTCTTGTCAGGAATATAAGTACAACAATGCTGGACATGTAAAACCCCACAGACTCCTCCCTCTTTTGCAAGCAGAATGTCTAATGCAAGACGATTCTGCATAACCATGCTTCTGGTAGCAACAAGTTCTGTATTGACTAATTGGGAACCACTTGCAGTATCTGTTGACAATCTATCTACAATTGTAGAAACCTTTCTAATTTTGATTGAATTCATGGTAATTCCTACCATAGGAATGACAGCAGCAAAGATGTCTCCCAGGACTTCTGTAAAACTTTCTCTTTTGTACCTATTCAGGTGTTCACCAAATTCAAAATTACCCTTTTCATTTCTGTCAACATGAAACATTTTCGGAAAAACTAATCCAAGATAGCATGTCCCATACCAGTGGTCTGGGAGGCTAAAATATGCCTTATTGCCACAAATGAAATAAATTCCAGGAATTATTGGATCCTTACCACCTTTAAATCCCCATCCCCCTATGATACGATAGGTATCCTCACATTGACTAGCACCCACAAAAAAGTTATCATAGAGTGTGTTATCTCTTCTAATGCAAAATTTACCTCTAACTGGTTCATCTATATGAATAGCTGCATTTGTGTTAACACCATTAAGTTTAGCATCCTCCATTTGCCAGTACTTGGACTTGGCATGCTTAAGCATCTCATTTCTCTTGTAAACAGCCCTTCTCTCTTCAACCATATTCAGGAAAGTCTTTTCTTCTGCTCTCATTTTACATGTTAAATTATTTCTATAAGCATACTCGTAATTAAGTTCATTAGTAACTAAAAAGAATTTCCTCATCTGTTTCGCAGGCCTGACTTTGTTTAAGCTATTTACAACTTTGAGATTTGCAAAAATCTCATCAAAATCTGAGTAATAATACTCCAGACGACCAGTTTGATAAAACAGGCTAGCAATTACACTGCAAGTAATGCCGTAAGTGAGAGGTAACATGTTATAAGTAACCCCCTCTGAGACAGAAGCAGGCAGCTTCACACAGACATAACAATCTTTAACATTCATTACTTTAACATATTCAGACAGAAGCCTTGAAAATGAATTGCTAGAGAAATCTCCAACAGATCTATCTTGATGGATCTCTGGATTATGCTCAATAACTCTGCTAGACTTGCCAGCATGTTTCTCATGTTTAGTCTCTACCTTACTTGTTATATTAGTCTTAAGTTTCTGTTTGTCAATACCAAAAGGGTACACTACAGCTAATATTAACCAAACTAAAATTAATAGAGCCACACAGATTGAAGACATTTTTCAACATCTTCTCAAAATTGAACACCTTGAAGTATCTGAACTAGGCATTTTAAAATGAAACAAAAATTTAAAATAAACAAAAATTTAAAATAATGTGAATAATGTTATAAATTATAAAACTATAAAACTAATATTCCCCCCTTTTACATTTTTTTTTTTAAAAAGAAACCCTAAACAGCTTTTCTTCGACCTTGTGTCACATAACATGTGCTTTTCAGCTAAACACAATTTCTTCGACCTAAAGTCACCTAACACATTTTCTTCAGCTTTATGCCAGGAATCAAAACCCTTATCTAAGATTAAGCAGTATCAGTCATTGTCACTGGCTTCTTCCGAATCTTCATGACTACTACTTCCTACCTCAACAATTGGCGGTATGATGATGTAAGTCCACTCTGGGGACTTATACTTTTGATTCGGCCTTATTACTCTTTTTGTTTTACGAGTTATTACTTCTATTTTCTTATTCTTCTCGTCTTTCTTATCAGAGTCACCTCCCTGACTAGATACTTCGTTGATCTGCTCTTTTGATTTCTTCACCAGTTTGAATTTCAAATTATCTTCTGGCCAAATATCTCCTTTTCTCAAGATTTTCTTTTTTGGCACATTTTCATTACATTCAGCTTTCCAAGCTCTTTTTCTGAATTTGCTTATTTCAGAATCTTCATCACTCCCATCCGTGTCTGTATCTGAGACTTTAAATCTGTACCTAGGAACTTCTTTACTCGGCAGCTTCACTCCATTAGGAACATCCTCCTTACAGCTGGTACTTGGTAATTCTTCCTCTTCTTCAGGGATCACCTTTAGCTTCCCAGTTTCAGGTTTCTTGCTCCTGCACACAGAGCTACTTCTTTGCCTTTCAATACTCTCCTGGATTAGATTTCTGTCTTGCTCAGAGCCTTCTGCTTCTGAATCTCCTTTTTCTTTTTGAGATTCTTTTTCTAACAGGTCTTCATCAACACCTTGATCTCTAGTTTTGATACCCAGATCTTCTTCATTCAAGTTCTGATTCTCATCTAGATTCTCCGGATGTTGATTTTCTTGCTGATCATCAGATTCTGGATCTTCAGGGTCTCCTTCTGAATCTGAATCAGTTGTTGTCTCACTCTCTTCATCAGAATTCTCAGGAGGTGGTACACGAATAGTATGGCTCGCATGCACCCACCTTTTCAGCCCTTTGCACTTCACTGCATTTGTTGTGACCAAAATACCTTGTCTTGCTTTCTGCCACCTTGGTACTAAACAATTTCTTCTTCGATGAACTTTAGTCCTCACCCAGTCTCCAGGCAACAAATCATGAGCTTGTTCTTTCTCCTTTGTAATTACATCTGTTCCCACCTGATGAAATACAGAATTAACTACATCAGAAAGATTCTGGCAGTATTCAATGATTGCACTATAATTAATACTCAATAGTTTGCCAACTGGAACAAATGCTTGCCTCATTACTCTACCCATTAGAATATCATGGGGACTAAGGCCTGTCTTTTTCTCCGGAGTGCTTCTCAATGACATCAGAACAAGTGGAAGAGCATCTGTCCACTTCACTCCTGTGGCTAAACACATTTTTGAAATCCTGTTTTTGATAGTTCCATTTATCTGTTCAACAACACCTGATGCTTCTGGTCTGTATGCACAATGCAGCTTTTGCTCAATGTTTAAAGCTTCACAAACTAATTTCAGCAATCTGTTTTCAAAATGCGTTCCGCGATCACTTTCAATAGTTACTGGAAATCCGTACCTAGGTATGATCTCCCTTAAAAGCAATTTTTCCACAGTGACTGAGTCATTGTGACGAGTTGGGAAAGCTTCCACCCATCTTGAAAACAGACAAACAAACACAAGCACATATTTTAGCTTGTTGTGCTTCGGCATGTCAATGAAATCCATCTGCAATCTGGTAAAAGGACCACCCTCCCGTCCTATGGTTCCCATGCTTACAGCAGTTTTCCTATTCGGATTCATCTGTTGGCAGGTCAAACATCTTTGGCAAAGTGACTCTGCAATGATTCTGAACTTTGGACTAAACCATGTTTCTCTGAATAGTCTGATCATTGAATCTCTTCCTAAATGCCCTGGACCATGGTACATCCGTGCCATGTCAGCAATCATGCAGTTTGGCTTTACAGGCCTTCCATCTTTGTAAACCCAAACTCCATCTTCCTCTCTCTGTCTGCACTCTGCTTTTAACCATGTGTTTTTCGCTTCTTCTTCTGCCTCATCTTGTAATACTTTTACCCCCTGCCATGTTTCAACTACAGAAATTAGCATGAGAGAATTCAACATGTGACTTTTGTCTTTTTCCCGATTGATTGAATAATTATTCTTAGCACAGTACCTTGCAATCTCGTCTGCGTATGCATTGCCTTTAGTGATGTAATCTTCTCCCTTTTTATGAGCTGCACACTTGACAACAGCTATTTGTTCTGGTAACTGAATGCCATCGATCAATCTTTTGATCAATTTTGCATTTCTGATTGGCGTACCTGCAGAGGTCAAATAACCTCTTTGAGACCATAGCTGTCCATAGTCATGAACTACGCCATATCCATACTGACCATCCGTCACTATGGTTACTTTTTTGCCAGCTGCTTTTTCACAAGCTCAAATTAAACCAATTAGCTCTGCAATCTGAGCAGAACGAATTCCATCAAGAGGTGAACCCTTGACAACATCTGAAACTGTACACACTGAATATGCTGCTCTCAAAATTCCTTCATCAGTTCTTAAACAGGAACCGTCAACAAAGTATACTAAATCTGATTCAGGTAAAGGAACATCTTTTATGTCCTGTCGAGGTTTTGTGCAGTAATCTACAACATCCAGACATTCATGATCAATGTCATTTTCATTATTTACCTCAGTAACGACTCCATCTGGCAATAATGTGGAATGATTTAGGTTCATACATCTTGCAATAGAAACATTATCTGATCCCAAAATTGTTTTCTCGTATTTTGTCAGTCTGCTACTTGTCAAATGCTGAGTTTTGCTTCTGGTAAGAAGAATTTCAACTGAATGAGGCACATATACTTTTACAGGAAATCCCATAATGATACCCTCACTTTGTTCAAGACTTACACTTGTTGCAGCCACTGCTTTTAAGCAACCTGGCAAAGCTTTTGCAACAGGATCCAAAGCAGCTGAGAAATATGCAATTGGCAATCTCAATTTTCCATGTCTCTGAATCACAACAGACAATGCACATCCTTCCCTTTCACTGCAGTACAGCTCAAAATCCTTCTCATAATCTGGCATACCCAAAGCTGGAGCTTCACATAAGCTACTTTTTAATTTTTCAAAAGCTTCTAGTTCAATTTTTGACAGTCTGATTGGATCTTTTACATCTGCTTTTGTTAGTCTTTGGAGTGGTTTCGCAATTACCGAAAATCCACTAATCCATTGTCGACAGTAACCAACAATTCCCAGAAACATTCTGACCTGTCTTTGTGTTGTCGGAGGCTGTATTGCTCGAATCATTTTAATTCTTTCAATTGTCACTTGTCTTGTTCCCTTTGCAATTCTGTGACCAAGATACTTTACTTCTTGTTTACAAAACTGCAATTTTGCAGGTGACACTTTATGTCCCTCATCTGCCAATCGATTTTCTCGTATTTTTGCTGCCACGAACAAGTCATCAATATACTGAACCAATGTGGAATTTCCAGGCAATATCAGAACTTCCAGAGATTTCTTTAATAACTGATTAAAGATAGATGGACTCTCAGGATACCCTTGTGGGATACGACACCATGCTAAAACGCGGTTCTGGAACCTAAATGCAAACATTTGCTGGCTTTTGGGATGCAATGGAACTGTAAAGAAGGCATTACACAGGTCTATGACTGTGTACCATTCCGCATCATGCGGAATCTGATAAAGAATTACCGCAGGATTTGGAACAATTGGGCTACATGGAACAACAATTTGATTAATTTTCCTTAAATCCTGAACAATTCTTTATGTTCCGTTTGGATTCTTGATACCCATATTCGGTGAATTACATGGGCTGCTCTCAATTTCTTTTAGCACACCTTGACTTATAAATTTTTCAATCACTGGAATGACACCTTCAATTGTTTCAGCTTTCATTTTATATTGAGGAACATTTGGAAAATCTATTCCCTGCTTTACAGTAATTTTTACTGGATCTACATTTTTCATAAGACCCATATCATTTCCAGTTAGATCCCAAATTTCTGGATTGACTGGCTTTTTGAGCTCTTCTGGCAAATCATTTTTATCAAAAACAGGAAACAATAATTTTTTTTCTTCATCAACCATCAACATTGTCAATTTATAAAGCCCATCTTCTTCTGATGTTTGCATTTCAATGCCATCTGGTGAGCAATATATCTTGCAATTCATTTTGCATAATATATCACGACCCAACAGAATCAAAGGACTGCTGTCACAAACTAGAAACCTGTCTTTATCTTTGTAATTTCCAATCTCCACTTTTATTGGTTCTGTTAGACTTGTTTTAATTTGCTGATTAGCTACACCTACAACTTGGATGGACTCACCAGAGAGAGGAAGGTTTCTATTTCTGCTGATCTAACAGTAGAACGGGTAGCACCTGTATCCACGAGAAAAGTGATATCTACATCATTTACTTTTCCATTAACAAATGGACCAGACTGATCTACCTCAAGAGTGGGTCCAAGCACACACTCTTCTTCCTCTCTCAGGCACCGTCATGAATAATCTTCTGATGAATCACTCTCTTCTTTATTTTTCAGCGAAAATTGAGAAGCATTTGACATGTTAACTCTTGACACATTATTTACCTGATTACCTCCACAGAAACCTGTTTCGGGTGTAAACCTCTGAGCATATGGCCGGGATGCCCGTAACCCCTTCCCAACACACATCCCCAAGGATGGGAAGTTGGACGCAGGCTTGAACTTTTGGAAGGCGGAAGGGAGTCACCCTTCCGGCCGTATTTATTAAAATATGAAACAAAATTTAAAACATTAAATAAAAGTTTCATAATCATGTACAATTTTACATTTATTACATTTCGATGAAGACATGTTCTTTGGCTAACCTTAACAGATCTCTAATACAAAGGTTTCCTAGCCGAGTCTAACATCCTGCAAATGCATACATTCTAAATTAAAATTGTACATCCTAGCATTAAGGGCCAACGGCAAGGTCTTAACCGGTGTCAGATCCCTACTACCAAACTCTCGCCCTCACGGTGTGAGTGGCGCATGCGCAGAGGACTGTACCCTCATTGCCAACTGTAATTTCCCTTGTCGTGCTGGGGGCCCCCTTTGCACTCGACGCCATCTTAAAGGTCGTCCGAGTTCCCGTGTGAGGTATCTGTAGGAAGGACAGCGTGGACTCCCCCGCATCCCCACACTCTCTATCCGCCGTCGCGGATATCCGGCCCCCGGGAAATTAGTAGGAGGGGCATATAGCCGCCTCCTCCCCTGGGAGGGGCCTATGGCCGTCTCCCCTTAGGCGACCCATCCTTAGTGGGTGCCGCCTCCCTGTGGGAGGGGCCAATGGCCGCCTCCCCCGGGTGCTCCCATCCATACTGGGTGGCGCCCCCCTCTAGGGACCTTGAAATTACTGCTCACCGATCATGACCTTACCGCCACAGGCCGGATAGTTGAGCGACTATCCAGCCCCCCCAACTCCTCCTAAAGGTCATGCTTCCTCAAACCCCTTAGCCATGCTATGAAGTCTCCTATGAGTAAATCATTCCCCTCCCGGGACAGGTGAACCCCATCAGTCAGATACATGTGATCACCCCGAATACACCCATGAGGAATGCTATGCAACTGCGCAGAGTGAAACAATCTACCAATTTTATTGTTTACCCTCTTCACCGAATGGTTCAGTGCTGACACCGAAAGGCCCCCCGCCATACTTATGTGAGTAAAAATCCTAGGTCATCCGCAAGATAAGTGACCATAAAGGCTAGGACCAGTGGAGAAGAAGAATTATCGAAAACTAATATGTATATTAAAAAATATATATATTTAATTAGACATTGATAAAAAATCATATAGAGACTCAAACATATAAGTCAAACTATATGATACAGTAAAATAGTGACATATACAAATCTTGAAGAAATATCAAACACATTAATTAAAAAAACAGATACATCATAGTAACATTATAAATCACGACGAATTGCAAATGAGTATACACAAAAAATTCCAAAATGACAGTTGCAAATACTGAGGAATTAATTAAAAGGACTCGACGCGCGTTTCGGCAGAGAAAAAATTAGTAGGAGGGGCATATAGCCGCCTCCTCCCCTGGGAGGGGCCTATGGCCGTCTCCCCTTAGGCGACCCATCCTTAGTGGGTGCCACCTCCCTGTGGGAGGGGCCAATGGCCGCCTCCCCCCGGGCGCTCCCATCCATACTGGGTGGCGCCCCCCTCTAGGGACCTTGAAATTACTGCTCACCGATCATGACCTTACCGCCACAGGCCGGATAGTTGACCGACTATCCGGCCCCCCAACTCCTCCTAAAGGTCATGCTTCCTCAAACCCCTTAGCCACGCTATGAAGTCTCCTATGAGTAAATCATTCCCCTCCCAGGACAGGTGAACCCCATCAGTCAGATACATGTGATCACCCCGAATACACCCATGAGGAATGCTATGCAACTGCGCAGAGCGAAACAATCTACCAATTTTATTGTTTACCCTCTTCACCGAATGGTTCAGTGCTGACACCGAAAGGCCCCCCCGCCATACTTTCCTGGGAATCTTGTGGGACCAGGCAATCGTGCACCCCGGGATTCTTTTCGCCAACCAGCTAAAAGCAAACAAAACTTGTTCAAACAACACTCGTCTACCCCGTGTCACCAAGTCATTGCCCCCCAGGTGTACTATGACTACAGATGGCGGTGACCTTTGCCGCCCTAAGAGACCCTCAACAAATGACTCGAATTGGTCAAAACAGAGCCCACCCTTCCCATGGAAGGCCACTCTGTACCCGTATTCCCCAGCAGCGCGAGTCGCGTCACCTGCTTTGAATACGTCCCCGGCGCGCCTCACGTATGAGTGGCCCACGACCCATACCACTCTCTTTCTAGACGGGGATCCATGCCCGCTGGTCTCCTGGTACTGGGTCGACTGCAGATTCCGCCCCGCGTGACAGGCTCGCGAAACTGTAATTGAAACAAAAGACAAGGAGCGTGAGTGCATGTCAATCGATCCTCACAACATGTGCAATCGCACATACCTTTTGAAGCAATTCGAGGACCATCGCCCCAACTGTTTCACCTCGTCCGCACTCTGACCCCTGGCTGTAGCCTCCATAGCAGCCCCTATCCTAAAGGAGTGGGTCCCAAAATCGCACGGGTCCATGCCCGCCGCAGCGATCGTCAGTGCTAGCACCCTCTGGAACTGAAACCTCGTCAGTGGGGTGCCATCCTTGTGCCTCAGCAAACTCCCCCCCCATGTCGCCGCCCTTAGTGCCAAGTATTCCTCTATACACATTATCGGGCACGTGGGGGACCCTTGCGCGCGCTGTATAACAACACTGTTTCCCATAGCCCCCTGGTCGGTCTTGGACCTGGCTATCGAGAGCACCATTGAATCACCCCTAATCTGGATGTGATCCCTGCACAAGCCTCCCTCAACCTCTTTCTTGTTCCTTTCGACCAGTTCGCTCACTCGCATAGCCCCATGGAATGCCAATGCGAAAGCTGCCCGGAACAGAACTGCTTCGAAATGGGAGGAGCACGTCTCATCTAGTTTCGCTACGAGTAACGATAACCTGTTTAAGCCAATCGGGCGCCTCGCATCTTGCTTGCGACCCTCGAGGCGCTGCCAGCCGCGAAGGGCTTTCTTTACCAAAAAGGAACCCGTTGGGTCTTTTATGCCATGTACCTGCGCCATGAATGAAATGGCCGCCCTATGCCTGTTGGCCGTTGCCGCTGATCGGCCTCCCTTGTGCAATGCAACCAGGAACCCCAAGAAGGATTCTTCCTGACCCCAACTCTGATCCCCTGTCGGACCCAAAAATGTGCAATAGGAACAAAACGCTCCTTCGTATGCCTTCCTCGTCCTGGGGGCTAAGCTTGCTGCCACGAGGTCTTGTAATCCGGGGCACCGACTAGCCAAAGTGCTTCGGGGAATGGTGCCGCCACTAGGTCCGCTGTAGGTAGGTAACCCCTGAACGCCTGCATATGCGAACGAGAGAGTGCATCAGCCGCATGATTCAGTACACCCGGCACATGTCTTGCCCTGAACTGTACATTCAGTCTCATGCAAAGCAGCACAACTTCTTTCAACAATCTCAAGATCCATTTGCAGGGTGCTGACTGCTGGTTAATGCACTCGACAACAGTCATATTATCAGACCAGAACACCACTGAGCGGTCCCTGAAATCGTCAGGCCATGCGATCAGAGCAACTCAAATGGGGAATAACTCCAAGAACCCAATGTTACCTGTGAGACCGCTGGTGTGCCACCACGTCAGCCATGTTCGCGCCGACCATCGATTACCAAAGATGGCGCCAAATTCCCCGCTCCCCGCCGAGTCAGTCCACAGACCTAGTTCAGCTGAAGATGCTGGCGGCTTGTTCCACACGACTCGACCGTTGAAATCCGCCAGAAATGCCAACCAGATCCTGGCGAACCTCTGCAGACAGTCTCGTACAGTGGTGTCCTTTTTTGAGACCAACCATGGCTTGTGCGATAGAGCGTGAGAAGGGGCCGTCCATTGGTATCACTCTCAAGGCAAAGTTAAGCTGACCCACTGCTTGCTGCAACTGGTGCAGGGTCACTTTCTCTTTACCCAGGCATAGCTTCAGGGAAGCCCTAAATTTGTCCACCTTTCCCATCGGCAAACGGAAACATCCCTCCACAGAATCGAGCTCAATTCCCAGAAACTCTAGTGAAGTAGATGGTCCAACCGTCTTACCCGGTGCCAGTGGGACTCCAAACTCCCTCATGAGGATGCAGAAGTCGTGCAGCACCTGGGCACATTTCATAGTGCCGGCTGCTCCCAAGAACAGGAAATCATCAAGATAGTGCATAACATGCCTATGCCCTGTGGCCTTGGTGAATGCCCACTCTAAAAAACAACTCAACATTTCAAAATAGGCACAAGAAATGGAGCAACCCATAGGCATGCATTTATCCATGTAATAACTCCCTTGGAATGCAAAACCTAGCAAACGCTGGTCCTCCGGGTGTCTTGGGAGCAACCGGAACGCTGACTCGATATCTGATTTCGCCATCAGCGCCCCGGGGCCCAGGGGATTCAGCATGGCCACGGCCTCATCGAAAGATGCGTACCGTACCGAACAGACTTCTGGGTCAATGGCCTCGTTCACCGAGGAACCCCTTGGAGCAGACAGGTTATGAATAAGCCTAAACTCCCCCGGATCTTTCTTTGGGACAACCCCTAACGGGGAACAGATGAAATCCGCCCCTGGTGGGCGATGAAAAGGCCCCGCCACTCGCCCCACGCTGACTACTTTTGCAATTTTTCTCTCTACCACACTTCAATACTGTTGCGTCGATAACTGGTTTTTACAAAATGAGACCCCTCGAAAATCCCCCGCCGGGATGTGGAAGCGGTGCAAAAATCCCTTTCTCAACACCCCAGCGGAGACATGAACAGGGTATTCGTTTAACCAAGGAGTCATAGCCATGAGATCAACGGGTGTAGGCAATTGGTCACAACGTTCTACCTTACTCCTGCTTGGACCCTCCCTTTCCTCCCGCCCCGTTATTTTTTGATCTACATGAACTCTCCAGGTGTGAGGAATTCCCACAGCCCGCACACACATGCTTGAACCTACATGTTCCTTGCGGTCTGTTACAGTTGCCTCGATTGAAGCCCCAACAGACCCCCCACTTGCCGCCATTCCCGCCGGTTTTCGGCTGGTGATCGACACCGGCGCCTGCTCGAAAGGGCACCACGGGCTTTTGGCGGGAGACCCCCGACCCACTCCCGCCCGGCGAGGATGTACCTGTCGCCCCCGGCAAGAGCTGCTTATGCCATGAGACCGAGTCGAGGCAGTCCCATGTCAGAGAGGCATCATATTCTTTCGCTTTTCGGAATTTCATGTCATAACCTTTCCATTCCTCCCCCTCATACATTGCATAAAAATCCATAATACGAGTTTGATAGCAAGACAGTTCAGTTAACACCTCGGGTTTACGTTCCCCTATAACTGCAGTAAGCATTGCAAAGGCCTTCGCCAAATTCGTTATCGTTTCATCCACCCTGAATTCCGCCATCTTGGTGCGCCATACACTCGGATGCCACAAATCTTTCTGGGTTTTAGCATACTCCATCTCGCGATGGTCAGTTAATAATGAAAACATATTGACATATTTGTCTCCCCATATTAACTCTTTCGTGGCCATAGGGATGTGCTGTGCCACCCTCTCCCGCCTTGAGGGTAATGAGCCCTCACCCGCCATTGGCAAAGCGAGCTTACCCGGTTCGGTCGTTGTTCCCGCCATTTTCTCGAGACCAACTGCAGGTCCTACCGGTGTCACCTGCGGGGAAACAAGAGGAACATTCGCCTTTGCGGCATCTCTCGACTGCCGCAATTGCTGGATTAGTAGCTTGGCCTCTTCGGCCGTGTCTCCGGGCGTCTTGGCACCCCCTGCCTTCTTAGTGAGCCATGCGGCCAACTGGGTGGCTAATTCAGGAGGCATATCTTCATCGTTAGCGGGAGTAATTACTACCGGGATCGGTTGACCCGCGTCTAGGATTGGGACCGGGTCGTCCGCTGGTGAGACAGGGGTGACCGGGGGTACCACGGGGACCAGAACCTCCCCTGAAGCCGCCCTCTTCTTGACCCGCTTCCCTCTACCCTCGGGGATGATTCCCGGCAAGGCCGGGCCTATTACCTTCTTAGGGTTACCAGGATCGCTCAGTGCAGCCAGTTGTTTTTTGACTTCCACCAAACCTCGACCGATCGACGGGACTTGTCCGAGTTTCCGCTCCATGCAAGCCATCCGGTCCGCTAACAGGCGTAGCACCTTATCCGTCTCGGAACCCTTTCCTGCTTTCTTGCCAGCCATGGTTTTGAGTATTCTGCGCCTAGTCGATCCACGAGGTCCTGGATTCTCCAACTCGAAATAACTAAAAGAGAAACAACAAGATTACACGTTCCCAAAATTGCTGCTTGTTCCGTCGAGGGCTCACGAGCAACGAGTGGGTGCAGCCTTCGTAGCACAGGAACAAGAGGACGCTTCTTCGGATTCCCACTCTATTTATTCTTCTGTGGGAGGGCGTGTACCCTCCTCCGGTACGCCTACTGGGCGTGGTTATCGGTGTAGGTGTCTAGGACAAAACCTCTTGGGCGGGAAAGAGGCGCGCCCCGGCTACGCCGCTTCGGGCATACCAGCCGAGACACGCCCCCCGCCCAAAATGGTTTCCCGGGAGGATCGGGGCACCCAACCATACGTTCGGGGGGACCGAGTGGTCGCCCCTTTCCATTAGCACTATTTGGAAATGGTGCTTGTGGAATCTGGCTCTGCTGAATTTGACTCTGCTGTATCTGGTTCTGTTGAATCTGGCTCTGCTGATTCGCTACCTGTCGCTGCTGACTTAACTCGTTTAACTGTTGCTGTAGCTGTTGCTGTTGCTGCTGATTTAACTCACACTGCACCTGTGGATTCAATGAATTATTTTTAAAATTTCTGGGCGGGTTTTTACACTCGCGTTTCCAGTGTCCAATTTCGCCGCAATTAAAACATGGGAGCTTTTATTTTAGCTCTTCAACATTTACATTAAATTTAGGCTTATTATTATTGCCTTGATTCTGCTGCATAGAAGCCAACTGCTGTTGCTGATGCTCTGCTACCTTCACTTGTGCCCACATTGCCTTCTCCTTGAGGTTTTTCTGCGCTGCATCTATCTCGTCACTGCAATATTTTGCCTTTCTCAGGATGTCATCAACTGAAAGTGATTGCCAGCACACAATTCCATTTTTAATCATTTTACCGATTTCAGGTCTCAGGCCATAAACAAATCTGTAAATAAAGTGGCTCATGTCCTTTTCACTTAATTTTTCATAGCCACTGTACTGTTTGAAAACTAACAGTAACCTTTCATAAAATTAATGTACTGATTCTTTTGGCTCTTGATTTGTTCTGTCAATTTTAACCCAATCTACTTCTTTCGGGGGAATTTTCCCTTTCAGCCAATAAATTACTTTATTATAAATGTCCATAACATCTTTTGATGGGGCACCTGTAATTGTGTCTCGGGCAGGTTCTTCTTTTGGCCAATCCACAGAAATTTTGCATTCTGTCCACAGATCAGATGGGACAACAATGTCAAAGAATCCATCCAGATCAATCCACAGAACTTTTGACACTTTTATAATTCTGTCTACCTGTCGGTACCATTCAACTGGCTTTTCTCTCAAGCGAGGGAAATCATTGGTAAACAGCAGAATATCCTGTCTGGACCAAGGAACATGCACATACCCTCCTCCTGCTATTTCCCTCATTGGAAATTCTGAAACCACTTCGTTTCTCATCCTTTTATCCTGTTCTTTATTCTTTGACCATGTTATTCTCCATTTACCTAATTCACCTAGTTTTCTGAGGAAACTTATTAATTCTTTTATATGGGTCATCCTTCCAGCAACATTGAGATTGTCAATATCCTTCTCAGAAAAATCCATTCTGTAGTGTTTCTGCAAATGTTTCTGTTCACTCAAGTCAATTTCTAATTCAGCAGCCATTTCTTCCAGTTTCTCATACCTGTTTTTCGTTTTCCACTGAATACTCTTACAAATAAAAAGAAGTTCATCATCCTGATACAATTTCAAACTGTCAGTACCAATTGTGCCAATAATTAATTCCTCTAAATCAGCCTTTAATTTTGCAACATCAAGTTTTTATAATCAGGAGCTTCTGGAGACAATACATTTTGTGTTAAATCTATTCTGTTTAAGCTTCTCTCTGACGGACCTGGATCTGATTCTGCAACAGATGGTGTCTGAGAACCTGACAGACTCCCATTTAACGTTACATTTTGCATCATAGATTTTTCTTTATGTATTTCTGAAAGTTCCGAATACAATTTCTCAGCCACTTTTTGAATTTCTGCATTCAATGGAACTGTCAAAGCAGAATGTCTATTTTCTCCTTGATCGAAAACTGGTACAACAGGACCAATAGTTACTGGTACTGTCACTACTTCCATGCTTTTTGTCAATTGTTGAATTAAATCTTCCTTCCCTTTATTATAACTGGAAATTTCTGGCATGTCAGCAAGTATTCTTTCCTGACTTCTTGTAAAATTATTTTCCTTTTGAGGATCTCTATTTACTCTAGGTGTACTACAATTATTTATTGACCCTACTCTTTCAGGTAATTTTAAAAATCTGGGAGAACCTTCCTCAGCTTCCCTAGGAGGTACACTTGGAGAAGTTCCTGTAGAAACTCTCGGGGTAGATTGAGAATCTATTTGATAAGGTGGTGGTTTGCGTTTAGTAGCATAAATGTCTATAATCATTAGATTATTGGCTCAAAAGGTCGGGCACTTCAAATTTCCACAAAATTAATGAATTAAAATAAACATCAACCCTAAATCGCTATGTTAAGCTTTCTGACCTGAAAAGAAAATTATTTATTATGCATTCAAAATCCTTACGTGTCCAAAGGAAAATTGGACAGCACTTCGCCCTCAGGAACAGTCAGCCCCACTCCCCTCAAGAGGCTAAGTTTTTATACCTTTCCTTACTCACTAATCTAGCTAAACGATATGTTTTAATAATTTCCAGCACCCTGATTGGTTGCTGACTGTCAGACCACCAAAGGCCACTACTTCCAAAGTGAAAACGTCATTTCATCATTGTTCATTGACATGAAGCGACACCAGCTTCCGAAGGTTTGATACAGTATCCAAAGTTATTTCACTGTTTCCTCCAGAGCTCGGCCAAACCAACCCTTGTCACTTCCTTGGCCTTGTAGAAATATCATCCAGAGCACATAACGCACAAGTCTCTTTGTTTAGCCTTCAGTTTATTCCAAAGAATAGTTTTTGGGGAAAAGTTTCAACACAGCTGTGCTTGGCTCTGCTCACGTACAGTCTCACCATCATTTTCCAAAACTAGGCCTCAAGCCTTTCTCTCGGGCTAGTATTTAAACAAACACAAACGAATAATTAATTCAGGTAAAATAGACCCTTCTGTTACCCACCCTCCATTGCTAATATTTAACCCATTAATATATGTCACCTAGCAGAAGCACACAAATAAAGCAGCACATTTAATATCTACCATTGTTCTTAAAGTCCAGCTGGATTCTTTATATATCTGAAAGAGTCAAAAGATAGACGAACAAAACATGGATAAACAGGCACAACATAAACCAACATAAACAAACACATAAGCACATATAATAGAAGCACCTGCCATCAAATGATCAGCCGCATTAATAGTGACAAAGACAATAGGACGAACAAGACAACGTTAATTATGTGTTACAGAACAAACTCGCATATGCAACATGAGCACGTAAACATTAGTCCCGCGTGTGATGTGAAGTGAAACTTTTAATCTAGATTGATTAATACAACAAATCATGCAACAATTTGTTAATAAATTAGTTCATGTTACAGAGAATTAATTTCACGAGCCAGAATAAAATGAATTCTGAAACTCACTCATTCAATGGCTTCTGCTAATGCTAACCCATTGCTGCCAATTTACCACACCCTTCCCTGTTCCTTGGTTTCACCCTCCTTAGAATGTTGTGTGAAAAGCTCACCTTGGAATGTTGGTGAGTGAGAGTTGCCAACTGGTGCCTGAGGACTGGTCATAATAAACAGCTTTACTTTTTCTACATGACTCCGCTGTTCATTATCTAACAATTTCGCGACGAAGCTGCGTGGGGGCGGCTCCAGTTCCTTTCCCCTACTTCTTCTGTGCCAGCTGCTGTAGTGAATCCAAGAGGAAGCGTCTCCATCATCCCTCCATTCCAGGTTTTCAAGACTGCTTTCTGGTAGGATTTTCCCTTCACCCCGTGAATGTGCTGAGGAAAAACGAATTTCACCGTGTTAGGAGACTACAATACATCTTATGATATTTCTAATATTTAAGACTGAGCTATAAACGCTGTCCATATTGGTGACTATTCCGTTCCTGAAGTAGTGCTCGCATGTTCTTCTTCCCTGCGTAGACGTCATTAGCGCGTTCGGGAAAGCATAGTCACTGCAGCGATTCGTCACGTCTCATAATTGTGCCTGCTGACAGTCTTTCATGAGCGGATTGAGGAAGATTGTGCTACGATAAAACTGTCTAAACGCCCTGTGAGCCAAGCTCCTGACAGAGAATCAGCCCTTAGGCAATCTGTTATGCGCTCCTTTCCGCATTTCATTCAAAGCTCCCTTACAGCGCGTAATACTTGTACTGTCAGGTTCGGCGTGACAAGTGTTCCAGCTGCCCCGTCAACATAGCGCTTGTCCCAAAAGCGCCTCAGAAGCTACATGTAGAATGCTCCTTCCCATGCTCATTCTGTGTTCCCAGCAGCGCATGAGATTTCGAGGACAACATCCATGATGAATATTCTCAGCTAATTAACCGCCTCAGCGGTAATCTATTACTGTACACGTTCGAAGCGTTTGTCACAAAAGCACCCCTGAGGCGATAGTAGAACGCTCCTCCCCGCGATCCTTCTGTGTTCCGCAGCAGCGCATGAGGATTTGAGTGTCTGCATTTTATTGTGACAATTGTTTTCAGCTGGTTAACCGCCTCAGCAGTATTCAATTACTGTACACGTCGAGCGAATCACCGGTTCAGTCAGGAAGCGCAGCGTGGTTCCCAGCTGAATTCTACTTGTGAACAATTCCTTCACATCTCCTTTCCTTGCCTTTAGCGCCATCTACTGGTCACTGGAAATATAGCTGAAGGAGACATATTTACCTTTGCCACGATCTTTGACGGCATTTCAGTCCTTTTTGAGCGCTTACAGATTAATTACTACAGGTTGGAGGATAGTTTTGATGCTGAACACGTCTGAACTCCTTTCTTTTATTCATAGTGACGGCCTATATGTGAGAATAAATCAGTCATTCTAGGCTTTGGTAATAATGTTTAGCCTGTCAGTACATCATATCGCTGATAGGTACAGCTGATACTAATTTTCATGGTTTGTCCTGCAATAATTTCATCGCTGACAAACACAGCTCAAATAATTTCATTATCAGTGCTTATTAATTGGCTTTAGTAATCCCTTACTCTGATTTTGTTCTGTTCTTTTATTGTGACAGCTACTATTTTGATACATCATCCTTCATATTTCATTCGTTTACTCCTGTCTCCTACCTCTACTTCTCTACTCTCTCTTCCTTCAAATATGGCACCATTTGCAATGTCTCAACCCCCCCCCTTCCTAAAGGAAGAAGGGGAACCACCCATTCCCTGGAAGAGGTGGGTGAATATTTTTGAATCCTATTTAGTTGCAATTGGGGGAGACAGATTCTCGTCCGTTCACAAACACCATATTTTATTACACAACCTGGCAACCTGGGTAAACAAGCAAGAGAAATTAATGATGACCTACCTGACTGTGTAAGTGAGAGTGAAGGTGGCAGTGATGAGGCCCATGGGGACCCCCAACATGATATTTACCAATGTACTCTGAAGAAACTAGAAAGTCAGTTTGGAGAGAAGATAAATATTGTCCTTCAACGTCATATATTTTTTTGGAGAGCACAAGGGAAGAATGAGAAAGTAGTAAATTATATTGCTGCATTAGGAGGTTTAGCATCCACATACGAGTTTGGTATATTAACAGAATCCTTAATCAAGGACCAATTAGTCAGGTGTACGTCAGACAAAAAGATCCAAGAGAAATTACTTGCTGATGCTCCAGACGTAAAACAAGCAATTGATATTGAGAAAAGTATTGAGCATACAGCATATTGTATGAATGAAATGAAAGACTCAGTAGAAGTCAAACAAATAAATGAGAAGGAGGTATTAAAGGTGTCAACTAAAGATATGAAGAACAAGTTGTTGTGACCAAATTTAAGTGCTTCCGTTGTGGTAATCCCAATCATTTACCCAATAATGTAAATTGCCCGGCTTGAAATGTTGTATGCAGGAAGTGCAATAGAAGAGGTCATTTTTCTAAAGCATGTAATGTTTCCAAGAAAAATATTACTCATATGGTTTTTGATGAGTCTACAACAGAGCAAAAGGAAGACATGGTATTCCAAGTCACTGACTCAGAAGATGTGGCAAGTAGTAATTACCTTAAGTGTGAGGTCTTATTGGATAATATTCCTTATGTAATGTATGCAGACTCATGTTCCCCTTTTACCCTTATTAGTGAAGACAGATTTTGGACCAACTCAGGTAACAAAGACTATGATATCTTACCCCCAATGTGAATCCAGGTGGTTATAACCATGACCCTATACCTTTGGTGGGCATGACAGTCATGCAGATCAATTTCAAAGACAGAGTTACGGTGGGGAAAGTGTTTATTACTAAGAATGGGGCAAATTTATAGGGGTGGAAACACCAAAAAGATTTAGGAATAAAATTGGACCCTAATGCTCCAGAACCTGTGTATCTAATTGAAAGATCCAGCGTAGGGAAAGAGATATGTGAAGATTTTCCTGAAGTGTTCTCTGAGAAATTAGGTTTACTTAAAGGGTTTTCACATAAAATCAAATTAAAGAAACAACACAAACATGTCGTCCATAAGGCCAGATCAGTCTCATTACTCATAAGAGATCCTCTCAAGAGAGAGTTGGAGAGATTAGAAGCCAGTGGTGTAATTGAAAGCATAGAGAGCTCTGAATGGTTGGCCCCCAGCGTCCAATATTTTGGTGGATAGGCATCCCCTTCCCAACATTAATGAGATGCTCGGTGTAATAAAGGGTGCTAAGATTTTCAGCGTACTTGACCTATCTGCAGCATACCACCAGGTAACTCTCCATCCCGAGTCGAAATCTCTAACATCGTTCGTTACGCCGTTTGGAGCATACAGATCTAACAGGATGCCGTTTGGCATTGCCGCGGCAGTGTCCCAACGCATAATGCAACACATTTTGAGGGGTTATGACAAACTACTATGTTTGTCATAACTACTATGTTTCCAGGACGACATCTATGGGAAATCTGTATCAGAACACATTGAAATACTTAGGAAAGTCCTAAGCAAGCTAAGTGAGGTAGGGTTCACCACTCACATTGATAAGTGTAAAATTGGATTGGAGTCCGTGGTATACTTGGGCCACACCATCTCAGGGGAGAGAATTAAACCAAAAACCAGTCTTATTGACTCTGTTAAGCTAACACCTGATCCTACAAATAAGGATGAACTCAAATCCTTTTTGGGTTTGGTGGAGTACATGTCCAAATTTGTAGAAAATGTTGCTGGACATGTGCACTCCCTCAGAGATCTCCTTTTGAATGGAATCACCAATGTCAAAAAGATTTTGTATCCCTTAAGCAAGCCTTATTGAAAGCTCCCACATTAGGGATGTTCGATCCCACGGCTAAGACAACTTTAACAACAGATGCAAGCATGAAAGGGTTAGAAGCCTCTCTCACCCAGATTGTAGATGGCAAAGCAGTAGTGATACCATTTGCGTCCAGAACTTTAAAGAACCTGAACGCAACTATTCTACGATTGAAAAGGAGACCCTTGCATGCTATTTGGCAGTAAACCATTTCAAATTCTTTTTGTGGGGGATTCCTTTTAATCTCCATACAGACCACAAACCCCTACTTCCTATGTTTTCCACAAAGAACATAGAAAGAGCCACCCACGCATTGCTAAGTGGGTATTAGGTTTGCAAGGATTTAATTATACTATGTGTTAGGTATCAGGTGCCAAACATTTGATTGCAGATTGTCTATTGTTGGAACTGGCCCTTTTTGCAGGGTCATCCCCAAACTTTTTGCTTCTTCCTCCCTTATTTTTCCTGACCCGTGGCTGTTGGCAATAGGACTCTGCGCACTTTACCACTGCTGATCAGTGCTAAAGTGCATATGCTCTCTATGTAAATTGTTATTCTGATTGGATATACATGTTTGGCATATTTGTATCACCATGAAGTCCCTAGTAAAGTGCACTGGGTGTGCCAGGGCTGGTGATGGCAAATGCTACTAGTGGGCCTGCAGCACTGATTGTGCCACCCACATGAGTAGCCCTAAAATGGTGTCTCAGGCCTGCCACTGCAGCGCCTATGGGCAGTTTAGAACTGCCATGTCCTCCTGGTCAGTGTCCCCATTGACCAGGCCTAACCCTTCCCTTTTTCGTGCACATCAGTCACCCCTATGGAAGGCCCAAGGTACCCCCCTGGGCAGGGTGCAGTGTATGTGAAAGGTAGAGCATGTACTAGTGCAGGTACCATGCTCTGGTAGTGAATCACAGCCATTTTCGTTTTTCACTATTGTAAGGCTATCTTGCTCCATAGGTTAACATGGGGGATGCTGGCTACAGTGGTTAACAGCGTTTCTTCCCATAGGAACAAGATAGGACATAAGTATTTAGTATCCCTGAACTCAGAATTTAATAATACATCTTTTAGGAAAGGTGGTTTTTAAATCCTGTGTTTGAGAACAGCACTTTTAGAAAGTTGCTGTTCTCTTGTCTGACCCTTCTGTGTGCCTGGGCCTGTTTGTGTATTGACTGTCTGGTTTGTGAGTGACAGGGGCTGGGGAATTCCCCCAGAGGCTGGATGAGTCAGCACTAGGCTGAATGAAGCAATTGCAACCTGAGTGGTGGGAGGAGTTAGCACCTGGGCTGAATAGGGCTGTGCCTGCCTGCCACAATGCTGGCTCCACCTCCTGCTGGGCGGCTGAGGCCCCTGCCCCTCACTCTGAAAGGAAAGATGCAGCCAGCAAAACAAAGTACTCAGGATCCACCCAGAACTGGTTCAGACCGGGCTCAGGGCCCACATGCACAGAGAGAACAAAGACTTTAGGGGTATAAGTACAGGACCCCTGACAAAAGAAAATTAGATCATCCTGGAAATCAAGAAGGAACCTCTGCCAAGGAGAAAGCTGACTCTGAAGAAGGAAGACTGTCCTGCTGTTGCTCTGCTGGACTGACCTGCTGTTGCTTTGCTGCCAAGGAGAGGGGAAGGACTTTGCTGTGAGCTGTGTCCCCTGTCTTGAAGGAATCTCCAAGGGCCTGAGAAGAGCTGGCCCCCTGTTTTTGAAGTCCCAGGAACAAAAGGACTTCACCCCCAGTCTCCCTGAACTCTGCTGAGAGAGTTCTGTCCTTCCTAGAGTGCTTGATCCAGTTGTGGGGCCTCTGGAAGTTGAACCTGAGCTGGGAAGCTTGAGACTAAGCTGAGAAACTTGTGAAGCTGAAAAGTGTCGCATCGCTCGCTTGCGGAGCGCATCCCCGACAGTGCGAGAAGTTTCCCGCCGCTACGAAGGTCGAGATCGGCGCAGCGCCTGACGCCGCTGCCGGAGCCGTCGCATCCTTCGTTTGCGGAACGCACCAGACCGGTGCGGGAGAATCGAACATCGCTGCGAGTGTCGTCGCAGAGCCTGTCGTCGCTGGGTGAGATCACCGCCCCGCTTGCTTGCGGACCGCATCACGTCGCTGCGAGCACCGTCGCAGAACGATCGCATCGAGGAGCTGCGAGAGAGAGGATCACCGCTGGACCGCGCATCGTCGCCCCGGAGATCGTCGCAGCCCCTACGAGATCATCGCATCGTGCCTTTGCGAGAACAGACTTCCCACGGAACCTACGCACCGGAATCTACGCAAGCTGCCTTCCTCCCCATACAGACCGGATTCGTCGCAACACGCCCGCTGCTGCAGCGGGGCTGTCGCATCGCCTCCCCAGGGTCTCAGGAGTGACGCATCGCTTGTTTCCACCGCACCAGCTTCCTGCTTGTGGAACTTTGTTGCATCTAAAAGGTACTGTGAGTAAACGTGACGCAACTGTGAACTTTTCACGCATCTGTGGATTATTTTAACGCAACTTAAAGAACTTTGATTGCAACCTGAAGAACTTTTTTGAAACCATATTCTTGAACTGTGTATGTTGGATTTTTGTCGTTTTGGTCTTGTGTAGTTTAGAATAAATATCTTTATTTTCCTAAACTGTTGTGGAATCAGTTTGTGGTGTTTTCACTGTGTTACTGTGAGTGTTGGTACAAATACTTAACGCATTGCCTCTGGTTAGCCTAGACTGCTCAGGCCAAGCTACCTTGAGGGCGAGCAGGGGTTATCTGAGAGGGTTATCTCCTTGTCCTGACTAGAAGCAAGGGTCCCTATTTGGACAGTGGTACCCACCTCTGCCAACTAGAGACCCCCAGTTCTAACATTGGTGGTCAGGCGGTGGGATTTGAACTTGTATTTGTACTTGACCCACAGTAATTGGTGTACATCACTAGTGAGTGCAGACCACTACGCCACCACATACTACGGTTAAGTTTTTTTTTGTTCTATTTTTGATCGTAACCCTGAAAGAATCCAAGCATCATGTCTCTGAAGGGTAAACCAGCAAGTGATGTCGCAGAACTGGAGTTTGATATTGAAATGTTAAGTGATTACAAAGTAGGTCAACTCAGGCAGTTCTGCAGGAGCTTTGGATGTCCCATGAAGCGCAGCTCCAAAAAGGAGGAGCTACAGAAGGCCGTAAGGGCCTGGTGGGAGACCAAAGAGGCTGGGGAGACAGATGATGCAGAAGTGGATAAGGATGCACAAAGGAATGGTTTCAGGCCTCAGGATCTGCCTGTGTCCAGAGCAGCCTCAAGGGCTGGCAGCAACCATTCAGCTGAAAGTTTTTCCCCAGAGGAATTGGAGGAAAACCAAAGGGCTAGAGATCATAAATTAGAAATGTTGAGGCTTGAAATGAAGATGAAGCAAATGGAAAAAGAAAGGGCGGCGGAGGAGAGCAAACATGCCCGTGCCCTGGAGGAATTGAAATTAACCTTGGCCCATGAATTAAGAATGAGGAAACTTGAGATGGAGCTCAAGAGGCGTGAGGCCATGAGGGTCTCAGCTGAAGAAGAAACATGGGTAGCTCAAGAGGTGAGCTTTGCTGAGTTGGAGGTGGAGTCCAGCTCAGATGGTGGCAGCAAGATTATAGTTTCCAGTGCTGAGAGAAAGGTACAAACACCCAGAGATGTGGCGCCTGACTTGAGGGAGGGGGTCGATATACACCAGGGGGTCCAGGTTTATGATGTAGTTCCAGTGGAGTGCAGTGTCCCTGAAGTAGATTGGGGGACTGGCACAGGGGACCATATTCCTAGTGGCGGGAGGGACACTCTACTGACTCTAGATGAGAGGTACAAGGAGAGGGGTTCCCCCGTGGTAGAAACCTTGGTGTGTGTGAGTGAAGACCAGCCAGAAGAGTGTGGGTTGTGTGACAGAGACAGTCAGATACTGTCTTGCCAGTCTCAGGAGAGTGGTGTGGAGTACTTGTGTGAGGCACTGGAGGGTGAGGCAAAGGGTAGCTTGGTTAAAAACCGTGGGGGGCAGTGTGATTCATTTGATGGAGAGCATATTTTAAGTCCCTGTTTTCCAGAGCTATGCCAACACCCGGTGGAGTGTGAGTTCTCTGACCCCAGAGAGCTTGCGTTGGAGGCAGACCTCTTGGTGAATTCCAGAGAGTCTGAGGAGGCATTGGGGAGTGATCCCAAAAGGAGTGGCTTAGATATCTTCCAGACCTGTGAGGAGGAAGAGGTTCAGTGTAGCCCGGTTAGGTCCCAGTGTAGTGGGAGGGGTGTAGGGGCTCATGTCCGGTCTCAGTGGAGAAGGAATGAGTGTGGGACGGTGTGTCTCACGGTGCCCGAAACCCAGTCTCAGGGCCTGGAGGGTTCCTTAAGGGAACACCAGGATGGGGACCTAGACTGTACTTGTAGGCCATTTGAGGAGGATCTCCTAGTGTCTGGTGAACGGGGAGTGCCTGTAACCAGGCCTCCATCAGTTCTGGTGTTTGGCAGTGCCGCTCCATTTGGGAGGGTACAGAAGTCCAGGCTGAGGGGTGAAAGGGGGAAGGAGTCCCCAGTGGGTGAACCAGTGGGTCAGGGACCAGTCGGAAGGGCTGAGTCTCCCAGGAGTGACCATGGTGACACCACTTCTGTCCTGGGGGATCTTCCTGCACTGTCAGATGGACAGGGGTCGGGAGATCTGCGCCAGGCAGACTATCACAGGACACATGAATTGTGTGTCACCCTCAAGGGGGTACTATATGAGTCCCCAGAAGTCCTGGCGTGCCAGGCGAGTGTTCCACCGCAGGGGCTGGTCCCTGGGTGGGGAAGCCAGGTTCAGGTGTTGTCTGACCTGGGGGCGTTGGAGCCTAGGTTTGAGGGCCAGGTCGGGGGTGTCCCCCCTGACCTGGAATACCAGTTGCAGGATACAACCCCTGAACTGGTGGGTGGATGGTGCAGGGTACCTGCCACAGGTGCCCTGACTATTCTAGAAGGGGGTACCGCTCCAGGTGGGAGGGTACAGAGCCCCAAGGAAGAGGAGGACCAGGTGTGGGGAAGCCCACCTCAGCCTCCTGTCCAGCCGCCGGATAAAGGTCCGGGACTGGTGGGTCAGTGCCAGAGTATCAGACCTGAACTGACAAGAGAGAGAGTGGACAAAGGGTGCCAAGCACCTGGGGCTACTGCCCCCCACCCTCTGATGCCACAGGGGTTTGAGAGCCATGAGAGGCATGAGGCCTGGGTCTCATCCCTGATCACTGTTGGTGGTCACTGTGGCTTGCTGATAGTCTGTGGGGACACACCTGTGAGGAAATTAAGGTTAGGTGCTGCACAGGTGGTGTCCACAGGTGAGGTGAAGGGTTCCATATGGATTGGCATGGTGGACCCCGAGAGTATGGATAGAGTGATACAACTGGGTTTAGGACGGCGTAGAACAGGACTGCCCTGCTTTTTGGGCCAGGTTCCGTGTTCTATCGCCTTAAGCAGGGAATCCCATCGAGGTATCGTTTGGTCTACCCTGGCTTTAGGCTGGAAGGGGGTTGTGTTGGAACTGGCCCTTTTTGCAGGGTCATCCCCAAACTTTTTGCTTCTTCCTCCCTTATTTTTCCTGACCCGTGGCTGTTGGCAATAGGACTCTGCGCACTTTACCACTGCTGATCAGTGCTAAAGTGCATATGCTCTCTATGTAAATTGTTATTCTGATTGGATATACATGTTTGGCATATTTGTATCACCATGAAGTCCCTAGTAAAGTGCACTGGGTGTGCCAGGGCTGGTGATGGCAAATGCTACTAGTGGGCCTGCAGCACTGATTGTGCCACCCACATGAGTAGCCCTAAAATGGTGTCTCAGGCCTGCCACTGCAGCGCCTATGGGCAGTTTAGAACTGCCATGTCCTCCTGGTCAGTGTCCCCATTGACCAGGCCTAACCCTTCCCTTTTTCGTGCACATCAGTCACCCCTATGGAAGGCCCAAGGTACCCCCCTGGGCAGGGTGCAGTGTATGTGAAAGGTAGAGCATGTACTAGTGCAGGTACCATGCTCTGGTAGTGAATCACAGCCATTTTCGTTTTTCACTATTGTAAGGCTATCTTGCTCCATAGGTTAACATGGGGGATGCTGGCTACAGTGGTTAACAGCGTTTCTTCCCATAGGAACAAGATAGGACATAAGTATTTAGTATCCCTGAACTCAGAATTTAATAATACATCTTTTAGGAAAGGTGGTTTTTAAATCCTGTGTTTGAGAACAGCACTTTTAGAAAGTTGCTGTTCTCTTGTCTGACCCTTCTGTGTGCCTGGGCCTGTTTGTGTATTGACTGTCTGGTTTGTGAGTGACAGGGGCTGGGGAATTCCCCCAGAGGCTGGATGAGTCAGCACTAGGCTGAATGAAGCAATTGCAACCTGAGTGGTGGGAGGAGTTAGCACCTGGGCTGAATAGGGCTGTGCCTGCCTGCCACAATGCTGGCTCCACCTCCTGCTGGGCGGCTGAGGCCCCTGCCCCTCACTCTGAAAGGAAAGATGCAGCCAGCAAAACAAAGTACTCAGGATCCACCCAGAACTGGTTCAGACCGGGCTCAGGGCCCACATGCACAGAGAGAACAAAGACTTTAGGGGTATAAGTACAGGACCCCTGACAAAAGAAAATTAGATCATCCTGGAAATCAAGAAGGAACCTCTGCCAAGGAGAAAGCTGACTCTGAAGAAGGAAGACTGTCCTGCTGTTGCTCTGCTGGACTGACCTGCTGTTGCTTTGCTGCCAAGGAGAGGGGAAGGACTTTGCTGTGAGCTGTGTCCCCTGTCTTGAAGGAATCTCCAAGGGCCTGAGAAGAGCTGGCTCCCTGTTTTTGAAGTCCCAGGAACAAAAGGACTTCACCCCCAGTCTCCCTGAACTCTGCTGAGAGAGTTCTGTCCTTCCTAGAGTGCTTGATCCAGTTGTGGGGCCTCTGGAAGTTGAACCTGAGCTGGGAAGCTTGAGACTAAGCTGAGAAACTTGTGAAGCTGAAAAGTGTCGCATCGCTCGCTTGCGGAGCGCATCCCCGACAGTGCGAGAAGTTTCCCGCCGCTACGAAGGTCGAGATCGGCGCAGCGCCTGACGCCGCTGCCGGAGCCGTCGCATCCTTCGTTTGCGGAACGCACCAGACCGGTGCGGGAGAATCGAACATCGCTGCGAGTGTCGTCGCAGAGCCTGTCGTCGCTGGGTGAGATCACCGCCCCGCTTGCTTGCGGACCGCATCACGTCGCTGCGAGCACCGTCGCAGAACGATCGCATCGAGGAGCTGCGAGAGAGAGGATCACCGCTGGACCGCGCATCGTCGCCCCGGAGATCGTCGCAGCCCCTACGAGATCATCGCATCGTGCCTTTGCGAGAACAGACTTCCCACGGAACCTACGCACCGGAATCTACGCAAGCTGCCTTCCTCCCCATACAGACCGGATTCGTCGCAACACGCCCGCTGCTGCAGCGGGGCTGTCGCATCGCCTCCCCAGGGTCTCAGGAGTGACGCATCGCTTGTTTCCACCGCACCAGCTTCCTGCTTGTGGAACTTTGTTGCATCTAAAAGGTACTGTGAGTAAACGTGACGCAACTGTGAACTTTTCACGCATCTGTGGATTATTTTAACGCAACTTAAAGAACTTTGATTGCAACCTGAAGAACTTTTTTGAAACCATATTCTTGAACTGTGTATGTTGGATTTTTGTCGTTTTGGTCTTGTGTAGTTTAGAATAAATATCTTTATTTTCCTAAACTGTTGTGGAATCAGTTTGTGGTGTTTTCACTGTGTTACTGTGAGTGTTGGTACAAATACTTAACGCATTGCCTCTGGTTAGCCTAGACTGCTCAGGCCAAGCTACCTTGAGGGCGAGCAGGGGTTATCTGAGAGGGTTATCTCCTTGTCCTGACTAGAAGCAAGGGTCCCTATTTGGACAGTGGTACCCACCTCTGCCAACTAGAGACCCCCAGTTCTAACATCTATCTAGACTACCTACTGCCAATGCGGATACACAAGTTAGTCCTCCTGACGAAACCATTCTGTTGATCAACCTCACAGCCATTAACCCTTTCCATGCTGATGACGAGCTCAGCTCGTCATGAGGCACGGTTGAGCTGTGCTGATGACGAGCTGAGCTCGTCATGAACAATGGAAAATGAGAAGATCCAGCACAGGGGAAAAATAACCACAGCAGCGATGTGGTTAACAAAGAAGAATGGGAGAGGAGTGTACAGGAGGTCTCTGTGCTCAAAGACTGAAAAAGGTTATATGCAATGGGTGGCTGAGCAATATGGGAGAACTGCCTGAGAATCTTAAACCATACTGGCTGGTGAGAGATGAGCTACCCAGTATTGTAGATCAGATCTACAGAGGTATTAGAATAATACCACCATCCAACATGTTAGAACGTATTATTGAACTAGCACATGAGGGACACCGAGGAAGAAGTATGACCAAAAGCAAAATTAGATCTAATTACTGGTTCCCCAATATGGATTATATGGCGGAGCGCAAAGTAAAGGTTTCTATGGCATGTGGTTCATGTGACAAATCCAAGGTCATTCGCCAAGCTCCTCTCCTTCCAGTTGCTGTTCCCTCCAAACCTTGGGAAAAACTGGGACTAGATATTATTGGTCCAATCAATTTACTCAATGTGTCCAACAGGTTTATGTTTGTGCTCATAGATTACCATTCACATTGGATCTCTACTAAATGTGTTCCCTCCATCACCACATCACACCTAATCAAATTTTTGCAGTACATAGTCTTGAGTGAAGGTGTTCCCGGTACCTTAATCACTGACTACGGGGTTCAATTTAAGTCAGATGAAATGAAAATGTTCTTATCCAAATTGGCCATCTCACACGTCAAAACCCGTTGTATTGTCCTAAGGCTAACAGCTTGGTGGAGAGAGCAAACAGAATGATAAAGAACACTATCCAGTTAGCTCTTTCATCACGAGAACCTGGAGAGGATGCTTTACGACGGATGTTGTGGTCATACCACACTACTCCTAATGCCATATCAGGAGTTTCACCATTCGTGTCTCTTAAGGGAATGAATCCAGGTTCCAAAATGACCCCCAATTGGCTAAATGGTGGTAACCCTGTCTAGGTAGATAGGGAATCTGTCAGAGGAAAAGTGGACCATCATCAAGAAAAGTACAAAGCCAGATATGACAGGAAGGGGGGAACCACCAGGAAAGTTTGGGAGGTTGGCCAATGGCTAGTCAAAAGACCCCAGATGGGTCAATCCAAAGTTTCCTCATTTTCCAAACCCCTAAGAATCCAGCGTGTAAACAGCAATTCTGTAGTGCTGAGTGATGGGAGCAGTTGGAGTATGGACAATATTGTCCACTGCCCCAGTTTGCCCCATGTATTCCCAGGTCCAACATTGATGAAGACCAAGAAGAATCTAATTCCAGCAGGCAACGAACTGAAGAAGTCAGAAGACGTCAACCACCAAGGTGGCATAAGGGCTATGAAATGTAACTTGTTCCTCCTGTTTCAAAGGGAGGTGTGTTATAATCTCTTTGTATTCACTTGTAGTATTAATGCAGTAGTTGATACCTTCAGTTCCCCCCTCCCCTTACCTGAGCCTTGGTGTCCCCCTCCTTAGAATGTTGTGTGTGAAGCTCATCTTGGAATGCTGGTGAGTGAGAGTTGACAGCTGGAGCCTGAGGACTAGTCATAATAAACAGCTTTACTTTTTTTACATGACGCCGCTGTTCATTATTCTAACAATTTGCAGGAAAGCTCCAGGTTTAACGGCCAATTGAGTAGACCTTTTTAAGGCAACTGTACCACCTTGGGGTCCTATGGTGACTTTGGTGTTGGGAGAGTTTTATAGCTCTGGTTTCTTTAATACTTGGTCAAAGTCACTGATTGTCCCTATATACATGAAAGACATTCACTACAACCCACCCTGCTAACTTCCCATCATGTTACTTGACACACTAGTGACGTTTCTGCTTGAATTCACCGTAATCGACTAGAAGAATGGGCTTAAAATAAGGAGATTTTTCTGACCTTCAATACAGTTTTCAGAGTGTCCTATGGAGAGTTGAACAGGGTTGGCATCTCAACCTTTTAGTGGAGAAATACACTTTGATTAAAATGGGCCACGTATTTTTAGCTTTTATTGAGCTGTCCAGAGCCTTTGACTGTGGTTTACATAGCAGGTTGTGGTATATTATGTGAGTGCTTGGAGGGGACCAACCTACAGGAAAGTTCTTAAGGCAGTTATATTTCGGGAGTCAGGCCAGGGTACGGTACCCTATGGCCTTAACGGAGAATGCACTCGCTCATTTCATATAAGGAGTACTGTTAGATAGGGCTGAGTCCCCACTACCTTCTTGCTTACTCTGTATGTCAACAGCTTGGGCAAAGTCTCATCCATCATCTGATTACAGCCCTTTTCAATGCAGACAATGCCATACTCATAGCCCGTACTCCCCCAGGTCTACAAAGGTTACTTACTCACTTTGTTGACTACATGCAGGATTTAGGCCTACTATTCAACTAGTCTACTTAGGTAAAACTTATATAATGTAATGTGGGAGGAGTGTGACAAAGTGTTATGATCTTAACATTGGCGGTACAAACAATTATTTTACTTCTTATTTTCCTATCTGGGTATTTTGTCTTAGAAGATCAGTTCCTTTACAGAAATCATAAACTCTAGGCAATTATCAATTAAGAAGGATACTATAGTGCTGACTTTTGCGACTAAACATGGCAAGAAGCCTTTAAATGAAATGTTAATTATGTATGGAGCCAAGTGTCTGTTGACAGCTCTGTATGGGATGGTGAGCTGGCATACAGTAATAGTCAACCTTTGCAACTGATGGTAAACTCCTATTTAGGAATCTTCTATCAGTGCCTAAGAGATGTTCCTCCATTGTCTTTATAAACAAAGAGAATCCAACTCAGGGGCAGGGTAAAGTGTTCAACAAAATGGTGTTGGAGCACTTAGTGTTTTGTAAAATACCCCTCACACACCAAAAGGCCCCTTGGTGTCATGCTTCATCATCGGGGTCTTGTATTGTATTGTATTGTAAGGGGTGCTTGTAGAGCGCACTGACACCGAGGGTTTCCTGGCGCTGGTTGGATGCAGAGGGGACAGAGGGACTTAGCTGGGTTGAGGGAAGAGCCATGTTTTTAAGGATTTGCGGAAAAGAATAAGAGAGTTAGAGGTTTTGAGAGAGAGGGGAAAGGAGTTCCAAAGTTTAGGGGCCAGGTATGCAAATCTCCGGCCTCCAGATCTGCAGAGTTTGATAGGGGGGATGGACAGGAAGTGAAGGTGAGAAGATCTCAGATTACGTGATGGACAGTAGGGCCTGATGAGGGATTTCAGAAAGATTTAAAGGTGAGGCAGCCGGTCTTAAAGGCTGCCCTCGAGATGACAGGGAGCCAGTGCAGTTTAAAGAGGAGGGGTTTGGCGGATTGCCATTTCGGAATCCCAAGGGCCAATCTCGCCGCTTGATTTTGAACAGATTGCAGTCTGGAGAGTGATGTTTTAGGCAGACCGTGGTAAATAGAGTTCGAAAAATCCAAGCGGGAGAGGACGAGGGCCATGATAACTTGCAGAAGGGCTTCAGGAGTAAGGAGATAAGCCACCTTCCTGATCCTGCACAGCTGGAACATGCAGGAGGAGACCACCCTCCCCACCTGGGGCCCGAGAGATAGGCCGGAGTCAATAGTGACCCCGAGACTCTTCACCGAGGCCACGGGGTGGGAGGGGGGCCCAGTTCTGCCAGCCAGAAGTGCGTACCCCAGTGGGTAGAGCTCCTGCCAGGAAGAAGGAGCTCCGTCTTTCCAGGGTTCAATTTAAGCTGGTTTTGGCACATCCACTGGAGGATGTGAGACATAGCTGCCTGGAAATTGGGAATAGCAGAAGGGGAGTTGAGAGGAAAGATGAGTTGCAGGTCGTCCGCGTAGTTGAAAACGGTGACGTCCCACTGCCTCAAGGAAAAAAGAAGGGGTCGAAGATAGAGGTTAAAGAGAAGAGGGGATAAGGAGGAGCCCTGGGGGACCCCACAGGGCGAGTGCTACCTAGGAGCTCTGAAAGTGCCCAGGCTGAGGGTCTGAGACCTCCCGGTCAGGAAGGATTTGACCCATGCCAGCGCCAGGACCTGGATGCCAGCCTGCTCGACACGGTGGAGGAGGATGTTGTGGTCCACCGTGTCGAAAGCGGCTGACAGATCTAATAATACCAAGGCCTGGGGTGTACCCTTGTCAGCGGCGTCTCTCAAGGCATCCAGCATGGCCAAGATCACAGTCTCCGTAGAGTGGCCGGGTCTAAAGCCGGCCTGGTTGGCCTTGAGAAAGTTGGAGCTCTCGATGAACTGTGAGAGACAGGCGGTGACGTGGGTCTCCAGGATTTTGGAGAAGAAGGGCAAAAGGGAAATAGGGCGGTAGTTCGCCGGAGCGGCGGGATCAGCTCCAGGCTTCTTCAGTAGAGGCACCAAGACGGCCTCCTTGAAGGAGCTGGGCACCGCACCGGAAGAGAGAGAGGAGTTCAACAGGGGAAGGATGCAGTCGGGTAGAGAATGGCAGATGTCCCGGAGTATGGAAGGGGGACAGCAGTCGCCTGGAGATCCAGACCTAGTACGGGTGGCCAATGTAGCCAAAGATGTGGGATCTAAAGGAGGGAGCTGAGTGAAAGAGAGAGCATTGTGGGGAGGAGAGACGGATCCAGCGCCAGGTGGATCTGTCTTCACACCCCTCTAACGGGATGCGGCGTGCTGCGACCTACGACTACGTGGGAGCACTTTTAGTTCTTAACTATATGTGGTGCATGTGTTTTGGGTGTATTTATAAGTGAGTGGTGGGACGTGGTGAAGGATAAACAGTACCTGGCTCGTGAGTATACTCGAAAAAAAAATTTATTCCTAACTCCGGCTGGTACTATTAAAAAAAGTGCAGTGCGAGATCAGATCTGTCGTGTTAATGGACAGGACCTCAGGTGTGCGCCGACATGTTTCGGAGGCAGAGCTCCTTCTTCAGGACAGAGGCACAACTTCCCCACCTTACTCACATTTCATTAAATATTAATCAAAATGTATTAAAGTAGATAACATAAAGAGTGAATAATAATCTATTAAGGCTATAATGTGCCTACAGAGGTCTGCTACAAGTACAATGACCTGTAATAAAAAGAACAAAAGGAACAGAGAATGGTTACCCATTTACCGGGTAGATCAAACAGGTGCAGTCACCTGGAACCTCACCACGTGCTTTAATAAGCCCTGTAAAGAAAAAGACACTAACTAAACATACACCACAGATACATATATTACTAGAAAATACTGGAAGTCGTGGTCATACTTATGAAGCTTGCTTGCTTGCTTCATGAGCATTAGGAACGTCTGGGGGGTTGCTTTTATGCAATCTGAAGTGAGAGGTAATGCAGGTATAAGTATACATTCTCACTTACTTAGTTGGTTTCGGATGTGGTTGTTTTTTACTTCATACTCACGAGTTCGGGATGTATTATCCACCGTCTTACCCGACAGGCTGCTCCGCTGAAGTGAGGAGAGCTAGTAGTGATCGTTATTTATACCCTGTTCGTAATTGTCTGGCATCGTTAATGCGAGTGAGCGGAAAAGAAAAAATCGCCAAACATGGGTATTCCGACTCGGACTGGTTAATTACATGCCCTTGTATGGGATGTCCAATCGCGATCAATAGAACTTGCGGCTCCGTGTGTTCAGAGGAGCCGTCTGTTGCTCTGCGCTTGCTCACAAACGTGTATCCTCGAAGATTGCCGGTAGTCATCCGCGCATGCGCCGATAGCGTCTGTAAGGATTCTTGTAAGCGCGCAGTGAAAAGAAAGTTATTGTAACGAGGTTGGGCTAAAAAAAGGTTTTTTAAGCGCAATGAATCAGAACGTGATTGTACCTTCAGTTTCTTAAGACACCACAATTTTAGGGATCCATATAAACCGCCACAATTTTGGGGCCGTTGCATAAGGTTTGTAAAGTTTTGAATAGACGACAGGTCTGGATCTCATTCCTTGCCACAGTATATGTTAAAAAGGGAATTTGGAGAATAGACAGTATTTGAGCACTTTGTTAACATGACAGGTGTTATATAGGAAGGATATACATTTGCTAAAAGTTGTAGGGCATTATTGAAATATTTCCTGTGGGTGGTTTAGTGGGAAAGTTGTCCCCACGGGACTTCGTCATTCAGACCGGTAATGTGTGTTCCAAGACGGAACAATCATCTTTGTTCCTTCTGAAATAAGCCCACCTCCAATGGCAACTGTTCAATCACTGTCCACTTTAGGTCATTTAGGTCCATTGTCTGTCATTCTAAACTCAGAGTTCCTTCTTTACCAGACACTTCCCAGAACTCAACCAATGCTTCTTTGGCATAAGATTTGGACCTTTGATGATTCAGTTGTTATCTGCATGGCCCTCAGTGACCTAAACAAATCTGAATTACAACAAAAAACTCTGTTCGGATCTGGGACACCCTGAATACTTTGAGATTCCTAGTACATTAGAGAGTATTAGCAGAAAAGAACTATAAAAGGCATAGCTATCATTGTTTGAGGATGTTAAATTGACCTCAGAACTTGAAAAACATTGTTCTTAAAAAATCAGACGATGTTGGTCACTTTTGATATGCAAAGGTATTTAGAGTTTGTACATTATGCTTGTTGTTGGTTTGTCTTAACTGATATTAGATTGGACGTTATTTCACAGCTCATAACTTTTCCCAATGTAAATGAATGGACTGAGACTCTAATTGAATGCCCTTGTGATGATTGTTCAACCAACACTATTATGCATGCTGTTTTCTTTTGAAAATGGATTTGAGGAAGAGGTTAATAACACCTATTGAACGAGGATACTAATTTGCTCTATGTCTTCTGGACTATTTGTTGTTGCAATTTCTACCCACCTTCCCTTTCTGTTGTACTATCTTTGGTCAGTGATTCATCTTAGGAAATCCTTTCCTTTCCAAAAATTGCACTGCTACTTTAAGAAGAATTCATATTTTCAATTCAATATCACAATGGAATTTTATCTGTTTCTACATTTTTGCAATCCATTTATGCATTTTTGTTTTAGCATGCGAGTGATACTTTAATATGTTTGGTATGCCATTATGATTTTAACACAAACATTGAATAAAGCTTATTCTGACTTTGTTTTTGACTATTGAAGTTGCCTCTTCGATATTAAATTGATTGTGTCATATACTGGCTGTGGGTGGCTAGTCTGTGGAGATGGGCGACCATATTTCGTGACTCTAATCTACAATTGCGGTGTGCCACCATAGCTGTCTCTGTACTAAGATCAGTTTAAATATGTTGACTTTATTACACAATAACCCCTTCCAACACTCTTTAAAATAATAAAAACAATAAATAATACAAACTAAATTGATCTCTATGTGCACGGAAAGAAGGATGAAAGTGGCTGTGGGCATGTAGAAAATGAACATATAGAACTATGAGCATTGCATAATGGCACAAAGCAGACACTCTTGTGCCATGGTGCAAGAGTACCTGCGTTGAGGATTGTTTTTATGCAAGAATCTGCACTTTCTCACACACAATCGAACCTCTGGAGCATTTTCATCTTTCTATGTATGCTTCAGTATTGGTTTTCAGGTTTACTAGTGTAAATATATCAGGGAATGCACCATAAACCACGGGTAGAACACATTCCCAGCCCAGAGTTATGGACGCGGTAACTTCTGCTGACTTGCAGTACTTAATATTTACTATGCCATGCACATATATGACATGACATTGTGGCTCTGCGTGGCATAGTAAATCTGATTTAAGGACTTGCGTTACCTTGCATAATGGAAAGGCCAGCAAGCTTTTAGTAAATCTGGCCCCAAGTATTCAATTGAGAAATAGATTCACAAAAGTAAACATACACTTTTGTGTAAGTTTAATATTATTTGCTGTTCGCAAAGTTATTTTACTAGTAGGGAATTTACGACTTCGGAGACTCCAGATATCAAAAGATATCACTCCACTGTCATAAATGTACGACCAGCAAACTCCTTTGTGAGTTGCAAAAATTCATAAACATAAAAAAAAAGTATAAGTTTACCTTTGTGAATCAGGTTCAATGATTTTTATACAACATATTGCTCTTCATTGATAGGATTTTCCCAGGTCTGTATCCAAAGACAGTATGAAACTAGTGTCCAGGAGTATTCATTATTTTAAACATCTTTGCACTCATCTAGATAGCAGATAACACACAGCAGAACAGTGAGTGCAGGGTACAAAAAGAGCACAGTCCTGATGAATGCCTAAAATCCCCTTGGATAATACAGGTGATAGAAACATATCGAGTGAGAAGACATGAAGGTTCTTGCCATATCTTTTTGATTTATGTCTAAAGTTTACAACAAGCCTACCAACTGGAATTTTCCACTCAGGTGTGACATATACTATCATACAGTAGCCCTATGATATATAACAGAATATTAAACATAAAACTTCAGTGTAACAAAATGATCAAAGAAAACAAATCAAGGGCCAAGCTACCAACTTTCCATACATAACATTTAAAATGTGTAAGAATATTGACTACACAACTAACGTGGACATTTCATAGATACGTGTATAACATCTAAATAACATTATTGCAACTTTAAAAAAAAGTAAATTACTTTTCAGAAAATTGCAACACATTTTCAAAATATATGTAAAATAAATACTTTCAAATATCACATTAATGATTTCACATCATCAGTCCATAAAAAGACCTGTAATTTTAAAATAACTTTAATAAATATATCACGCAAAAAATATATTACATAAAAATATCTTTTTAATTTATATTAAACTCTAAACCTCTAAATGAACGTTCATAATTATTACATTCATAGGAGTCAACAACATGTCCCAGTTTTATTGAACGTTTTCACAGGTAAAACGGAACATATTTTTCATGGCTAACAAATGTCAAAGTGAGTTCTGTCAAAATAATATCTCAAGTGCTCACAACACATTCAGCTCAGTTTAGGTCAGTTTACGCCCTTTTGGACCAACGTGCTGAGCTAAGAGCTACTAGAACAAAATAATGCAATAACGAGAGTCCCTCAGGAGTGTGCAGAACTAGATTGCCTTTCAAATGTTCAGATGATTCCAAAGAGTCCTTTCCACTGCTTTCAGGACACAGTATTCCTTATGTCTTATAACTCCTTCTCTGACAATATCATGACCTCTTTTGGGCAAATTGTCTCCATCCTAATGTGAAGGGCAAGTACAGGTTCAGGTTAGGGTCCTTCAGCTGGCGTTACCTACTTGCTGGCTGTATTCTCTTTCCGTTGCACATTTTACATCTTTTTATAATTTCACTCTTAATTCAAAAATCTTTATTTCGATCATAGAAGATCATAAAAGATATACAAGTAATTTGATCTTATAATGCGTGTAAAACATGTTAAAAACATTATACAAATATACTATTTTAGGATACAGTTCTAAAAAAGTGGATGTGCCAAATACTATGTGTAATACAGTTTTTGGAAAAGACAGCTGTGCCAAATGCAGGGGAGGTGAAAGAGATCTCTCACAAGGTTGTAGTGTCTTCAATTATTCGTGCACGCGCCCGCCACATTGCAGTCAGGAAGTTTGCCATAGCAAATACTGTTGGCGCAGATAGATCAGTCTTTAGGACTCTATAAGCCTGAGCGTATGTTCTGAAGCCCAAGTTTTTTAGATGAGGGACCAGCCAGTGTCTACTGATTCTGGTGTAGGCTCCATAAGTTCACTCTATGTTAGTGTGCACAAAGGGGCATATTACCAACAGTTAGCGATATTTATCGCTAACTGAGCTTAGCGTTAGTTTTTTTAACGCCGCGCTTCGCCCAATATTATCGCTGAGATAACGTCCTATTACCAACGTTCATCTCAAAAGTGATAATATTGCAGGCGTTAGCGTGAATATCGCTGGAAAACTCGTGATGTTCACGCATTAGCATGCAAATGCTGTTAGCCATGTTATCCACCTCCCATTGGATAACATGGCTAAGAACTGGTATTTGCAGGCGTTAGCGTTTGGCGATATTCACGCTTAGCGCAAATATTTCCATCACTTCGCCTTTCTTGGTAATTGTCGATAGCGATATTTGCGACTGCTGTCAGTCGCAAATGGGTTTGGTACGCCCACTTTGCATGTCATTAGCGATAAATATCGCTGACATGCAAAGCGGGCCCCAAACCGCTCGCTATCGCCTACAAGCTGTCGCTAACTGGTGTTAGCGACAGCTTGGTAATAGGGTGATGGAATTATCTTTGCTAAGCGGCTGAAAACGGCCGCTAAAGAGGCAATTATTCAATAACGCCACCCTTGGTAATATGCCCCAAAGTTTTTTTTGCAGAGTTTTATGTAGCGCGAAGTTGACCCGAAGGTATCGGGTATCAGAGCACTTTACATAGCCCCAGTTGCATTACATGAGGACACATTCATTCCTCTTAGGCACAGGAGATAAAGTGATTTGCCCAGAATCACAGGCTGTTGGGCATCCTGGCCGAGACTCAAACTCGGTTCACCGGATTTGAGCTCGACCGCCCTTGCCGTTAGGCCAACTCCTCTCCCCAAAACACGTAATCATATCTCTCTCCCTTAGAATAGTTCACTTCTTAGTTCAGTAAGTGCAGAAGGTTCACACAAATTCTTAGTACAAACAAGAATCTTGAAAACATTGTTTGAAAACAGTTTAGGACAAAGGTAACTAGATCTGTGTTAAGAGATGTAGTTGATGATCTCTCTTAAATAAACAAAGGACCACCCTTCGATGGTCCTGTGACTTTTTAAGTCAAATAGCTCATCATGGTAATCTACATATCACCTACTCACCATGCTGTCCAATCAGTGTTTTCCTTTATCAAACTTTCATTGGAAAGATACCTGCAGCATCTTACACTCAATTCAATTCTAATATTATGCCTGTGTCAAACATTTTCATAAATATGACATTCTTCTTACCTGCACGGACGGCATGAAATCATGAATGAGCAATTTCTGGATTTTTCTAGATTAAATGATATTAGGATGGAATGGAAGTCATCATATCTGGGAGGAAAGGTAGATTAAAACACATCTCCACTCCTCTTTAAGTTTCCCTGTCCTTTTCAATCAGGAAAACAATGAAAATGCTAAGATCCACTCCCCCTTGTGGTAATCCTATTTGCTGTGGGTTGGAACATAGGACCCTAAACCCTGCATAATTGTTATCCATCAATGATATTACAACCCATATTTGCTTTCTTTTTTATTCAGACTTTGAGCATTATACATGCATGAGGAGACTTTAATGCACTCTGGAGTGGTCTGAAAAACTAGTCAACACCTGGAAAAGATCTGTGGAAGGAGGTGTTTGATTTTCTTTTAAGAAACAGTGTCAGTGAAAGCTTGGTTTTGCTAACATGTCCTTTAACTTGCTTTCTGAAAGAATCAGAGAACAGAAAAGAAAATGTTGCCATTATGTTTGCACTTTAGAATGCATTAGCTTATGATTCCTATTTTGAGGTTTCTACATGCTAGCAATATATTTGTAAAGTAAGTACTTAACTGTCAGGTGAAACCAGAAAGATAAGCATTTCTGAGAACTAGACGTGATTCTAAATTCATCAAGCAGTCAGTTGTGTATATTAAACCTGGGCAAAGCATTACACTACGCTCACATAGTTTGCCAAGTTTGCACTACTTCGCACTGCGTGATTTTCAAGTAACACAGTGCAAGCACACGTAGCGTAGCATAGTGCAGCGGTCCTTTTTTGCTTGCTAGCGGTCCTCAACGTCAAGTTGGAGACTGCGAGAAAGCAAAATGACATCCCGGCGAGACTTTTTCCTCGTTCGCGATCAGCAACATCAGAAAATAAACCTCCCGGCGAGATTCTCAAAGCGGGGTTTCTCATTGCGAGTGGTCATGTATGCTCGTGACCCCTCACAATGAGAAACTACCAGTCCGCGTTGAGAAAGCTGCTGCTCCAGTAAAAATCTACTCGAGCGTCAAATAACTACAGCTCACACTGTGCAAGATGCTGTTTTCAATGATTGCACAATGCCGGATGCTTGTCCGCACTGTGCAATCATTGAAAACGGCATCTTGCACAGTGCAAACAGGCTATTACGCAGCTTGCGTAGTGCTACGCATAGCTCATGTAGTGCAAAGTGCACTTTGCAAACTACGCCCAGGGTTAGTGTAAATTGGTCAAAATTGTCCCCTGAAGAAATCTCCGAATTAACAAAGGAGGCACAGCGAACACTGCTTGTATTTACAGTGTACCCACCAAACATTAATACACTATTACAAACATTTATTAGAAATTAGGAATCAGGAAAACTGCACTTTCAATTGGACTCAAGAAGTTGACATTGATGTAGGTAAAGATATCAACGGGACATCTATAACTTTCCAATATCACCAGTACCAGGAATATTTTAGGGATTTTTTGCAAGTAATGTTTTTTAGACGTTCACTTACAAGAGGAACTGAACAATGTTGTGTAAATTACACAATGATTATCCCACCCTACCCAGCCACAAATCTCTTGATAAGACTAATTACCCTTAAGTGTGGATGTGCGTCTCATATGAGACAGGAATGAGCCAAATCAACAATCATGTTTAGTGACTGTTTGAGGAGTACATTTCCTAGTAAAGTGCCTAGGAGTTGGCTGCAGTACTTGATCCTACCTGGAGCCACCATACAAGGAGCTCTACCAAGATCACACATGTGCCAAAACAATAAATATAATGGAATCTCTACACATCTAACTCCCATAGATAGATAAATGACTAAGGGGCCCATTCACTCTTATTTAACTCAACACATCACAGCAAGGGATGCAGGAAAGTGAAAGAGCAGAAATATGACATACAGCAAAGATATGGAGCATTTCTGCTGTCTCATAGCACTGGAGCAAACAGTATAGCATAGCACCAGCCCAGGCACCCGTGTACCGTGGTGCAGGGGAGCCTGTGTTACAAGCAGGATTGGTTGCAGTAAGGAACACCTTCCTGCACACAGCAATCCTCAGAGGCACATTCCTCTTTCTATGTGTGCTGCAGAATGCAGCACATACCGAAAGAGGAAGTAACAAGGAGAAATAACGATACTCCTTCTTGTTATGCATCTGTCAGATAGTCTGACCATTTTGCACAAACCCAGGCTTACAAATCTACGTAAATCTGGGTTTGTGCCAAAATATATTGTTGGATGCGGGTGAATGTCCATGGTCCACCCATGTTGCACCTTCCCAATGCGAAGTAACAAAAGGCAGCACTATGCACTACGGTGAGTTACTTAGTATTTACTTAACCACACAAAGTGGTTTAGCATGGCTTAGTAAATGCTGAAAATTATTTTGTGTTGGTGCTGCACCAGAAAAGTTAAACAACAGTGACACAACATTATTCTAAATCTAGGCTTTCATACACAGCTGAACTGCTTTCTGATGCCAATGTTGATGTCTTTGTTTCTAACCCCGTATACAATAGGGTTCAAAGCTGGTGGAACATTGAAAAGAAATACATTGAGGATGACTGCCATTTGGTTCATAATTTCACTTTTTGAGTTGTGTGTAATTGCTAAGACAATTATACTTGAATATAAAATTAAAACAATTATGAGGTGGGAGCTGCATGTTCCCAAAGCCTTGAGAATGGCTCCTCCTGCATTGAGCTTCAACACCGCATGCATGATCAGGCAGTAGGACAAGAAGATCAACATTAGATCTGTCCCTAGTATTGAATTAGCCATGGCCATTTGGTACATACTATTCAAGCTTATGTCATTACATGCTAGTTTTGTTACAGCTAGATTGTTACAAAAGGGGTATTTAACCACATAGTCAGAGCAATAATTCAAACGAGCAGCAAGTAGGGGCACTGGCACTGTGAGAGACACAGACCTCACAGTGATTATCAACATAAATGTAACCACCAGATTGTTATTGAGAATTGTTGTATACCTCAGAGGATTGCAGATTGCACAGAACCAGTCAAAGGCCATGGCAACAAGGATACCCGACTCAATCCCATAGAGCACATGAACAAAGAACATTTGAGTGAAGCATGCTATCCGGCTAATTGAGTGTGCATCAAACCAAAGGATGGCTAGAAGTTTGGGTGCAATGACCATGCCGAAAGCCAGATCAGCAATGGAGAGCATACAGAGGAAGTAACACATTGGCTCATGAAGGCTCTGCTCCCTGTTTATTGTTATTGTGAGTGTTACATTGCCGATTACTCCTAAGAGGAGGAGAAGAGCCAGAGGAACAGAGAACCAGAGTTGCCAATACTCGAAACCCGGAAAGCCATATAGGATGAATTCTGAGACCTGCTTGGCGCTTGAGTTTATGCTCAATATTCCTGTGGTCACCAGCATTATCCCAAGCTCTGAAAAAGAAAGTGAGACATGAAGGAACAGTCTGTAGACATAACTCCATTTTAGATGCAAAAATGTGTAATTTGAAAAACATTAGTCCTATTCATTCAAATGATGACTCCTACCTAGCAAAATAGGGAATATGTGACTCTAGATAATCACAAATAAATGTATTATGTTTTTCCTTGCAGTACAGGATATAAAATCAAGTTTCACTTAACCAACACATAATCACTGACTTGTTTGTTAATGAATGGTTGTTTAGCACCCAACGAAAAGCTGTTAGTATAAACTGAGTTGCTGGTCTTAGGCTACTAAAATATGCCACATCAAGACCGCTACTCAAAGGTTAAATGTCCTTTTATAATTTATTATTGCCATATATGCAATGCTTCCATAATAGAGAAATCAATTACAAGAATGTATGGTATTGACTCATCTAACCTCAACCATAATTCCTTTGAGAGAAATTCAACCTTGAAACTCCTGTCCTGTTGGAATTTTCTAGGTGTAAAAGTGTGGGGTACAGTATGAAAACTGACCTTCACAACTGTAAGCACATAATATGTAAACATAAGTTATCACATTAAACATACATAGTTGGATCAATAAATGAACTAATAACGTAACAAGATGACATGGAACAATCACTAGGCAAAATTAAAGAGGACCCTGTCTTTCAACAAACCCTTGGGAGCCCTAATTTTTACTGATGCATTAAACTTGAAGGCTTGAAAAAGTGCCAGAGAAAACAAAACAGGGGTCTGCCGTTGTTGTTGTTTTCCTTCGAAGTGTTGGAATCTGTCTTCTTTCTAAGCCTTGATATAATTTTTTTGTTGCCTGTTTATATAGCGCATACATCCCAGTGGTGTCAGAGTGCTTTACAATAGAGCAAAGAATGTTACATGAGAAGGTTTAGAGTAACAAGATAGTAGGGGACTAAACATGTGGCTATTACGGTTACTCAGGGTGAGACTTACATATTTACAAGATCACATATTACAGGTAACATGTTTAACAAGTTAGGTAGAGAAAGGTTAAATATTTACAGAGATAAATACAAGTTGTAATATGGCATAGTTTATAAACTTAGTTATATGAAGCCTTATGTTCCATTAGGATACAGAGTAATGGTCCATTCAAGTGTTGTTAAACAGTCAGGATCCTGCTGTTAAGGTAGGGTCTTATCCCTGGTGGGGAGCTTTGAGATGAGTGTTATTGTGGAAAATGTCTATGGAAGTGAAGAGTTTTGAGGACCATTTTGAAGATACAGAAAGTGGTGGTGGGGCGCATGTTTGGAGGCAGTGAGTTCCAAATTCTATTCGCATTCCCTAAGAAGGATTGCATCATAAGTCTTTCTCCTTTTAAGGTTAGAGGTTCAAGCAACAGATTCTCAGCATTTTGTGAGGGTCTAGAGCCTCCTGATAACTCAAGGCAGAGAGGGGTAGAGGTGTGAATGGCTTACTAGGTGTGTAAGCTGTCATATATATGGTCCTGGCTTCAATAGATAGTCAGTGAAGAGTTTTCAACTAAGGAGTGCTAGGGTCATTACTTTTGGCCCCATAGATGAAGCACACAGCTGAGAGGAAGATTGATTTTGTCAGGGATAAAAGTGTTATAGGTAGGCATGCAAGAAGATAATTGCAGTAATTCAGTCTGGAGAGTACTAAAGGTCGGACAAGAGCCTTCAGATCTTGTTCATGAATGTACTGTTGCATACCCCAAGGAAGTCATAGATAGAAATGTGCATTCTTGGCCATGGTGTTGATTTTGATATTATAGGTTGAGTCTTTTGTCCAGGATGACACCTTGAGATTTGGCATAGTCAACAATGGTGGGTTTTCTGCTGAGGATGTTTAGATTATTCATCCAAGATTGAATAGGAGGTGGTGAGTTTAAGTTAGAGAGAAGAAGGAATTGAATTTTAGAGGGATGAAGTTTTGAGTTATGATATGAGATCCATTCTTGGAAAGAGTTAAGAGTGTGGGGAGAAATGAGATATCATGTGCGGAGGACACCTTGAAGTAGAGTTGGGTGTCATCAGCATATTGGTGATAATGGATAACAGCTTCTTTTAATCGCATTTCAAGTGGTTCAATATAGAGACTAAATAGGGCCAAAGCAAGGATAGAGCCTTGAGTGACACCTTGATCTACAGCCCTTGGAGTTGAGAGACAGTTCTCAATTGTAATCATGTGAGATCTTCCCGTAAGGTAAGATTCAAACCATTTGAGAACTAATCCTTCAATTCCCATGCTATGTGATGGTTAACAGTGAGGAGAGGACCAAGGACGATCAAGAGGCAAGGGCTGCCTGACTTTAGTACTCAAAGGGCATTATCGGTATCAGTGCTGCATCCTTAAATTCATCAAGAAGATTATTGTCCTTTAGGTGTTGTGTGAGGTGTTCTACTACACATCTTTCAGTGATTTTGGTGACAAAGAGATATTAGTAATAGGGCTGAAGTTGAGATCACCCATGTCAGCTGAAGGTTTGTTTAGTAGTGGGGTCACCTGACGAAATTTGGGGACATCTGAAAAGGACCCTTGGCTGAGAAAGGGGTTAGTTAGATGTGTCCAGTAGGGAAGCATGTGTGCAAATACATCTATTGAAATGTTGCTTGGGTTAGGGTCTAAAGAGAGGTAAGAAGGTTTGGTTTTCAGGATGTTTTTGAGGACCGCATCTTCAGCAATGATATCAACGCTATGCCAAGAGCCTTTAGATTTGATTACTTCATGTAGGTTGGATATGTATCCTGATCAAGCTGGGGTTTGACTTTGATATCCGAGAATTGGACAATTATTCTGCTTTGTTGATTGGGTTATCAAATTTGACAGTTGGGGAGGTCAGGATTGCTGGTGGTTTTGATTACGTCAAAGAGATTCTTTGGCCTGCTCTTAGCTTATTCGAGGATTGTTCTAAAGTTTTTTGATTTTACCCTAAAGATATGTTTCTGGTAGTGTGATCTTGTAGTTCGGAAAATGGGAAAGATTGATAACAGATGATTAGTGTCTCCATGTTTCCTCTAGGATTCTTAGACATTTCCTTTCTTCATAGAGGAGATCCGTTTAGTCCAGGTGTCAGTTGATGCCCCCACTACCTCTCCAGTGCAGCTGATGGCCAAGGCTGTATCATAAACAACCTCTATTGTTTGCACTGCAAGTTTTCTTTTTTAAATCACAATGGTGGGGTTCGAGCAGACTCTCTTCTGCTTCAGCCCATTTGTTTAACAAGGAACAGTGGTTCCTGTGGACAATCAACATGTAATAACAATAATGAACAGCACCATGTCAATAATCGAAGGCAAAGAGATGTCAGAAATAGAAAAGGAAAGATATCACAAATTATTCATGAAGTCAAGATGTTTATGTAGATGCGCATTTACTTTATTCAAAATCCAGTGCATGGTGTCCCAAGTGAAAGTGGAACCTATATATTAGGGTTGTGAATATTTGTGACATAAAACAAGGTGTCAAGAAAACTTACAAAGACAACCATAGCAGTAATTTACAACAAGTGATCACAGCCTCCTGATACAATGATAGGGGATGGGATATGGTTTGCTTTAGGTTGTCAACAACGTTTCGACCCAACTGTCAAAAGGGGGTCTCCTCAGGATTTAACAATGGAGGGATACCTGAAGAAATGACCAATGCTTCAGTACAGAGGTTATGGAGAAAGCGCGAAAAAAGGGCTAAAAACGCTCCTTCATGGTAGGTGTCCGTACCTGAGAATGAGAATCACTGTCAGAGGGTGCAGTGTACACCTTATGGAAGTGAAATTAAAAGGAAGGTACTCACATAGGGCCCACCAGGTACTGTATGGGAGAGAATGGGAAAAATTGAGTAATTACATAATTGAGCCAGAGCACGATGCTATAAACAGGGGGGAAGTAGAACTGAGGGAAATTAAGACTTACCCTAGTGAGGGGAGTGGTACTACCAGTCTACGAGGCTTGCTTGTATATTTGCCTAATGAAAAATTTGGACAAACGGCAATCCGTGTCCGAGGGTAATTATCTGAAATGAATGATATCAGGTAAGTGCAATCAATTTTGCAAGTTGTGTATGGATAGAAATGCGGGGGATCCAAGGAGGGAACTAAACTGTCGGAGATCTGCTGGAGGTAGTTGTGGTGATTTTTACTTTTGGACTTAGTCACTTTTTTGGGAAGATGAAAATCAGGAGGCTGTTCTTGAAGAGAGCTCCATAAGACTGGATCCCTTTCGCCAAGGGGCCGCTGAACAGGATATGCTGCTGTAGAGAGTAATGTAGCAGGATCTGATGCAAAGTTGATTTGAGCAGCAGTGCACCTCTAGTAGATAGATGAACAGTTTGGCCGCTGTTTTCCCTCAGTTCTTAAAATAGTTTTCAGTCAAAAACCTTCTATGTCCCTCATTTTAGGTTTTGGCTATTTTTGTACCTTCGCATCACCACCAAGGGCTTAGGACAGAAGGTGCACCACTTGGATGAGAGGGATAGGGCTCCCTCAGACAAGGTCCAGGTATAGGTTCAAGATGGAGGGAACCCTTTCTGTCCCTGGAGCTCTGAACAGGAGGTCAGCCAACTAGCCCCTGGAGTCACTCCGGTAGTCCTGGTTGAGGAGCAGTGCAGGCCTCTGATGCTTCAAGGCAGGATCCAGGCAGCAAAGCAGTATTTCCAGGTGCCACCACAAAGCCCTGTGAAGTGCACAACAGTCCACAGCAGCGGGCAGTCCTCTGAGAGCCCTTCTGGAGGTCTAGAACTAAAGAGGGGACAGGAGGGTCTCTTTTTCGCACAAGTTCCTTTCTTTGAAGTAGAAAACATTTCTAGAGAATTCCCTTTGAAGTGCCTGAAGTTTCCTGACTTCCCTACTCTGGCGCAAAGCTGACGACATGAATTAAGCATGGGTGACAAGTCCTTTGTGAGAAGGTAAAGCACATCATACTCATTTTCATGTGGGGCTGTGCCTAGCTCCTACCCATATTCTGCTAGTTGATGACACATAAACAAAGTCCAACTGCAAACTAAACTCAGTTGAGCGACCCAGGAGAGGCTGCAGAACTAAATATTTTGGAGTAGGAAAATGCCAACTTTTTAAAAGTTGTCTAACAACACAGGGTCTGGCTCTAATCAGCAAGGATGATCCTCAATCAAGAAAACAACAAAAACTTGCCTATAAAGATCCTTAGTCTAAGACACAATTCATCAAGGTAACAACAAACAAATTACTGTCAACCTTGAAATGTATTAAAAATGTATATTTCTATTTTTCAAAAATCTTTTTGTTCTTCACGTGTATCATGTATCATAATTAAACAATTTTAAACATTACACCACAAGACCAAAAAAAACAATTGACCAAACAAAAACACTGAATGACTCTAGGTCAGTACACCAATAATAAACAACATCAAAGACGACTCACTCACATACAAGACATTGAACACAGAACATATAACTGAATGATCTTTTCTGTTCAGAACATTTTGACATAGGTTAATCAATCAAGGATAAACCAAGTAAACAGTGTGGAATCTTAGACACAAACATTTCTGCACTGTGCCAGTTTATGGATGTTATTTCATGAATCATTTAACCAGGCAGAAAACGTCTTCACATTAATCACACTTGTTTGACAGAAAAACACAAAAAGGTTGACGCGTTTTGGACCCATGAGTTGTTGGCTGGGGGTTCTCTTCAGTGTTCTCTTCAGTCTTTTTCCCTGAGGGTAAATGGCATAAAACTTGTTAATAAGCCAAATCGTGCTCTTATAAAGACTTGCTTGTTTTTCAGCGACCACAGTATTTCAAGGTATTCTTGAACTTCTTTTTGATAAATCCATTTATAATTGGCCATGCATATTTTCTTTTTACAAGTATGTCCTTGTCTTTTATCAGCGACAGATGATAAGTAAGTTTGTCAATTGTTTTTTTAAAGCTTTCTTGAGTAATAGTATTCTCCCAAACCAATATTACACCAAATTCATCCTTCGCTTTATTTAAGTAAGACCAGGCCTGTAGCTTCCTATTGTCTTTGACTTCTTGCCATAAATGCAGGGACATTTGGTTTTCTTCATCGTTTTTTTATTCGGTTCCACACTTTAAGAGCTTGTCCTTTTCTCGCAAGTAGCTGGTTATTTAACCAAATTCCAGCCTCACCTGTGCTTGAGAGCCATTATTTGACAGTCAGAATAAGGTTTTATACGTTTTTGACACTGCGTTCTTAATAATCTCTGCATCTTTGCCATTTAATACCTCACAGCCATATGTCAGGTTTGATAATAATTTCATCGAAATGATCTTTAGTAAAGGGCGATGAGACAAGTCACTTTAGGATTTCTGAATAATCCTAAATGCCACAACCAAAGTATTATCTTTTCTTGTAATGTCTTTTTTGTGCGAAAGAAAATTTCCATTATCATTAAATATAACTCCAAGATAGCGATAAGAGCCAACCTGTTCCAATCGAGTTCCTTCCAGCATCCAATTATATTTATTTCTTAACCTTATATTTTTGGTAACTACGATTACTTCGATCTTTGTTTCATTTATCACCATATCATTTTCTTTTGCATACATTGATATCCGATCAATTAACCTTTGCAAGCCAACCTTAGTCTGACTTAAAAGTATAACATAATCTGCGCACAACAGATTAGCTATTTGTTTATCAGCTAAGGTAGGCGGATGCGCATTTACCTCATTCAATGCAGTATAGAGATCTTCTAAAAATAGATTGAATAGCAGTGGGGCGAGGACGCACCCTTGTTTAAATACTCCTGCATTAGATATTTCCTTGTTTGGTGTTCGACCATCACCAAGTCTTACCTTGATCCAAGTATCAGTGTACAATAATTGGATCACTTTCAGCAGTAAGTTTGGAAAACCTTGATCTTTGAGTTTTGTCCACAGATGGTGTCTGGTCACACAATCAAAAGCTGATTTAAAATCAACGAAACAAAAATACAAAGGCTGTTTAGCTAAAACTGCCTTCTCCATTATTACAGATAAGATCAGTATATTTGTGAAGGTTTCTAATCCTTTGATAAACCTGGTTTGGTTCGGGGCAGTATCCTTTTATCCTTTGCCCATTCCGTTAATATCGATAGTAAAAGCCCTGCAAACAGTTTTGCGTCAGTATCTTGGAGGGTAATCAGACGATAGTTCTCTGGTAATTGCCAATTTCCTTTCTTAAAGATAAGAGATATTAAAGACCCCCTCCATGATTTCGGAATCTGCCCTGTTTGTATGACTTTGGTAAATAACTTTGTTAAATATACAGCCCAGAAGTCAGGCTCTTCCTTACAAAGAGAAAACGGGATGCTGTTGGGTCCTGGTGTTCCATTGTTTTGCTTCTTTATTAATTTAGCAATTTGGATTTCTGTGATATAAATTTCTTCATCACAGTCTAGGTCGGTTTTTATACCACCACTGTCTGCTTGCCTTCCTTAGTAATTCCTTATGCTTCCTTAATATTTGGTTCTGTAACTGGGTTTAGGATTTTTATAAGATATGCGAACCATTCATCTTCAGTTAAGGAGGATACAACCACAGATTTATTCGGCCTGGTTAGACCATTAATCCCTTTCCAGAACTCCCTTGAATTTGATTGATTACTGGCAAAAAAGATTTTTGTCCACAATTCCTGCTTGACTTTATTTTTTTCGTTCCAAATTAATTTCCTCAAATTGTTATTGGCTTTTTTAAATTTATTTGTTTATCTTCATTATTTGGATGCTTATTTAGCTGTTTCCTAAGTCTATTTTGGGTCCCTCTGATTATTTTTCTTTGTATGTGGGAGATTGATGTTAGTATCCTTTTTTTCCGTTTGAACCATTTGTTTTTTTTGGACACGAAAAGAGGTATCAAACGGTTTAACTATTTTACTTGTAAAACTTTCCCAATGCTCAATTGCGGACCAAGCAGTATTATCTTTAAAGCATTCTTTAATAAGTTCTTGTGCCTTTTCGTTCATACCATCCATGTTATTTGTTTTCCATGTAAGTTTTTCATAGTTGGTAGTACAGGTCTGTCCTTGCGTTGTTGAGTAGTTTTGATGTTTTGAAAATGACAATTTTACTTGGACTATTTGTTGGCTATGGTCGCTATCAAATACTTTCCTTAGCTGATAAGAAGCAAGTTTATGAAACAATATTTATAGATACCATTGTTTAATTTTCTTAGTCCCTGCGATTCCATGTCCATCACAAAGTTTTTAAGATTTTAAAGAATCAAGTATTTGCTCTGGGATTAACCATTGGTGATATAAAATGTATTAACACATTTAGGTTAAAATCACCTTTACACAAAAAAATCTGCAGACGGGTCTTCCATTATTTGGTCCAATAAGAAGATAGTAAGAGCAGCACACATGTCCTTTCTTGAAGTCTGTTTAGGTGGTGTATATAAATTGATTAATATTCGAATTTTTTTGTTGGTTTCCTTTCTTATTAGATAGTTCAACTTCACCGCTTGGAAGTTCGAAATATTTGTGTCTAGCTGCTCATGTCCAACTTTCAGGTCAGTCAGTACGATTGTTGCCAGACTCCCACACGGTCGTCCCAATTTGTGATGTTTTATTGCAGGCATAAAATATCCTTTATATCCTTGTAGCATAAAAGGGTCCATTTCCCAGGTTTCCTGCAATAATATAATTTGATAAAAATGTGTTAATGAATCTATTTGTGCGTTTTTTATCTTCTTACCTAAACCATTTATGTTCCATGAACAAATTCCTATTGTTGAAATATCTGTATTTAATTTTTCTGTTTTATCTTGTGATGTATTCTGTCATTGTTCGATGTTACCATGCAAGGCTGTCAATATCCATTATTCCTTTGTTTTCTTTTATTTTTTCAACTTTTCCTTGATCCATGGATTTTTCATCATCACAGTTTATTTTACCCAAGGGATTTTTTAGTATTGAATAGACTAGATTGTCTTTTCTCCCATTTGATCTTTTCATAGGACTTTCTTCTTTTATAAGTGGAGTTGGATACAACTTTGGAGCTGGTTGACTAATTGTTATCCCCCAACTGCGAAAGACTTCTTGTTCCTGCAAGAAATGGTCCACTATGGAATCAGTATTTGCTTTTAGCAATGTTATTGGTTGGCTGCCATCAGGGTTTTGTAAAAAGCCTACACAATCAATATCTTCAGTTGTCACTTTTTCTGGTTATGGTACTGATTTTAAGAGCCAAAGGATATTTCCTCTATTCAAAGTATCATGGTTGCCACGTGAATCATATAATGATGTGAGAAGAATTTGGGGGGTCTTTTCAGAGTCAATGTTTCTTTCTTTCTCCCCTGACAAATTTGATTTTCCTTACATATGATTTGTTTGCCTTGACCATTTTTTTATAATTATTAGGTCCTCCCTTGTAGGTTTATGCTTCATATCTTCGATTGTTTCTTTTGAAATCGTAGAGTTGTTCTCAATTTCCTCCATCTGTTGCTTTTGTACAACTAGATTATCTTTTTGTTGTATCGAATTCTAACTGAGGCATCCAGTGCTTCAGCAATATTGTCATCCAGAGAAGTTGCCTGCACTTCCTCCTGACACAGCTCATCCTCCTAAGATCTGACGCCATTCGTCCATGATGTAATCTTTTAGATATATAAGGAGGACTAATAAGAGGAGTAAATGGGGAGCCAACCCAACGCACACTGAAGTACCTCGCTCCTCAGCAAAGCTGTATAACGATTATTGCTGCCCACAGGGCTTAGAGAGAGCAAATCGATAGATCTATGGAGTGTGTGCCCCATTCAGGGCCCGAACAATCTTGCAGCCAAATCAGGCATATGCTCTGTACAATTTTCTGCGGGCTATTGAGCTTCAGCAAAATTGGGGTGCGTGCGACATGCATAGCCCAAAAACTGCTAAAAAGTAGCCCAATTGGGATACGCACGTCAGGACGAGTCAAGCTCTCTGAAATAAACTGCCCGGCAAATGAGGGAAACCTTTGTGGTTAGCGCAATGAGTGTGCATTCAATTAAACAAAAGAGAGATGTTGAGAACAGTGTGATACTCTTTGCACCCAGTGGGAGCCTGTAAACATTTTAGCCCAAGCGGATAGAATTGCAAGCGTTTCCGTGCTCCCAGCAGCAGATTCAAAATACACTGCCCACGCAGGCTGTCAAATAACATAGCATGCAATGCGCGAACAATCCGATATGCACAAGTACATGTAACATTAGAATCATAATCGAGCGCAATTACGGCAAAGCGTATAAACAAACATACAAATCAACTTAACTCTGCGTGAGCAGCAAAGAAAGAGGCTCATCTTTGAGTTATGGTGGCTCTTATAGGGTCATACAGGAAGTGATGTCGTTCATGCATCATGGGAAATGTAGTTTATTTGTGTTATAAACGTTTGTCATAGGCTGCTGTGAGCGGCAATAAAGTGAAAGAGAAGCATAAACCAAAGCCCCTGGTCCTGTATTAGAATTCTATCCACTCCCTGGCTGCATCCAACACTAGCACATAAACCAATTGTAATCCACCTTTGAAGTGCAGTCTATGAATCTCGATCCTCCGGTCAAAAGAGGCGTGGCCTTTCGTCAGAAATGCCAATGAGAAATCCTAGGGGGGAGGGTCCATGCCTATACTTTTGCCAATAGAAACTGACAAACCCGAAGAGATCCAATCACATCGGCAAAGAGCTTCTTCCTCACGCGTAGTTTAGTACCTAATCATCACCTGCGTAAATAACTGGGAAAACACCAAAGAAGGAAGCTCCGGTAATTGTTGAAGATCAATCTTTATTGCCAGCGTAGCATTTGGACAGAAGTAAAATATACTCATGAATGACCAACTGTTGTTCCCACCATGTATATATAAATACATTTCCCCATCCATACAAAAGATTGCCTCACACGCTCCACAACACAGCGACCTCCGCCACGTTATCTAAAAGTGGATATGAGCGTGAGACACAGCTCTAAAAGGTTGACGGACATGGGTGAAACTCATTAGAATTTATTTTAATATGTATGAGTCTGCTTTGGTGAAGTTGACTAAATTGCATTTTGGAGCAAGCTCTAACTGTCACACTACTTTCTAATATGCCAGACTCATAGTTTTACTGCAGGGATGTCTGAACTTCAATGCTGCTCTGCCTGCCCCACTTTGTAGTCTATGTCATCCCAGAATAGCACTGCAGAGGCCACAGCAGGAAAAGAAAATTGAGAAAAAAACATGTCACTGCATAGAACTCTCTTGGACCAGTCCTGGATTCATCTCATACATCTGAGTCCTGAAGAACTGTAAATAATAACATTTACATAACAATCTACAGCCCGGAATTATCTTAGAGCACAGTATATGATATACATTTCATGACTGAGTGACACTCTGCACCTGTGAATACGTGCACATTCTGATTACTCTCCTGTAACACAGAATGCTAAGATCATGAAAATGTTTGCTTATCTAATCATGAAAAGATATGTGTAGTTAGAACATAAGTGCAGAGCATGACCATCTTTTCACGTGGTTTCCCCTCCAATTTTCATTTGGTTGCCTGGCTTTGTACTCTGTGCACTTTACCCCTACTAAATAGGTGTGCAGTGCTTGTGATCCCCTTTTAAACATGTAACATTGGTTGGCCCAACTAACATTCATAAAAGACCATTGTGTATGGTGCAGAAATACACCCATGACATGCCTCGTCCCTAGAAATGTATTGGGACCTTATTTTTAAACCACTGGATCAGAAATTATTCCACCAATTATGAACTGGGGCACTACCATTGAGGGCCTTCACTAAAACCTGGGGCAAGGGGGGACCAGATCAATGCCCATTGTGTACGGGGACGGGCGAAAGTGTTAGTCACTTCCTCTTTGTATGCCCCGTATATGATGCCCCTAGATTTAAGTGGTTACGCCCGGTCTGTAGAAATCTGGGCACCCTCTCAGCATCAGAAGCTAGTAGAATTTTAAGATCAGATACGTCTACTGTGATTGTTGTTGGGGTTGCTAAATTTCTTGGTTGGGCATGGACCTTACGGTCTCGACTAATTAATCTGCCATAAGCACTTTGATGTTGTGTACTCTCAGGATGTTTTTGATCTATGACTCCCAAAAGAAAACACACTCGCAGAGATGGGGTGTGTATATGGATGGCTGTTTTAAACTTTTTAACCCTTTTTATTTTTACAAATGAAGTCAAATATAAGAGATTTAATTCTGTCTTAGATCGTGTTTTTTAACTTTTCATTAAATTATTTTCTTAACACGTTGCTAACCTTGTAAAAATTGTGGTATATTATCGCATGTTAGCATGTCTTTTATGATGAATAATCGAATAAAGACTTCTTGAAACTGAATTGAAACTGAAAATGTTTGCTTATCTAATGATGAAAAGATATGTGTAGTTAGAACATAAGTGCAGAGCATGACTATCTTTTCACGTGGTTTCCCCTCCAATTTTCATTTGGTTGCCTGGCTTTGAACTCTGTGCACTTTACCCCTACTAAATAGGTGTGCAATTCCTGTGATCCCCTTTTAAACATGTAACATTGGTTGACCCAACTAACATTCCTTAAAGACCATTGTGTATGGTGCAGAAATACACCCATGACATGGAAAGTTAAGCATCCCTTGTGTCATCAACTTCAATAGCAGTGAAACCATGGCTTCAGGCTGACACAGTGATGCCTGAAGGCAGCAGCTTGAACATTGTTGCAAAAAAACTTTAGATAGTTAAGATATTTGAAAATATAAATACATCACCCATAAGCACACCTTGATACCCACAAAGGTGGGTGAGTAATATTTAAGAGAGGCACATATGTGACCTTAGAAGTTGGCCAAAACAACATTGTCACTGGTTATACTGTAACTGGCACGGAGGAAAAGTAAAAGTATAGATTATTGGCTTTAATATACCTGCACCCACTGTAGATTCCAATCAAAGGCTTATTTTTATATGTGTATTCAATATATTCGACATGTACATTTTAGAAAATTGAAATTACCCTTCCTGAAGCAGCTGGAGGATAACTTGCATTAGGTTTCCATTCACTGTGCAACTTGTATCTAGTCTGAATAAGGTGTGGAAGAAGTGTGAAAACATCCTTCTTAGCAGGAACAATGGCCTGGGTGTGACAAGGTCTACAGCTTTCCCTGGCAGGTACACCAGTTGAGATGGGTTCAGGAACTACAGATGTTAAGGGATACCTGGAAAGGCCCAGCCTTTGTCCCAATAGTTGGGCTGGCACCACATCTAGTAGGAGGACAGCAACCCCCAGAATTCTTTTGGAGTGACTACAAAGGGGGGGACTTCACATTACAATGGCTATAAATCTGCAAGATAATTCAGTCTCTGCACAAGAGGAGAAGATATTTCCCACCTTTGATTTTGGGAATGAGGTGCAGTGTGTGATTGTTTGCAGTAGGGCAAACAGGACCTTTAGCAAAGGTGTGTAGGGCTGCCTGTGGGAAACTTGACCCCATTGTCTAGGGAGTACCAATGAGTCACCAACACCCACTTAATAATGCCAGGCATAAATGGGGTACCCTTAGAACATTTACTGGATCTGCAGAAGATCAGAAGAGGACTGGACCTGCGAGAAGCCTGAAAGGTCTGAACCTGCTCCGTGATGTCCCCAGGAAATAGAATTGTACTTCAAGGTGTAGCAGGCTGACCATCTGTGTGGCTAGAAGGGCACAACAAGCTGCAAGTTGTCTTTTCATTGAAGTGCCCAGCTGACTGGTGGCAAATGGACCTGGACTGGGTTTTGCTGTTGGCCTCGACCCGACCCCCCGAGGGTCTCTTTCTTCTCCTGAGGTCCCTGGATGTGTACTCTTGGGTTTCTATGGCTGCTATGTAAAACTTCTGGACACTTTTCCTCCCTGACTCCAGAGCTTCAGTAGGACCTGCCTGAAAAAGAATCTGACTAGCATTTATTCAGAGTCAGATTTGTCTCACTCAGAAGTTACTGCACCCCTAAAGAAATTACGAATTTCCCTTCTGCTTTAGGACGTAGAAACTTTTCAGTGAAATATGTCTAAAGCTCTACTGGGACCAACCTGTAGCAGGCATCTGTCCTTCAGTTCCACAGCGGCAGCTTTAATTTCAGTGAGGAGGATGTTTCTTCTCAAAAAGAAACAAAGTTCCATTTTGCACTGGGACTTAAAAGACATGTCAACTCTTTTCTTTAAAAAAAATGACAAAGTCTCTTCCTATTTGGATTTAGAAACTTTCTAAAACCTTTTGACTATCAGGCATTCCCCAAAACCCATCCACTTAGTGTATCCAACAAAAGCTCCATTACAGTCAGGCTCATATTGCACCTGAGTTATGGCCCATTGCTTCCAAAGACCACCAATTGTGCTTAGTTCTTTTTGGTGCTATGTTTACTTAATACAATAATATATCTGGTTAACTTTATTACATTTTTGTTGATTTGATAAATGATTACATTTTACTTTATTTTCCTAATTTTCTTTACAATGCTGCATATATATATATTGCCATAAAATATGTCTGTGTCCCCTGTGCTACAGCAACCAGGGGTTTTAGCTAATTTTAATTAAGTGACCTTGAGAGTTCACCCTGACAAGAAATGCCATGACTCCTTGAGATAGGCAGTTGCCAACCCCAACTAATAGTCCACTTTCTTACAATAGATATTTAGACTACCTGAATAAATATGGATGCGTTTGCATGGCACTTTGGGATTCCAAATCAAGTAAGTATTTCAAAATGTCAGGAGAAAAGGGATATTGAACATCCTCACCTCAATCCAAGTTCATTTTAAAATGTATTTGTCCTAAACACATACATAGATTTTTATGAACTTTTTTATGAACTTGAAGTCTCAGTTCATTCCAACTGAGATGGCTTTGTAAAGAAATGTAACATCATAGCTGCTTGTGCTACGTTATCTTACATTTCAGCTTGGAAGGCATTCCATTGGAAGAGTATGGGCATTCCCATGCATCCCCCATTGTGTTTGGTACATTCCCAGACTTTTAAGAGACTGAACAAGTATAGGCATCAAGGGGACCCATTTGCTGCACCATCACATGTGTTATCCCTTTTATAGATGCTCAGATAATTATTGCCACCCTCAAATCGCTAGCCACCAAATTAGGCCATTCATAATTAAAAAAAAAAAAGTAGAGAGGCAACTTCAGAGAATGCATGCGTACAGGCACATTGCTGCATTAACAATAAGAATGGATGAGTCGAGAGGTCTTTTTCTTGATTATTATAATTCTTTATTCTAAGTCTTCTTGACTGAGAAAGAAAAGTTCCACACAGCCAATGCATTTCTCCCAGTTATGGGCTTCTTCAGGGCTGCAAATACATACAAACATGACTAACATTACTCCCCAGTGCAAAATGATGATTTACATTCAATCATTACATACAACAATACAACACATAAAGTTAAGAAACACCAATTGTGGTGGAACAGCATTTTATAAAACCATTGAATCAATCAATTTGCAATATTTTACATTGTGCATTGCATTTCATTTTTCCTTCATGTAGAATCTATTGCAAAATACCTACAATCAATTTACATTACTAAGGCAGTATCCCAGATCATCCTTT